>NC_060138.1:159558357-160158980 GCF_021461385.2 Schistocerca piceifrons
TCCATGCTGCTGCGAACGTCGTCAAACGGTTCGTGCAGATGGTTGTTGTCTTGCAAACGTCCCCATATGTTGACTCAAGGATCGAGTCGCGGCTGCACGATCCGTTACAGCCATGCGGATAAGATGCCTGTCATCTAGACTGCTAGTCATACGAGGCCATTGGGATCCAGCACGGCGTTCCGTGTTACCCTCCTGAACCCACCGATTCCATATTCTGCTAACAGTCATTGGATCTCGACCAACGCGACCAGCAATGTCGCGATACGATAAACCGCAATCTCGATAGGCTACAATCCGACCTTTATCAAACGTGATGGTACGCATTTCTCCTCCTTACACGAGGCATCACAACAACGTTTCACCAGGCAACGCCGGTCAACTGCTGTTTGTGTATGAGAAATCGGTTGGAAACTTTCCTCATGTCAGCACGTTGTAGGTGTCGCCACCGGCGCCAGCCCCGTATGAATGCTCTGAAAAGCTAATCATTTGCATATCACAGCATCTTCTTGCTGTCGGTTAAATTTCGCGTCTGTAGCGCGTCATCTGCGTGGTGTAGCAACTTTAATGGCCAGTAGTGTATAAGAGACTGAGTGGAACTGAATGTGTCTAGTGCAGTTTCTGTTCACAACGTCTACAGATCTTTCTTTCTCTAGAGGACACTCTGGCAGGAATGCCATACCATGACATGCTGCAGTTGGTTGTTTCTTCAGCTTCACAACTTCAGTTTTATGCATAATGGCGTCCCGCCTCACTTTCACCTTGAGGTGCGGCTTTCTCTTGACAACACCATCCCACAACGTTGGCATGGTAGAGGTAGACAACAAGACCTAGTTCATTATTTTTGGCCTCCCACGTTACCAGACTTGACACCCTGCAATATTTCTTTGTTGGAGTACATAAAAGACAAAGTCTTTGTGCCATCTGTGGTAGCTACTCTTGAAAATCTGAGAAATCGAATTTTTGACGCTGTCGATTCATTAAACTGATATCTGTTGATCAGTGCGCGGTTTGAAGATAACTACCCTTTCGATGTTTCTTGAGCAACGCACGGTGCTTATGTTCAATGTATGATAATAGTGTCTGTGCGAACATAAAACTTTGAACACGCCTCTATCCAGTGGCATGCGCAATGTACTTCTATCTTTAATTGTCTGTCTGTAATACACAGCCGAAATCTGTTCTTTTTTTGGCGGGGATCACCCTGTATTAGCAGAATCATAATATTTGTAGAATAAAATCTGTGAGCAACCCACCTTGAGAATCTTCTAAGTTGATTTTATCGAAACAATGAATTTTATTCTACAAGTGTAAGATTTTTTACATTTTTCGGGACTTGAAAGTGTATGTGATTATTCGTGACATCTTTCCTTTGATACAAATCGTATCCCCTGTTATTCTGACCCCGTACTGCTCTCATCCCACACACCCGTGAGTACTCCAGTGCAGGTACTACGAGTGACGTTCATACATCTTTTCTCCAGCCAAACTGAAGCTTTCCAGAGGCATATAATTTGCACTAACTTCTATCGGACGCATGTGATCGTCCTACTTCGTATCTCCACGCATTGTCACTCCGACGTGTACGTATGATGTGAGTGCTTACGGCTGACTCTCAGGTGTAATGTTGTGTGTTTTGTGACATGTACAATTCCACAATTAATTCATATTATTAGCGAGCCGGCTATATCTGGTGCATGTTTACCAGACAGTCCTTCTTCACAGATAAGCGGTTAAACTTTACCTTCTACAACGCTGATGCAGCCGGTCTGCAAATAGATTGAGGGAGGTGATGCAGTGGTGAGACAACAGGCTTTGGGGGAATGGCGTTTCGAATTTCCACCCGTCTTTCCGTATGTAAGTTATTTAGGTTTTCCGTGATTTCCCTACACTGCGTAAGGTAAACAGCGGGATGCTTACTAAGGGCGCGGACGATTTCTTTCCAATCCGACCTCGTGCTCCATCTCCAATGGCCTCGCTGTCGATAGGACGGTAAACCCTAATTTTCTTTCATTTTTGCCATAAAATTCTTAGTACCATCCATAACATTCTGATTTTGGTGTCTTGGTAGCATTGACTGCACACCAAAGAAGTCACCGTTTCGCATCTATCACGAGCGGAAACACTTCTTTCCGTACGTTCAGTCTTTATTGCAATATTACGGATAGAGCCTGAATTTACCGACACGTAAGAGGAGGAGACAGCCTTTTTAAACGTTTTTTGGGTGTGTTTATAGCATTCAGTGATAGATTTGCAGGCATAGGACAGCTTAGTAGACAGTGATCATTTCACGAGGCAGCTAGTCAAATTGTAAACAGTTCCTAGCTGAGCATCTTTGCACGTCATTACGAAAGTGGAGAGGGCTATTAAAGTTTGGCATACACAGCTACAAATCATAATTGGAAGTGACGTTGATGTTATTTACTTACATCACAAGAAAACATTCTGACAGTGTTAAGGAAAATTAGAGCTCGTACTGAGGCGTTCAGATCGTCGTTTTTCCCTCGCGCGATCCGCGAGAGGAACAGATGGGGGGAGGGGGACGGGGAAATATGACTTTGGCGCGAATCGTACCCTCCGCCACACACCGCTTGGTGGCTAGCAGAGTATATGTGTAGATGTAGATGTAGATACGATTCGGTATTTCAGCCATCGCACCAGTAACAACAGTCAAAATACTACATCATTACACTTATACAGCTTTGAATGCAGCATATAGAGTGTTTAACGAATTATACTCTGCTTCGAAGCCGTTGCAAATTATTCTGAAATTTGCGACTTCTCAAGTACCCTGCTCGTGTTAGTATCTCCTTTCAGTTATACCAAGCCGGTATGGCAACGTCACGACAAGACCACTTCGCAGTGAACTTGAATAAAAAATTGTCATTGTACATGGATGTAAGATTTCCAATAATTTACTATATGGCTCGTTAGCGTAATAAATATTTATATCTTCATAGGAGACTCCTTTAGATTCAACATTTTGCTAATATATAATTGTGTGTGGTGAAAATATCCAACGTTTCAACTGGCCGTTGCTTAAAATTTTTGCATTGAAAACTTCACGGTGCCGTTCCTCCTCAGAAGACCAGGGTTCGATCCCAGATCTGACGCAAAGTTTTAATTTGTCGTCAATAACATATAATGTATCCAAACGTTAGCTCATAAATATACGGAAAATCATTCAGAAAGTGAGATCTCGTGGTCCCCAAAGAAACGATGAATCGAAATTTTGTGGCGGATTAAGATTATATGCGAGACGTCTCGAGCCATGGGCGTTGGCCTCTCGCGGGCAGCTGCTCCAGCGACTGAGCTATACAAGTGCTTCCGCCAGTACCTCTCTGTGGTGTCACCGCCAGACACCACACTTGCTAGGTGGTAGCCTTTAAATCGGCCGCGGTCCGTTAGTATACGCCGGACCCGCGTGTTGCCACTAACAGAGATTGCAGACCGAGCGCCGCCACACGGCAGGTCTAGTCTAGAGAGACTCCCTAGCACTCGCCCCAGTTGTACAGCCAACTTTGCTAGCGATGGTTCACTGACTATATACGCTCTCATTTGCAGAGACGACAGTTTAGCATAGCCTTCAGCTACGTCATAGCTACGACCTAGCAAGGCGCCATATTACTATGAACGTATTCTGAGCAGATAATATTGTGAATCATGTACCGTCAAGAGCGACGTTCCTCATTAATGGATTAAAGTTAAGTATCAAACTAATTATGTACGCTTTCTGAATTCTAATTCCTTGTCATGTTCCTGACCTCACGTCAGTATAGTTCTTCCCTCCTCACGCCAGCCTGCGTGAGCTAAAACGCATGCATTTCGGCCTCCTCTGGAAACACGGTGTTGCCTCTTCTGCCAACACAACACTCTCCACTTATCTTGCAAAGTCCAAAATAATTATTCTCGAAAGGCGAATGCTCCAGATAATAGACCATTCCAACACACAGTTTTAATCTGTCATTAAGTTTCATAGCAGCGCACACTCCAATGCAGAGAGACAATTCATACTAAACTGCGTATTGTACTAGTAGCTCATACAGAATCGGTTTGTAATTCATCTATCATATATCGAGAATCATAAATAAAAGAAGAACGTGTGGTGCGTTCTTCTGTAGCCACTTAACAGCTGTCCTGACCCGCGAGAGCTTGTGGAAGGTATTCTGGACGATTCCACGACACTTGCGCTGGCTGAGGGAGGAACACGAACGCCCCTAGGAAGACGCATTCGTGCGGCAGGCGGGGCACTCAGCTGCGCTGCCCGCCGGTACACAGCCTGTGCTCTTTCCGCCTCTCAGTTTTATTCCGCCAAGTCGGCAAGGAACGTGCATCGAAAGGTGAATATTGAAAAGGAATTTTGTTGTTTTAAGGAGTTCGTAGCTCGTTAATATTTCTTCGGAGAGTTGCAGAGGCTTTTCTTTTTCTCTTTCTTCTTTTTTTTTTCTAGAAAAAGAGCGAAGTTTGAAGGAAACCAAAGATAAATAATGAATGTTATTGGGGAACAGAAATATTCGAGGTGGAACCAGACGCAGATCGCTTTGGCCGGAAAGCACGCACTGCGGTGGTCTGTGGCGTTTGCCCGTCTTGTGAAAAATGTGCCACGCGGTCCGGCAGCAGCATTCGTCACCGAAAATTTGTAACACAGAGAAAGTGACCTGACTCTGTGGATGGCGTTTGTGAAATTCATTATTGCGGTGATAGCCATTTGTACACCAGGACGGGCTCGTAGGCCTCTGGACCTCATCTGGGCCAGTGTCTGTCCTCTAGCACATAAATATTCACCGAACAATTTCTTCAAGATTATGTGAAAAAAGCAGTTCTTGTGTGGCGGTTTCTGGAAAACAGGATATTAAGTACAAGTGGGAAAAGCGGGACTGTCAGATTTTAACTTCCTAAATCGAAAGTGAGAGGCACTAACGCTACAACCGTCCAGGAGTTCAAATGTATTCGCGAATTAATGTAACCATGAATAAGTGATTACTGTATATATGTCTTTTCGGAAACAGAATATGATACGTCAAGGCGATCTTAAGTTCCGTTTAAAATAAATATTTACTAAAAATGTTTAAATGGCTCTGAACACTACGGGACTTAACATCCGAGGTCATCAGTCCCATAGGCTTAGAACTACTTAAACCTAACTAACATAAGGCGACAGTAGCAGCAGCGTGGAACTGCGCCTAGAACCGCTCGGCCACAGCGGCCGGCAAATAGTTGTTAGGCAATGGAAGTATGCGGTTCCACGTGTTGTGCTATGAGGGAACAGCGTAATGTGTCATGTTACGCTCTGATGTGTAGTCTTTTATTGTGTTGAGTCTGGATCGCAAAGGGATTGCTTTCGATCCAAACAGTCCTTTGTTCTCAGATGCAGATGTTAGGGGATTCACTGGGTGACCTTTGCTTCTACCTGTTCCAAGCGTCGTGTTAACAGACTGTCTGGATTTTTTAATTTGCATCACAAAGAGCATCTCATATTTATCGTCGCACTTTTCAGTATATATTTATATATATCGAGAAGTGCGAAGATAAATTTGACATGCTTTATTTGATGCAGATTAAAAAATCCAGGGAATTATGAACTGATAAGCAATAATTTTAAGAAATTGATTGTACTACTGTCACCACGGGAAACTTGATTTTCGTTTAATTATTTTTTGCCACACATATTGTATATCATACAACATAAACACAGGAGGTTACCGTCTTTACTTGATTAGGTTCAAATTTGTTATTTATGTGTTTATTTACAGATGTTTGCTTACCTTTTGGTTTGAACAGAGACACAGATGCTTAAATTGGGGACTAGGATAATGGTTAGGGAAGGAAATACTGCCGCATAGGTCTACCATAGCATGAAAAGCTTTTCTGAATTTGAATGTTGTTTGCGTTGAAAATAAGTGAATAATTTTTGTGAGAGATACGTTGATGGAGTAATTGCGGTAGCTGGTGTAGCAAACGGGCGCTTTTTTGTTATGAGGTTACAGCCCGATACGGATGAAACAGGTCTCGTCCGCAGCTCGTGGTCGTGCGGTAGCGTTCTCGCTTCCCGCGCCCGGGTTCCCGGGTTCGATTCCCGGCGGGGTCAGGGATTTTCTCTGACTCGTGATGACTGGGTGTTGTGTGATGTTCTTAGGTTAGTTAGGTTTAAGTAGTTCTAAGTTCTAGGGGACTGATGACCATATATTTGAAGTCCATAGTGCTCAGAGACATTTGAACCAAACAGGCGCGACGGTGTGAATGGGTGTCTGACAGCTGAAGGGACGTGCTAGGAGTACTAGTGTAGACTAGTCTAGCACTAGTCTACGCCAGGGCTGTAGCTGCTACCAGGAAGTGGTCGCGGTGCTCAGTATAGTATTGAGACTCAGTGGCTGGCGGACGTTGAGACTATGAGAAATTCCACAGCTTCAGTAGAGCCGCAGATTTACGCGTGCATTGACTCAGCAGCTGGAGAAGTTCAGTGCACTTAGCTTTTAACGAGAAACACGGACAGTCCGACAGTGCGGAATTCAGTTATGACAGTGACCATAAATAGACACAATTTCAATAAGAACTGATCATAGATAGTTACATAAAAACCGACAATACTTTTAGAAAAGAATTCTGAGACGAATGCATGCGTGAAAACGCGCCGCGCACTCATTCAAGCAAACAGTTTTTTAAGTTATTCCGTGTCAAAAGTTGTACAACTGAAGTGAATTTTAAAAATTAATATCTCCCTCATACCTTGTGCAAATTTATAAACTAGGTGCTCTCGGATATCGCTCTTGGAGCCCTATCAGGAAATACTAGAGGAATTTTAGTAAATATGAGGGTTGGAACTTTAATAGTAGCAACTATTTATTTACAGCTCGTACAAAATAGATAAGTGTTTCAAAGTTTTACTGACCTTCAAAGTAGTCACCCGTATTGTGTATAACCCGTTGCCAGCGATGTGGAAGTCGTAAGATACTCTGAGCAGTGGCAGCTGGGTTGACAGTTCGAGCGGTGCGATCTACTACCCGACGAATTTGTAGCAGTTCTGAGGCGAATGGCGTGAAGTGTTTCCTTCAGTGTAGACGACCAAAAAGAACATATTCGACAATGCCGGTTATATCCTTAGCAGGAGACGCAGCTAGAAAAATTGCCGAACGTCATCCAGGTGCCGGCCAGAGTGCCCGAGCGGTTCTAGGCGCTACAGTCTGGAACCGAGCTGCCGCTACGGTCGCAGGTTCGAATCCTGCCTCGGGCATGGATGTGTGTGATGTCCTTAGCTTAGTTAGGTTTAATTACTTCTAAGTTCTAGGCGACTGATGACCTCAGAAGTTAAGTCCCATAGTGTTCAGAGCCATTTGAACCATTTTGTCATCCAGGTATTGCGGTGTGGGCAGGCATGATGTTGCTTGGGCGTACTGACCACCAAATCTTTAAACACGCTACACTCATCAGTCAAAGTCATTGTGACACTGGGTATTTTCGAACTGTGCAGAAGGAGGAGCTGTTGAAGCGAGAGGATATTCGGCGAATGGAGTGGCCTGTCGTTTATCCGACTTAAATCCAGTCGAACTCGTATGGGGTGCGTTGGGGAGTCGTACAGCCGCACTTCAACATTCACCAACAACCATCCAACCGTAGTCAACCGCACTGGTGGAAGAATGGATCAAGAGCTCCATCCGTAGTTACCACACACCATATTATCATCCACGTTCCACCTTTTCTGATGTTCAGGGAACCATCGTGAACCGCGGTGACTTCAGTGTATTTATTGTTTTTCAATGTAAGTGTCATTTCTGTTCGTCTCATTGAGTATGTTTACCTTCTTTACTATACTGTAGCAGTTCATTCTGTGTGTGGTTCCGGAACCGCGCGACCGCTACGGTCGCAGGTTCGAATCCTGCCTCGGGCATGGATGTGTGTGATGTTCGTAGCTTAGTTAGGTTTAATTACTTCTAATTTCTAGGGGGCTGATGACCTCAGATGTTAAGTCCCATAGTGCTCAGAGCCATTTGTACAATTTTTCTGTGTGTGGTCCAAGTTTCATCGAGCTGTGATACTTGACAGTGGCACGTAATGCGAAAGTTACTTTCGTCTTTAAGGTTTGCACGCCATTGTATATAATGGAGCCTAAGAGTAAACCTATATTCTTAGTAAAGTTGAACAGAGCGTGGCGTGTCTCAAGTCGTGAACCAGACTACGCAGCTTGTACACAATGCCCTGTCTGTGAACGTACATGGACAGGTCATTTCAATCTAAGACTATTCGCGCATTGTCACTTGACGAGAAGAGGGTTTGTTAGCGAGGGAAGCTGTTGTGCACTACAGGGAAGCCGTTCGAGCTTTCAGCCGCTGTCGCGGGACATAAAAAAATGGATATATGCCACGTAGCTGTCGCCCACTGACGACCGTCACCAACAGTGCCGACCACGATCGTAGGAGGTCTCTGTACGTCCAGTTCGACTTCTTGGTGTCCATTACGAACAACAATATAAACAGACGATCGTCGTACAAAGGCAGGTGATGTCAGATGCCACTGTACGTTTCAGACTGTAGTCTGACGTGACAGCAGGCAGATGGCTGCTCTGGACATGCGGTTTAGCGACCTGCACCAGAAAGGTTCCAGCAGTGTTACAGTGTTAGAGTTGCGCTCTGCCAAAACTACTGTTCTGTACGTTTGGTACACTCCATAAATGACATAGTAAAATGTAGGATTACTGCTAGTATTGGTAGCACTGTTAGGGACAGAAGCTTAAATAAATAAGTAGGAGAAGAAGTGGGAGCTGACGACTTCCTCTAGTTTTGCTCATAATTAGAACCGCACATCGTTCTGTGTAAGTCCATAGTGTATTTTAAATCCTTACAGAACATAAATTGCGTTTTCTAAGTAATAAAAATTAGTTGATCGCATATCTTCTACGCTTTTATGTAGCCAAAGCAAATACATTTGATGCACGCACAGTTTAGATGCACAGACGTGCTGTATGTTGTTGTTATTTTGTACTCAATAGAATGTTCTTTATCACGACCAAAGGCAAGAGTTTCCTGTTATTATTCACAAATGCGAAAGTTGTTCATCAGTGACAGGAACATGTGCTATGTAAATTCGATCAAGTATTGAAGGGATGTTTCATATATTTTTGTTTCGTGTGTTTTTTTATTTTACCTTTTAATTGAGGGAACTGCTTTTTCTTGGGCCATATGACAAAGCCAGATGGTTTTCTCTATTTTTACTACAACATCCCACTGTTTCACGATATAAATCAACAATTTTCTATTATAGCTTGAATTTAAGATCGAAAATTTCAATTTTGCTGTAAATGCTGTTCATTTTTAAGAAACAGGCAGGAGAATAAATATGTAGAACAAAAATGTTTCGCAGACTACCCGTTCCTCTGTATATCTTCACTCAGTTTCTAGACAGTGCACCGCTTCCGGCTTTTAGAGAAATCTGATAAGACATTGATCGCATATGTACAGAAACGGATAGTTATGAGATAAAGGCCGATAGATACAAACACACCTGACGTCCAGGTAATGCGGGTACAATCTTAACTGACCAAAGCTGCTGAGAAAAATAAAGCAGTCTACGCTTACTTATGATAGTCTATGATAGCCTAGGGTAGTTTCGCGACTCTACACACTCCCAACAGCCATCATGTACTCACAGCATACTTCATCTGCAGGAATGTCTTATTGGAAATACTGATACTAAGCTCACATAACGATTACACTTCAATCAACAAGTCGGATTGGCATGGAAATACTGGAGCATCCGTTTCGTAGTGTCCGATGGAGGTGCTCACGGTGTTATATTTTCCACCTCTGTCGGTGTAATCAGTGTAATTCAAACTTCCTGGCAGATTAAAACTGTGTGCCCGACCGAGAATCGAACTCGGGACCTTTGCCTTTCGCGGGCAAGTGCTCTACCATCTGAGCTACCGAAGCACGACTGACGCCCGGTCCTCACAGCTTTACTTCTGCCAGTACCTCGTCTCCTACCTTCGAAACTTTACAGAAGCTCTCCTGCGAACCTTGCAGAACTAGCACTCCTGAAAGAAAGGATACTGCGGAGACATGGCTTAGCCACAGCCTGTGGGATGTTTCCAGAATGAGATTTTCACTCTGCAGCGGAGTGTGCGCTGATATGAAACTTCCTGGCAGATTAAAACTGGAAGGTAGGAGACGAGATACTGGCAGAAGTAAAGCTGTGAGGACCGGGCGTGAGTCGTGCTTCGGTAGCTCAGATGCTAGAGCACTTGCCCGCGAAAGGCAAAGGTCCCGAGTTCGAGTCTCGGTCGGGCACACAGTTTTAATCTGCCAGGAAGTTTCATATCAGCGCACACTCCGCTGCAGAGTGAAAATCTCATTCCAGTGTAATTCAGTTTCATGAGATCTATTCTTTCGTCCCCAGTTTCCTTCACCGAGCGAGTTGGCGCAGTGGTTAGCACACTGGACTCGTATTCGGGAGGACGACGGCTCAATCCCGCGTCCGGCCATCCTGATTTAGGTTTTCCGTGATTTCCCTAAATCGCTCCAGGCAAATGCCGGGATGGTTCCTTTGAAAGGGCACGGCCAGGTTCCTTTCCCGTCCTTCCCTAATCCAATGAGACCGATGACCTCGCAGTTTGGTCTCTTCCCTCAAACAACACCCCCCCCCCCCCCCCCACCCAGTTTCCTTTGAATCTAAACCTACATACTTTCTTAGATATGAAGGTTGTCCCAAGGTTTTTGAGTCCGTAGGGCACTGTTGGTTGAGCGAAGGCTAGTGACAAAGCGCACGTTGCTGGAAGACGTATTGTAGTTAGAGGTCCGACGTTCGCTGGGTGGAGAGTTTGGAGAGAAGAGTGTGAGGTAGAGTCGCAGCCCACCAGGCTGGCCGGAAGTGGCCAGTGGCTGCTGGCCTCTGGCCGTCACTAATTGGCGCCACGGTGGGGCGGCGGCGGCGGCGGACGTGGTGGCAGCGCCGGCTGGAGGCGGCGGGGGTGGCCGTGCCGGGGTCTGGCCTAGTGGTGCGTGAGGCGGGGGCGGCGGCGGCGGCGGCAGCGGCGGCCCGGCCGGCTCCCATTTCATAATTACCGCTGCAAAAGTTTGGCGCAAGATCGCGAAATGAAAAATTACGCGTGCAATGAGGCGAGAGCGACGGCAGCGCGCCCGGCAACTTGGCTGGAGGCGCGCCTGCCTGGGGCAGGTTAGCCGTGACAGCCGCCCTGGCCTGGGGTGGGGCCCGATTTCTCGTCTGCAGCTCTCCCCACCTGCTCGCTGATGGCGGAGTTAACTGCCTCGGAAAAATGAGCTACAAGGGTCTAGAAACGATGCTGCAATGGCGAAGCGCGAGTTAACTGGGTACATGATTTGCCCTCCTTCCCATCACACTTTAAATTCCTCAGTACGTCCTAGACCAGTAGATCCTAAATAACGCCACAAAAAGACAAGGCAGGATTTATTCACGTAACTGCATGTCCTTCATTAAATGTTCTGCTTTATTTATTTTATTTACCTTTACTCATCCCAGAATCATTTCTCATAACGATATAGTATCCGTCGAGGTACTACAGTGCAAATAAATAGACAAAAATGTACAACACATAGCGTATGTAACATCCTTTATGGGAACAGGACAGATGTGGGGATAAACAGGCGATCGGCTGTGGCCCTGCTTAGGGAACCACCGAAGAATTTACCTTAGTGATATGGAAAAACCACGGAAAACCTAAATCAGAACGGCCGCAAGAAACAGCCCTACTCCCCCGAATATGTAGTCAGTCTTAACAGCTGCACTGTGTCATTCGGTAATTTCGTACTGTGTAATTGTTGTGTACATAGTTCCGCGTAGTCAGCGCGTACACAACTTTCCCTATAGAGCACACCCCGCTAAGCACAACAGCGCAGGCGCAGCGCTCGTCCGTCTCCGCACTACGAGATGGCGCTGTCTTACAGACAGACCAAATTCTGCTTCCGCCGATCTGCGTATTAATATGTAACGCAGCCAATGAGATAGCTCCTAATATAGAACCTTTTCTCCTCGCGGATCACACTCGCGCAGTGATACCTGAACGCTCGAGGTATTATAACGAGTGTACAGACCTCCGATTAGTCAGTCTGCATTGGTATGCACCAGTCTGCGTTAGTCTGCGTTAGTCTGCATTAGTCTATAGTCAAGTTTCAGTCTGCACCTAATAAGATTACCATATTCCTGTACATAGCCATGAAGATAAATGAATAGACACTTTGTCAAGTATCAGAAATATGTGAGAATAAGATTAACGTACCAAGATCAAAGGAACTTCAGATTGTCAATTTTAAATACCATCCAGAACCAAATTAAGTTATTTTTATGCTTGTTATTATTTTAATAAATGTGTTTGAAAATTAATCAAGTTCTGTTTAAAGTTGGTCACCGTCAATCTGCTACTCTAAGCGTGGAAGTGGCATTTCTATCGTCTGACCTAACGGCAGAAGATAATCACGCCACGATAAGACCACGAGACATATTGCTGAAACTCGCCTACTTCGTTAGAGCGACAAGTCAAATAATCTGATGGTGTGTGCACCGAAGGTCGTACAGTACGCACACCACAGTAATGTTCCTTGATTTACGCACAATTTGTTTCAGGTAACTTGTAGTACAAAACATAGTTTAGTTCTACTTTGCCACACACGCTGATGGCACCCGCTGACTCCTAGATTGTTTGCGGTAATTTCAATTTTAATAATGAACGGCCTCAGTTGCACCGTTTACCTAGAATTTACCTAGGTTTCAGTCGAGATAACCCAACCTTCTTCAGAATAACAGTATCTATCGCTTGTCCATAGTGGACATCGTCAAGCTAAAACTAAAAATCCATAAATTATCGCCAGACTGTAAAACGTATCTGGCACTGCCTCGGCCCCACTTCGCCACCGAGATGCGGCAGCCACGAGTGCAGTACTGGATCTCAAACGATAGATACTGTTATTCTGAAGAAGGTTGCATTATCCCGACTGAAACCTAGGTAAATTCTAGGCAAACGGTGCAATTGAGGCTGTTCATTATTAAAATTAAAATTAATATTTGTACGGTTGCTGACAGGGCCGCGAAATGTTGAAGATATTTAATGTTTCCGGTAACTTGCAATGTAAAATACAGTTCTGTTCTTCCCTGCTGGTCTCACTACGACACTCAACGATTAACTCCTCGACTGTGAAGACAGTACTGTGTCCTTCAAACTTAATTCTCTGCATATACAACTATGTGCCACCGTGCACGTGAAAAACTAAGCAAAGGACATTAATATCATGCATTTTTACATCTTGAGACATGATTTCCTTGTGAAAGCAGTAAACCATAATCATATATTAAATTGTAACAAAGTTTAGTTACTCTCTTTCATTACTACCCAATATTCTAAGTCCTCTAAGTAATCTTTATTTGTGTAGTATGTATTACTTATGAAGAAAGTTTTAGCTGTCTTTTTAAACAGATGTGCTTTAGTAATGGTTTTTCGCTTCTGTTTTCAATTTATTTGCCAGTTTCATCCCCCGATATAAAACGCTAAAACGATGTTTTCAGGTTTTTTTTTTTCCTGAGTAAATATAACTCCAACTTGCCCCTCGTTCCATGATTATCTATAGAACTATTCGTACAGTATTTAGTAATATTTTCTTTGACATGCGCTACAGACTGCTAGATGTACTTACTTGGTGTAATATGGATGCCCAATATTTTTAACAGCGCTTTACAATGAGCCCGATTACTGCTTCTAAGTATTATTCTTATGGCCATTTTCTGCAGTTTCAAATCCACGTCCATGTTTTGTACCTTAGGTCCCCATAAAAGGATCCCATAGATGAGAACTGAATGTAGGTAGACACAGTATATCGCCACAAGACATTGGCTGTTGCAAACTAATGCTAACGCCGTAAGACCGTAACATGCAGATAAGATTCAGGTTGCCAATATTTTTATATGTTCCTTCCATGTTAGCTGACAGTAAATGTTCATTCCTCAAACCTCTGTGTGTGCTACACGATCTGTAGAGCGATTGAAATACCCCCAGAGCCTTACATACGTTGCGTAAGTTAATAAAGTTCACAAGGCAACATTGAAGAAGCAGGCCATATCATTTATTACCAGTATGTGCAGTCGTTGTCTTCAAGTTACAGCATTCAACTCAATTAATGATGTCAGTAGCTGTTATGGAGTTAGTGTAAAAGATTCCATAGCAATTAGAATAAATGACAATGCTATGACCGATAATTCACAAGCTGCAAATATTTTAAACGATCACTTCATCAATGTAGCAGCACATATAGGAGTAAATGTTTCAGTTGAAGAAGCAAGAGAGTATACAAAAAATGTCAGCCCACGAAACTTCAAGCAACTAGACGTAGCACCACTACCTTTCACTGAAATTAGTACTATTGTAAAAAACCAAAGCTCTTCCGGGGCTGATGGAATTTCTAACAGGGTTCTGAAAAGTTAGTACAACTAAATAAGTAACATCCTTAGGGACACATGCAATGCATCACTGACACAGGGAATTTCCCAAGACAGGTTAAACTATGCAATAATGAAACCACTTCATAAGAAAGGTGAGAAGACAGACTCAAACGATTATCGACCAATTTTCTTAGGGACATCTTTTTTTCAAAATATTCGAAAAGGTAATGTATTCAAGAGCAGACGCACACTTAACTGGAAACAATTTACTTAGTACATCACAGTTTGGATTGCAGAAGTTTGCTCGACTGATAATGCTATTTATAGATTCACTCATCAAATAGTACAAACCTTAAATAATAACACACTGATCAGTCAGAACATTATAACGACCGACCTACTATCGTTACAAACCCGTCCAGGACATAGCAGCGTCACCTGGCGAGGAATGACTGCTGGTCAGACACACGGTACATTAGTGTCGGTGAGCGTTATCTCCGTGTGCAGAATATGGAATGTGCGCAATCTATATGTGTTTGACCGACGTCGGATTGTGATAGCCCGGAGGTTCAGCACAATCATTTTGCGAACTGCACGACTTGTCGGGTGTTCGATGAGTTCCGTGGTGAGTGTCTTCAACACGTGGGCGGAACCAATGTTTAACCACGTCCAGACGTCGTGCCGTTCGGCCGCCACCCCTCACTACAGATATCGGACGTCGTAGGCTGGGCAAAAGTGAAACAGGATAGACAGCGAACTGTGGCGGAACTATCATCCGACTTTAATGCTGGCCTCCGTAATAGTGTACCAGAACACACAGTGCACCGAACACCCCTAACGATGGTCTTCCACAGCCGACGACCCAGGTATGTTCCAATGTTAACTCCACGACATCGGCAACCACGTCAGAAATGGGCACGTGACCATCGGCACTGGACGTTGGTATAGTACCGGAGCATCACATCCTCTGATCAATCCCGATGCCTTCTTCATCAGGACGATGGGAGGGCGCGAATCCATTGTCTTCCAGAGGAATCGCTCGTTCATACCTGTAATGCGGGACGGAGACAAGCTGGCGGCGGTTGCATTGTGCTCTGGGGAACATTCGCGAGGGAATCCCATGGGTCCAGTGGAGCTCGTACAAGGCAACTTGAGAGGCAAGGAGTGTCGTACGAGGTGCGGCTAGAAAAAAACCGGACTGATGCTGGAAAAAACATTTATTTACAATTATTTACAATTTCATGTTATCTCCTTCAATGTACTCTCCTCCTCGGTCTCTACACCGCTCCATACGAATTTTCCACTCTTCATAGCAATGCTGCAGATCACTTTCGGTAAGTCCATACATTACTTCCGTCGCTTTTTCTTTTACTGCTTCAACAGTCTCAAATCTAGTTCCTTTCAAAGCTGACTTGACTTTAGGGAAAAGAAAAAAGTCACAGGGGGCCAAATCAGGTGAGTAGGGCGGATGATCTAAGATGGGAATGTTGTGTTTTGCCAAAAACGTCTTCACTGACAACGCACTGTGAGCTGGGACATTGTCTTCACAAATCGTTCCGTTTTCTCCGTACTCGCTCACGTAGGGTAGCCAGGACGCTAATGTAGTAATGCTGATTCACTGTTTGTCCCTCTGGTACCCAATCAATGTGCACAATCCCTTTGCTGTCAAAAAAAAAACAATCATCATTGCCTTGAATTTCGATTTTGACATTCGTGCTTTTTTTTGTCGTGGAGAACCAGGAGTTTTCCAATGCATCGATTGGCGTTTAGTTTCGGGATCGTAAGTAAAAAACCACGATTCATCGCAAGTAATAACATTTTGTAAGAAAGTGGGATCACTTTCAATGTTTTCTAGGATGTCAGAACAAATTATTCTTCGGCGTTCCTTCTGTTCAATTGTGAGACACTTTGGAACCATTTTTGAACACACTTTGTTCATGTTGAAACTTTCATGAAGAATCTGCCTAACACTTTCCTTGTCAACTCCTGTTAACTCAGACACTGCTCTGATGGTTAAACGGCGATCTTGTCGAACAAGTTTACCGATTTTTTCAATGTTTGCATCAGTTTTTGCTGACAATGCTCTGCCAGTGCGAGTGTCATCACTGGTGTCTTGGCGGCCATCTTTAAATCGTTTAAACCACTCAAACACTTGTGTTCGCGATAAACAATCATCGCCGTACACTTATTGTAACATTACAAACGTTTCACTTGCAGATTTTCCTAGTTTGAAACAAAATTTGATGTTAACACGCTGTTCTTTCTGTACACTCAACATTTTCCGACTCACAACAAAAGGTCAACTACTTACAACAGACGCCACGGGCAGACTGAGTGCAGGAGGCAGATGAAACTCGAGCAGTAGGCGGAGCGAGAGTCACGTGACAGGCCACGCGACTTTCAGCCTTATTGCATTCGTTTTATTGTTTCACCAGTACTAGTCCGTTTTTTTTCTAGCCACACCTCGTATGCTGGTTGCAGACCACTTACAACCGTTCATGACGATCATTTTTCCCGACAGCAGCGGCATTTTCAGCAAGACAATGCGCCATGTCACAAGGCCAGGTGTATGATGGTGTGACTCGAGGAACACAGTGGCGAACTCAAATTGATGTGCTACCTCCCCAACTCGCCAGACCTGAACGCGATCTAACACATCTGATATGTGATTGAAAGTGGAATCAGAGCTCGTCGTTCCCTTCCCCGGACGTTACGGGAATTAGGTGCCTTGTTTGTAGATATGGTAGCAACTCCTCCCAGTGACCTGTTAAGGCCTAATCCCTTCAATGTCGCGATGCGTCGCCGCTGTTATACGTGCCAAAGATAGACACACCGGTTATTAGCTAGATGGTCATAATGTTTTGGCTGTCGTTTTATATCGCCTGTTGGTATTTTCGACGATCTCTTCAAGCCCTTCGATTGTGCAGATCATGATACTTCTTGTTTATTTAACACAGTCTTTCTGGAAAGAGATGTGCCAGTTATCTCAGCTCCTTTAAATCTCAAAAATTATGACGTGGGGACATATTCGCCCGCTTTTATAATGAGAGAGCAGAAGATAGTAGCAGCGGCAAAAAGATGGATAACAGTAAATATTGTACGATAGTAGACAGTGAATACGTTACAGAAAGAGCGAAGGCGACGATGCCAGTGTGACAAAGAGAAGTACTCACTGGCAGTGGAACACAGATGACAGCGACAGAGCAATGGTCGAAAGAGGGTGGTGACAGTGCCAGGGGACGAGGAGGTGGGGGAGGGGGGTCAAAGAATAAGGAGAAAGAATCAAAAAGTGGATGTGTTTGAGAGGCAGTTCTAATGAGACAGTGGAAAAAATTGGAAATTTGTAGTAAGGTCTTACGGGACCAAACTGTTGAGGTCATCGGTCCCTAAGCTTACGCACTACTTAATCTAACTTAAACTAACTTACGCTAAGGACGACACACACACCGATGACCGAGGGAGGACTCGAACCTACTACGGGAGGAGTCGTGCGGAAAGTGAGAAGACGCCCCAGACAGCGCGGATACTCCGCGCGGAAGAGACAGTGTATTACGACAGCGAGGAAGAGAGAGTCAGTGAGAAGGCACAGTGGCAGTAGCAGGGAGAGAATGAAATATTAGCAGTAAGAGAGAGTAAGATTGAGACAGTGACAGAGGAGATCGTAGTAGCAGGACAGAACGAAGGGAACTGGGGCTGTGACACAGCAGACAGTGACAGAGAGACACCATGAGATAATTACAATGATCTGGGCTGAACGAGTCAGTGAGAAAGAAAAACTAGAAGAGGATGTATGTGAGCGACTTACAACGATGGACTAGTTATTGTGAGTTAGGGGGGGTTCTGTGGGAATTTCAGGCAAGTTTTACGTTAAAAAAAGCGCGAATACTTCCGCATGGTAAACATTTTGGGAAATATTTAAACTTAACATGGGGCAGCTGGTACCCCACTTTTCAGCTATTCTTTAAAAAAATGGGAACATATTCGCACTTTTTATGCTCTGGTATTTTTATTTCAGTTATTCTTTTCACGGGAAGATACTCGCATTTTTTGTTCTCTGGTTTTTTTTTTCTGCTGGTCACATAATATGTAATTACTAGTAATTTAGTGTAAATTTGAGAACTTTTAACATGGCAGCGCATCAGCAATCGTAAATAATTTAATGATGCCTCTTTAGGGAGTTTGTAGTTTTAATGTCTTCTGAAGAAGGCGTGGTTATCCGTGCCGAAACCTAGGTCAACATCCGGTTTCTATTTGCAATCGAGGCGGATTCTTTATAGTCATTAGTGTAAAATTACTTTATATGATATCTCGTTGTTTTAAGAAGACGGACATTCGAAACAGAAGGTAAGTATATTAAATAGGGAGATTGACTAGGACTAACGCACCACGGCGAGAAACACGAATAGCGACGCCGCCAGGTGCAGGATCGCGTTAACGCGGGCGCCGCCTCACAGCGAGAAATATAATTTTCAGCGCCGCCGTGGAAGTGTTAAGTCGAAACTGGCAGAAGATACAAAAGCTTCTAGCATCAGGAGAAGAAGTACCAAAGAGACCCGCAACTTTCGTATTTGGGGGAAAAAGACACAACAATCTGATACTGTTAGGGGATAGGTAGATGGGAGTGACAGCAGCTCGAGACGCAAAGTAAGACACGGTTAGATCGTGAGGGCTGTGGGAAGAGTGGGGAGCTGCAGAAAAGGAGATGTGGCGCGTCGTCCGGTGGTGGTCGCGCAGATTTCAGTGTTTACGAGTCAGCCCGCCGGCGGGACAGGGGGCAGCCCCCGCGTCGTTGTGGATTCCGCAGGCGGCGGCCCGCGGCAAACAGAAGCGAGGTGCGGCGCTGCGGCCGCGGCAGAGTCCCCGGGGGCGGCGGCGGCGGTGGTCGGCGCCGGGTCACGTCGGCGGCCGTCACGTGCCGCTAACCCGATACCTCCGCCACGGCGCAAACTCGGCTGTCCCCGGGGGCAGACGCGACGTGTGCCGCAGCCGCCACGTCGCCCGTCCGTCCGCGATGGCTGCTCTGCTCTTTGCTCTGGCGACAGCTCTGGGGCAGCGAGCGTCCGACCAACGGCCCACACATTTGTGCCACATTCTTCACCATCCAGTTCCTTTCAGCATTTTGAGGTTTCAGCTGTTTGGCAGTTCCAGCATCTTGCGCCCTGAAACATTATATTAACACTGTTATGTTCAAAAATGTCACAAAAGAACCCTATTGCTACATTACACGGAAATAATATAAAATGAAGCAGCGTTGCAAGACAGATTACAAGATACACTACTGACCATTAAAACTGCTACACCACGAAGATGTGCTACAGACGCGAAATTTAACCGACAGGAAGAAGCTGTATATGCAAATGATTAGCTTTTCAGAGCATTCACACAACGTTGGCGCCGGTGGCGACACCTACAACGTGCTGACATGAGGAAAGTTTCCAACCGATTTCTCATACACAAACAGCACTTGACCGGCGTTGCCTGGTGAAACGTTGTTGTGATGCCTCGTGTACCGAGGAGAAATGCGTACCGTCACGTTTCCGACTTTGATAAAGGTCGGATTGTAGCCTATCCCGATTGCGGTTTATGGTATCGCGACATTGCTGCTGGCGTTGGTCGAGATCCAACGACTGTTAGCACAATATGGAATCGGTGGGTTCAGGAGGGTAATATGGAACGCCGTGCTGGATTCCAAAGGCCTCGTATCACTAGCAGTCGAGATGACAGGCATCTTATCCGCATGGCTGTAACGGATCGTGCAGCCACGTCTCGATCCCTGAGTCAACAGATGGGGACGTTAGCAAGACAACAACAATCTGCACGAACAGTTCGACGACGTTTGGAGCAGCGTGGACTATCAGCTCGGAGACCATGGCTGCGGTACCCTTGACGCTGCATCACAGACAGGAGCGCCTGGGATGGTGTACCCAACGACGAACCTGGATGCAGGAATGGCAAAACGTCATTTCTTCGAATGAATCCAGGTTCTGTTTACAGCATCATGATGTTCCCATCCGTGTTTGGCGACATCGCGGTGAACGCACATGGGAAGCGTGTATTCATGATCGCCATACAGGCGTATCAACCGGCGTGATGGTATGGGGTGCCATTTGTTACACGTCTCGGTCACGTCTTGTTCTCATTGACGGCACTTACGAGCCGTGGCTCTACCCTTCATTCGTTCCCTGCGAAACCCTACATTTCAGCAGGATAATACACTACCGCATGTTGCAGGTCCTGTACGGGCCTGTCTTGATACAGAAAATGTTCGACTGTTGCCCTGGCCAGCATATTCACCAGATCTCTCACCAATTCAAAACGTCTGGCCAATGGCGGCCGAGGAACTGGCTCGTCACAATACGCCAGTCATTATTCGTGATGAACTGTGGTATCGTGTTGAAGATGCGTGGGCAGTTGTACCTGCACACGCTATCCCAGCTGTGTTTAACGCAATGCCCAGGTGTATCAAGGCCGTTATTACGGCCAGAGGTGGTTCTTCTCGGTACTGATTTCTCAGGATCTATGCACCCAAATTGCGTGAAAATGCAATCACATGTCGGTTCTAGTAAATATATTTGTCTAATGAATACCCATTATCATCTGCATTTCTTCTTGGTGTAGCATTTTTAATGGCCAGTAGTGTATGTGGGCATATACATGGGCCAGGAATTAAATTTTAATCAACACATTACACATCAATGTCGCCACCTATCCAAAACATTTTGCATAGCGGGGACCGCTGCAACATATCAGAAAGAATCATTGAGTCTCTGGGAGTATCAATAGGCACTGCCACTGCGAGATTCGGTAGGTGTTTTGGTTGAGGATCCATGTTGTGGTCAGCATGATAAAAACGGCCCCACAGATTCTTGATTGGATTAAAGTCTGGGGCTTATGGTGACCAGGGGAGTATCGAGTGTCCTGGTGCTCTTCGAACTGTGCATGTACACCGTCAGCTGTGCGACATGTTGCATTGTCCTGCTGGTAGATGCCATCGTTGCGACGGAAAACAAACTGCATGTAGGGACGGACTTTTTCCCTAAGAACAGAAGCACATTTGTGTTTCGCCATTGTACCTCCCAGAATGACGGGATCACCCAGAGAATGCCGCGAAAACATTCCTGAGACCATAACGCTCAGACGGTTGTTGCACAGAGTTGGCTTTCAGACGTTTCACACCGTACACGCCAACAGACGTCTGTCCAGTGGAGCAGGCCTGGGAAGGCCACCTACCGCCACTCAGTGGACATCCAAATGCAGTACTGGGGTGCAAATTGCAGCTTTCGTCGCCGATGAACTGCAGTCAGCAGGGGTGCATGAACTACAGGGTGCCTGCTGTGGGAGCCAATACGCAGCAACGTTCGTTGAACGCTCGTTGAGAAGACACTGTTGGCAGCCCTATGTGTCAACTGGACGGTCAGTTGCTCAACAGTTACACTTGTATACGCCCATACATCTCTTTGCAGCGGTCACTCATTCCTCTTACCTACGACCCGTAGGTACTTCGGTGCCGGTTTTGCATAGCGCCATTTTTCCATGCACGGTATACAGGGTACTTAAGTACAACGGGCTGCGAACAGTTTACAAACATCTCTGTGTGTCTAACTTTTTAGAGATGGTTCGGGACTCGGCTCTTCAGTAGAGAATGTCAAATTAAACACCTTTCAGCCGTCAAATTTCAACCTTATTTTACTAAACCATCTTCAGGCCCCTGATCGACGTGTAGGAAGAATCTCCCTCGGTTTTGATCTAAACAGAGGCCTGCAATACACTAATTAGTAGATATTTGCTACAGTGATTATTTTAACCATCACCTGGCCATCGGCAGGATATGGTTGATGTGATCACTGTAGCAAATATCTACTAATACCAGTATTGCTGGCTCATGTTTGGATCACAACTGGGGTAGATTCTTCCTACACGCCGGTCAGGGGTCTGAAGACGGCGTAGTAAAACGCTGAAACTGGTTGCCAAATGAATAAGGTTGAAATTTGGCACCAGAAAGGTGTTTATTTTGAAAACCGTTTACAAAAATAGTCGTTTCGGAAATGAAGCCAACTTTGGTCCGAAAGCCAATGAGGATGATGATTTAGACATCAGATAAATCATTCCGCACTATGACAGTGACTACACTATTCATTTTACATCTTCTCATGCCTCTCCCCCTCTTCTCCTGACGACACGTTTACTATCGTCTCCACCTGCCATCTGAGACTGAGTATTGGACGTTGGCGTCGTACTTTGGCGTTGGTCACATGAATGTGACTGGACTGTGTACAACAATTACAGGGATAGCACGCAAATTACTGTATAAACTTGCCAACATCAACACAAGCACAGATCCAAAGGGGTGGTGTGAGGGGTTCCTTCTGGCCTTGGCACCTCCCACCCTGTCAAAGAACATTTTACTGTAAGTCTTTATATTTTTACATATTACAGTTCTCCGACTTCTCACTTAACTTTTAGAAAACAAAGCAACAAAGAAAGACTATGGGAAAAAAGTGTAAGATATGTTTGAAATACAGCACTTTTCGGCTCCCCTCCTGAGAGCCATCAAACATGGTTAGGTTTGCGATTGACCTGACTGGCTGCAGAGGGCTTTGCCCCCAGGACGTGGCGCCTACTCACAGGTAGACCGTTCCTGTTGCCAACTGCAAATCTGAATGGGATCTGATGTTTCCCGGCGTACTTGTGACTAGCATAAATCTCGGGTGTCCACACAGGTCACACTGTAAGCTCTCCGCGATATTTCGGCAAACAGGCTTGTTCCCATTTTCGGGTGCTTCCTGACGATTCGGCTTCTGCTGTTGTCCATGCAGCCGCCGCGGCGGACAGTCGCAATGGTGGTCAGTGAATTATGGTCTGCGGTGCCCACACTATAGCCGACGTGTGTGGACATCACTGGCTTCTTATTGCCTGACACCGCTGTAGGCCGAATGTTTGTCAATTAGACAGTCTTGGGCTTTACTTCAGTGGCATCTTCACTCACTCAATCCCATAAGGAGGAATACTGTATCTGTGTTCACATTGATAGAGATACGTGAAAGATTGATGATGGTGTGTGCAGATGTCAATTTTATGTAGTGTATGTTACGATTATTGTAACGTAATGAGAGTTTGTTGTCGTTACAATTTTTAAATCAGTTGCAGGACACACAAACGTATCAAATTCGCGGGTGAATGATTTTCACAGAATCCTTTTTTTCTCAATTACTTCTTCTTCATCTTCTTCCTCCTCCTCCTCCTCCTCCTCCTCCTCCTCCCAGTTATGCTAAAGTGGTGTACTCAGCCCTAAAGCAAACTATTATTATTATTGTTGTTGTATTAAAATACTTCATATGCTTCATTGTTATTATTATTATTAATATCCTAGATATCTGACCTGCTATAAAATTAGACTTGAAAGCAAATTTTAGTGTGCATATGGAAGGAGAAAGTAACCAAATAAGACTCTCCGTCTTAGAACATAACCCTCGGTATGCGCTGGAAGACGGTTAAGTTCAGATTACCTGTGGTTATGCTTACAACATACTCGTGATATTGTGACCTCCTCTAGACAAAGGTATGTTTTGCTGCCAATATGCGGGCTAACAACCTTACAGCCCAGGCTTGCTCTGATCCTCATCTCTTCGCTCACATGAACCGCAGACTATGACGACAGCATTTTGGCACAGACAACGAACTGCGGACCAACATAGGTAATTACTAGAAAGCACAGGTGGCTGCCGTCTTTGACGAGGGTATACGCTACAAACACTTAAGTCCGAGTTGCGACTATGTATTATTGTACAACGGAGAGACAAGGCTCAGTATGATACATCTTAGGGGAGAAATTACCGACTCTGAGAGACGTCAAAAAGAACATGGTGAATTCGTGGCAGAGAAAGAGAGATAACTATGAAAAGATCCGTAGGGATATGCGTTCTTGACTGACATCACGGAGCAATTCAGGATGAAACATGTCAGTCCTAGCTGAGGCATGGCACATTTCTTGACTAGCCACATGTCAAACTCTGCACACTTTCTGTGTGTAAACGTCTTTACTATGTTCTTAATACATAAATTGTTAATTTTAAGCACTTTCATTTGATAAACATTTCAAAATTTCTACGATTTTGTTAAAAGTTTAAGAAACCAATCTAACTGCGTTTCAAGTCTTTTGCATAAACTGATTATGAAAACAAATTAACCACTTACAACAACTGCTGTTAACAGCTGCAGGTGCTCTATGAATATCGCAATATCAACAGGGTATTACCAGAAATTTCACTGTGCTCATAATGCCATGTGGATCTATGTGCTATTCGTAAACCATTTATGGCCCATATTACCTAGCACAAACTGACATAATGTGTCTAACGTATTCACGGGCTGCTAGTTGAATACATGTTAGAACTTCGAATGATTTTATGAACTTTTTTGTTCTGGTTGTGGGGTAAAACCTTGTACTTATGACCAAGGCTAAGCGAAGATATCCTGCCTGATCGGGACACAGCAGCGATCGTCATTGATGAATAAGTATACAGCGACATGAAATTTCTCATTTCTGGCCAGTATCACGTAGTACGTCTAATCCAAAAATTACATCACACTAACCAACCAAGAAGAGCTTAAATGTGGTTTTATTCATGTTTAACTCGAAATGGTATGAAGCAGTTTTCTTTTGGACGGGGACTCGATCGCAGCTGCTAATCGGATTGATAACTAAGCAGAATCAAATGAGAGATATTCAATTTTTTCATCTTGTACCGAGATTCAAATCTGGCACCTATCGTTGTTACTTTCTAGTAATAATTAGTCCTTAAATATCCGTTTCATTTACCTGTGGGCATATGTACAGACGATTCAAATAGAAATATAGTTTCGAAAATTTCTGTGCTGACTGGGAGTCAAGTTCAGCGCATATTGTTGTTGTTGGATACATACAAAGAAGGTTCTCATAGCGTATATGATAGTGCACCAGACTGCCCTGCAGTCGTCAGATAACCCAACGGAGGTACGTTGAGTACGAAATGTATTTGTGAATCATTTAGATGTTTTGTCTTACAGTACAGAGTGTCCGAAAAGTCTTTCCCTGATTACATAAATTGATAACTCGGGCTAGAAGTAAGATGCAAATATGAAACTTGTGTCGAATTGTTTACAAACTATCAAAGTTTTTTCTGTTTTAGGTTCACAGTACGTAAGTAGTGGATGAGGTGCAGTGCCCAAGAAGCAATGTTAACCAATCAGGAGAAGGCACAGTGTGTCCTGTGGTACCATGAGACACGATCACCAACCACAGTGCAGAGACACTTCCAGACAACATTTGGAAGGAATCTACCTCATGTCAAGAGCATTAAAGCCTGTTATGAGAGGTTCAAGAACACAGGATCGGTTGCTGACCTTCCGAGGACAACCAAGAACCTCAGCAGACAGGGTGGAAGCGGTAAGGCAGTCTTTTCTGCGAAGTCCGAAGAATTTGGTGCGCAGGGCCTCACGTGAATTACAGATGCCAAAAAGCCCTCTCCATGACATTTTACACAAATATTTATTATTTCGTGCATACAAAGTGCAAATCGTTCAGGCCTTGTTGCCCAATGACAGTACACTTCGATATGACTTTGTAGTCGAAATGCTATCACGTATTGAGGACGATGATGGTTATCTCAGACGAATTGCCTTTTCCGACGAAGCGACCTTTTTTGTCAGTGGAGTAGTGAATCGCCATAATGTGTGCATTTGGGGTTCACAACCCCCTGGCGAGGACATGGAGTGCACCAGAGGCAGTCCAAAAGTGAATGTTGGTGCGCGCTATTGCACGATCGAATTATCGGGCCATTCTTCTTCGCTGACGGTACCAACACATCTGCAGTGTATCTGGACATGTTGCAACTGTATGCTGTTCCTCAGCTGCTTCAGTATCACCCAGATGTCTTGTTTCAGCAAGACGGTGCACCGCCTCATTGGCGTTTGATGTCCGTGCCTATCTCGATATGAGCGATAGATTGGTCGTGATGGGCCAACGGTTTGGCCTCCACGTTCTCCTGACCTAACCTCATTAGACTTCTTATGGGGTTATGTCAAGGACGAGGTCCACCGAAACGTGTTCAAATGGTTCAAATGGCTCTGAGCACTATGGGACTCAACTGCTGAGGTCATTAGTCCCCTAGAACTTAGAACTAGTTAAACCTAACTAACCTAAGGACAGCACAAACATCCATGCCCGAGGCAGGATTCGAACCTGCCACCGTAGCGGTCTTGCGGTTCCAGACTGCAGCGCCTTTAACCGCACGGCCACTTCGGCCGGCTACCGAAACGTGTACCAGATCTTGAAACCCTGCAGCAACGGATAACCAGTAGTTGAATCGATCCCTCCAGTGATGTTGGCTAATGTGTGGACGGAAATTGAATATCGCCTAGATGTGCTACGTGCTACCAAGGGTGCTCATGTGGAAGTTTACTGATGTGTGAAAAAAACTTTGTTAGTTTGTAAAGAGTTAGACCCAAGTTTCATATTTGTATCTTACTTGTAGCCTGAGTTATCAGTTTATGTAATCAGGGAAAGACTTTTCGGACACCCTGTATAGTTCAAAATGGTTCTGAGCACTATGGGACTTAACTTCGAAGGTCATCAGTCCCCTATAACTTAGAACTACTTAATCTAAGGACATCACACACATCCATACCCGAGGCAGGATTCGAACCTGCAACCGTAGCGGTCGCGCGGTTCCAGACTGTAGCGCC
Source organism: Schistocerca piceifrons (assembly GCF_021461385.2). Taxonomy (NCBI): domain Eukaryota; kingdom Metazoa; phylum Arthropoda; class Insecta; order Orthoptera; family Acrididae; genus Schistocerca; species Schistocerca piceifrons. Next base: position 159,585,472 of record NC_060138.1, read on the forward strand.
TAGAGCCGCTCGGCCACACCGGCCGGCGGACACCCTGTATTTTAACTGTTTCTCAATCATATTTTCTGATATGGAGAATGGGGACTGGTCCAGAATTTAGCTACACTCGGGCTGGGTGGTATAACCGAGTGCCAAGCCAACTGTGATGAATCAAAAGCGCGAATTCGATGCTCGTCTTCTCACCTTCTCTCGCCAACTAGCGAGCTGCGCGCTAAACTGTACGAACTTGTCCTGTGATGTTCACTGTTGATGCAGAATAATAGTGCTTCTCTAAATTTCTGTTTTAGAGATACAGGACATTTAGAAGTGAACGTTTTAGTTAGTGTCCTCAGTCCGTAAGGAGTTGACGTCAAAACATTGGCTCACCTCTGAGGACAACTTCCAGTACTGTCGGCGGATGGAGCGTCTCCCCTGCGGGTACGGGACACATCAGCCGTGGCATGGCGTGGCGTGGTCCCCACCTCGCGACGTGTGGGCCCTGGGGTGAGACGTGGGGGGCGCTGCGGTGCGGTCGCCGCGGAGGCAGCGCCGCTGACAGATCGCCGCCCGGGATTAATATCTGCCTGTTTACAGGCGACAAGCCAAACTTCTGCCGAGTTCAGACGTCACCCAGGGACCGGAGGCAGCGGCAGAAAAAAAAAGAAAGAAAAGCGAAAAGACGGAGAGGCAAGAAGCGGAGGAAAAACTGCAACGCATCTGACGGGACGACTGAGGGGCCAAGAAATCCGCGCCGAGGAAAAATGAAAATTTCCGGATTAATCAATGGGAAGCGGGCAGACTCGGCGGCGCGGCTCGGCGCTATCGATCTCTCGCAAGGTGACGGTCGACGCGACGCGGCGTGTGGGCCCGGGGCGGTGCGCCGGTGGGCGTGGCCCGCTCTGCCCCACCCCCCACCCCCACCACGGAAACTTGCCAACTTTGCGGAGTGGCTCCAAAAATTATTTAAAAGGACCAACAGCAGTGCGCAACAAACAAGACGCTAATTCAGTTTAAGCCACGGACTAAAAGAAAGCAAAATTACGCAGAGCTGCGATCCGTTGCGGCGGAGGAGCGCGGACTGTATTCCTCCCCAGAGTATTTCTTACGGCCACTGAAATGCTTCGTAATATAATATAGTGCTGATTTCGACGAAATATTGGTAATTATACGAAGGAAACAAGATATAACTAAAGGATTGTCTAATATGCTAGTTTCGTTAGGAAAACAGCACGTGACTGCAGTTCCATCGGAAGATGCGGAGAAATAAAGATTGGAAGATAGGAACTGCGGCTAGAATGAAAACAGGAACTGAGCTCTAGGGAAACTTATTGGACCATGTGCAAGTCATCTTCAATATCAAAAAACATAAAGTTCCTTTCCGCATACAATCCCAAGCTGGTGGAAGCGACGCACAAAGAAGTCAACATATGCTTTGTCTCGAACATATCTGATTTATGTATGTCTATCCACTGCAGGAGTAATCAAATTTTATGGTGAACCATGTATTAACGACATATCTTTTTTATCAATTTAGTGACTCTAAATTAACGAATTCTCAAAAATGAAAGCATGAGAAAATAGCAACGAATAAATGTTTGGACTTCCTCATTACTGTCAAGAACATTTCTCCGCATTAAAAAGCCGCGTGGGGTAGCCGTTTGGTCTAGGGCGCCTTGTCACGTTCCGTTCGGCTACCCCCGTCGGAGGATCGAGTCCTCCCTTGGGCATGGATGTGTGTGTTGTTCTTAGCGAAAGTTAGATTAAGTAGTTGGCAAGCTTAGGGACCGTTGACTTCAGCAGTTTGGTCCCATAAGACCTTACCACAAATTCCCAACTTTTCCCAGCATTAAAATAAATTACGTAAAGAGTTTAAATACTAACTAGTCAGTGAAACCAGGTATCGCTTCAATTGAAAAATCTCGTGCAGCTCCTGTTATCTCTGCGCCTGGAGAAGCAAATGCAAGTGTGCTTCCAGAAAAAGGACTTCGCCTCCACTTATCTGTTTGCTGAGACTGGCTTCTTATTCTCATGATGCTGATTATATGACTCAAAACAGTGAAGAGTACTCTAAAAGTCAGCGTTTAGAAACAAACTATGAACAAAATATGTACTTGTTGAATGTTTGGGGAAGTTTTAGATAATGTAGGAAAAATATATAAGAAATGCAAAGAATATAAGTATCTTAATGTTACTTAAAAAGTATCGTGGAATATCGAAATTACTTAGTTTGAAGGCATATAGATCTTTATAGGACATTCGTGGGGCAATACTTGAAATATAAATAAAATACAATATATAAAGTTTTAATAAGTTTTCTGAGATGACTATATATTAAATGACGTGCAATACAACAATACCGTTGAGAGGAGTGCGAAACACGTCTGTGTAGTGCGAAAGAAGAAAAGACATTATATGGTCCAGAGATGTTTGTGGAAAATAAAAATAACAGTGATCCTCTTTTGCAACACATAATAAGTAACATCATCAAACAAAGAATGAAGACGATGGACAAATTAGAAAGAAATAGACTAATTTGGTTGTCTTAACTGAAATTTAAATTCGCAATCCAGAGATGAAAAAAGTACAAAATAGAAGAAAGAAAAGCAGGAGGAAGAAGGAGAACATGACGAGGAGGGAGATGAGAAGCACATGGGCAAGGTACTAAATACAGGCAGCTTACGGGTGTGCCATACGTTACACCGGCTGCAGAATCGAGGATGCAGGAAGCTGTCTACATACAAGTAAAACTACAGCTAACACTATAACGTCAGTATGAAGATGACGAGAGCATCAGGATGAAATGTTTGTTCTGTACTAGATCAAGTATCAGTGATAAAGCCTAAGTGTTGGGAGTTAACGGCCAGGATGCATACTGGCAAAGAAGTTGATGGAATACGCCAAGATCAGTCGGGCCCCGTTCCTGACGCACTTCACACTCCAGTATGGGGCTTTTGAAGACTGTACTGGAGGGTCGAGCAGAGAGTGGAGGAATCGTTTTTAGTAGTAAGCCAGATTCGTAACTCCAACTTCCGAGATTTACCTACTGTGTTAGTGACTCGCCCTCGAAACAAACTTTATACGACAGGAGGGCTGAAATGAATCCTCTTGGCTCAGAAAACCTGTGTACAGGATAGGAGCTCTAACCTGAGTGACTTATAATATTGCTTACATTAAAATATTATAACACGATTTTTTGAGGCGGTGGAGTTAATTTGAAATGTTGTGTTTAATTTTAGGTGTGGAAGTCAATTCCTATTATCTTTTTTAATATTCGTGGCTGAAATTATTGTTATTGCCCAAAAGACATTTCATGACTGTTAAATAGTCAGTAAGTAATATTATAAAGCAATAATTACATCTGCTGGTGACGAACCTTCTGAAATGGTAAAACGATGCACATAAAAGTTTTCCTTGCTTATTAATTCATTTGTATTCCGCCATCCAGCACCAGATTCCCATGAGACCAACGGATTATTCAGAGGCCACTGACCGATCTCAAAATTATGTAGTTTTCCCGGATACTGAGAGAAAATATCGGTAAAAGAGATCTCAGGGACGCTGAAATAAAAGTTTGAAAAATAAATGGCGACTGAACGTTAGTAGCCTTCAGTTGTGGTCACCAAACAATTCGTCTTCCAACTTTCTTTCACTGCAGCCTGAAATAGTTCTAAAATGCAACATAATAAATTGAGATGTGGCATTAATAGCAGAGGAAAGTAGGTTTCTTGACTCAAACATAGGTATTACTATTACATTAAGTCAATTATTTAACCAAAAGTAACAGATAATAGAGCGACACCTACATTTTACGAGACAGCAATCATTAACGAACTAGAGAGAGAGAGAGAGAGAGAGAGGGAATAAGAGCGCAGCTCCTGCTCTTATACAGTCAAAACAAATTGTTGTTGTTGTTGTTGTTGTGGTCTTCAGTCCTGAGACTGGTTTGATGCAGCTCTCCAAGCTACTCTATCCTGTGCAAGCTTCTTCATCTCCCAGTACCTACTGCAACCTACATCCTTCTGAATCTGCTTAGTGTATTCATCTCTTGGTCTCCCCCTACGATTTTTACCCTCCACACTGCCCTCCAATACTAAATTGGTGATCCCTTTCTGCTTTCCCTTCTTTGCTTAGAACTGGGTTTCCATCTGAACTCTTGATGTTCATACAAGTGGTTCTCTTATCTCCAAAGGTCTCTTTAATTTTCCTGTAGGCGGTATCTATCTTACCCCTAGTGAGATAAGCCTCTACATCCTTACATTTGTCCTCTAGCCATCCCTGCTTAGCCATTTTGCACTTCCTGTCGATCTCGTTTTTGAGACGTTTGTATTCCTTTTTGCCTGCTTCATTTACTGCATTTTTATATTTTCTCCTTTCATCAATTAAATTCAATATTTCTTCCGTTACCCAAGGATTTCTACTAGCCCTCGTCTTTTTACCTACTTGGCCCTCGTCTTTTTACCTACTTGATCCTCTGCTGCCTTCACTATTTCATCCCTCAAAGCTACCCATTCTTCTTCTATTGTATTTCTTTCCCCCGTTCCTGTCAATTGTTCCCTTATGCTCTCCCTGAAACTCTGTACAACCTCTGGTTCTTTCAGTTTATCCAGGTCCCACCTCCTTAAATTCCCACCTTTTTGCAGTTTCTTCAGTTTTAATCTACAGGTCATAACCAATACATTGTGGTCAGAGTCCACATCTGCCCCTGGAAAACAAATTACGGCGACAAATTACAGAGTGTCTTTTATAAAGTTTCAATATATAAACATTTTTCTGGGATATTCTTCATAAGAACAATAAAACATACATATTAAAATACTATTTTTTTTCCTTATTTTACAGATTTATTTACACAAAGAAAATTTATTCATAGTGTCTTTAAGTATTAAACCTTTCAGGCAGTATTCATTATTATTCAAAAAGTAACAATTCAGGCTGTTCACATTTAGAGCTTCCGCAGTTTTAGACTATTCCTAAATCATTTCAAAGCGCAAAGGTCAGTTGCCTGTCGCATCCACAGCGTCTACGAAAATTGGAAGTATAACTTTCCTTCGGTTTTGTCGGTTATGGATATTTGTGTTGAACTGACAGCGTAATATCTTCCCCTCGTCCAGTGCGTAGTCAAAGAGTCTGGTTTCTAAACTACAACCTCTACAAAACACATTTACACTATGTAAACTCGTAAACCGGAAATCATGAAAGACACGGTAGTCCAAGGTGGATAAATTTCATAGCAATGAAGAATATCCGAAAATTAATCCAAGTAGTGCTAGTTAATAGATGTTTCGCTCACCCAGAATTCTCTCGGAGAGCGATCAGGATTTTGCAATACTGAATATCTGGATAGTTTCACTTCAAATCCGTTATTATCGTTTGATATTACTCTGTTTAGCACCTCAGTCTATGTTGACTGAATATCTTTCAAATCGTTCACCCTGATGGTTCTCCTTATCTACAACATTCGCTCCAGCCGGCCGCGGTGGCCGAGCGGGTCTAGGCGCTTCAGTCCAGAACCGCGCGACTGCTACGGTCGCAGGTTCGAATCCTGCCTCGGGCATGGATGTGAGTGATGTCCTCAGGTTAGTTAGGTTTAAGTAGTTCTAAGTTCTAGGGGACTGATGACCTCAGATGTTAAGTCGCATAATGCTCAGAGCCATTTGAAATACTCGCTCCACAGAAGAAGCACTGTTGCCACTCACACAAAGTTGCTATGGTGTCTGAACGAGTGCCTTGGTAGACACGTCATCAGTTTGAAATGAGACTCACGATCTAGAGGCATCGTTGCAAGCATTACGTTGTCTATTATCCAAGCATTACGTTGTCTGTTTTCCTAATAGACCCTCTCTGTTAGATACAGTATAAGGTTTTTTCTGTCATGAAACAGGAAATTTAGGATTTAACGTCTCGCCGATATCTAGGTCCTTAAAGACGAAACGCTAGTTCAGTTATGTGAATAAGATCCAGAGAATTGGCTGTAACATCCCAGGATTAATCAGAATCGATTTAGGAATGAACGAATCCGAAAATCGGTATGGTCGTGTGGGAACCGATGCTCTCGAATAAGTGTCCATTCGGTCAGCTCCTTCGTTCTCTCATGTATACGACTGCGATGTGCATAATAATAAAATGTTCTTCCAAAGATCTAATGTAACGCCACATCCAGAATGGCCCTCTGGTCTGTTGCTCACGTCTGTTGAAGCAGTTATGCTCCAAGCAGCAATGCCCCAAATAATATCGCAAAATTCAAATTAATGTCCCCCCTCCCCCACAGACGACTTTGTGAAGTTCGTAATGATAAACAGCTCTTTCCACCAGTAGTGGGGCCTACACAACACTAAGTATAGCGAGGAGGCAAAAACCCAATACAGATTACACTAAGGTACCTAGAGCAAATCTAAGTGAAAGGATGGACTAATAGGTGATGAAGTATCCGTCGATGTAGTCAAGAAACTAAAATCCACCGACGTAGAAACTGAAAGCGCGTACGATACTGTCTGGGCATAGCTCAGTATCAAGAGAGTGAGTAATCTTAAAATTGGCTCTTTCTTTCGACCATCAGACTAGTCTTGTAACGTAATTGAAATCTTTAGATAAATCCCCAGCGGCTTGTATTCATATTCCATAATCATACTATCAACACTGTAAAAGACTTTAATCGTCCAGTAGCCGAAAGCGATACTTACGGGTGAAAGTGGTGGGCGCGACTAAACGTCCTCAAGTAAAGTAACTGTTTTCTCTCTTTCTACATCTGAAAGATGATGTTTATTAAAATTTCACGCCAGTTGGATAAGAGTGGCGGCAGTACGGCAGTAGCGCCACTATGGGGATGCAAATCATGTTTTCTTTCTACATCTATCTACATCTACATCTACATCCATACTCCGCAAGCCACCTGACGGTGTGTGGCGGAGGGTACCTTGAGTACCTCTATCGGTTCTCCCTTCTATTCCAGTCTCGTATTGTTCGTGGAAAGAAGAATTGTCGGTATGCCTCTGTGTGGGCTCTAATCTCTGATTTTATCCTCATGGTCTCTTCGCAAGATATACGTAGGAGGGAGCAATATACTGCTTGACTCTTCGGTGAAGGTATGTTCTCGAAACTTTGAGCGTCTCTCCTGCAGACTCTTCCACTGGAGTTTATCTATCATCTCCGTAACGCTTTCGCGATTACTAAATGATCCTGTAACGAAGCGCGCTGCTCTCCGTTGGATCTTCTCTATATCTTCTATCAACCCTATCTGGTACGGATTCCACACTGCTGAGCAGTATTCAAGCAGTGGGCGAACAAGCGTACTGTAACCTACTTCCTTTGTTTTCGGATTGCATTTCCTTAGGATTCTTCCAATGAATCTCAGTCTGGCTTCTGCTTTACCGACGATCAACATTATATGATCATTCTATTTTAAATCACTCCTAATGCGTACTCCCAGATAATTTATGGTATTAACTGCTTCCAGTTGCTGACCTGCTATTTTGTAGCTAAATGATAAAGGATCTATCTTTCTGTGTATTCGCAGCACATTACACTTGTCTACATTGAGATTCAATTGCCATTCCCTGCACCATGCGTCAATTCGCTGCAGATCCTCCTGCATTTCAGTACAATTTTCCATTGTTACAACCTCTCGATACACCACAGCATCATCTGCAAAAAGCCTCAGTGAACTTCCGATGTCATCCACAAGGTCATTTATGTATATTGTGAATAGCAACGGTCCTATGACACTCCCCTGCGGCACACCTGAAATCACTCTTACTTCGGAAGACTTCTCTCCATTGAGAATGACATGCTGCGTCCTGTTATCTAGGAACTCCTCAATCCAATCACACAATTGGTCTAATAGTCCATATGCTCTTACTTTGTTCATTAAACGACTGTGGGGAACTGTATCGAACGCCTTGCGGAAGTCAAGAAACACGGCATCTACCTGTGAACCCGTGTCTATGGCCCTCTGAGTCTCGTGGACGAATAGCGCGAGCTGGGTTTCACATGACCGTCTTTTCCGAAACCCATGCTGATTCCTACAGAGTAGATTTCTAGTCTCCAGAAAAGTCATTATACTCGAACCCAATACGTGTTCCAAAATTCTACAATTGATCGACGTTAGAGATATAGGTCTATAGTTCTGCACATCTGCTCGACGTCCCTTCTTGAAAACGGGGATGACCTGTGCCCTTTTCCAATCCTTTGGAACGCTACGCTCTTCTAGAGACCTACGGTACACCGTTGCAAGAAGGGGGGCAAGTTCCTTCGCGTACTCTGTGTAAAAGTGAACTGGTATCCCATCAGGTCCAGATGCCTTTCCTCTTTTGAGCGATTTTAATTGTTTCTCTATCCCTCTGTCGTCTATTTCGATATCTACCATTTTGTCATCTCTGCGACAATCTAGAGAAGGAACTACAGTGCAGTCTTCCTCTGTGAAACAACTTTGGAAAAAGACATTTAGTATTTCGGCCTTTAAATAGACGCTGTATCTTTGAGCGTGGAGGTGGTGAGTTGATGTTAGTTAAGAATGTCTTCAACGCGCGAAAGACGCCATAATCAACTCCTTAGTGATCTTGTAAGAGGTCGTGTAGTTGGACTGCGAGAAACTGGATGTTCCTTCTGCGACACTGCAGAATGTGGCCACAGTACATGATTGCTGGCAGCCGTGATTACGAGAATGTGCGGGCACAAGGAGACAGTGCTCCGGAAGGCCACGCAGCACTACCAAGAGGGAAGACCTCCGCGCTCAGTATATGGCTCTGGCGCATCGTACTGCATCTGCAGCAGCAGTTTGAACAGCAGTTGTCATCACAGTGACACAACAAACTATTCCATATAAGTTACTTTAAGGACAGCTCCGAGTCAGACCCCATGTAGCGTGCATTCAACTGACCCCAAACCACGAACATTTGCGTCTTCCATGGTGTCATGCGAGAGCTCATTGGAGGGCAGGGTTGAGGTCTGTTGTGTTTTCTGATGGAAGCTGGTTCTGGCTCTGTACCTGTGATGGCCGTGTGTTGGTTAGAATGGAGAACAGTTGAGGACCTGCACCCAATCTGTCTGTGTGCATACTGGACCTAGACCTGGTAACACGGTTTGGTATACGATTTCGTAATTTGTACGTCAATCTGCTCATTCTATCTGTTTTTCTGCGTTCTTGGAAACCACTCCAGAAGGTGCTTTCCAAAAGGATAAGGTTCGCACACATACCGGTGTTGGAACCAAATATGCTCCACCGGTTGTCGACATGTTGTCTTGGCCTGCTCGGTCGACAGATCTGTCTCCAATCAAGCTCATATTGGACGTGATCATACTATAACTCCAGCGTCAATCACAAACAACGTTAACCGTCCCTGTATTGGTCGATAAAGTACAACAGGCATGAAACTCCATCCCACAAACTGATATCCGTCACCTTTACAACCAAATGAATGCACGTTTGCACGATTGCATTCAACACTTTGGCGGCTACACCGGTTATTAATGTACCAGAGTTTCACATTCGCACTGTTTTATCTCGCACTTCTTGTAATATTAATCACTTAAATTTGTTACCTAGACAAATGTATTCCTGAAGATTCATTACTGTACATGTCCGCCCCCGGTAGCTGAGTGGTCAGCGTGATAAACTGTCAATCCTAAGGGCCCGGGTTCGATTCCCGTCTGGGTCGGAGATTTTCGCCGCTCAGGGACTGGGTGTTGTGTTGTCCTAATCATCATCATTTGATCCCCATCGACGAGCAGGTCGCCGAAGTGGCGTCAACTCAAAAGACCTGCACCAGGCGAACGGTCTACCCGACGGAAGGCCCTAGCCACACGACATTTCATTTTTTTCATTACTGTACACACATAAGGCTCTGAGCAGCAGAGCTTAACATCTGAGGCCATCAGTCCCCTAGAACTTAGAACTACTTAAACCTAACTAACCTAAGGACATCACACACATCCATGCCCTAGGCAGGATTCGAACCTGCGACCGTAGCGGTCTCGCGGTTCCAGACTGAAGCGCCTAGAACCGCTTGGCCACACCTGCCGGCTTTCATTACTGTAGATTAATTACTTTTGGTATTGCAGTTTTTCTTCCGTCAGTGTAGAAGCAGCTTGAGGTGAGCTCCAGGGAAGTGTCATGGAACCATTGATGCTAATGTTGTATAATTATGACCTCACAGACAACATCAATGTTGACTTTAGACTTTCCGCAGATGGGTCATTTATCTATAATGAAGCAGTGAAAAACGCTGCACAAATGTTCAGTGACTCCTGCGATGTTGGAACGTGCGGACATTCTCATTCCAGGTGACCTCGCTGCACAACTTGACATCTCTGTTGGTAATGCTGGCACACTTGTCTACCATTGGGGTATTCAAAAGGTATGTGCCTAATGAGCTCCTCGCCGTCCAACAAAAGGCCAAAGAGGCCAACGCATGACCTTCTGTGCGGAATTTCTTGCTCGTTGAGAGGCTAATCGTGACAATTTTGTGTAGAACATTGTCACAAACGATGGAACATCGGACCATCAATTCGAACAGGAAGCAAAGTGGCAATCCTTAGAGTGGCACAACGCTACCTCTCCTCTGACGACAAAGTTCAAAGTCACGCCGTCAGCCGGTAATGTCATGGCGACGGTCTTCTGGGTCCATGAAGGGGTTATTGTGTTTTATGTCCTCCATGGTGCACCGATCACCTCTGGACTGTCCTGCTCTCAGGAGACTGAAGAAACGGCTTCACAAAAAATATAAACGAATTATCTCCTTCTACATGACAATGCAAGACCTCACACAAATCTGTGCACCCGAGGGAGGAGGTTTAGGCTATTGCCAACGGACGTACTGCCCACACTGAGGGTGACGTACTGCCCACACTGAGGGTGACCCCTCACCCGTGGTCGAGTGAGAAAGAGTTGCAAAGAGTGGCAGGCAAAGAAAGACTCTTCGGAGAGCCGATTGGAGGACCTTAGTGTTTCGTCTGATGGGCAGTTTTCGTTCGCTACCTCTGGCTGACAAAACCCCTGAACAGAAACACCCACTCGTCCTGTTCCAGTGGATGCCTCTCGGCCCGCAATGTCAGAGCATTCGCAGTGTGTGGAATTTCTCGTAGTTGGGAGTTTCAACATTAATCATCTAATGGAGCTTCTTCCGGATATGACTGCCAAGGAGTGGAAGGAATCAAGCGGACGCTCAGGTAGGGGTCATTCTAGATGTGAGAAGTATGCTTACAGAAACCGTGAACGCACAGGGTACAACAGGCTGCGTGTGGTGTCTCATGTCATACCAGTGATGTGTGTCGCTTTGGATCATAAGAGACTTTCTCTGCTTTGAGGCGGCTAGTTGAAACGGTGGAGACTGCCATTCTTGATTGCGAGATGCAGACCTCACCAAGTGATGCATCGTCGACAAAACCGACTGTGGTCCTTCGGTACAAACCCGATTGGAGGCTTTTAATCAAATGCTCAGACGGTTCTGCGACCGTGTAAACAGCAGATTCCTCTACTTGCACAATAGCGTGGGGGCTTTCAGATTCAACTTAATATTTCAGTGGTCCACCAAACACAGCAAGTAGCTACACGGGCACAAGGGCTATGTGGTGGGAACTGTGCGGTTAGAGGGCATCGGGAAACTACAGCGAGGGCGTTAATCTAAAAAGGTGCATGGAAGCTGCAAATAAGTTCGTCCGAAATCCTTACGAAGGACGTAACTAGGTTCAGAAAGGATAGATGAAATACAGTTGGTAGTGTAGTGTTTATTATAGTCGGAAGTATTTTATATTGTAGTAAAAATGAAGTGAACAGTTCCTCTGAGCTAGTATGGACAGAAGCGTCTACTTGACAAACGGAATAAATTAAGAATTGGTTCCTTTTACCAGTCCCCTAATCAGATGATACATTTGCCCAACAGTTCAAGGAATAAGGTACCCTGTTCACACAATTACAGATGGCAGTGACTTCAATCTACCCTCGATATGAAACTTCCTGGCAGATTAAAACTGTGTGCCGGACCGAGTCTCGGGACCTTTGCCTTTCACGGGCAAGTGCTCTACCAAGGCAAAGGTCCCGAAGTTCGAGTCTCGGTCCGGCACACAGTTTTAATCTGCCAGGAAGTTTCATATCAGCGCACACTCTGCTGTAGAGTGAAAATTTCATTCTAGAAACATCCCCCAGGCTGTGGCTAAGCCATGACTCCGCAATATCCTTTCTTCCAGGAATGCTAGTTCTGCAAGGTTCGCAGGAGAGCTTCTGTGAAGTTTGGAAGGTAGGAGACGAGGTACTGGCGGAATTAAAGCTGTGAGGACGGGGCGTGAGTCGTGCTTGGGTAGCTCAGTTGGTAGAGCACTTGCCCGCGAAAGGCGAAGTTCCCGAAGTTCGAGTCTCGTTCCGGCACACAGTTTTAATCTGCCAGGAAGTTTCATATCAGCGCACACTCCGCTGTAGAGTGAAAATTTCGTTCCTACCCTCGATATATTTGAGAACATTTAGGTTCAAAATTGGCGGTAGGTGTAAAACGTCCGAAATTGTACTGAATGCCTTCTCCAGAAATTATTTTGAGCAAATAGTTCAGGAGCCCACTCTAAGTGTACAGTATATGGTTGCGAAAACATACTTGACCTTTCAGCAACAAATAATCCTGACCAAATACGGACCATGATGACGGATACAGGGTTGTTGTAGCAAGACAGAATGCCAAAACTTCCAGACACACCAAAAATAAAGGCAAAATGCAAGCGTAGACCAGATGTGGTTTACGTTCAAAGAAAAAGTGTCGACGGCAACTGCGATATACATCCATCTGCATACTAATATCGTAAATGCAAAGTTACTCTGTCTTTTACGCTTTCACGATTAAAGCACTCAATCGCTGTTGATGAAATTTGCTTAGCAGACAGCTTGAACGCTGAGAAAGAACGTAGGATACTTTAGACAGTGATTTGAACGATATAATACGAAATGAGGATCAGTAACTACTCCCTGAAAGAGCTAGTTACTGTTTGACTTCTGAGCTTTAACATACTTGTGAAAACGCTTTTGATGGTTCACATGATTTGCGTAATATGATTCAACGTAATCAGTATAGTGCTTACACAATTTTCAGCGTGTTTAATCCATACTTCCATACTAATACCAATATTATTAAGTGCGAAAGTAATTCTGTCATGTTTTCATGACTCTACCGCTGAACCGATTCCGATGAAATCTGGTATTGAACGCTGAGGAAGATCATAGTCTGCTTTAAATGTTATGTTATCTTCTTGAATATTATTATCATTTTTATACATGGCGTACGTGAGCGGGATGAAGACGACGCTGATGCGATTGTAGGCGATTCTTAGCGGTTATAAATTCGTGACAGTGTTTATCTAATGTTATAGTGCGCGCGGTTTATGATACAGATTTGCTACACCCTCTGGCATAGCAGGAGAGTTTTTGTGGAGATACAACTAAAATCAGACGGCAACTCCGAGAACCATGTTTGAAGCTATTACGATATACCTCGGAAAAGTAGATCAGATTTAGCGAATAGATCAAAGAGATATCGCTCTGCGATAGTTACTCGAAAGCTACAAACGCCGGAACAATCTCAGATCCGCCGGGCCGAAGATGCAGAACGTCATGCGGCCGCAAGAGTTGCAGAGACTGTGGAACAGTCACGAGTCCACCGCATTTGTAAGCGGACTGTTGCGCACCTCTTACCGCTTCCGAGACGCTTAAAGACTCAAAACGACGGCATCATTTAAAGGCAATACGCCTAAGGCTAAACAGCGAGATGTAAAGCCTGGGAGGCCTTTAGTGAGGCTGCGCTTCATAGTGATGCACTAATTTACTATGTTTATCATCGATTAGTCACCTAACGAAGAATGGATAAAAATTGTAGCCGTTGTAATACGTTGAAATGGAAGAAACGGCTGCTATGTGTTGCTCCGGTGGCAAAATCTCACCTCCAGTACCATGTGACACGGAAGAAACCCTATAAACTCTACTTGCATATGCGTGTAATGATTTGAGTCGTTATTTTAAAACAGAAAATATAATGTATACTTTCATATGAATTCATTTCATTGGGATGCAAAAGTCCAAACACCACGGTTTTCAACGACTCTTACGACGCAAAGTCAGATTTGCTAGGCTCTTTGTTTCCACCAGACACTCATCACCAACGAAGCAGGCTGTAGGTGTAATAACATCCTAGGCGTAGGAAAACAGATGGTCCTGAATATTCAGAGAACCCATTAATTATGTATCTACATAACAGCACAATACACACACACACACACACACACACACACACACACACATATATATATATATATATATATATATATATATATATATATATATATATATATATATATATATATATACACTACTGGCCTTTAAAATTGCTACACCACGAAGACGACGTGTTACAGACGTGAAATTTAAACGACAGGAAGAAGATGCTGTGATATGCAAATGATTAGCTTCTCAGAGCATTCACACAAGGTTGGCGCTGGTGGCGACACCTACATCGTGCTGACATGAGGAAAGTTTCCAACCGATTTCTCTTACACAAACAGCACTTGACCGGCGTTGCCTGGTGAAACGTTGTTGTGATGCCTCGTGTAAGGAGGAGAAATGCGTACCATCACGTTTCCGACTTCGATAAAGGTCGCATTGTAGCCTATCGCGATTGCGGTTTATCGTATCGCGACATTGCTGCTCGCGTTGGTCGAGATCCAATGACTGTTAGCAGAATATGGAATCGGTGGGTTCAGGAGGGTAATACGGATCGCCGTGTCGAGATGACAGGCATCTTATCCGCATGGCTGTAACGGATCGTCCAGCCACGTATCGATCCCTGAGTCAACAGATGGGGACGTTTGCAAGACAAAAACCGTCTGCACGAACAGTTAGACGACGTTTGCAGCAGCATGGACTATCAGCTAGGAGACCATGGCTGCAGTTACCTTCAACGACGAACCTGGGTGCACGAATGGCAAAACGTCATTTTTTCGGATGAATCCAGTTTCTGTTTACAGCATCATGATGGTCGCACCCGTGTTTGGCGACATCGCGGTGAACGCACATTGGAAGCGTGTATCCGTCAGCGCCATACTGGCGTATCACCTGGCGTGATGGTATGGGGTGCCATTGGTTACACTGCTCGGTCACCTCTTGTTCGCAATGACGGCACTTTGAACAGTCGACGTTACATTTCAGATGTGTTACGACCCGTGGCTCTACCCTTCATGCGATCCCTTCGAAAACCGTACATTTCAGAAGGATAATGCACGACCTCATGTTGTAGATCCTGTACGGGCCTTTCTGGATACAGAAAATGTTCGACTGCTGCCCTGGCCAGCACATTCTCCAGATCTCTCACCAATTGAAAACGTCTGGTCAATGGTGGCCGAGCAACTGATTCGTCACAATACGCCAGTCACTACTCTTGATGAACTGTGGTATCGTGTTGAAGCTGCATGGGCAGCTGTACCTGTACACGCCATCCAAGCTCTGTTTGGCTCAATGCCCAGGCGTATCATGGCCGTTATTAAGGCCAGAGCTGGTTGTTCTGGGTACTGATTTCTCAGGAGCTATGCACCCGAATTGCGTGAAAATGCAATCACACGTGAGTTCTAGTATAATATATTTGTCCAATGAATACGCGTTTATCATCTGCATTTCTTCTTGGTGTAGCAATTTTAATGGCAAGTAGTATATATATACAGGGTGTTACAAAAAGGTATGGCCAAACTTTCAGGAAACATTCCTCACACACAAAGAAAGAAAATATGTTATGTGGACATGTGTCCGGAAACGCATACTTTCCATGTTAGTGCTCATTTTATTACTTCTCTTCAAATCACATTAATCATGGAATGGAAACATACAGCAACAGAACGTACCAGCGTGACTTCAAACACTTTGTTACAGGAAATGTTCAAAATGGCCTCCGTCAGCGAGGATACATGCATCCACCCTCCATCGCATGGAATCCCTGATGCGCTGATGCAGCCCTGGAGAATGGAGTATTGTATCACAGCCGTCCACAATACGAGCACGAAGAGTCTCTACATTTGGTACCGGGTTTGCGTAGACAGGAGCTTTCAAACGCCCCAATAAATGAAAGTCAAGAGGGATGAGGTCAGGAGAGTGTGGAGGCCATGGAATTGGTCCGCCTCTACCAATCCATCGGTCACCGATTCTGTTGTTGAGAAGCATACGAACACTTCGACTGAAATGTGCAGGAGCTCCATCGTGCATGAACCACATGTTGTGTCGTACTTGTAAAGGCACATGGTCTAGCAGCACAGGTAGAGTATCCCGTATGAAATCATGATAACGTGCTCCATTGAGCGTAGGTGGAAGAAACTAAAATGAGCTCTAACATGGAAATTAAGCATTTCCGGACACATGTCCACACAACATCTTTTCTTTGTTTGTGTGTGAGGAATGTTTCGTGAAAGTTTGGCCGTACCTGTTTCTAACACCCTGTATATATATATATACCCGGATAACAAGTACCAAATGGATTTAAGTCCCATCCCACATAGAATAGGACAAAACATTGTTGCAGAAGCATGCCAAATTTGAAAGAACTCAAAAGCTTGAAGCTTGGTCAAGTTTTGCAGAAGATCAAAATTTGGCGTGAAGATCCCCTAAACAGTTTCCACAGCGAAACTCTTGTCTATGAATCTGGCAGGAAACCTGAAGAACTTCGGATCGTATGTAAAGTACAACAGCGGCAAGATGTAGTCAGTAACTTCATTGCGCGATAATATTGGCGACTGTTGACAGTGCCATTGAAGCTGTGTTACTAAACACAGATTTCCGAAATCCCTTGATCAAAGGAGACGAAATAAATATTCCAGAATTCGAATCAAGTGCAAGTGCTAACATGGGTAACTTAAAAGCAGATAGCGAAGTAGCTTAAATTACTAATCAAGACTTGGCTGCCGATCCAAACTGTATATCAGTCCGGTGTATCTGCGCAGGTGAAGGACGTTGATACTGGATTTATGAGATGCTCTTCAACGTTCCTACATTGTGTTACATGTCTTACGCAGGGTGCTTATTCTAGAACTAGTATCGCTCGAAACACCAGTTTCGGCTATTGGTTTCTTACCTCGAAGTATCCACTTTACGTTGCTATTTCGTCTGCGTAATTTTGGCCTGCAATGACCACGACACTTTGGATATCCAAAAACTATTGACAGGTGACAGAAGTCAATAGGAGTAATAACTGCATGACATTCGACTGATTTCGGTGACCGATATCCATGTTTTGTGCAAACATTTTACACGTTAAATGACGCCTGGGGCTACCAGTTAAATCCCGAGGAGAGTAGCTAACTGTCATTTTTGCAGTGCATAATTATCACCATTACATTTCTACAGTCAGCCAAAGTCATCAAAAGTTAATTGTGAAAGGAGTGAACGGCGGCCGGCCGGGGGGGGGGGGGGGGGGCGAGCGGTTCTAGGCGCTACAGTCTGGAACCGCGCGACCGCTACGGTCGCAGGTTCGAATCCTGCCTCGGGCATGGACTTGTGTGATGTCCTCAGGTTAGTTAGGTTTAAGTAGTTATAAGTTCTAGGGGACTGATGACCTCAGCAGTTAAGTTCCATAGTGCCCAGAGCCATTTGAACCATTTGAAGTGAACGGCGACTGGCTTTTAATATATCGTCGATGATGAGATCATTAGAAACGGAGCACAAACTGTGACTAAGGCAGGATTGGGAAGCAAATCCACCATGTCCGTTTCAAAGGACCCATCTCAGCATCTGTCTTCAGTGATTTAGGGAAACCACCTAGAAATTAAATAGAGCTTTCCAGATGTGGGTGGAAGAGTCCTCCTATGGATTACCACAACGCCACCTCGCTCGGTAATTGTATATGATGATAAAGGAAATTAATTTGGAAACGAATAAATGGAAATGCCGTGTGGCTAGGACCTCCTGTCGGGTAGATTGGATTGGATTGTTTGGAGGAAGAGACCAAACATCTAGGTCACCGGTCTCATCGGATACGGGAAGGACGGGGAAGGAAGTCGACCGTGCCCTTTCAGAGGTACCATCCCGCCATTTGCCTGGAGCAATTTAGGGAAACCACGGAAAACCTAAATCGGGGTGGCCGGACGCGGGACTGAACCGTCGTCCTCCCGAATGCGAGTGCAGTGCCCTAGCCACTGCGCCACCTCGCTCGGTCTGTCGGGTAGACCGTTCGCCTGGTGCAAGTCTTTCGAGTTGACGCCACTTCGGTGACTTGCGTGGCGATGGGGATGAAATGATGATGATGACAAGGACAACACAACACCCAGACCCTGAGCGGAGAAAATCTCCGACCCAGCACGGAATCGAACCCGGGCCGTTAAATATGACATTCCGCCGCGCTGACCACTCAGCTACCAGGGGCGGACTGGAAACGAATAAAGGTGCATCATTTGCTTTTCCTGTTTTCTTTCTTGTACACAGTGTGTGCGGCTTATAGGTATGCTATGTGACTAAGCGTAGTTTGGTCAGCTCGTCTGGCTGTTAATTATGTCTCTTAGCGAGCTCTTCGCAACTATTTTAACCATCAACTCATAGCATTGTCGTGAAATCTGTGTGAACTTGTACACTACCATTCGCATTATCGCAAACATGATCGTCACCACCACCACTGTGATCATAACCACCACCAGTACAGTAAAAATTACCACCACTAAGACCACAGTCATTACCATTGGGACTAGCACTACCATCATCACCACCACCGTAGTCACTATCACCAGCACCTCCACGACCGTCGCCATAGGCAGTATCATTGGATACTGTGCAATTTGTCAGCTCCGTAGCTAATGCCAGTACCCACGTTGAGGACGTGTTTCCACCCGAGAGCTCGACGGTAAGTTTGCGCAGTCTTTCGAGTCCTTCCCGCTACTTAGCCGTGCCGGAGCGAGCCGCGCACGAGGGCCAACGAAGCGCGGCGACCGCTGCGGGCTGTGGCTGCTGCCGTAGCGAGAGCGCCGGCAAACTGTGTCCGCGAGGGAAGCGGCCCGCGGGGTAACGACGTTACGGCCTACTTAACTCATTATCTGCGGCGAGGCGCGCTCAGGAAACGCAGCCAGCGGCGCCCACACTCTTCCCTCCCCCTTTGCATAATCCTAATAAACGTCGTTACGCCGTCAGCAGTTCGCCGCCATTATTGCAAAGGTGCGCGCTGCCTCCGCGAAGCCCGTGGTTTCTTCCTCTCGCGGAAGCAAACCCTGCGGGGAGGGACCCGCTGGGCTCGTTACACTGTGCAAGGCCTCCCACCAACCTGGTACACGCCTCGGCTGCGATGCCCTTGAGGATAACATCCGCTATCTTCCGACTACGTTCTACTATCGGCAACTGTCGTACACAGCGTGAAGCCCAGTAAGTACAGTGTACGACGTATGTACAGCGTCACCACGTATTTATGTGTGTATGTTCCACATCTCCCGTAATCGATTTCAAGCAAACATGGTACAGATATCAGTTACTGTTTGCAAAGAACCATCTACCTCCCAAAGGGGTGGGGTCTAAAACAAGCACCGAGCGAGGTGGCGCAGTGGTTAGACACTGGACTCGCATTCGGGAGGACGACGGTTCAATCCCGCGTCCGGCCATCCTGATTTAGGTTTTCCGTGATTTCCCTAATTCGCTCCAGGCAAATGCCGGGATGGTTCCTTTGAAAGGGCACGGCTAACTTCCTTCCTTGTCCTTTCCTAATCCGATGAGACCGATGACCTCGCTGTCTGGTCTCCTTCCCCAAACAACCCAACCCAACCCTCTAAAACGAGCGGAACTCTCGACGCGTTTGTTCCTGTAGTGTTTGAGAATGAGAACACATGGTGAGCTGCAACCACATTTCCGCTATTCGTTCAGTAAAACTGCCACATTATGTAAGATGTTTTAATTAATCACTTATTTATTAATAAGTCTACTCCCAAAACATTTGGAAGACAGTATACGCAGATACAACTACAAGTAATTACAAAGGTGTATCATTGTAATACACAGCTCAAGAGTTATGATGTCATAAACTTTGGTCTGTGAAAATGAAATTGCAGGAGGAAATTTGCTAGAGATACTGCTGAATTATACGTACGCATATGTGTGAAATATGATTAATGTATGTGGGGTGTATACACCGGCAAAGCCACGAGTGAAAAGCTCCTCCTAAACCCCTGGGTCGATTTCAACCAAACTTGGTACAAATAACTAATTATATGTAAATAAATACTGTGGGAGTAAGAAGCAGCAACTTCCTGTGGATGGTGTGATAACGTAGAAAAAGAAGGGGAGAGGAGGTAATGGACAAACAAAGGGGAAGGAGGGGATAGACAAGGTAGGTGGAGGAGGAGATGGACAGAGAGAAGGAGAGGAGAGAATGGACAGAAAGAGAGGAGTAGCAGATGGACGAAGACAAAGTGTTATATTGCTAGAGAAGGCCGAAATGCACGCTATAAGCTCACGCAGGATGGCGTGAGGTCTGAAACAGGATACGTAATGAATGCTATAAAGAAAAGTACGTAGCTTCTGGAATACTTAACTTTAATCCATCATTTGTATACATCGTTCTTGATGAGACATGCTTCATACGATAACTATCAATTGCTATGGCGCCTTGCTAGGTCGTAGCCATTGACTTAGCTGAAGGCTATTCTAACTATCTTCTCTGCAAATAAGCGAGGCTTCGTCAGTGTTGCATCGCTAGGTAAGTCGTCCGTACAACTGGGGCGAGTGCTAGTAAGTCTCTCGAGACCTGCCGTGTGGTGGCGCTCGGTCTGCGATCACTGACAGTGGCGACACGCGGGTCCGACATGTACTAATGGACCGCGGCCGATTTAAAGCTACCACCTAGCAAGTGTGGTGTCTGGCGGTGACACCACACAAAGGACAAGAGGAGATGGACTGAGAAAGAAAAGAGTTGACAGAGAGAGGGGGAGGAACATATGAACAGACAGAGGGGGGTTGAGGAGAGGGCAGAGAGATGAGAGGGGGTATGGAGAGAGAGAGAGAGGGAAGAGGAGGTGAGGGACAGAGAGAGGAGGGAGTAGGAGATGGACAGCGAGATGGAGAAGGAGTAAGTGGGCAGAGAGAGGGGGAGGAGGAAATAACCTCGTAGAAGATAGGAATGAATACATGCCCACGCAATACCGCGTGATCTGCTAGTATGCATATAAACACAAGCATCAGACTGCATGCCTCCATAGCCAAGTTTGTCAGCACTTGCTAGTGCGGTGGTGCTGGAGTATGAACCTTGCTCTGGAACTTGATTGTAAAGGAACGCCGGTGATAGAGTACTGTTCTTGTCACCAAACTGTATACCCACCTACTGCGTAATTTTATATGTAGATCTACTATCCGTTTCGGTGTGCCTCGGTAGATGCGTAGGACCTGTATCATCTACCGCTCCCAAACCCCTCTCCAGTACCACCACACAATATTCCTAACCACATTTATTCGTGAACAGTCCACAAGAGAATCCTGTGTATAAGTTCGAATTTGTATTATCCTGACAGTCTCTTCGTGAGACCTACATACTAGTAAGTAACATGCATGCTATTTCCTCTTAGCATACGTCTGAAATATTTTAACAAACAGGAAAGAGACGTCAGATTCCTAGTATTGAAATTACATAATAAATTTGCTTGGGAAGTCCTTACTACAGAACTGCTGAATAGCCTAAGCAAATATTTATTTGCAGTGTGTTTACTGTCAGACAAAGGCGATTGTGTAGGAATGAAAAACCTGTGTACAAAACGTGTTCCGAATTCAAAAGCATTTGGTAAGAATTATTTGTATTATTTATTATCTTGCACATTTTCTTTTTTAAAACTTGTGCTATGTATTCTCGTTTTTTGACGTATTCTGAATTCTTGAGTGGTCTCCTTATTACGGATACGTCGCACGAAACGTGTATCTAATGCAATGTCTGATTTTTAACAGTACGTGTCTGCGATATGGATGATGTCTTGTGTTCGACCTAGATATGGACTGGGATGGGTTTACCTGCGACGCATTCACACTGCATAAATGAGCTAGCGTCAAGAAGCATAGGTATTTTTTAAAATATTCCCCATCTCTTCTATTAATGTACATCATACGTTTTCCAGATTGACAAACAAAACTGAAAAATCAATCGACGAGAGTTTTATAAGCTACCCATATCACGATGAATTTCTTTATCTAAATATACGTACAATGAATCTCATTGACAAATGGTCTTTTCGTGCAACTACTCGAAATTCGCCGATCTAAACATTTTACAACTGAGATGAGACAATTTCCGTTGACTGATCGCCATTGGTATAATTACCAAAAACCGGATGCTTCCATCTATTTATGAGGAATAAATTTATTTTTCTGTAGGATATATTTCTAGACAGTGAATGAACCGTCTGCCCCTTAAAGAGTATCTTGAAAATGATTATAACTGTAAGGCGGCCTTACTTTTCAGCACACGGTGGAATAGATAAGATAAGTCAGCACGAATATAAGTAAAACGAGTAACTACGTCAACGTACAGTGTTCCCATTTTTTTAGTGGGATTATATACTTTCCTCTGCCGCGTTAGAAAGAACCTCCAGTGAGAACTTCAGCTACGTAACATGTGTGGAACTTGATGAAATAGTATCAAGATATACTGCAAACCATTCCTCAAACGCCAGGATAAGAGGTGCCGCAAAGGTATGAAATGTGTGCTCTGCCGCACTCGAGGAAGGGTTCGTGTGTTTACTAATATGACTCCCATATCATGTGCTCAAACTATGGACGCTGAGCATCGATCATATTATAAAACGATTCGGACGGACAGACCCGTGGTATAAATTTCACGTACCCAGCATACACAAGTTCAAGGGTGGACGAATAGGCCATTTTGTGTTTCTTGAACAGCCGATTCAAATACAAATGAAGAAAGTTACCGACATGTTAGAGCTTCACTGACTTTTTACTTGACACTACCATAAAAAGTAGAGTCTGTATCGCAATTTCCTTTCTTTTTGTTAACCTAACCATCTTCTGACCAAAATTAATTTCCCCAGATCACATGAGGAGCCGGTGCGCGCCACCACTAACTTTTATCTGGAAGGTAGCCGTCACCAGCTGCTGCCAATTGGTGTTCATAGCACTCCCAGACCTGGCCCCTGTTTTTCTCAGAGATGTGAGACTGAATGTCAGAACTTTGTAAACCTTGGACTGGCCTTGCAAAGAATCACCTTGAGCAATCAAGCCATTAAACGCTGAACAGCCGGCCGCTGTGACCGAGCGGTTCTGGGCGCTTCAGTCTGGAACCGAGCGGCCGCTACGGTCGCAGGTTCGAATCCTGCCTCGGGCGTGGATGTGTGTGATGCCCTTAGGTTAGTTAGGTTTAAGTAGTTCTAAGTTCTAGGGGACAGATGACCTCAGATGTTAAGTCCCATAGTGCTCAGAGCCATTTGAGCCCAAACGTTGAACAATACCCACTCATTCGATTCTCCATTACCTCCTATCAACAACAAATTAATGAACTTAAAGAACCAGTTGTTGACACACCAGACAAAACTCTTTCCATCAGACCTTTACCTAATTTACTACATAATGATTTCCTCATTCCATTGAATGCCTCTTTCGCTATAACAAGGTGCGAGTTTTCATCTTCTGATGGCATCTCAAGTCTTCAGTGATTATACTTCCAAGATATTTAAATAACCGTATGTTATGTTATGTTATGTTATGTTAACCGGGGGCCTAGAAACAACGGAGAGGTTCCGTCCCCGCCGCGGCCGCAGTGGTCCGTAACCCTACGACGACTATCGCAGTCCACTTCACCCCTCCGCCGCCCCACACCGAACCCAGGGTATTGTGCGGTTCGGCCCCCGGTGGACCCCCCAGGGAACGTCTCACACCAGACGAGTGTAACCCCTATGTTGGCGTAATAGAGTAATGGTGGTGTACGCGTACGTGGAGAACTTGGTTGCGCAGCAATCGCCGAAATAGTGTAGCTGAGGCGGAATAAGGGGAGCCAGCCCGCATTCGCTGATGCAGATGGAAAACCGCCTAAAATCCATCCACAGACTGGCCGGCGCACCAGACTTCGACACTTATCCGCCGGGCGGATTCGTGCTGGGGACCGGCGCTCCTTCCCGCCTGGATAAATAACCTTACTTGACTGATAATAACTTGTTCTATTTTAGTATTTGCCAGTCTCCTTCCTTTGCCAGTGTCCTTTCTTTACCGACAACCACACTCTTTACTTTTGCGTGCTGATTCTAATCCCATATTCCACACAAGCTCCATTCAGATCTTTTAGCACTTTATTTACAGTTCGTTCACATTCTGCTACTAATAAAATTTCACCAGCAAATCTTATATGTTCTGTTTTCATTCCACCAACACACACACACTCCTTTTTTCCATCCAAATCTTTCTCAATTATCTCTTACAGGTATGCCGGCTTGAGTGGCCGTGCGGTTCTAGGCGCTACAGTCTGGAACAGCGCGACCGCTACGGTCGCAGGTTCGAATCCTGCCTCGGGCATGGATGTGTGTGATGTCCTTAGGTTAGTTAGATTTAAGTAGTTCCAAGTTCTAGGGGACTGATGACCACAGCAGTTAAGTCCCATAGTGCTCAGAGCCATTTGAACCATTTTTGCTTACAGGCATAAGGTGAACAATAAAAGGGAGACGCAACAACCTTGTCCATTGGCTCTTCCAATGCTGCTTCCTTCCGACATATCACTGCCAATACTTGTTCTTACTTTCTGTTGTAAACATGTATCACTCGTCTGTCCTTCACCCATTTCCTCTTCAAAATACCCACCAGTTTGTGCCGTTGTACTCTACCGGAAGCTTTTTCCAAACCAATTAAAAACACCATTAATTTCTGTACATTTCTCAATTATCTTTCCCCTACGATTCTTAATAAGCCAATAGAATCTCTTGTTTCTTTTCCTTTTCTGTGTCCGAAATGTTCTTCCCCAAACTATTATCCGACTTGCTACGTAGCCTTCTATTCATCACTTTCAGCAATACGTAAAGAGAGAAAAGAGGCTCTGTTTATCCATTCTCTATGGCGAGTTGGAGTGAAATCGTGTTTCGCTTGGTGTATTTTCCATTCGCCGACTATTCTGCGTTCCAAAAGGAACTGTGAACCAGATAGTCAGGCTAGAAACACAATTTTGATCTTCCCAGCTTATAATGAGTACATTTCTGATGTGATGAACACACTTTTGAATAAACATGGCGAATGAACAATATCACAGTTGTTGCTTGTAAATCAATCGTTGTCGTATAGTGCATTGCCTTTTGGTCTCATTATAGAGCATCTGCGAGAGCGAGATAAAATATCTGGGTCTATAAGAAAAAGCACTAATTTTGGTCTTACCTCCCTTTCGCATCAGTTAACTACACTGAAGCGCCAAAGAAACTCATATAGGCATGCGAATTCAAATACAGAGATACGTTAACAGGAAAAATACGGCGCTACGGTCGGAAACGCCTATTAAGACAACAAGTGTCTGGCGCATTTGTTAGATCGGTTACTGCTGTTACAATGGCAGGTTATCAAGATTTAAGTGAGATTGAACGTGGTGTTATAGTGGGCATACGAGCGATGGGACACAGCATCTCCGAGGTAGTGATGAAATGGGATTTTCCCGAACGACCATTTCACGAGTGTTCAGTGAACATCAGGAATCCGGTAACACATGGAAACCTTCCACATCGCTGAGGTCGGAAAAAAAAAATCCCGCAAGAATGGGACCAACGACGAGTGAAGAGAATCGTTCAACGTGACAGGAGTGCAGCCCATCCCCAAATTGCTGCAGATTCCAATGCTGGGCCATCAACAAGTGTCAGAGTGCGAACCATTCGATGAAACATCATCGATGTGGGCTTTCGGATCCGAAGGCCCTCTCGTGTACCCTTGTTGACTGCACGACACAAAGCTTTGCGTCTCGCCTGGGGCCGTCAACACCGACATTGGACTATTGAAGACTGGAAACGTGTTGCATGGTCGGACGAGGCTCGTTTCAATTTGTGTCGGGTGGATGGACGTCTACGAGCATGGAGACAGTCTCATGAATCCGTCGACCCTGCATGTCAACCGGGATCTGTTGAAGCTGGTGGAGGCGTTGTAATGGCGTGAGGCGTGGGCAGTTGGAGTGATATGGGACCCCTGATACGTCTAGATAGAACTCTGACACATGACACGTACATAAGTATCCTGTCTGATCACCTGCATAGATTCATGTGCATTGTGCATTCCGACGGACTTGGGCAATTTCAGAAGGACACTGTGACTCCTCACACGTCCAGAACTGCTACAGTGTGGTTCCAGGAACACTATTCTGAATTTAAATAATTCCACGGCCACCAAACTCCCAAGAAATGAACGTTATTGAGTACATCTGGGATGCTTTGCAGCGTATTGTTAGAAAAGATCTCCACTCCCTTGTACTCTTACGGATTTATGGACAGCCCTGCGGGATTAATGGTGTCAGTTCCCACCAGCACTAACTCAGACATCAGTCGAGTCCATGCTACGTCATATTGCGGTAGTTCTGCGTCGTAGAATAATGGAATGGACCCGTTCTGTTCGTTTACAGGGTACTGAGAATGTGCAACACGCCCACAAGGAAGTTTCTCACTTCTCCAGTATTTTGAAGTCCACCTCAGACAGGCTTATACTAAGAAGCCAAGAGTATCCAAAGACAAACGAAGATTAAATATGTGACGTGCTGACTGATCACATGAACTGAAATCTCCTTTCGATCAAGACGATTTCTGTTTCTCGTGGTTTCCGTAAGAGCCAATCGTTTCCTACTCGTGCTTACTTAACTGAGCATTACCATTGTAGTCAAACTGTTATTGTTTTTATGCAGACTGTAATCCAGTTAACCAGCTGTAGGGCTGTAGGGACCATCCGACCGCCGTGTCATCCTCAGAGGCGGATGCGGTAGGAGGGGCATGGGGTCAACACACCGCTCTCCCGGTCTTTGTGATGGTATTCTTGACCGAAGCCGCTACTGTTCGGTCGAGTAGCTCCTCAATTGGCAGCACGAGGCTGAGTGCACCCCTAAAGCTGTAGGGCAAGGCTAACGTACAATTTAAGTAGGCTAAATTATCCATAATCAGCGATGAGCACTTAAGATCAAATCAAAAATGTGTAACATTAGGAAACAAACGGTTCACGTATCAACCGAGTTGGGTTATTAGTGCTCCACAAGGTGGCGCAGGACTCGAGTATACTGGTTCAAAAAATGGCTCTGATCACTATGGGACTTAACATCTATGGTCATCATTCCCCTAGAACTTAGAACTACCTAAACCTAACTAACCTAAGGACAGCACAGAGTAAGCTGGTGCTGAGGGCACCTCTGTAAGATAGTTAATACTGTTGCCTTGCAAGAAAAGGCAATGTGTTCTGATGACATTATCAGAACCAGAACAGAACTTCGTACAGGCACCCACCGCCGACCGGTGATGAATAATTACAGCTTAAAATCTCCGTGACAAGGAGAATGGCCACCAAACCTCTTAGTGGCGGTCATGTTTAGTGTTGTTACCAGTCCTAACAGGATATACGATCGCCATAAGCAACATCAGATGACGACCGAGCACTTTGAAGCATACAGAGGTACCGCGTACTCATACGAGACAACGTTATTATCCTCTGAGTTCGAAAGGAGCGTCATTGAGGATCGCCATTTGGCAGGCTGGTGCAATCGTGTAGTATCCAGATTTGTTGGGCATCCGGATGTGAGAGCGGCCCTATGACGAACTGCTCGATACCGCGATGCCAGGCATACTCGTTGCCAAGTTGCTAGTTGACCACGTCTGAGCACCGGAAAGGAGGATCGAAATACATTGCGCCAAGCATCCCTCCACCTCACTGCCTGTGCAGTTCCGAGTTGATGGACTGACAGCCTCAGGGCAGCAGAGGCAGTTTTCAATGGCGGGCAGAGAATAACACTGCTAGAAGTTGGAGTACACGAGCAGCTGGCGGGGCTGGACAAAACAGTGTGTGTAGTGGACCAGCGAGGCGGCCTTGTCGACTGACTGTGACTTGCTATCAACACGCAGCATCGTTATGGTTTTTATTTTTATTTAGCGTATGGCTATACATGCAACATTAATACATCAAGTGTTAGACATTAAAATCTTATAACAATCATAAATATAATTTATGTTTATATTGGTCAGTTAAAAGGTTATATCGAGGTTTGAGATCCATTCCAGCGCCAATGGGGATGCCTCCAGGAAGTCGGACCAGTTCCCTGCATATGCTCGCAAGGAGCATTCACCATGGATGTGTTGGATCGTCTGTCTAGGGCGCCGCAGTCGCATTCTGGTGACATCGCTCTTCCCCATTTGTGTAGTGAATCCGCACACCTGCCATGTCCAGTACCTATTCGATTTAATGCGGACCATGTTTTCCGCGTTAGTTCCATTCCAGAGATGTTGCAGTTATAGCTCTAAAACCAGGTCTGTAGTTGGTCATTTGTCTTTTGGTTCCAACCTAGTCTCAATTGTTTCATGTGGTCATAGTTATTATTTTGAAGCATCGTTATGGTTCGAGCAGCAGATAGAGCTTGGTTTCGAGGATCCAGGGAACGCAGTGCGGCTGGGAGTCGAGTGTTGCTTGGTTCAAATGGCTCTGAGCACTATGGGACTTAACATCTATGGTCATCAGTCCCCTAGAACTTAGAACTACTTAAACCTAACTAACCTAAGGACAGCACACAACACCCAGCCATCACGAGGCAGAGAAAATCCCTGACCCCGGCGGGAATCGAACCCGGGAACCCGGGCGTGCGAGTGTTGCTTGTTGGGAGTGTTTTCGGCTGCGTTAGTTATAGAAGAGTCTGTCTAGTGAGACCAGTGCTATTCTGATGTGTCGCTGCCTGTGATAGGGCTAGCATACTTGGGTCACCAAGTGAACATGTTGGTGAAAAACGGGCTCCTGTCGGTCCTGGCATACGCAGGTGGGAAGACTCTATTTCTGTGAACTTGTTTAGTGACATTTTTCGACTAGCAAAGCTGTTGGATTTTATTGTTTTACTGTGCTTATCTATTTTGTCCAAGAGGATGAATGTTTGATCAGCGTTACAATTGATTTTATCTCTCTTGTACACCTGTTTAGAGTTAAGTAAGGTGCTGGCTTTGGTTAGTTGCATTTCGGCTTTGGGTTTGGCTAAGAGCGTTTATTATGTATTTTTGTATTCTCCTTTTATTATGTAATTGCGCACTTTTATTTGTGGTATATTAATGTACAGATATACCCTTTTCATTGCAAACTTGGATTAGTTCAGACGGGCTGATTAACTGATTTTGTTTTCTATTGAATTAGGTTGTATCATGTTGTCGACTTTGGTGTATTAATCCGTTCCGCCTTACGTAGAGTTGGATAATGCATTGGAGCCAGATGCATTGTGTTGTATTGTATTAAGCGCATGTGGATTAATGAGTGCTGATTCGTTTGCTTGTCCCTCCTTGTGTACGCGTTTTGAATAGTTAATTCTTAATGCTCATTTACAAACTGAGTTACACCTTGTTAAGAGTTGACCCCCCCCCCCCCCCCCCCGCCTCCCCTCCCCACCTTCCAGCCACTTTTTTGCGCCACCCGCCTAATAATACTTCATTTGTTCTTTACTCTCACTCAAAACGCTTTTTTGCAAATCTTACAACTGCATCGTTCATTTACTGCTATGTGGTAAACTGCAGAAGAATTAATGCTCAGAAACAATAACGCAGCTCTTAAAAGTGAGGTTGTAGCTCCAAACGCGTTGGACAAACACACACATGTATCACATGTATAATGCTGTGACTGAAGACTGCATGTTGCTTCTAAAGATACCCCTAAACTGGAAGCTAGAGGCACGGACAGCCCATGAAGATATATTTGTTAACAATCGTGGGCCGCGCTGCTGTATCCAGCGATTCAGGTGTCGATACACGCGATCGGGCTTTCCGCAGTGGCACTCAAATCACAGAATTTCGCCACTAACGGCGCTACAAACCAGGATTACGTGGCGCCAATCAGATTCTTCCGACACGGAATAAATATGCCAACATGCCTAGGACCACTTGCGTTTTGTTCTCGACTGACGTTCAGACTCTGTGGTTGGGCTCTTGTCAACCACTGCGACGGACTTGGACTTCGTGAGGTTTGCTGTACCGGACGGAGTCACACCTACAACTCATGTTCGGCGGACTTGGTCTCACTTGTTGTGCTTTGTGTAACCAGTGTACTACGACTCAATACTTGATGAACAGTCCGCAGCTCGTGGTCGTGCGGTAGCGTTCCCGGGTTCGATTCCCGGCGGGGTCAGGGATTTTCTCTGCCTCGTGATGACTGGTTGTTGTGTGATGTCCTTAGGTCAGTTAGGTTTAAGTAGTTCTAAGTTCTAGGGGACTGATGACCATAGATGTTAAGTCCCGTAGTGCTCAGAGCCATTTGAACTTGATGAACAGACTGCAACGACTAAGTGAACAAGAGAGCGCCCTTTCTGTTGCGAGCTACCCTGAGGTTGTTGTGACTTGGCGAGACAGCCAAGCCACTACGAGGTAGCCGAAAGGCACGCGTTTAAGCTCACGCAGGCTGGCGTGAGATCTGGAAAATGACAAGGTCTTTATAGTAGCAAAAATAGTACGTAGCGCCGGCCGCGGTGGTCTCGTGGTTCTAGGCGCTCAGGCCGGAACCGCGCAACTGCTACGGTCGCAGGTTGGAATCCTGCCTCGGGCATGGATGTGTGTGATGTCCTTAGGTTAGTTAGGTTTGAGTAGTTCTAAGTGCTAGGGGACTGATGACCACAGATGATAAGTCCCATAGTGCTCAGAGCCATAGTACGTAGCTTCTGGAATACTTAACTTTAATCCATAATTGGTGAACATCGGTCTGACGGTACATGCATCACAAGATAAATAGCAGTTGATAATGGCGCCTTGCTAGGTCGTAGCAAATGACGTAGCTGAAGGCCATGCTAACTATCATCTCGGCAAATGAGATCGTAATTTGTCAGTGAACCATCGCTAGCGAAGTCGGCTGTACAACTGGGGCGAGTGATAGGACGTCTCTCTAGACCTGCCGTGTGGCGGCGCTCGGTCTACAATCAATGATAGTGGCGACAAGCGGGTCCAACGTATACTACCGGACCGCGGCCGATTTAAAGGCTACCACCTAGCAAGTGTGGTGTCTGGCGGTGACACCACAGAGGTGACCCAGTTGTCGCTGGACGTCGCTTACGACCGTCCTGTACGCACTGATCCCACTCACACCATTACCATTGTAGTATCATTCCCGATACGGTGTAAGGAAACCATTTTTCAAGGACCCCACTCGACTCAAGCGCATGTTGGTTTTACAGCGTGGCCCACGAGAAAGACAGGCCGCGGCGCGTGCGTCTCGAAGGTAGGTCTGAGCTCGCTCGTTCGCTCGGCACACAAAATGCGGTTCTAGACCTGTTTACTCGCGGCTGAGCGCGTGCACACTAACGAGAATTGCATCTTCTACTGCAGTCTGGTATTATCAAGTCTTGCTGATTACCACTCGTACAACAAAACTTAAAATCAATTCTCAGCATAAATGGAATAGCGGCTTGATTGTAGTATGTAGTCTCTTCTGCTTAACAGTCCTCATTTAATACAAGATGTGATGTCTTATGCTACTGATAATCATTTTGACATGATTTTAGTTTTATTGTACCCCAGTACAGCAGTAATAAATTATTAGTAGGCCTATGTACTTTCTATCATTGTAGGACTAATAACAGTAGAAGAAGATGCTATCCTCGTTTGTACGTACGCACCTAGCTACTAGTTAACAGGTGTTGAAACGTAGTGTGTCTGCTGAGCTGAGAGAGCGAGCGGGCCAGTTCAGGCCTACCTTCGTGACGTACCCGCCGTGGCCAGTCTTTGTCGTTTTATAGCCTTCAACGTCGACGTTACGTATTAGCATTTGCTTTCCTATTAACTCAAAATAAGACAACTCTTCACGGGAATGGGATAGTATCACATAGATCTATCGATTCACGGAGAAAGACAAATGGTTCAAATGGCTCTGAGCACTATGGGACTTAGCTTCTGAGGTCATCAGTCCCCTAGAACTTAGAACTACTTAAACCTAACTAACCCAAGGACATCACACACATCCATGCCCGAGGCAGGATTCGAATCTGTGACAGAAGCGGTCACACGGTTCCAGACTGTAGTGCCTAGAACCGCTCGGCCACTCCGGCCGGCGGGGAAAGACATGCTGAGCCATTCGCCATCTCTGTGAAATCGTTAATACTTGTTGCTGCTACAGTTTTCTACACGTGTTCCAAGTTGGATTCATCCATGTTATTCTTCCAGAGTGTTGTAATTTTCGCAAACTTTTGTGCAACATTTGCTGTTCTAAAGAAAGAGTTCGATGATGCAAACCGATGACGAATGAGTGAAATTCTCAGAAAAATAGGTAGCATAGAGAAGAATGAGTGATACAGAATCGGTAAGTTAACCAGTAGGGAAGAATAGCAATGTTACCGAGATAGAAGTGCTCTGATTCAAAAGTACGTGTGGCAGGAATACAGTGTTGCTGTGCAAAATGTGTGTCGACGAAGAAATCGAAGAAACAAAAGAAAGTTAAGAGGTGTGATTAAAATTTGGGTGAATGGACGTCAATAATAAGATTATCTTTCGAGTGTTCTTTCCTCGATGAGCACAGAATCAGGACTTAAAAAATAAGCCAAACAATGGTGAAAGAACTGAGGAGGAGTAGAATTCATATTTTCGATAAAATTAACTTCAATATTGGGTACTACACAGGACAAGTGAAACGTTTCTCAGTCTGTAAACTGAAGCGCGAGCACTCAGTGTGTACCCCCTGCATGGCAAAAGGAACAATTACAGGCTATTTCGCCAAGTTATGCCTGCCGTCCCACACCACAACCGATAAATGAGTGGCAACATTGTGTTAGAAAAGGCCTGCGAGCGTTTATTTTCCACCTAATGTGTTATGAATACACGGAATACAGAAATGCGTAACTGGTATAACAATAGCAAGAAGGGTGTACCAACAGAATCTACGAAAATCACCGCATGCTGCATTCCACCATTAGATATGAAACTGGTTCTTAGTCACCCCTCTATAGCAAGTAGGACAGTTTTCCAGTGAGAGCACACTTCCACGACCACAAGCGATGTTCACTCTCCAATTTGCATATCTTGGAAGCAAAGTAATGCATGCTGGACGAATCATGGAGGATATAAGAAGGAGACTAGCAAGAAAAAGGGAGCGATACACGCCAAAAACATGTAAACATCAAAGGTAGGACTTAATCGCCGCCTCCGCAGCAAAGATCACTGAAGCAATCTTGGGCTGTGTCGCTCGACTAGGAGGTAGCCACTACAAAACGAAATCCTCCGCAATCTCTGACCGATTGAGGGTATGTGATATTGTTGATTGTGACCTGTCGTTTGGATAGGGACGTCAAGCCCGGCGATCCCTTCATAGTCATCATGATATGTACGTAAGACAAAACTCACACAGACTGAAGTGAGATGGGCTCTGTACGCGGACTAAGACTGTGCTCTCTGTTAAGGCAACTGAACCTGCCCCACTGGGTCTCCTAACCAACGATGATACACAATTCTTTCTTTCTTTTCTTTACAGTTTAGTTAGAGAAAATACGTCTACAGCAGGTACTGCACAGAATTATGTCATGAACTGTGGAAAAACAAGATAAAAAGGTAATCGAAGCGTTTGAGACGTGGTGTTCCAGAAGGCTGGTGATAGTTTTGTACACTGATGAGAAAAGAAACGAGGCGGTTCACCTCAGGATCGCCACGGAGATACACGTGTGTGGAACGTCAGCTTGAAGCAGAGTCAGGTTGGTACGACACGTGTTAACACATAAGGGACTTTCACTTTGTTAGACGGAGATGTAGGGTGCAAAATTATGGCCGAAGGCAGAGATAGGAATGTATACAAAATATTAATAAGGACGTAGGTTGCGCTACTGTAAACTTTAGAGACTGACACAGGAGACGATGTGGAGGAGGGCCGGATCAAAACATTCGGAAGAGTGAGACCCAAAAGAAGAGAAGAAAAAATCTGTAAGAAACAACCAGCACTCCTGTTCACCTTACTAGTAAAATCTCAGATGACACATGGTGAAGGTCTTCACATAGAGACCTCATGGGGATATGACCCATTGTCCTCCCGAAAGTATATCAGTGTCCAAACGATACCCTACCTCTCTGAGCACTTCAAGCTAGCAACAGGCTAAATGCTGCTGCCTGTGATTTATCACAAAATAATACTTTTACGCGTAAGAAGTTTCGCGGTAGTTGTTCATAGAGGAAAGTTATTCACAGAGTAAAATATGTAGTAAGTTATTATTATTGTTATTATTATTATTATTTTTCTTTTGATCAAGTTCTCCTCCTACTTTCACCGCAAGACAACCTCGGTTAATGTACGTGATGGTCAGTGTTCAAGTGAGTAGCATCGTGGGAGAGCTTTTGGAAGTCTGAAAGCTGCTTAAAAACATGACTTTCGTTGTTAATTATTTCTAAAGTAACTGAGTTCGGCTCATGCTGTACAGTTGGGGTTGTTTGGGGAAGGAGAACAGACAGCGAGGTCATCAGTCTCATTGGATTATGGAAGGACGGGGAAGGAAGTCGGCCGTGCCCTTTCAAAGGAACCATCCCGGCATTTGCCTGGAGAGATTTAGGGAAATCACGGAAAACCTAAATCAGGATGGCCGGACGCGGGAATGAACCGTCGTCTTCCCGAATGTGAGTCCAGAGTCTAACCACTGCGCCACCTCGCTCGGTCATGCTACACAACGCACGACATTGATGTTAAACAGTTTATCCTACTCCCATTCTCTTTGGCAAAACTTTCGACTCGTTGTTCCCAGCACTGTGTTAGGAAAACGTTGCTATACATTTTTATTAATGTCCTCCCTAAAACAGAAAACTACAGAGCATCGGCTAGGCTTACTGTGTTGAGTATGGTCGAGAGACGACAGATTAAATTAGTAATAATCGATATAACAAATAATCTCTGCTTCAACGGAATCGCTGGTACAGAACTTTCGGGAAAGACTGGATTCGAAACCAGGACAGAGCAGTCAGAGAGCTGAGGCACAGGACTTTCGGGCTAGACTGGATTTGAAACCAGGACAGGGCAGTCAGAGAGCTGAAGTACTGAACCATACTGGATTTCAGAAAGTACTTTTTTTCTCAGTGTTTGTATTTAAAATACGAAATTCTCTGATGATGAAGCTGGCACAAGTTTAATTATCCCATCGGACTCTTATACTGCAAAGAGTGTCGATTAACGAGCAGGTTCGCCCGAAGTGTTTACCGTGCTGGGGCCGGTCTCTAAGACGGGCGGCCGCGCAGCAGAACGCTAATTGAATGCTGCGAGCGGCAAATATTTACGCACGGCCGGCCCGCCGAGGCGCTTCGCGTCGCGCGGCCGCCGTATCGACTCGCGGGCGCTCGACCTCGGGGTCCGTCCGCGGCGGCAGGTGTCGGCCGGACACTGACGTCACTGGGCGTGCCTGTTCCCCATTGGCCGACCGCTCGCGGCCGCCCCGCCCCCGCGCAGGCCACGCCCCGGGGTCGAAGCCCGGACCGGAGCCGGCGAGCCTCGCCAGCGCCGCACTGCGGCCGCCCGGCGAACCCGCGAGCTCGCCGCCCACCTGGCCATATAGCGACTAGGCCGGCGCGGCCTTACCTTGCGCCGAGGAAACTGACTTCCAGCGGTTCGGAATTACGTGCTGTCAACAACAAACTGGCATTGTCTTAGAATTACGAAGAAAAATCGAAAATCAGGGCAAGCTGCCGCAGTTCCTCGAAAATACAATTTTTTTTCTGAAGGATGAGGTAAATACTCTTGAGAGAGCGGTACAAAATAAATGTTTGCGTAATTAAAATACATTGTTAAAGATTACTGATAAATTGTCAGTCTGTTCTTTCAGGATATTTGGTGCTATATAGCGTACAATATTCACTTCATGTCGTCATGAGCATTTCCATATTTTATTGCCTTTCGTATTCAGTTCACGTATAGGGATCGAGCGAGAATCTAATCCGAGTTTCAATTCTTCCTTGTAAGGAGACCAGGACTGCGTTGGAGGTCAACATCCAATACTAAAAACGGGGTTCTTATCAATTAAAGAACAAATTATAAGTAACCTGCCTCGGTAGCTGCGGTGTCAGCGCGGCAGTTTGCTACTCGAAGGGACCCAGTTTCGATTTCCGACCAGTTTGTCGATTCTCAGCGCTCGGGAGCGGAGTGTTGTGTTGCCAGGATCTCCGGATCGTCATAACTGAGACGAATATCTCGTGGATGGCGTCACATGACCAGTTTAAGCCTATGTAACTTCCTAGCAGGGTACGGTTTCGCCCTAATGAAACTTCTGTATTGTCTTAACGCACTGTCGAATTGTCTTTCCATTGTTCAGATGGCTGTACGGGCACATACCGAAAGCCAATAAACTACAAGGAAGCTGTATTAACGCTATAAGGAAACATCGTTTCCTTTCACTTTCCTCTTTTTAATTCTCTTTGGATGTGGTATTTATTGTGATCTCAAAAAGAAGCTACACTGTTTGGACTTTACGTTACCTTTACACTGATTAGCAAAAATAGTGATAATACACGTGTTCCACTGTTAATGATTTGACCTACTGGGGGCTGGAATCTTAAAAGTCGATATCCGGGTCAATAGACGGGGAACACAGTTCGTCTGTCACGTATGTGTGAGGAAATCGTTTGTAACCTTACTGAAGGACACATCCCAGCATTCACTTGATGTAACGAAATCATAGAATGACTTAGTAGAGACTTGAACATCGTTCCTCTCTAAAGTAAGTTAAGTACCTTACTCACTCTGTCCCTAAGGCTTGCCGGTCGGAGTGGCCGAGCGGTTCTAGGCGCTACAGTCTGAGACCGCGCGACCGCTACGGTCGCAAGTTCGAATCCTGCCTCGGGCATGGCTGTGTGTGATGTCTTTAGATTAGTTAGGTTTAAGTAGTTCTGAGTTCTAGGGGACTGATGACCTCAGCAGTTAAGTCTCATAGTGCTCAGAGCCATTTGAACCAGCCCTAAGACTTAGTTCCTCTTCGTAACTTGTTATTGTAATTGTCAGACTTTACATCGCCTAACACTCATTTATTCAGCAATTTGAGGTGACGGGCACTTTCTAGTCAGAGAATAACAAAAGAATTTCGTAATGTTAGACCAGCGTAGGACAGTATTCTGCACTGGGTAACCCGAAACAATTTATGCCCTGTACAAAAAGGAAAGTCCAGGGCTCATGGTTTCGTCCAGGATGAGATGATTAGAGGTGTAAAAGAAAGTAATCGTCTGAGGCCTTTTGCAAGGAGCCACCTTCAAATTTAGGGAGACAACGCAAAATCTAAAACTGGATGTCAGGACAGGGATTTGAACCACAGTAATCCTGAAAGGGATTCCATTGTCTTAGGGCTGCGTGCCACATCCATCGGTCCCGAAGCACAGACGTGCTCGTTTAAATGAAGTGTCTCCCGCATTTAGCGGTATCTAAGTTCTTCGTGGCGCCCAATCACTCTGCGACACAAGTTTCGAAGAGCCGTTCGGCTCCGGAGGGAGATTTCCAGCTGGCGGAATCTCGGGCCGTTAAGGTCGCAGTCGAAGTGTTTCGCGCAGCCTTCCCGACTTGCGGGTCAAGTGGGCGGCGGTGGCAACATCTTTCTCGGATCTTTATGGGCGACTAAAAACGTCTCGCCGCTTTAAAGGGAGTGCACAACTTGGCGGAGAGCGGCAGTTGCCACATACTCCCGCAGATCGTGGAGGCAGATCTGCCTATCTGCCTAGAGAGGAGCGTGGCGGAGGGGGGGGGGGGGGGGGGGAGGCGACACCGGTACGGCGCCCGACGAGATGCAGGAGCGCGGCAACTTTTTAAAGTGGCTCTCCCCGCCGCCCCGCCGAGCCGGCCACTTAAAACAACTTTCCCGCTGCGACCTGGCGCCGGCCGAAGCGGAATACGAATGTTTAATGAAGTCCGCGCTTTAATTGAGGGACTAGCGGCTTCT
This sequence comes from Schistocerca piceifrons, assembly GCF_021461385.2. Classification (NCBI taxonomy): domain Eukaryota; kingdom Metazoa; phylum Arthropoda; class Insecta; order Orthoptera; family Acrididae; genus Schistocerca; species Schistocerca piceifrons. The sequence goes on from NC_060138.1 coordinate 159,623,460, forward strand.
GAGACGGTCGAAGTGCGGGGGAGGGGAGCGAGAGGGTTGTTGCCGGAACGAAAGAGTTGTGTAACTATCCAGAGTAGAGGTGACCGACCCCTGCGCCGGAAGATGACTAATAATTGCGACATTAAGTGTCCGCGCCGGGCGCAGAGTTTGTGGGACAGGTCGGGCGACCAGCAAGTTCGGCAGCCGCCGGTTCGCCCGGTAAACCAATTTCGCTGAAAATCGATAGGACGCTCAAACTCTTCGTCGTAGTACCGAGCAGCCGAGGAGACCCAGTTGCCGAGTTCCAAGTTCTTCAGGGTCGTCGGCAGCGGAAGTTAACTGCGGGGTGGGAGGGGCGCCCGAGTACTACAACGGCCCACGCCGTCGACGACCGTGTCCTTGGGACCATTCATGTGCCTGCCACACCTGTTCTAGCACACGCCGAAAGTACACTTGTTGCTGATCTGCTAACAGCTGTAAATAAAACTGACACCAGCCACAGGAGAATGTAAGTAGGCTGTTAAGGTTTTTATGTTAGTAACGCCACGTTGCGTTCTATATGAAAATCACTGACTGTGCTGTGTGAAGGCTGTGGTTGGTTTGCATTGTTGGAGTAATATTCGCCATTGTAGTGTTGGGCAGTTGGCTGTTAACAGCGCGTAGCGTTGTGCAGTTGGAGGTGAGCCGCCAGCAGTGGTGGATGTGGGGAGAGATATGGCGGAGTTTTGAGAGCGGATGATCTGGACGTGTGTCCATCAGAGACAGTGAATTTGTAAGAGTGGGTGTGTCCATCAGAGACAGTAAATTTGTAAGACTAGATGTCATGAACTGATATATAACTTTTGAACACTATTAAGGTAAATACATTGTTTGTTCTTTATCAAAATCTTTCATTTGCTAACTATGCCTATCAGTAGTTAGTGACTTCAGTAGTTAGAATCTTTTATTTAGCTGGCAGTATTGGCGGTCGCTGTATTGCAGTAGTTCGAGTAGTGAAGATTTTTGTGAGGTAAGTAATTCATGAAAGGTATAGGTTATTGTTAGTCAGGGCCATTCTTTTGTAGGGATTACTAAAAGTCAGACTGCATTGCGCTAAAAATATTGTGTGTCAGTTTAGTGATGATCAGAATAAGTAAAGAGAGAAATGTCTGAGTACGTACAGTTTTGCTCAGCTATTTGAAAATCAAATAACGTAAGGGGTTTACCAGCACAGTAATTCACTAATTTTTCTAAGGGGACGTTTCAAGAAGTACGAGAACTGGGATGATTGCGTAAAATGTAACCCTGAGATAATCACGGTTTGCTGTAGACGATAATGAACCCCATGACGCTGAATCTATTTCGGAAATTTAAAAAAAGGAAAAAAAAGTGGCCGTACGACATTATTGGTGGGGAGACCCCGTCTTGAGCTGCTCGGTCACGTGGTGCTAGTCTATGTGCTTGAAGTCACTTCGGCGCCTTGCGCGTCGATGAAGAGATGAGCACAACGTAAAAACGTAGTTCCCCAGCGAAGAAAAACTCCGACCTGGTCCGGAATCGAACCTAGGACTCCGCAATTTAGAACCAGTAAAGCTACTTTTTTGTTTTAATTAGTCTGTGTTTTTTCTTCGCCTTTGTTTGGCATGTCGTGGTGTATCTCGCAGTCTGAAGATGAGAACTTTACATTAAAAAAAAATTCATTTTTTGTTTTTTATTTTTTTGCACAGAGGCCAGCCGACTGACCAAAAAACCTGAGTTGCCGCGCAAGCTAACCATCATGGAAGGAAGGCTCTAAATCTGTGTCACATGACGCTTGTAGTTTTTCTGCAAGTTTAGCAATATCGTCAGGTGAACTGTTCTTAGGGTTACTGAAAACTCTGAAGGAGTCCAACAGTGTTCTAAAGCTCCCCTTCCTCCTCACTAATTCGGCGTACAAGTTGGCCAGCACTGGCAGAAATGTTTCGACTCTAAATTTTTCCCTTCCGCTCAGAAAAGCTTTTTAAGAATCCGCTTCTTCGTCATCATGACGTTTGCGTTTTCGTGATCTTTCATAGGTGCATTGATAGTCTATGTCAGTCATAGTCTCCATCGATTTATTTTCATAATAATCGAACATGCAACGAATAGATGCAGTAAATTCTGCAAGTCATTCATATAATTCGTGTACTATTTTAGTAACAATATTTACACTTTGTAATTTCATATTTACACTATTAAATCTCTGGAATATGTTCTTCCAAACTGTGATCATGAATACTGTTTGTAGTCTGCTGAGTAGATTCAATGAAGCTGAAGCCTCATTTCGCGCAAGTGGTTTTTCAAATGTGTTGTTGGCAATATGTCTGAGGAAATTGATACCGTCCTCCCAGTTTTCATACAGCCTTACACACACTTCCTCTCTGCCTGACCAGCGTGTTTTTGATGAACCTTTTACCGTTTTGCTTCCTGGTTTCATGAAAAAAAGAAGCTTATCCCAGCGCTGTGTAGAAGCAGAGAAAAAATTATCAAGGTTTTGCACTACAATGAAAAATGAAAAGGCTTCCCAACAACAGCTTGCAACAGTAGTACCGACTAAATTCAAAGAATGTTCTGCACAAGGCACATAATGCGCTTTCGATTCTTTAATGCGTGCCTGCAAACCAGTGTAGGTTCCTGACATATTGCTTGCGTTGTCATATGACTGGCCTCTACAGTCAGTAGTAATATCAATGGAATTTGTAGACAGGACTTTTAGTACGGCCTCAGTTATGATTTCGGACTTGTGTCCCGGATTTGGTAAAAACAGAAGGAAATGTTCAACAGGTTCACCATTCACGTTCAGTATCTCAGTATGAATGATAATTGATCAATACGTGAAATGTCCGCATTAGTGGCGGTGGTGGTTAGTGTTTAACGTCCCGTCGACAACGAGGCCATTAGAGACGGAGCTCATGCTCGGGTTAGGGAAGGACTGGGAAGGAAATCGGCCGTGCCCTTTCAAAGGAACCATCCCGGCATTTGCCTGAAGCGATTTAGGGAAATCACGGAAAACCTAAATCAGGATGGCTGGAGACGGGATTGAACCGTCGTCCTCCCGAATGCGAGTCCAGTGTGCTAACCACTTGTTCTCAGTAGAATCTACTATTGTACAGAAATATTTGGCTTGTTTTATGTCACTTACGATAATTCTTTTTATTTGTTCAGAAAGAAGGTATAATAGTTCATTACAGATTGTTGAAGAAAGATAACTTGTATGCCCGTGCCCTGGATTTCCATATCGCTCAATGTGTTCTGGGAGAAAAGAATCAAACTCGGCTATAAGTTCAAGAGACATAATAAATTGACAGTATGTAACGAATGGAATCTTTCAACGTGCCCACGTAGGGGAAGTTCACGACTTGTGTAAGCTTCTTCATTACTGCAAACACTCTTTTCAACACACTGCGCCAGTACATTTTTTCTGTCTCAACATATGACTCGAAATGGTTATCAATTGCTCCACGTGACTTTTTTCTTGTTAAGAGTGATAACTCACAATTTTTGTGTTCAAGTGAATTCTCATGATGAGATAAAATATTAAAAATATTTTTCCGATCTGCAATACCATTTGTAGCAATCGCGGCCTTACCTCCGAGCAATTTACATGCTGCACAAAAAACAGCAGCGGTGCTACAGGAGTATACTAGAAAATCACGCAAAGTTGATTAACCATTTAAAAGTTTACAGTAAAATAAATTTTTGTTCAAATATGTGGTTTTACCGCCTATTGATCTTCTTGAATTAGAAAAATCACCGTTAAAATTTTCATTAACGCCACATTGAAAGAGAATGTCGATTGTTCATTCATTGACACACCATTCTGAAGGATCATCACTAGCGAGAATATTTCTTTTTGTAATGTCTAACTGGACTCCTAGTTTTTCGTGAAACTCGAAATCAGGAACAATTTGCTTTTCTTCATTTTTAACTTTTGTTTCGTCTGTATTTACTTCTTTTACAACAGCTGCAGTGTCACAAATATCATCCGTATTACTTGAACTCGAAATCGAACCAGCAACATTTTTTTGCGAAAAATTTATCTACTGTGCCAAGCGTTTTTAGAACGTTCGCTTCTCGTTCTCGCCTTTCTTTTCATAATTTCTGGAATGTCATCCACCTTAATTTTGCACGTTTGCTTTTTTCGCTACTATTCATGTTAAGGCACTTATAAAATTATAATCAACAGTCAAAATAAAAGAAAAAAATTGGTAAAAGGAAAGAACGAAAGACTATCAAATGGCTCTGAGCACTATGGGACTTGACATCTATGGTCATCAGTCCCCTAGAACTTAGAGCTACTTAAACCTAACTAACCTAAGGACATCATACACATCCATGCCCGAGGCAGGATTCGAACCTGCGACCGTAGCAGTCGCGCGGCTCCGGACCGAGCGCCTAGAACCGCTAGACCACCGCGGCCGGCGAAAGACTATCCAGTTCCAATCGTACTACACCGTACATGAGCATAAAGAAAACGGGACAGTCTCTTTTTTGGCTTCTCTTTCCAGCGTCGCCGGAATTTTGTCTGGGACGCAAATGTGTTCTGAATATGCTTGAAACTGGCTTTCTAATTTAAAAAGCAAATAATTTTTGCAATATCTTGCAGTGAGGTGTGCTGGATCGACTCTTATCACACTTATTCTTATAACATTTTAGCGGTTTCTGTGGACAGAGATGACAGACCACAAAGTTTAAGTAGTCTTGTTGGGAGTTGATGTGGTGAGTTGTCATTTGTGTGAACACTGCTGTTATGTCTAGACGCCAATGCACCATTTATTCCAACAAAATAAAAAATAACCTTTCCTGAAAGAAAGCTTAGTTAAGGAGTTTAATATAAAATTTGCAATGCCACGTACTGTTCGACTGCACAGAGTGGGAAGTTTGATATCGTGCAAGCTGCAGCACAGCAAATGAGACCAACGTAAGTTGGTTTCTTCTTCTTTTTTCGCCAAATAAGTAACAAAGTAAATAAATAAATAAAGAATTTAAACTGTTATTTCACACATTATTCGGTATTCTGCTTGTGTTCTTTTCGTATAAACAAGTGATTAAAAATGTAAAACATTCCCAGTATCAACATGTTTTGTTAAACGGGTGTCATTAAATCAAAGCTCAGATATTAAAGACCACGGAGCTTTCACATTAATTACAGTAATGGAGGGTTGTCTTGATACTTCCCCGTAATTTAAGTAGGGTCGGGTTTTACATACTGAGGCCCACACATGTTACAGTATCTTAAAAACTGCTGATTAGTTTATCACAGCTCTTCAGGGGTCCCTGTATTTTCCCGGGGAAAATATGGTACGGTAAAGTAGAAGCCGACAACATTCTCGGAATTATAACGTTTCAAACATTGTGTTGTAGATTGCCGTTCTGACAGCTTACTTCAAAATATTTTGAACAATCATGAAGATGATACCAGACAGAAATCCAATGTTAAATTTACATTTAGTCACCAAGTAAACTACGTATATTTCCAAGCGTATTGTCGAATTTCGTTCTCAAGGCTTATTTAACTAGCAAGTTGTTTAACAATATTAAAAAATTTTGTCGTTTGTAAGCGAAGTTGTTTTAAAACCTAAAAGGTTAAAATGAGTATAGAGCAAAAAATGCCGTCCCCCTCAGTGTGCCGCCCCTAGGCCCGTGCCTAAATCCACCACTGGTTTCTTCCATATGAAGAAGAACAACTCTGCAAATAATCCATGCTGAGTTTGTGGTGTCACCGCCAGACACCACACTTGCTAGGTGGTAGCCTTTAAATCGGCCGCGGTCTGCTAGTATACGTCGGACCCGCGTGTCGCCACTGTCAGTGATTGCAGACCGAGCGCCGCCACACGGCAGATCTAGAGACTTCCTAGCACTCGCCCCAGTTGTACAGCCGACTTTGCTAGGAAAGGTTCACTGATAAATACGCTCTCATTTGCCGAGACGATAGTTAGCATAGCCTTCAGCTACGTCATTTACTACGACCTAGCAAGGCGCCATTACCAGCTTATATTGAGATTGTAAAACATGTACCGTCAAGAGCGATGTACACCAATTATGGATTAAAGTTAAGTATTCCAAGAACTTCGTACTTTATTTGCAATTCTCAAGACATTGTCCTGTTCCAGACCTCACGCCAGTCTGCGTGAGCTTAAACGCGTGCCTTTCGGCTACCTCCGAGTGGCTTGGCTGTCTTGCCAAGTCACTACAGAGTTAGTGTACGGAAACAATGTACCATGATATCAGAGCGTGCTTCGGTGGCGTAGACGTTTTTATTGTAGTCCAATAAGCGTGAATAACGAAGAACGAAGAGGCACATCATCTCTCTGAAGAGCCGACAATCGGAAAATACGTGAAGGCCGTGGTGCTCTAAGAACGGCGTACCACAGTAGCGGAAAAAAAGGAAAATCAGTCACGGGTCATACTCCAGTATCCCGCACGACATTTTGAACATGACAAACGTTGCTGTCCACCCCGGTTCAGAAAGCACGCCGAAAAAGGTATCAGCCGAAATGTAAAACTACTGTAAACTGCCGAAGACTATCACAAGTAAGAAATAGGACTATTGGTATTTTTAAAAACATCGGGGTCAGATATATCGATAGTTAGAAAGAAATATCACTATCGGCCCTCGATGTATCGAAAAGTGTAGATATTATCGACAGAAAAAATGTCTACGTACTAGCCTGTAAAAATATAGGCTACACATTGTAAATATGCTGCCTGTTTTAGAACTGCATATTTAAGTATTGATTTGTTGTTAGATTCTTTCTAGAATAGAAAGATAGCAGCCTGCCTATCACCAATTAGTGCAAGAACTGAAAGGAAACGATGCATGTTCACGCTTGGCGATATCCACTTTGCTAACAATGGTAACTGTTTGTAGGTGGCACAATAAAAGGTGTCCGTTGGCTCTGTCGTTCGGTTTCATCGCATATCGGATCTGCACAGAACGCTTCAAGTCGATTTCCCCGTTTCTTCATTTCTGCAAACACCAACAACGTGGCAGTTATAGTGCCAAAATTAAGCGGTGAAGTTAAACGATGCTGTTTCTGTTGGTAGCGCCCAGCGCCGATTACGTCAGCATTTCCCCTCCCACGTCACCGCCCAAAAACCAGTCTTGCCGTTTAGATTTTTGTTCGTTTTCAACAACTTGTTTTTGAAGATTGCCTATGTGAAGAAATATCACACTAGTTGCGTAAAAAATTGTGTTTTCGCGCAACTATTGTTCTGTTTCTTCACATCGAAATTCTTATTGTTTCATTCATACTGCCCCCCTCCCGTCCTCCTCCAGTTGCAATCGGATTTCTTTTTGTGCCATCTGCACTTGCCTCATGCAGTCAAACAGAAAGACTGGACGTCATGAAAGCTCAAAAACTAGTAAGACCCTTTCAGACAGTAAAAGAAAAATTATCTTCTACTACAATTTTAACAAACAGTTTGAAATATTTAACGAAAATTGCGAAAAAAAATATATAATAAATATATCGGCACTCGTTATTGCCCTTTCGATATCGATATTGCCATTTAGATGTCGATAAACTGGATTGTCGTGCCAGTAAATATCGCCGATATATATATATCGATACCTTCTGGGAGAAACTGTGATACATCAATGTTCTATCAACAGCCCTACTTCTGAGTTGAGTACTGTAGTTTTCCTAATAGCTTTGGTCAGTTAAAGTCTACCCATATTATCTGTAGGTTAGGTTCGCTGCATACCTTAATAAAACCAGCCCTTTCATTACATATGCGCCAGTGTCAGTCTAGAAATTGATTGAAGATATGTAAGCGGCCACGTAACCTATGGAACATTTTGTTCTACATAGTTTTCCTCCTGTCTGTTACACAAAAAAAATTGTCATATGTCGGTAGAATACGCAATTTCCTAAAAAAAGTTAAAAAACGCAAAACGAAAATATACGTAACATCGCTTTAGTATCTCGTTAAACTTACATAAGACGTGTTTTTGTTATTGATAAAAGAACTTTCACTTTTATCAGTAATAACAGGAAACACTTTCCTTTGACTGTGATGAAGAACGTTGTACCGAGTGCAAAATATACGGGGTGGTCCATTGATAGTGACCGGGCCAAATATCTGCATCGCGGTGTAGCTTGCTCGCCAGGTTTCGAGAGGGTGCGTTTCTGGATGAGGTATCGAATATATTGGTTCCCCCTACTTATACCTCCTGAGGAGATCACGAATGTAAAATTAGAGAGATTCGAGCGCGCACGGAGGCTTTCAGACAGTCGTTCTTCCCGCGAACCATACGCGACTGGAACAGAAAAGGGTGGTAATGACAGTGGCACATAAAGTGCCCTCCGCCACACACCGTTGGGTGGCTTGCCGAGTATAAATGTAGATGTAGAAATAAGCAAAGAACGAAACTCGTCTAGCTTGAAGGAGGGAAAAAGATGGCGCTGTGGTTGGCCCGCTAGATGGTACTACCATAGGTCAAACGGGTGGCAACTGCGTTTTTTTAAATAGGAAACCCCATTTTTTATTACATATTCGTGTAGTACGTAAAGAAATATGAATGTTTTAGTTGGACCACTTTTTTCGCTTTGTAGTATGACACTGTAATAGTCACAACCGTACAAGTACGTGGTATCACGTAACATTCCGCCAGTGCGGACGGTATTTGCTTCGTGATACATTACCCGTGTTAAAATGGATCGTTTACCAAGTGCGGAAAAGGTCGATATCGTGTTGATGTATGACTATTGTGATCAAAATGCCCAACGAGCGGTCACGATCAATGGACCACCCCGTATATAATATTTGGGCGTGTGTACTTACATGAAAAGTAATTGCATTGATTACAAAGAATCGCAGAAGTTTACGCAATCAACTAATTTTTATTACTTATGAAATGCAGTTTATATTCTGTAAGGGTATAAAATACACAATGGACTAATACTGAATAAAATGCGATCTAATTATGTGCGAAACAAACAACCAAACAAACGAGAAAACAATCAGAAATCATCGGCTCCCAGCTTCTCTGTTACACGTTAATTTATGTTTCTTTCCCTCCCAATACTACCGATAATCTTACCATTAACTTCGTCATTGATGTTCTACACCAAAACTACCGAACCGTAGCACCGGTAGAGCGCAACTATAATTGTAGCTTTGTCAGCCCTTTACCAGTCTAATCACCGTGGACGAGTTGTTCGGATGTCGCTGCGACCCCAAGACAGAAGAACAAAGCAAGCAGTGGACTCGTGTAGATTCGCAACCATCGAAAATGAGGGAGACACTACAATCATCGGAGAAAGTTATGGTGATTGTTTCGATATGTCGCAAGGCTAAAAAAATATGCTCGTAATGGGCAAAGAGTCTTAGGCGCATACAACATCCTCTGACGAGGCAGAGACTGGCTGTCAAGACGAAGCGCTACGGAAAATTGTGTTCCACGATTACGCTCCAGTTGCACAGCTACAGACATATTCCACAAGCCACTACAAGGTGAAGAGTGAACGGTACGCTGTTCTATTGGTAGTTATTTCCTTTCCCGATCCACTCGCAAACGTAGCAAGGGAGAAAGGCTATCTACATGCTTCCGTGCCTGCCTCGATTAAGCCAGTCTTCGAGAGGCATATTAGGCTGGTGCATAAGTTCATAGCGCTTTTGTCTGCAAGCTGGTATTTCGGTTCAAATGGCTCTGAGCCATTTGAGCCCTAGAACTCAGAACAACTTAAACCAAACTAACCTAAGGACATCACACACATGCATGCCCGAAGCAGGATTCAAACCTGCGACCGTAGCGGTCGCGCGGTTCCAGACTGAAGCGCCTAGAACCGCTCGGCCACCCCGGCCGGCGAGCTGGTATTTCGGTTTCTATGAGTTTCTTAATCGGCTGTCGTATTTCATTTGTAGTTCAATGTTGGTATTTGTGTTTATATATTGTTATTTTGTCATTGGACGATAGTGAGTGGAGGCGTGAACACTATAAAATGGAATGCCAGTTGAAGAAATCGGAATGTTTCCGACATACTCTTATGTTTCGGTTCAACTGAGGAGTAACAGCAGCTGAGGCAGCCAGAAACATTTGTACCGTGTATGGGGATAAAAGCGTTAGACAGAGACCATTCAAAGATAAGGGAAATTAGAGCCCGTACTGAGGCGTTCAGACAGTCCTTTTTTCCTCGCGCGATCCTCGAGTGGAACAGAGGGAGAGGGAGCGGGGAAATATGACTTTGGCGCGAATTGTGCCCTCCGCCACACACCGCTTGGTGGCTAGCGGAGTATGTACGTAGATATGTAGACAGAGCACCTGAAGAAAATGATTTTCTCGTTTTAGGGAGGATCGTTACGACATCAGTCACTCTCCACGTTCAGGAAGACCTTGGGAGTTTGATGAAGATCGCTTAAACGCATTAATCCACAATGATCCATGAATGTGTTCTCGAGGACTGGCAGATGTAATGAGCTGTTATCATTTCACTATCATGTGACACTTGCATCCTATGGGGAAGATTCAAAAATCGGGTGTATGGGTACCGCAAGCTCTAAGCCAAAATCATAAAAATCAGCGGGTGGCCATATGTTCATCTTGCTTGCTCGTCATCAGCTGGCTCGTGAACAACACCGTCCATTCCCTGTTTTGTATCGTTATTGTTGACGACAAATGGTGTCTTCACGTTGACATGAGGAAACGAAAGGAACAGTTGAGCCCAATGAAAGCAGCAACTTCCGTACAAAGACCTGCGCCCATCCATAAAAGATAATGTTATGGGTCTAATGGAACAGCGACAGTGTTATGTACTATGAATTGCTTTCCCGATGTGTAACCATCAAGATTTCTTGCGGATGTAGTCCAGGAACAACGACCAGGCAGATTGCGTGAAGAGATGCTACTCCATGATAATGCTCGCCAGCTTTATACTAGACTGACAGAAAGCTCTATACAGCAGTTGGGCTGGGAAGTCATTCCAAACCAACCTTATTCATCTTATCTTTGGCCCTCAATCTTCACGTTTTCCGCTCTCTGAAAAACAACCCTCAAAGAACCTCCTTTCCGGATGAGGATATGCTCCGAACATAGCTCTACGCGTTATTCGCCTTAAAACCACGCGACTTCTACAGTTGTGGAAACGAAAAGGCATCCCAGCGTTGGCACAGTGTCGTAAGTAGTGAGGAATATATTATTGATGACTACAATCTCTGTTATTTGTATCCGTTGCGTTCAATAAAATTATGGAAAAACTCTACGAACTTATGCACCAACCTAATGCGTTGGAGGCACTAGGATCGTTCTCTAGTCTGTCACAAATGCCAGTTCTCTAACCTTCCTCAACAGTGCTCTCCGATAAAGACGCCTTCTTTCCTTCTGCAATTCCCATCTGAGTTTACGGAGCATTACTGTAATATTGGCGTGTTCACCGAATTTACCGGTACAGAACTGCTTCCCTATCTTCATATAATCTGACGTGTTGTGGATCCAAAATCGTACTGAAGAATAGTTCACAAAACTCTCCTCTACGTGGTCTCCTTTATAGACGAGCTACACTCTCCTAGAGTTTCCAATTACACCATTTACCTTTCCTGCAACCAACCTTACTTGCTCATTCCACTTACTGTCGCTTTCAACCGACACATAACTGTGCAAGCATTACACCACTAATACTTTATTCACACGTTAAAGGACAGTTTTTCCTCCTCGTCTCCGTTAACTTATACTTTACCACACTCATAGCAAGCTGTCATTCATTACGTCACATAGAAATCCTGTGCAAGTCATTCAAAGATGAGACTTTAATACACACTACAGCGTCATCAATAAAACAACAGATGATTGCTGTTCACCCTACTCGTCAGACCGTCGTTATGTACAAAGAACGAGAGCAGTCCTACGATATTTCCACGGGATTCTCCCGTCTGTATTCCTGTATCTGATGAACGTTCATCGCACAGAAAAGGCAGATGGGATATAACACCAACTGAATTTACTTTTTTCGGCTGCCCTCCATTTGAGACACATGGTACACATACAATGAGGTGGCAAAAGTCATGCGATACCTCCTAATATCATGTCAGATGTGCTTTTGCCCGCCGTTAAGCCGCAACTCGACGTGCCATGGACTCAACAAATTGGAAGTCCCCTGCAGAAATACTGAGCCATGCAGCATCTATAGCCGTCCATAATTGCGAAAGGGTTGCTGGTGTAGGACTTTGTGCATGAGCTGACCTCTAGTTACTTTCAGTCGGGTAATTTGGGTGGACAAATTATTCGCTCGAATTATCCAAAATGTTCTTCAAACCAGTCAAGAACAGTTGTGGCCCAGTGACATGGTGCATCGGCGTTTGGGAAAATGAAGTCCATGAATGACTCTAAATGGTATCCAAGTAGACGAACATAACCACCTGCAGTCAGTGATCCGTTCATTTGGGCCAGAGGGCCCAATCTCTTCCATTTAAACACAGCTCGCAGTATTATGGAGCCACCACCAAATTGTACAGTGCGTTGTAGAGATTTTGGGTCCTCCGCTTTGTGTAGTCTGCACCACACACGAACCCTACCATAAGCTCACCAGCAGAAATCGGGACTTATCTGAACATTTCACAATTTTCCAGTCGTCTTGAGTCCAGCTGATATTTTCACGAGCCCAAGGGGGCCTCTGCAGGCAATGTCGTGCTGTTGCAAGGGCACTCGCGTCGGTCGTCTGCTGCCATTGCCCATTATACCAGATTTCGCCGCACTGTACTAACAGCTAAGTTCGCCGTATGTCCTAGATGACATCAACAGTAATAGCACCGTCATACTTCACTGGCAAACCCCAGAATTATCTCACTGTGTACGACTCTTTATTTACGACGAAATGATGTATACTGTATTAAAAAAGAAATTCTGTCTTCTAGGAACCCCGGGCATTTCTGAATGCAAAGAGCATGGTAAATATCATTAACCCACAGGAATTGTATTTGGCTGATTTAACCTCCTGGCGACTGCGTTTTGTGTACAGGGACAATCCGACGCCGACCTCCATTGTTAAAAAAGAGAAAGAAAGAAAGTATGGGGAACCTCGCCTTAAGGGGAAGAAAATACTCGAAGAAAGTTAGGGCTCTGTTAAATGACAAGGAAGAGCTGAGTGTGGAGGGGGAGGTAATTTAGCGGGGCCAGAGCTGTGCGGGCCGCGGGTGACCGGTTTTTGCGGCGGGCGTTCCCTTCTTTCTGCCGGCTGCCGGCCGCCTGTCATAGGCAGCGGCAGCGGCAGCGGCGCAGATCAATCGCCTGGGAGCCGGCAGCTGCGACGCGGCCCGCGACTCGGGGGCTTTGGAGGCGGGGGCGGCGGTGGTGGGCGGCGTGGGCGGACGCCCGCACCAGCACCCGCACCCGTTGCTCCAGAGGGCGTCCAAGAAGTGCACGGTGCGCTCAGTAAACGCTGCCTCCGCAGCTGAGGCCAGTAACATGAGGAATCAGTTTACGGTTCGAGTATTGCGGGTATAAGAAACAGCGCTGGTATTTTTACATTTATCAGTTTCCTAATTATACTTAATTCTGCGAATTGGTCAGTCATCATGCTTTCGACAAGCTTAATTTCGTCCTGTATTTCTGTTTCGTGCTAAAAATCCGAAATCAGTCTCAATTTACATTTATGGTTGTAGTCTCAATAATCTCGTAATGTTGCAGCTACACACAGCGAAAAAAAACTTTAGGCGCTGGGTTTTCACAGCAACATTCCGTCCTGCTAGTGTTTTCGGTTCTAAATAGTCTGAAAGTATAGCGATTTAGCAACACCGCAATCTCAAATGCGACAAGTATCTACATTCAAGTCACCAGAATCTGGATTTAAATGTAGTACATTAGGTGGTGCGAAACAGTGCAATTGAATGATATAGCCGACCAGATTGGCCCTCGGTTCTAGGCGCTACAGTCTGGAACCGCGCGACCGCTTTGGCCGCAGGTTCGAATCCTGCCTCGGGCATGGATGTGTGTGCTGTCCTTAGGTTAGTTAGGTTTAAGTAGTTCTAAGTTCTAGGGGACTGATGACCTATGCTGTTAAGTCCCATAGTGCCCAGAGCCATTTGAACCATTTTTAAATGATATAGTTTTGTGATGCTTGCAACTGTAGGGACATAACCAGCAGATTTTGGAATTTGTTAATAGACGTTAAGAGAATTAAGAGTTTAACAAAAGGAAAATCGACGAACACAACTTTATTTTCCCTTAACTTGCTGAGAAGCCATCGTTCCCTGGGTATGCGTTATTTTATTCCAACTTTATGTTAGCCCATTTTCTCCTTCCCTTCTCCCCATTTCCTTCCCTCTCGCTGTCTGTCAATTTCTCTGCCCTTCTCCCTGTCAATCAGCTCCTACCCCCTAGTTCTGTCGCCGGCCGGTGTGGCCGTGCGGTTAAAGGCGCTTCAGTCTGGAACCGCGTGCCCGCTACGGTCGCAGGTTCGAATCCTGCCTCGGGCATGGCTGTGTGTGATGTCCTTAGGTTAGATAGGTTTAATTAGTTCTAAGTTCTAGGCGACTGATGACCTCAGAAGTTAAATCGCATAGTGCTGAGAGCCAACCCTAGTTCTGTCATCTGCTCCTCCCGCTGTACATTACCTCTTCCCCTCCCCCCCCCCCCCCGCTACTTCTCTTTGTCCTTCTAAGTTCGACACACCTGCTCTAAGTCAATCTCTTCCTCATCCACTGTGTCTCAATCTGCTGCTCCTCCATTCTCAGTCAATATCTTCCTGTCATTTTTCCCTGTCCATCTGTTTCTCCACCCTCTCTCTACTCATCTACTCCTCTCTCCTGTCATCTCCTCCTTCCCCTCTCTCTGTCCATCACCTCCTTCCCCACGTGTCGTCTCCTCTTCCCCCATGAGGTGCACCACACTCCCTCAAAAGTAGTCTCCTCCTCTTCCCCCTCTCTGTCCTTCTCTCCCTCTCTCTGTCAACTCCTCATCCCCTTGTCACTGTCCATCATCTTGTCCCCACTCCTTCTGAACCTCTCCCCCTTCCCATCTCTCCCTTTCCATCTCATCCTCCTCGCTTTTCTCTCTCCATTTCCTCCTAACTTTCCCTCTGTCCACTTCCTCCTCCACCTACCTGTGTCCATCTCCTCCACCACCCTCCATGTCCTCCTTCTCCTCCTCACCTTCTCTCTCCAAGTTGTCTACTCCACTCCAGTAGCAAGCTGATGGTTCTTAACTCCAAAGTTTTTCTTCCCAGATAGCTTGTAAGATGTATACCAAGTTTAGCTTGAATCGATCCAGGGATATAGGAGGAGATTTTGCCTGCGTCTTTGCCACGGTACCCAAATATTACATATAGTTCACATATATTTAACGTATTTCGCACGTATTTGAACACATATTTCACCTGAATTTGTAGCGAATTTCATGCTGCTGTTTCGTTTTAACACAGGACAATGTTTATGACATCACATCCTCTGAAGAATGTATCGTACAAAGATATAATTTTGCAGCAAATTTAGTAGTATATTTGGACACAGTCTCCCAAATGTGATGCGAGTAGTATCAGAAGTAAATACACAATAAATTAAAACCTCATGGATGATGCCGTAGATTTCACGTATGTCAGAGTTTATGACGTCAAATCTCCTGGTCTACGTGTCGTACTTTGACATAACATGGCATGCACGTTGAGTGGCATCTATGAAAACACTTTGGAAATTTTGTGGTGAATGGGTCTGAGGCGACGGTTTTATTGTGTGAAGAGCGAAAATACGGTAAGCGATAAACTCTTCCATTCTTCCTTCTGTGGGGGTTGTCAGCGAGAAAAAGTTTCGTGAAAATTTTGTTGCAAGTTTCTAGGTACTCTTGTTCTCATATACTGGATGAATAAATTTTGAATAAATTTCGTGGACTACACGTTCGTTTCACCTACACCCACACCCCTATGATAGGTAGATGATTCTTACCACCACAGCGATCCTTTCCAGACAGTAGCTTATACATGCACCAATTTTAGTTGAGATAGAACGAGTGAGTCAGGCGAAGATGTCAAACATGTATACATAAATAAATCTAGTTTTATACAACATTTGAATTTGGAGGAAAAGGACGAATTGACGGAGGAAGCACTGTTGACAGTGAACCGGAAATGATGAATGAGAGAAGTGCGTGGTAAGAAAACAGAGTGAATGCTGAAAGACATAGCTTGTCGTTAAGACTGGCAAAGTATTTCGATAACTAAATATCTCTAACGCGGCAAGCAATTACAGAAAATTTAAAGCTACTTGAAACTTCAGTTTCTCTCAGTGTATAAAATGTTCAAACAACTCGAATTCAGCCCTGTGACGTCTTTTACAACCACTGATATTTCGACAGGTGAACACCTGCTATTTTTGGAGTAGGCTCCCTCGTTGGATTTATACCCTAAAAACAGCCGAGTGTTCACTTGTCTACATATCGGCCTTTGTGGAAGACAACACCCATCTGAATTCCCGCAAGCTGTCTGAACAATCACAAGCCAGACGCTGAAAATACCGCAACAGTTGTAATGTTCTTTTATTTGGAACACGACCGGTTTCGGGCTATTAAACAGCCATTTTCGGGTGTTATAACTTCCTACTGTGACCCCGAGCGCTGCGGTGGACGAGTAAAGGACACGGTTCCAATGTTCAAATGTGTATGAATTCCTAAGGGACCAAACTGCTGAGATCATCGGTCCCTAGACTTACGCACTACTGATACTAACTTATGCTAAGAACAACACACACACACATGCCCGAGGGAGGACACGAAACTCCGTGGAGAGGGGCCGCGCAGTCCGTGACATGGCCGCTCAAACCCCGAGGCCACTCCGCACGGCTGTCAATGGTTCGTCTTCGGGATTGTGAGACTCTACCTTGACCAGGAAGGTCGTCGATCTCTTCCAAATCGAGAACATTCGGAGCATAACGGGCAGGACCCTCCAACCAGCTCGGGGATTTTGACGCTCTAAAGCGCCATTTGGACAGAATTTGGCACGATATCACTCAGGAAGACACCCAACAATTCAGTAAGTCAGTGCCAAGCCGAGTAAGTGCTTCCATAGCGGCTAGAAATGAATCAGACTCTTATTGCTTTCGTCAGCTTGTGAAGCTTTTTATCGTGAACACATCATTTGAATACATCAGTTTCTTGAAATTGTAATCATTCGTTTGCCTGCTCATGTACGTGGCGTCTATCGATTTGCGTCCGTTGGGTTGATTATGATGCGGCTTTGTTTTTCTTAGAGTGTATGACAGCCATTGTGTACACTTGTTGGTATTTTAAATGCGTTCCACGGCACGGTCAAATTGCATAACACAGTTAAATTCACAGCGAAATGATCCTGTAACTCACACTTTGAAACTTTCACATGTTATAAAACGATGTTCACGCATTTGTCTTAAAATTCAGTTTCATTGTAATCTAGAGAGGTCAATTCCGAGTGTGGCATCGCTCCTTACTGCTTGTAACAAATATTTCGCCAACAAATATTTTAACAACACTACGTGCATATCCTATCAACTGCAGTGCTTCTGTCACTCAGCACCGGAAGGATATGACACGCATGACACACATTAGTGACGTCATTGTTGAAGAATAAACGTAATAAAAGAGAGTCCAAGTCGGTCACCGTAATTCAGTGTGTGATGCTGCTTTAGTTTGTGAGGTTACACATGTTCACCCCAAATTTACAAAGGGGTAAGATAGAACAAGTCATTTGTAAATCTGATGTAAGAACCTGTACTCTCTGGGTAAGTGATGGTTACCCGTTAATCTTAAGAAGAAAAAGATTGCGCGTACACTATGACATACAGATTGGCAATTTATTCCACACGAGTACATAGCCCAGCAACAACAACTCATTCCACGGCACTGAGGCATTTTGTTCTACATCCGTTTGTGACTGGGAGTGTGCTTAAATTTGCCTCGGGAACTGTCTTAGGATACATAAATGAAAATATTTTCTAATTTTGAATTTCATGGTCTAGTGGTTAGCGGTGTTGACTCAAGTTCTCAGCGTCCTGGCTCCAATTCCCCGCCGGATCGTAGATTTTCTTCGCCCTGGGACTAGGTGTTTTTTTTTTTTTTTATTCTCGTTATTTCATTTCATTTCATCTTCATCGACGCTCGTGTCACTGAAATGGTGGGATCTCCAAGACCAGTATCGTGTTATCTTCATTTCACTTTGTTCAGTTTGATCAGATATTTCGTGCATAGCGAACATCCACCTACAGTGCTTCTGGCATTTCTATCTGTGATTGCCATTTTTTCCTCTTTGTGACAGTCTAACGCAGTGGTTCCCAACAGCAGGGGTCCTCGAGCTATGCCAGAGGGGTCCGCAAGATGCTATTATAATAACAAATAAATTAAATATATTTCGTACGATAACAGATTTTTTGTTTTGGCCGCTCAAGGTTTTTTCAATAATGAATATGTCAATGTTTTTTCTAAATACCAAAAATAGAAAAGACTCTTAATTTGGCTTTTTTAGGTACTTGATACTGTGATATGTCAAGGTACCACAGTGAGGGGGTTCAAGGTACCTCGATGAGGGGGTCCTCGAGAAAATTTTGTCGGGAAACCCTGGTCTAACGGGGTCAGTAATCAGGGTCAGGTGCTAGCAGGCTGAAGGCGTGATGAAGTGAAAGAAGGAAAGGGGAAGGATGAAGGAGTGATAGCGAACGCCCCCTCTCTGAACATCAGGGGAGTTCTCTACTTTCTGCAGGTTTTTTCACTTCACAATGATTCCGCTGGTTTAATTTTTTTAGGAGCATACCTAATGATGTGTCTACAGCCACAATTAAAATATTTAATTTCACATGATGAATTTCAGAATTTAAGAACCTTTCAGAAACGTATCGTATCTCATTCTATAGTCAGATTGGAAAGGGTATACAGTTCATTATGTGGAGACATATAAACTGTCTCAAAATACAGTAGAACAACGTACATCATTATAGTTCAAAGTGTAGATGCATTATGTTACTTAGATCATCTAATTGAGGCCATAAGCAGAATTACCTGCAAATGAGATTTAAAATCTTGAAACAGATTATGCGAATGGAAACACCCAGCAGACATTATGGAAAGACAATTTATATATTCCTTCGCTCCTTCTTACCAACCTTCAACCGTTTGTGTACTGCATATGTACGTTGAAAATTAACGACGCCATTGGAAGCAAAGTTTTGACATAAATTGAGCCTTATGCCTGGCGGGCTGAAACTCTCTACGTCTTTTGTTTCTAGTTGCCTTTCGGCAGTAACTGGAGAACCTGTTGGGCTACACGGGCATTCTATGCGTAGTAATTTTCGTCTCACCTCCAGTGTTTTATGGGACCCAATATGTAATTACATATCACGCCATCAGAAGTTCGTATAGACAGATTAATAAATATACGAGCCATTTGACTTCGAAAGAGTGTCATAAGTTGTGCTTCTCCAACACAATATGAAGGGCCAAATCAATATGCAATATTCCCACACATAATCATGAAGTAAGACACATACAACGGAGGTGAAGCTGGACACGCAATTTTGGTGCTGTAAGGGGCCCATGACTAAAGAATTTGTTGCTAGCGCACTCGAGCAGATGTAATATCGATGGATTGCTCACGCGCTGCCTGCGATATGTAAGCTGTAAGTAAATCTCAGACCAGAGAGCAGTGTTGTCTACAGTAGGAATTGTGTAGCAGTAGTACTAGTAGTAGCGAGCAGTCGTGTGTATCGAGTTGACTGGGCCGGTCGTGGGGGAGCGATGGCGGAGCCTGAGCGATATAATGTAATGTAAAAGCAGCCTCGCGCATATGTAGTATTGTTATATCAAGTCCCATGTAAATGTTTTAAAAAATCCCTTAATAATAATCTTTCTCATAAAAAGTAACTTTTGACGATCATTCATTTCAATTTAAAGAATTTACTAATTTCTCCAATCCTTGGTCATCCCGATTATTGAAAAGAAAAATCAGTTGTTTCCTTTTATACATGACAACTCTATCGGCCAGCGTTGCACTCGGCTGTGCCAGAAAAATTTCTTATAGGAGCAGATATACATGCGTTATCCGGCGACCTCATTGAGGTAAGAATTTTCAGTTTTTTCAGAATGATCTTTCAGGGCCATGACGCAGCACTACTGACGTCCAAAATTTACCAGTTTAAATTCACAGTCAATTGTTGAAAGGTTATAAGTGAGCCACAATTTTTTATTGAGAGATTAGTCACATTTTTTAATATTGATATGTTACGCAATTTACTGTTTGGAGGTTACACTAAATGTCAATGTTATAATTATATTTTTTACTGTTGGGAGGTTATTATACATATTAATTTTTTACGGGGAGTTAAAATCCTATGCAAGCCTTTTCACCTCAGCCTCATTACTGCAGCATATATCCGTTTGAAGCAGCTCACACCGTCCAGGCCTTGGTCTCCATCTACATTTATTTTGCCCATATCTTGATCAATATCGCCAGTGGAACAGCGCGGTGCCGAAACATGTAGTTTAGTTTATTAAATAAACCATCGGATCTACACTAAAATGTTGTTACACATTACGTCTTTCTCAATGAGATTTGCCCGCAAATGAAATCGCACTTTCAAATATCGACAACTAAAAGAGTTGTTATTACAAAAAAGAACGCCAACGCTGTTGGAGACACTCTACATGATCGTCAACGAGTGGAATCCTTACACATTCCGAAAGCCAATCTCCCAACCGCAGATTTCCGTTGTTGAACTATTTTTTCACCACGGCCTTCCCCCAGGGACGCTAAAACTGGTGAATGTGAGGCGATTAGTTGAGCTATTTAGAGCGGTGTTCGGCACTCTGTTGCAACTGGTTCGCTGTTATTTCTGACGCATTGAAGCTCTTGTATGCACAGTTGCTGAAGCGCAGTCATGTTCCATATCATAAAATTTTGTTAAATATGTTGTAGGCCAGCAACAACTTCATAAAACCTCGATTTTTTACTCTCATTTCGACTGAGCACTATAACCTCCCCACAAAAAAATAATATGTATAATAACCTCCCAACAGTAAAAAATATAATTATGACATTGACATTTAGTGTAACCTCCCAACAGTAAAAAAAATGGTTCAAATGGCTCTGAGCACTATGGGACTTAACATCTCTGGTCATCAGTCCCCTAGAAGTTAGAACTATTTAAACCTAACTAACCTAAGGACAGCACACAACACCCATCCATCACGAGGCAGAGAAAATCCCTGACCCCGCCGGGAATCGAACCCGGGAACCCGGGCGTGGGAAGCGAGAACGCTACCGCACGACCACGAGATGCGGGCCCCAACAGTTAATTGCGTAACCTATCAATACTAAAAAATGTGACTAATCTCTCAATAAAAAATTGTGGCTCACTTATAACCTTTCAACAATTGACTGTGAATTTAAACTGGTAAATTTTGGACGTCAGTAGTGCTGCGTCATGGCCCTGAAAGATCATTCTGAAAAAATTGAAAATTCTTACCTCAATAAGGTCGCCGGATAACGCATGTATATCTGCTCCTATAAGAAATTATTGTGGCACAGCCGAGTGCAACGCTGGCCGATAGATTTGTCATGTATAAAAGGAAACAACTGATTTTTCTTTTCAATAATCGGGATGACCAAGGATTGGAGAAATTAGTAAATTCTTTAAATTGAAATGAATGATCGTCAAAAGTTACTTTTTATGAGAAAGATTATTATTAAGGGATTTTTTAAAACATTTACATGGGACTTGATATAACAGTACTACATATGCGCGAGACTGCTTTTACATTACATTATATCGCTCAGGCTCCGCCATCGCTCCCCCACGACCGGCCCAGTCAACTCGATACACACGACTGCTCGCTACTACTAGTACTACTGCTACACAATTCCTAATGCATACAACACTGCTCTCTGGTCTGAGATTCTCTTACAGCTTACATATCGCAGGCAGCGCGTGAGCAATCCATCGAAATTACATCTGCTCGAGTGCGCTAGCAACAAATTCTTTAGTCATGGACCGCTTACAGGGTAGACTAGAATGGACAGGTTCATAAAACCAATGTTCGGACTGAATATCACAACAACAATAAGATAGAGAGTTTTCCTCATTACATATATTTGCCCTGTACAATGAGGTTTACTTACAAATAAAATCGTACGTCACTGCGGCCTTCTTAAATCTGCACAACGAAACACGTTTTGTAAACAAGCGGATAGCGAGTGTCTATAATTCTGGAGACACGCTGTATTCACGGTCTCCTAAATATAAAGTCTCAGCCGGAGATCCCCACTGTTAGCCGGGACCTAATATTGTTGCCTAGTAACGGTCTGGTTGGGGTCTCGATGTGACGCTGAGTTTTAACATGGCAGTGTATTTCATTACAAGGTACACTTCACTTCGGCGTGAAAATTCATTCAGAACGTAGCTTCTTCAACACTCTGTGAGACTTACGTCTTTATATCGATATTGCCTCGGACTGATGGTTGTTTACAACTTGAAAATGCCGCATTATATTTGTAACACAAATATGCAGTGCCAGAAGTGACGATCATGTTGATTCTTCAGAGTGAAATTGTATTGTCGGTTTGATACTGCTGATAGATACGTAGAACCAGAACTTGTTTACGAATGCTCCTCTTTACGGAAATGTTTATGCTAAACTCATAAAGTGACATCCGGGTGGCGAACGAAAGAACTAATCAGCGTAAGGTAAGTGATCGTAATTCAGAGATAAAGTAATGTATATCATGCCCATTGGTTACTTGAGTACAGCCTACTGAAAATCTACATTTAGAATGCTTCTTCACATTTTTTATCTTTATTTCCCTAGTGCTGTTCGTTATTGTCAACTCATTTTATCTCTAATGAGTCTATGAAAGTCTAAAAATATCTGAAATAATCTATCGGTGCATCCCACAAAGAAGATTCCTTTATTCATGCTATGGACAAATCGAGGAATGTTCAGAGAAGAAGGTCGTTTGGAGAATTGTAATGTAGTGATGAGACTGTAAATCTTAGTAAGAAGATTATTAGCCATAATGAAATGACAGTGTCCTGGACCTACACGAGATATGCACTTTTTAGTTTACCTTATTTCGTAATCAAATGGTATAAATGTGTTTATAAGGCAAAAGATGTATTGTACAGCTCTTGTCTTTGAAAGTAACTGCCAGGATGTGACACAGACAATGTGAATTCAAGTATCCTGCAGGGAATGACATGTTATTTGACAAATTCTTTCTAGGAATCCCGGTCCTTCTCAAATAGTAACTGTTTTATTTTTTCCCATACTGCTGATCGTGTTTAAACCGAAAATAATATTTGTCGGAAAGGGAACTTTACCGACTGCGTCGTAAAAACGAGTACCGATAACCGTCATCTCTGAGGTATGTTTCTTCCTTAAAAGGAATACTTTTCACCAAAGGCTGTGATAGTGAAAACTTCCTGTTCTTAGACTTCTAGAATATTTTGGCAATAAACCTTCCAGCGACCAATGTTTTTTGTAAGAGCAGCTTACTGTTACTAACTCACTAACGTGAATGCGGCTTTTCCCGTCGGATTTGACGAAGGGGTATTTTGCTGTGCAAATAAATCTGTTTGTCTCGGGTAGTGTAGCAAATTTATGAAAACCAATCATTTTTACCGCTATGTCTTAATTAATGAGAAAACTCGCAAAACTAACTACGACTTCTGATTGCGAAAAGATCTTTCAGAAAAGATTCTCCATCAGTTTATATAAAAAGTAGTACTTGAGGATCAGGTTGGTGTATCCGACCACAAATCTGTCGCTTTAAAACATTTTTTCTCTGATATATGCCTTCTGATGCATGGGTTCACAGTCGCATTTACAATGGTACAGTGACTTAACTCGAACATGGTTCAATATTTTTGCTCTGAATATGTGAGTGGCATTCGATGAGCGATGAAACACATTTTTTTCTGGCCTATTTCGGCACATCGTGGAGTAATCCCGCTTCAGCCCCTATATTTTCATGAAGTTGAGTTTGTAACGTCCACACTCGGGCGTACGTTAACTCTTTAAAGCCTGTACTATGATAAGTTGACGGGCTTCACCTTATAGGAAAGGATTTTAATAAATATGTTGACCGCGTGTACCTAAATGGAAGCAAAACCGGACTTATACCCAGTCAGCAACAACAATGATACGTCAAGCAAGTATAAGTGCAACTACACATTAGGACGGATAATAAACAGGCACTGCAGATGCTACCAATGGTTAATAATACGGTCGCCAGCCTAATTAGGCATTGAGTGAGCTTTTCCCTTGTACAAGTGGATGTACGTACAAGCATAACCACACGTAGTAATACTGTATTATATGGTGAATTTTAGAACCAGAAAAATCTACTGAACTAAGATTTTCCCTTTCTGTACTAATTTGAACAAGCTATAAACACACAACATTACACTACAATGATTACTACGAACTGCGTTTTGCCTATTGATCCGACTGAAATCGGACATAGGTCACCCTAGAAATAGCACTTTTGACAAACACACATACAATGTCAATTTTAATAATGGTAAAACACTGATAAATTTAGGTTTTATTTTGACTTTAACTTTGCTGGTCAAATCAGTGCAATCACTTCAGAATTTAAATGAATAGAAAAGAAAAGAGTGAAAGAGGGGGGGAGAGGACCCTGAAACTGTTATGATCACGGTGTTGAAACCATTAACTATTGGAAACATAAATTACTCAAGATTTACAAAATATGAATTATTATTCTTATTGTCCAATTACTTCCTCATTTAACTACCATTAATTTTGTCTCAAATTAATTAAGCTTCCTTACTAAGCCAATTCCAAAATTATCTTAGTACTCTGTCAGACCTTTGCTCTTTACTTATATTTTCATTAACCATAAAGCTCCTTGAAATTCATTCTAGCATAAATAGGTCTGCAGTTAATTCTTATTAACATGAACTTTAAATCTTCATTTCGGGACACTCGGATTGCACAACATGTGGAAAGGACCCTGTCTAGGTGAGTGATTAGGATAATTCATTGATAGAACAATTCTGGTAAAAGTTAAGTTATTATTGAACTGTCAGGAACAAAATTAACACTGGTCCACACGAATACAATTCTAAAGATTCAACCTGTGCGAGTCGATGCGGCGGTTGGCGGGCGGCGAGATGGCGAGACGCACAGCACACATACAATCACAGCTTTTGTTGTAGCGGCACTTTGCTTCTTCTTGGCGTCGTAATCCTTTTCAATCCAGTGCCATTAGAATATAGCCATGCTGTATAGTCGTCGGACACGGCACATCCGAGGCTCAATGGAACCTCTTTTTCCAGGATAGCCTCCTCGATCCGGTACGTGTTCCTCAGACCGATGCCCAACTCCGACTAGTACCGCTGCTGAGCCCGTTATACCGTGCCGCGCCTGTTTGCATTTTCCCGCGCTCGCCTGCCATCCACCCTTTACCGCTCCCCTACAGATAGGGTATTCACCAAAGGTTTTACATTCCACATATCTTAATACATTGCCTACGCATGGACCAGGCGCACAATTACAATTTCAGACATGTTACAATAGATTCAACATTAGTTACACTTCAATTTTGTTATAACATTGCTTGAGATTTTACATAAATATTAAAATTTACATCGAAAATTGGTTACAGTTTCTTCAACATATTGACATGAAAAGAAAAGAAATGGAATCAGAACATTGATTATATTAATTTATCGAAATTCAGAAGAAAAATTTATTATAATTACTATAGTATAGTGTTGTTGTTGTTACACATGCCCCTGTTTCCAGTAAATTTCACGAAGTGCAAATTGGCTGGGAACACTGAACTTTATACAGGGGTTCTGAATCTTTAAGTGAATGTCCAAAAAAATTTATACCACATACTCCATTTCACTCACATTATATAGGCCTATATTTTTTTTTACATATCAAGAACATTTACTTGTTATTTACTTAAGTGCCTTTTGCACAGTCCAACCTCCCATCACAACATTATTAAAATAGCAAATTACTCATTTTTACTAAATTTTTCAAAGAAATAACTTCAAAATCTGGAACATAAACATTTAACTACAAAAGCAACTGCAAATATCTATATACACTATAAGACAATTTATTGCTGCTTGCATTGAATGACAGTCCATTTTCTTATTTACTAATAAACACACAAAAAATACAGAAAATTACTACACATATTTGCTGCCTATTATTCAGATTTGGGCAGTCCTTTTCACATCATATTATCACATCACCTGTACCACACTTACAATTCTCCATTGATTATTTATCTGCACTCATTGGTGTTTGGCAGTCCTTTATATTATGACTCATATACTGTCCACTTTGGCTTTTGGCATTTACCCTTTCCTTTTCAGTCCTTTTCTCCATACATTCTTACATTTATAGTGCATTTGGTAATCTGAAACTCACATAACTACATTAGCATACTAATATTTGTATACATATATTTACAGGGATTAGTTACATTTTGAATAAAATAGTTTCAGCATAGGGTACAGCACATTTACTGCAAGTCGCTTTCTGAGTATCCTTATGTCACTAATTTCTAGGAACATACAGTTTCAGGTCCACAACATTTCTTACACCTAAAGGTCTTTTGGATTTTGGGTAGATCAGGTAGTAAGCATTGTCGTGTAGAATGTTCTGTATTATATATGGTCCATTATAAATATATTTAAATTTGGAAAGTTCATGGTTCAGTTCACTAGACTTTTCGTGGGTTTTAAAAGAACATAATCCCCAATTTTAAATTTTGAAACTTTCAGATTTTTATCGTGTCTTTTTGATCTAGATTCAGCTTTTTGCTTTGCCCTTTTTCTGACTAATTCTTTCTTTTGACTCAACCCCAAACTTGTACAAGGTGGAAACTCTAGTTTTTCTTCAATTAAACTTTTACTCCTGCCGCCTAACAAAATTTCTTCCGGTGGGAATCCAGTAGATTCATGATGTAAAGTGTTCATGACATTCTCAAAATCCGATATAAACCTGCCCCAGGCTCTATGGTTGAACTGCAGTATGTTCTACACAATCTCCCGATTTCTCGCATGTACCTTTCAACCGGGTACCTAGCAGGATGATAAGCTGAGATATATTTAACCTCCACACCATTTCTATCCATTCCTTCTTTCCAAATTTTGGATATGAACTGGGGTCCATTGTCAGATAGTACTGCCATGGGTTTCCCGATGGTTCTGAAGTATTCGACCATCCTACTAAATACAGCTTTCGCTGTTGCTCTTTTCAAGGGGTATAATTTCACAAACTTTGAGAATACTTCCAAAATTACTAAAATATATGCACAATTTCCTGACGTCTTTGGGAGGGGACCATATAAATCTACCGATAATAATTCTAGGGTGTCTTCAGGTAATGTGCTTTGCATTGGACCTCTATTAGTTCTGTTCGGTACTTTGGCCCTTTGACAGATATCGCACGACTTAATTCGTTCCTTTACCTTCTTACTGACACTACCAACAATCACTACTACATTATTCAATTTATCCAAACACTTCTTTGGCCCACTGTGCCCCAATGCTAAATGAAAATAGTCTATGACCTTGGTATCAAACTGGTGTGGCCAACATACTCTCCATTCCTCAGTAACTAAATCTTTCCTCCTATATAAAATGCCTTTAAAGATTTTGTAATACTTCTTAATTTGAGGGTACTGCACACTGTCAAAATTAACCTTTACAGATTTCCACGTCGGATCCTCATTCTGATGGTATCTCATATTTTTACATATTTGTTCAATTTTCCTTTTTCCTGAAACCTCTTTCATATACCTTATCTGAAAAGTACCCTCTTCACTATTTTCATCGGGCACTTCACTCATACCATTAGGCAATCGAGATAACGCGTCTGCCACCTAATTCTCAGTACCCTTAACATAGCAAATCTCGTAATCAAATTGTTGCAGGTACAAAGCCCAATGAGTTTGCCTGGCGTTAAGTAAACGACAATCTTTCAGAAAAGTTAAAGCTTTGTGGTCAGTATGTATGATGAGCTTATGGCCCCACAAATAATTTCTGAATTTCTTTAAACCCCATATTATGGCTAAAGCTTCCTTTTCCGATATAGTGTAGTTTCTCTCGTATTTTGTTAGAGTTCTACTTGCAAACGCGATAGTCCTGTGTTCGATTTCTTTGTCATTACAGATTTCTTGGAAAACTTCTATACCAATTCCATAAGCACTGCTGTCAGTACTCATATGGAAAGGTTCTGACAGTATGGGGTGATGCAAAATATTGTCATTCAAAAGTTCGTTTTTTAATTTTTCGAAATCTCTCATACACCCTTCAGTCCACACAAAAGCACTATTTTTCTTAAGTAGATTATTCAAATGAGGACTATTAAAAACTTTCCCCTTGACGAATTTTCTATAGAACCCACATAAACCCAAAAAGGCTTTCAACTGTTTTCTATTTCTAGGAGCTGGACACCCTGCTATTGCACTTAACTTTTCCGGGTCCTTGCCAATACCGGTCGTAGTAATAATGTGCCCCAGAAACTTTATCTCCGACTTCACAAATTCACATTTCTTCCATTTAAGCGTCATGCTACCTGCTTGTAGAGTAACGAAAACTTTATGCAATAATTCACAATGCTCTTGCCATTCTTCTGTAGCAATCAGTAAATCATCTACATAAATGGTTAGCCGGGAACTCAGTTCTCTCCCTAATACGAAGTCCAGTGCCCGAATAAATACTGCCACAGAAGTGCTAAGCCCAAATGGCACTACTTTATACTGATAGCATTTCCCGGCAAATAGAAAAGCCGTATATTTACGGGATTCTTTACTTAATGGGATTTGCCAGTATCCGGCGGTCATATCCAGACTGGTTAAATACTTCACGTTATAAAATTTTTGGAGCATATCGTCCAGATTTTCAGGTCTGTCTATTTCCTTCTTTACAATTTTGTTCAAAGTCCTGGCGTCGATAACTACTCTCACTCCCCCATCCCTTTTGTTCACGATGATAAGGGGACTATTATATTCGCTGCTACTCCGTTCGATTACACCCCATTCTATCATTTTATCTATTTCCACTTGCACAGCCTGCTTCTTTGATATGGGTACCGAAAACGGTCTTACAAAGAAAGGTTTATGCTCTATTGTCTCAATATGGTATTCTAACTTCTTAACTAGGCCAGGTTTGTCCGAAAATACGGTGCTGTTACTATCTAAAACACCAAGCAATTTTATTTTCTGTTCGGGAGATATGCCCTTCAAATTTTCCACCATTTCTTTAAAATCATGCCCCTGCTTGTCACTCTCATTTATTAACCTCTGGACATGGTACACCTCATACATGTTTGTCAAACCATCATTCCCTTGGTCGATTTCCAACAATAAAGAATCAATTTCTGGATCGAACACCTTCCCATATTCCTCAAATTTTAATTCCAAATTCCTAGATGCACTATTAGTTTTGATCACTCCTTGGCTACAATCAATAATAACCTTTTCTTTATCTAACCAATCTATTCCCAGAATCATTTCAGTACTCAAGTCTGGCACAACCAAAAAATCGTGTTCAAAGTTTTGTCCTTTTATACTAAATTCAACCAAAATCTGGATCTTTACCGGCTTGCTGGTCTTGCCCGTAGCACCAACAATTTTTACACCCATCAGCGACATAATTACTAGTCCAGGCTTATCACAACTGTGTTCGAAAAACGACTGGGAGATTGCACTTATCTGAGATCCAGTATCAAGAAGTACTTGCAATTTCACATCACAAATTTCAACTGGTATTACAGTTTGTTTCACCGTCGAATGTTTTTCATTGTTGTGATCCTCCCTAAGCAAATCCGGGTCGACGATAACATCGTCCCAAGATATGCTTTTAACATTCACCCCACATATATCTGGCGGTTTCTTTGGTTCTGGGAGTTCAAAATCATTAATTACTTGAACTCTTTGTAAAATAGACCCTGAGTCGTCAGGTGGCTCTTTCTTTCTTTGTTTAGTCTCAACATCTGGGTTTTGTTTTGAAACTTCGTCATCATTAGTTACAATATCACAATTAGCTGTATCCCCATTATTTTCGCTATTACCGAAATATTCGTCATCTGAACTATCGTCAGAATCCGACCATTCTGGATCGCTTTCAGGTTCTAACATAAACGCTTTTCTGAGACAGGCACTAAGTTCTCCCTCTGCATTTTGGTCAGGCTTTAATTTTAATTCAATATCCTCTTTCGGCAAAACGGCCTCATCATCAGCTTTACTCACATCTACTGTTAATTCATATTTCGTGTAATCCTCGTGGACTTCAATTACTTTTAGGTAATCACCTGCCTCTTCCTCACGGTGCCTTTCAGTAGCAGCTTTTACTGTTGGCGGATCATTAACAGAAGTTACTTCCTCGTCAATGCTAAGGATTTCGTCCTCCAATTCCTCCCTATTTTTCACCTTCGTCCTATCGGCAGCACGCTTACTTCGCGCGGCGCTATTTACTCTCTCCTCTTCAACCTCGGGCCACGTCACCTTATCGACGTCCCTTCTATCTCCTTTTCCACTAACTAATTTCTTTGCCTCATACTCCTTCTTAAAATCCTCCCACTCACATTGCTTTAGGCCCTTGTACAGATCGTCGATCTGCACACACCAATCAGTTACTTCTGCTAGATCATTCTCGCCATTTACTTTTTTGCTAACACTACTAACCGCGCCTCTCTGTGTCTCCACCGTTTCATCTACTATTTCCTTCGCCACAGAATTACCACTCGTAATGTATGCACCAGTACTTACGGCAGTACTCGTATCTAATTCTGCCGCGTTGCTATAGGTTTCTCTCTGAACAGCTGTTTTGCTAGGCTGGGCCGTTGCCCTCTGATGCTCCACTCGCCTGTTAACATGTAGCGCTCTGCGCGGCAACGATGACTCATTTAAGCCCGCACCTGACGCTTGCTTCGCAACAACACGTTGCGTCGTTCCACGCCTGTCTCTAACCTGTCTCATAATATAACTGTCAGTTCGGTAACCTTTCTTAAATCGGGGCCGGTATATATTGTCCGCTTCCGTTTGGCCCGCAACGTTCGCGGAAATTAGTTTCCCGCGTCGTTATTACTTTGCGCGGTGTACCCTCTACCGCGACCTGGATAATTTCCTCTTCCTCTGCCTCTACCTCTACCTCTCTGTATCATATTGACGCGAAACCCTTCGCCGTCGTTTCTCTCGTCATTATTACGGTTATTTCGGTTACCAAAATTTTGATAATTGGCACGACTTTCGCGCCAATGGTCTTCGTCTTCGACCCTTTCGAGAAATGCTTGGAAGCTGCGATGATTGCTTCCCACGTATCTCTTTGAATCTTCTGGAAGCTTTTTATATAGCTCCCAGATAATTTCTGAATCTGATTTTCGACCTCTTAAATGCGTCAATTTCCGGTACCAATATTCGCAGAAATTTCTCAAAGAATTCCTGCCCCTGTTATCATGAAGCTTGGCCATGATAAACTCGCGCCATAAATGATCCTGTTTTTGTTCGGACCAATATTCTTCCGTAAACCTTTGCTTGAATTCTTCGAATGTCATTCGTTCTGTATTCAAATTAATTCCCCAGTGCTTAGCATCACCTGCTAAGGCGCTAATTACTACGTTTATCTTTTCCTGATCAGATAAGTGTTCAGGAAATATTCTCTCGCAATTTTTGATGAAATCTAACGGATGCCATCCGTTAAGTTTCTTGGCGGGATCGAAGCGTTCCTCACCTTCTAATAGCTTCGTAATTGGTGTGCCATTACAAACAACACCAGGTGTATCTTTAATTTTACTCTCTAGATCGAAAATTTTGCCTTGAATTTTCGAAGTATTTTGTTCACACTTTCGTACATATCCGGTAAATTAATCGCCTAAATCTCTTTCAGTGTCTGAAACTGCCTTTTTCAATTGCAAGATTCCGTGTTGACATTCGTTTACGATCTCAATTTTGAGACCGAAAACTTTTTCGTCTACTTTTGTTTCAACTAGAGGTTCTACTTTCTCTTGGATGTTGAGAATTTCAACATCAAACCTACTATTAATGTTGTCAATTTCCCCCTGCATCGTATCCATATTCTTATTAATTGTGACAATTTCAAACTTCATAGTATTTACCACAGAACTTAAACTACCCACTTTTTGTTCTACCTGTTCTATTTGTTTACTAATTTTAATTCCTTGTTCTTCAACCTGTGCTTTAAGCTGACCAACGTGTGTTTTAAGCTGATCATTCTGATTTTTGAGCTGCTGATCAACGTGTGTTTTAAGCTGATCGTTCTGTATTTTGAGCTGCTCACTCTGTCCTGCAATTTGTTTGGTTAATTGTTCAAATAAATCGTTCATGCTTAAAATTTTCACACTGTTTTGTTCTACTGAACTACTTCAGAAGTTTCTTTCGGTTCTTTCTTTATCTGTGGAGAATCAAACATGTCAGTGGATTCATTCACATACCCACTATCATCTACAAAGTCACCCTCTACTTCCTGTTTTATTCCTTGCTGTGTTCGAGGCGATCTCAACCTTTTAATCTGTTCATTGACATGTTCGTGGTATTGTATTTACGCCAACTGTCTTTCGCTAACGCCATCTGTTATCTGGCCGCGTAAACTCCTGCTACTGCCATGCGCCTCTTCCATTACGCTCGGCACATCTACCCCGTCTCCTTTCCTGTCCATACTGAATGTACGCTACACCACACTACCGTACTTGACGTTCACTGCTATTTGTTTTACTAAATACTATTGCAATTCGAGCCACTGAACATCCACTGTTCGGTATTCACATTAAATTGTGACCGACAACAACTAGATGTCCTGTCACCGGGAAGCCACTTGTAACGTCCACACTCGGGCGTACGTTAACTCTTTAAAGTCTGTACTATGATAAGTTGACGGGCTTCACCTTATAGGAAAGGATATTAATAAATATGTTGACCGCGTGTACCTAAATGGAAGCAAAACCGGACTTATACCCAGTCAGCAACAACAATGATACGTCAAGCAAGTATAAGTGCAACTACACATTAGGACGGATAATAAACAGACACTGCAGATGCTACCAATGGTTAATAATACGGTCGCCAGCCTAATTAGGCATTGAGTGAGCTTTTCCCTTGTACAAGTGGACGTACGTACAAGCATAACCACACGTAGTAATACTGTATTATATGGTGAATTTTAGAACCAGAAAAATCTACTGAACTAAGATTTTCCCTTTCTGTACTAATTTGAACAAGCTATAAACACACAACATTACACTACAATGATTACTACGAACTGCGTTTTGCCTATTGATCCGACTGAAATCGGACATAGGTCACCCTAGAAATAGCACTTTTGACAAACACACATACAATGTCAATTTTATTAATGGTAAAACACTGATAAATTTAGGTTTTATTTTGACTTTAACTTTGCTGGTCAAATCAGTGCAATCACTTCAGAATTTAAATGAATAGAAAAGAAAAGAGTGAAAGAGGGGGGGAGAGGACCCTGAAACTGTTATGATCACGGTGTTGAAACCATTAACTACTGGAAACATAAATTACTCAAGATTTACAAAATATGAATTATTATTCTTATTGTCCAATTACTTCCTCATTTAACTACCATTAATTTTGTCTCAAATTAATTAAGCTTCCTTACTAAGCCAATTCCAAAATTATCTTAGTACTCTGTCAGACCTTTGCTCTTTACTTATATTTTCATTAACCATAAAGCTCCTTGAAATTCATTCTAGCATAAATAGGTCTGCAGTTAATTCTTATTAACATGAACTTTAAATCTTCATTTCGGGACACTCGGATTGCACAACATGTGGAAAGGACCCTGTCTAGGTGAGTGATTAGGATAATTCATTGATAGAACAATTCTGGTAAAAGTTAAGTTATTATTGAACTGTCAGGAACAAAATTAACACTGGTCCACACGAATACAATTCTAAAGATTCAACCTGCGCGAGTCGATGCGGCGGTTGGCGGGCGGCGAGATGGCGAGACGCACAGCACACATACAATCACAGCTATGGCTTTTATTGTAGCGGCACTTTGCTTCTTCTTGGCGTCGTAATCCTTTTCAATCCAGTGCCATTAGAATATAGCCATGCTGTATAGTCGTCGGACACGGCACATCCGAGGCTCAATGGAACCTCTTTTTCCAGGATAGCCTCCTCGATCCGGTACGTGTTCCTCAGACCGATGCCCAACTCCGACTAGTACCGCTGCTGAGCCCGTTATACCGTGTCGCGCCTGTTTGCATTTTCCCGCGCTCGCCTGCCATCCACCCTTTACCGCTCCCCTACAGATAGGGTATTCACCAAAGGTTTTACATTCCACATATCTTAATACATTGCCTACGCATGGACCAGGCGCACAGTTACAATTTCAGACATGTTACAATAGATTCAACATTAGTTACACTTCAATTTTGTTATAACATTGCTTGAGATTTTACATAAATACTAAAATTTACATCGAAAACTGTTTACAGTTTCTTCAACATATTGACATGAAAAGAAAAGAAATGGAATCAGAACATTGATTATATTAATTTATCGAAATTCAGAAGAAAAATTTATTATAATTACTATAGTATAGTGTTGTTGTTACAAGTTGGGTTGTGGCGTTATAGGTAGACTCCATAATGGCGTCTGTAAAGGAGGCGTGTTCGGAACAGAGAGCTGTCACTGAGTTTCCTTTGGTGGAAAACCAAAGCATCGCAGATATTTATAGGCGCTTGCAGAATAAAAGCACAGTGAGACGTTGAGCGAGGCGTCTGTTACCATCGAAATAAGATCGCTCAAACCTATTCGATCTCCCATGTGCCGGCCGGCCGGACTCAGCCGTGACTCCTGCAATACTGCAACGTGCGGACATTCTCATTGGAGGTGATCGAACGTCACCGCAGGTAGTGTTTACGCACTCCACCACTAGTTTGGCTACTCAAAGATGTGCGCCCGCCCTATTTCTCACAGCTTAGTAGGACATCACAAAGAGCAACAAAGGACCATCTATCGGAATTATTTGGTATTACGTGGCTGATCGTGATAATTTTTTAGCGAACATCGTCACAAGCGATGAAGCATGGGTTCATCACTTCGAAGTGGACACAGAATGGCAATCAATGGAGTGGGACCAAACCACCTCTCCTTCGAAGTTAAAGTTCAGTGCCGCACCGTATTCTGAGACTCTGAAGGGGTTATTCTGTTTGATGTCCTCCGTCATGGTGCAACGGTCAGCTTTGAAGTGTACTGTGCTGTCCACAGGAAAATGAAGAGACGACTTCAGAGTGTTCGCCGGCACAAAAATGCAAAGGACTTCTCCTTCCCCATAACAACGCAAGGCCTCACACACGTTTGCGTACCTGAGAGAAGTTCA
Organism: Schistocerca piceifrons; assembly: GCF_021461385.2. Classification (NCBI taxonomy): domain Eukaryota; kingdom Metazoa; phylum Arthropoda; class Insecta; order Orthoptera; family Acrididae; genus Schistocerca; species Schistocerca piceifrons. The sequence goes on from NC_060138.1 coordinate 159,658,745, forward strand.
CGAAACTTCACTGGATTGTTCTTCCTCACCCATCCTACCGTGCGGATCTACATCTACATCTACATTTATACTCCGAAAGCCACCCAACGGTGTGTGGCGGAGGGCACTTTACGTGCCACTGTCATTACCTCCCTTTCCTGTTCCAGTCGCGTATGGTTCGCGGGAAGAACGACTGTCTGAAAGCCTCCGTGCGCGCTCTAATCTCTCTAATTTTACATTCGTGATCTCCTCGGGAGGTATAAGTAGGGGGAAGCAATATATTCGATACCTCATCCAGAAACGCACCCTCTCGAAACCTGGCGAGCAAGCTACACCGCGATGCAGAGCGCCTCTCTTGCAGAGTCTGCCACTTGTGTTTGTTAAACATCTCCGTAACGCTATCACGGTTACCAAATAACCCTGTGACGAAACGCGCCGCTCTTCTTTGGATCTTCTCTACCTCTTCTGTCAACCCGATCTGGTACGGATCCCACACTGATGAGCAATACTCAAGTATAGGTCGAACGAGTGTTTTGTAAGCCACCTCCTTTGTTGATGGACTACATTTTCTAAGGACTCTCCCAATGAATCTCAACCTGGTACCCGCCTTACCAACAATTAATTTTATATGATCATTCCACTTCAAATCGTTCCGCACGCATACTCCCAGATATTTTACAGAAGTAACAGCTACCAGTGTTTGTTCCGCTATCATATAATCATACAATAAAGGATCCTTCTTTCTATGTATTCGCAATACATTACATTTGTCTATGTTATGGGTCAGTTGCCATTCCCTGCACCAAGTGCCTATCCGCTGCAGATCTTCCTGCATTTCGCTACAATTTTCTAATGCTGCAACTTCTCTCTATACTACAGCATCATCCGCGAAAAGCCGCATGGGACTTCCGACACTATCTACTAGGTCATTTATATATATTGTGAAAAGCAATGGTCCCATAACACTCCCCTGTGGCACGCCATCTCTTTGTCCCAACGAACGATGAATTCCGCGGACAGCAGTACATGGATGATGTGGGCTCTTGACGATGTCGACCAGTAGAGAGACTCCATGCGGGCGTTCAGGCCTCCTAGTAAAACCGTCGCATTGAAAGGAGATTAAGACTTTGTAACAAAAAGCGAGGTGAATAATAAGGTGTACTGGAATCCTGCCTAAAACCAACGTCTTTATAGAAAAAATAGTGTGTTGCATTAGTTATCGAACGCATCTCGTATCCCTTCGTACCTCCAGATGTATGAGATAAATCCATTCGGTAGGGATATGAAATATGTTAACATGTTCCACACTGTCGAGTGAATCCTGGATAGCGACAAATTTTTGTGACGTTACACTGACAATGAAATAAAGCATTTTTTTTTTCGAAAAAGAAGAACCTCATACAGGAAATTTGCTTCGTTCAAAGTTTTTTAAGAAATGTTGCTAAACTGTATTGTCACAAGGTGGTTTCGTGAACGAATTCCGTGCATTCAGTTACACGTTACTACAGCTTTCACTGTGCGCTGCTTCCTTTTTCGTTGATTTGTTGTACACTGGTGATTCTTCAAATAATAAGAACGTCAACCGTTAATGTCAATCTCAAATGAAGGAAAATAGAGAAAATTTTGAATTTACTTATGGGAGGAAACCGGTTAAGTATTGTTAGCCTAGTGTTTGGTAGCAAAGGCGTGAGCTTTGGGCTTAGCGTGGTGGCGCGGTCCGCCAACGGGCGCGCCAGCTGCCTGGTAGCGTTGGGCAGACGCGCCACGCGCCGCCCGCGCTTTTTCGCGAGTAGTGGAGCGCGACGGCCGGGGCCGGAGTTTGTTGTCGGCGGCAACTTGGGCCAACTCCAGCCTGAAAGTTAACTACCAGCACTAGGGCGGCCGCCGCCCAAATTGTTTAAAACTTGGGACCAACATGCGGCCGCAGCGCGCCGCTCGGTCAAGGCCGCGCCGCACACAGCTGATCGCCGGCGCAGGTGGTCGCCTCGACCCACCACAAACACCAGCGCAGTGACGTCTCACGCCTTCCATTACCATCCTAAATGCATCATTTGCTGAAGTAATCAAACGTTCTACGCAATCTAAAAAAGCTGAAACGTAGCTAGGAGATTATGTGTCGACCCGGCTGGATCATGAGATCGGCACTTTGAGATAATGAGCAAGACTATTGGATCGTCGTGGAGTTAATTTACAGCGTGTGAGCCTGATATGTATCTGATTGAGCCTTATAATATCCATACGAATGGTAGTCCCGCCAGTACGTCAGTCACATGTTGAGTCGCGAGTCTGGTGCCAATAAGGGTGCGATGCGAGGTCACTTACATCATTGGGATTTCAACGCTGAGGACATCCAAAAACTAAATACTTATCCCTCACAGAAGCTACAGCCTGACTAAAGCGCTACTGAGAACGGGAGAACGCTCAATGACGGCAGCACGGTAGCCGACGCTACAGTATCCTGAGTAGAAGTTGTTCGTTCAGCGGTGCGTAATAAAAGTCTGCAGAGATCAGACAAACAATACAGTCGGACGCATTGCAGTTCGATCTGATCGTGGAAGGACATACATTTCTGAAAGTCAGTTTATTCGGCCTAAGGAAAGGTACAAGCAGTCTAGTGGAAGAGAGAGAATTATTTTTTGGAGAGTTTAAACCATTGTACGACAGTTTACGATTAGATCCTCATGATGTCTGAGTCTGCGTCTGATTTTGAAAATGATCGATGCTGGCTTGAGAGTACCCTGCACCTATTTACATTTAACTATATCGCCTGGGGAATAATTTGTAGTTACCTTGACGCAAGTAAGAGTGAACTCAACAATTTCTTTCCATTTTCAAAATATTTTGCCGTGGCCGAGCGTTTCTATGGCCTTCAGACCCGAACCGCGCTGCTGCTACGGTCGCAGGTTCGAATCCTGCCTCGGGCATGGATGTGTGTGATGTCCTTAGGTTAGTCACCGTCCTCCTTCAATCCAATCCTATGGTGGTAGTGTTTGGTAACAGTAGGTGGAAACTTCAACGCCATTGTAAGTTTTAGTGAGATCTGGGCGCTTGTTCAGATTGCCTAGAAGTTAAGACGACAGCTCGCTAAAAGGAAGAAAGGGCTGGAGTTCACTCTGACACAAACATTCATTAACCACAACATATTCACTGTTACTACTGCGTGACTGTTCTTTAAGAAGTGGTGTTTCCCAATGTTTTTACATCCCAGGCTTGTTGTCATCTATTCTTATGGCTCCTGCCACAGATGACACGCGGATTAGGCGACGTGGTTACAGCTGTTGTAAATCTGAGTAAAGAGCGAGTTTTACGTCGAATACGCTTCTCAGTTTCGCAGTTTCACTAACGTTCTGGTCGTATGTGTCTCTCAAGGCACATTGGCAGGGACAGGCAGCCAAAGATGAAATGCGTGAACGCGTTCTGGTACAGGTTATCCTCAAGGAAAAATGTTGCTGTACTTCGAACTATTGTCTAGAGATCACTTTGTCAAATAGTAACATAGTACTCGTCAGTTGAGAACATGTGGCCTACGGAAATGTTGACACACGTCCTTAGGTTCAAATGGTTAAATGGCTCTAAGCACTATGGGACTTTACATCTGAAGTCATCAGCCCCTCGACTTAGAACTACTTAAACCTAACTAACCTAAGGACATCACACACATCCATGCCCGAGACAGGATCCGAGCCTGCGACCGCAGCAGTAGCGCGGTTCTGGACTGAAGCGTCTGGAAACGCTCGGCCACAGCGGCTGGCCCTTAGGTTCAAGAAGTTTCTGTTCTATGAGGTGTAAGTCCCATCGAAAAAGAACAGTTCAAGAATTTTCGTGTTGTGTCCCACGTACTACCGACATTTATTAAGTTTAAGTCAGACATTTCAAAAGTAATGCTACATTTTCAAACAAACCATTTGTTTGGATCGATTATTCGTATTACAACAGACTAAGTTTTAGTTGCTTCTTCGGTGAGTACTGGTACAGGTTAGTTTGAACGTATTTTAACTTGGGTGCGGGCCTGCAAGAGAATGTCCAAACCACCGACTTATTGAAAATTTCATCGTTTTGTGTCTGCTAGGGCTGCACCACATTACATGTTTCCTTATTGGGTAGTTATAAACAATTACAACTCAGCAGCAAAAACACTGTCTTTAGAAATTGTATGTCTTGTATTCAAAATATATCTAACGTCATTTATTACCCGTAAACACGATAAAAGTCAGTTGTGCTTTACGTGTGCTAAGACGTCGCCTTTGAACAGATCATGGGATGACACTTGTGGAGTTAATGCAGCGGCCTTTTGCTTCATTACCGCCAAATATACATTATAGCTTTCAATTTCATCAGCTCTAAAACTTGTTCCTCGCTTTACTGTTATAGGCTATCTGACAAAGAGGATAACTGAAGAAACCGGCAGTGACAGTATGACAAAAACGCGATTAACAAATATAAGTATATACTTAGCGGCTGATAGTAACTGAAGTTGTGCCTGTTTCAACGTAAATGTAACCCTTGACATTAATTTTACGAGGAGACATCAAAAAGTAAGTTAGTCATTTTTATGGCAGGTCCAATAACTTTTATTGTCACTTCAGAGTGACACAGATATACAACTCCGTTTTCCAACATAGTCACCCAGTCACTGTAGACCACGGTCGGAACGTTCTATCAGTCGTTGAACTTCCCGACTAGAAATCCGCTTTTTCCAGCGAATCTGGGTGAATTTAGACATTTCCCCACAACTATGGAGGATGCTGCTAGTTGCTGTCACATTTCTCTCCCATGCTGTGGTGCGCCTATCATCCGTTGAGCAGGAAACCTGCGACTGCGAAAAGTCACTCTTGTTGTGAAACGGGCTCAACATGGGACGACATGTGCGACGACAATTGTATGTTAATTTTTTAAGTTTCTGCGTATTTCGACAGAATTCGTTTGTGATCCTCCTATCTGCGCTACAGACAGAAGCTTAGACGATATATATTAGATAATGTGATCATTAGTACCCTAATATCTACCAACTTCAGTGTGTTAGTTGCTTTTTCCTTGTGTTTCACAGTCTTTTCGCGAAAACGTCACATAGTGCACTATCTGATATTTTCTCCACTGTCGTAACTGCATTTTGATGTTGGCTACAGCTGTCAATATAGACTACCTGTTTTGCGGCCAAGAATTCACCAGCCGCTATCATTAATGCGTCGCGCGCATTTGATCAGTGTCTGGTTCACCATGCTGTCTCGGAAACTAGTGCGCTGCGCGTTGTGCTATACGACAGACTCGTCACGATACGTACATATGAAGGGTTTATTTCAATAATGGTACAAGTCCATTACCTCCACTTTTCTGCCTATAATGCTTCTGAGGTTAATGATTCAAACAAACAGAAAGAAAGGTTCATCTCTAGCAAGAAGCCACATGCTTGAATATTTCTGGTATCTCAACTGCAGATTTTTTCAGCGCTCATTCAACTTTACGACTCTGTATCTCACAACGAGCAAAAATGGACTTGTCCCAATATTGAAATAAGCCCTTCATATGCAAGTTGTTAAGAACTGAGACTTTTAGTTCTCATACCGGCATTACCACAAAGCTTTCGCATTAATTCAGATATTAAGCATATAAATATGGGTATATTTGTTGAAAAATAGAAGTAATTTCTACATCAGGTAAAAACTGCTAGGTTCTCTTTTTCTAATTGAATCTTAACTGCTGAATATTATTGCTGCTCGTCATTATGAAAGCTATTTCTTTCAGCGTAGAAGGAGTCTTTGCACCAAAACACGTCCAGAATATCTAAATATATGTTTATACTGTTCTCAGTAAGTGACTTGCAAGTGAAGAAAATTTAGGAGGAGAGGTAAATACATGCTTAATTGCAGAATTAGTGTGAAAGGTTTGTCGAAATCACGCTATGAAGAAAGACGTCCTAATTTCTGAAGAAATAATACACCTGTCCCTGGCTTTTGTTGGGTGAGTGAGTATCGACCAGTACTTATTTTCCAAATTATTTAGTATTAGCTAACCTCTGTGAATCACTGAGCTAGATAGTTATTTCTTCGCACGGTCAAGTCGTTTCGAACTGAACCTTAAAACTGTTTACGAGCTGACATTCTGTTAAGCAGGCACCCAAAACTCTTCGGATTGCCAAATCGATGACAGCAGTAAAGCAAAATGACTTAACTTGCCGGCCGGAGTGGCCGAACGGTTCTAGGCGCTACAGCCTGGAGCCGCCAGACCGCTACGGTCGCAGATTCGAATCCTGCCTCGGGCATGGATGTGTGTGATGTCCTTAGGTTAGTTAGGTTTAAGTAGTTCTAAGTTCTAGGGGACTGATGACCTCAGAAGTTAAGTCCCATAGTGCTCAGAGCCATTTGAATCGTTTTGACTTAGCTTCATACCAAGAAATTGTTAAAGACATTGCACCAAATTAAAACAAAATATTTAACGCCAGATCTACTGTTTGTAAAAAACTTGAATTATAAAATTTAGTACATAATATTTAACTAGAAGAGTGGTACGAAGAGCTGTTTGACGAAAATTTCAGCGAAACAGCCGCCTCGAACCACCGGGCAGGCGTATGTCCATTTGACCGGCAGCCCTTTACATAAGAGCGGAGGCCGTTTGTTTGATGGCGGAAGATCCGGCGGTCAGTCGCACCTGTCCAGTCGGCACCAGAAACGCATTAAATCTTGCCATTTCTAATTAAATTAATAGCCCTAAAATTAGCACTCGTTAATTAATGAAGTTGGACCAAGTCGGCTGCGCTCGAATGTGATTAATGCGGCAGGCGGCGCCGGCAACTTTCTGCCCTCTCCGCCGACTGGTCTGGCGCCCTTTGTGATCAGCGCCGCCCCTGCGAGGCAGGACGCCCGCGCAACAGCAAGGCGCCGAGGGCCGGAACCAGTCGGTAACTCTGGTTTCTCCTGTTGTCTAAAAACGTGTACAAACCATTTCGATAATGACACACCGATAGAAAAATTTGGGCGGAAGAATTTTTTGACCCCATAGTGTGAAAGGAATAGAGGACCCATTTTCGTCGTATTGATACACACTCTTTAGCTCATTTCGATAGCTACAGGGAGCATCAGGAGAAGTGGTCAGTATCCAGGGACATGACAGGAACACTCAGCTGAAGCAAAAAACTTCATACGGAGATGTGCCGTATTCCAGATTGTTTCCTAGATAGCACAAGCTTTATAGATGTGCGAGGGAACATCTCAGCAATTCTTTATCCCTGAATTGGCTGTGGTAGTATAGTTAGCTGTCGAGCAAGATCGCCTGCTCTAACGCCATTTGATTTTTGTTTATAGGATTCACTGAAGTCTGATGTGTACAAGTGAGAGCGGAAAACGCGAGACAAACTATTTGGTCGCATTATGGACGCTCTTGCCATCATTATGGAACGTCTCAATACAAGCAAAACAACATGGTCTCGCAAGAGCGTCCAAATGCAGTGTAGTTGACGGTGCAATATTGGAACATCTATTGTGGACAGTACAACAGCTTTATTGCGATGTATACCATCATATTTAGAGGTTAATGTGTTAAAAACAGTGCTTTCCAGTTGATACTTTGTTAAAAGGCATGTCATAATGTTTAATAAATATTGTAAGTATACAGGGTGGTCCATTCATAGTGACCGGACCAAGTATCTCATGAAATAAGCATCAAACGAAAAAAACTACATAGAACGAAGCTCGTCTAGTTTGAAGGGGAAAATCAGATGGGTCTATGGTTGGCTCGCTAGATGGCGCTGCCATAGGTCAAACTGATATTAACTGCGTTTTTTAAAAAATGGACCCCCATTTTTTTATTAATATTCGTGTAGTACGTAAAGGAACATGAAAGTTTTATTTGGACCACTTTTTTCGCTTTGTGACGGATAGCGGTGTAATAGTCACAAACGTATAAGTGCGTGGTATCACGTAACATTCCGCCGGTACGGACGGTATTTATTTCTTGATAAATCACCCGTGTTAAAATGGACCGTTTAACAATTGCGGAAAAGGTCGATATGGTGTTCATATATGGCTGTTGTGATCAAAATGCCCAACGGTCGTGTGCTATGTATGCTGCTCGGTATCCTGGACTACATCATCCAAGTGTCCGGACCGTTCGCTGGATAGTTACGTTATTTAAGGAAATAGGAAGTGTTCAGCCACATATGAAACGTCAACCACGACAGTTCTGCTAATGGGCACAAGAGAAATTACGGGCCGATGACAAATTTTTTGCAGGCGTTCTATTTAACGACGAAGCGTCTTTCACCAAAAGGGGTAACGTAAACCGGGATAATATGCACTATTGGGCAACGGAAAATTCACAATGGCTCCGACAAGTGGAACATTAGTCACTTTGGCGGGTTAATGTATGGTGCGGCATTATGGGAGGAAGGATAATTGGCCCCCATTTAATCGATGGCAATCTAAATGGTTCAATGTATGCTGATTTCCTACGTAATGATCTACCGATGTTACTACAAGATGTTTCACTGCATGACAGAATGGCGATGTACTTCCAACATGATGGATGTCCGGCACATAGCTCGCGTGCGGTTGAAGCGGTATTGAATAACATATTTCATGACAGGTGGATAGGTCGAGGAAGCACCATACCATGGCCCGCACGTTCACCGGATCTGACGTCCCCGGATTTCTTTCTATGGGGAAAGCTGAAGGATATTTGCTATCGTGATCCACCGACAACGCCTGACAACATGCGTCAGCGCATTGTCAATGCATGTGCGAACATTACGGAAGGCGAACTACTAGCTGTTGAGAAGAAGTCGTTACACGTATGGCCAAATGCATTGAGGTTGACGGACATCATTTTGAGAATTTATTGCATTAATGTGGTATTTACAGGTAATCACGCTGTAACAGCATGCATTCTCAGAAATGATAAGTTCACATTGGAACAACCGAAATAAAGTGTTCAAACGTACCTACGTTCTGTATTTTAATTTAATAAACCTACCTGTTACCAACTGTTCGTCTAAAATTGTGAGCCTGTTACAGCGCCATCTATCACAAAGCGAAAAAAGTGGTCCAACTAAAACATTCATATTTGTTTACGTACTACACGAACATGTAATAAAAAATGGGGGTTCCTTTTTTAAAAAAACGCAGTTTATATCCGATTGACCTATGGCAGCGCCATCTAGCGGGCCAACCATAGCGCCATCTGGTTTCCGCCTTCAAGCTAGACAAGTTTTGTTCTTTGTAGTTTTTTCGTTTGACGTTTATTTCGTGAGATATTTGGACCGGTCACGATCAATGGCCCACCCCGTATATACCTGACAATGTACTGAATATTACAGAAAACAAGCAAGATTATACGAGGGCGCGGTGAGAAGTAATGCCTCCGAATTTTTTATTATTCTGTCAATGTTGGCTAAGGTAGTTCATGTCATGCATATTCCTCGGTCGACTTTCCCACTTCGCTGACGAAAGCATGGCGATATAAAAAGTAACTATGTCGATGCTTGAAAAACAGCGTGCTTTAATCGAGTTTCTAACCGCAGAAAACCTGCCTCCAATTGAAATCCATAGAAGAATGAAAGCAGTGTACGGTGAAGATTGTATCTACATCAGTAATGTACTGCATTGGGTTGTTCGTGCTCGTAATGAAGAAAACGTTACTGCTAACCTCATGGAGAGTAACTGAGGTCAGAGTGGACGACCGCATACCGCAACCAACGAAACTTGTTGGAATCTGGTTCGTAATTATATCAGAGAAATCTTCTCTGATGAGTTCATAAACCGATACCGATGTGTCCCATCGTTCGCCGTACGCGCTCGTCCACTCTTAGGTTTTCTTCCCTTTATTGACTTTCGATTCCCCCCGAAGGAGGCGGGCTGACAGCAGCTTATTAGGCCGCTCTTCAGCCTACAGATTTTTTAAAACAGAAGGAGAAGATAATAAACAATAAAAGCAGGCGATAGAAACGGTGACAAATTGTAAAAATGGCGGAAAATTCTGGAAGTTAAAAGATAAAACAAAGAGTTGGCGATGCTAATAAAATACACAGGAAGCAGACAGGTAAAATAGTAGACAGGCAATTAAAAAAACACGGCGACAGTCTGGTTTCTGTTCGCAAGAGATATAAAAAATCACAACCAGCGAAAGTATGATTTCTTTTCGCAATACTTCGGAAAAGACGCACAACACTTAACACTCACTTAAAACACTGTACTAAGAAGGTGGCACGAAGATGAGACACCGCAGCCAACGGCAGTTGGGGGGAGGGGAGGACCTGGACAGATGAGGGTATAAACGAAGTGGGGGGGAGGAGCTGACAGAGGGAGAGGACTCATAGGGGGGGGGGGGGAGGGCAGGGCAGACACGAGAGGGGGTGGGGAAAGGAAGAGGAGGGCCGGAGTGGCCGAGCGGTTCTAGGCGCTACAGCCTGGAGCCGCCGGACCTCTACGGTAGCAGGTTCGAATCCTGCCTCGGGCATGGATGTGTGTGATGTCCTTAGGTTAGTTAGGTTTAGGTAGTTCTAAGTTCTAGGGGACTGATGACCTCAGAAGTTACGTCCCATAGTGCTCAGAGCCATTTGAACCATTTGACCTGTTTCTATCTGCTCCTGTGTACGCCTTACAATCCAGTATCTGATTTCGGAATCTCTGTCTGATCGTTCTGTAATCTAGCCGAAATCTTCCCGTACACTCCGGCCCTTTACAAGTATAACACCTCAACTTGTGGTTCTTGACTACCCTTGACCACAGGGGCCACTCGATCCAGATATAGATCATCTACATCTACATCCATACTCCGCAAGCCACCTAACGGTGTGTGGCAGAGGGTACTTTGAGTACCTCTATCGGTTCTCCCTTCTATACCAGTCTCGTATGGTTCGTGGAAAGAAAGATATAGTTGCCCATAGATTGCAAAGATGGGAAGATGCCATTTCCAAACCGCACTCATGTCAATGGACATCATATAGTCATCCAGCAGAACTGACATGTTGTTACCTTTGAATGTCGAACAAGCACCCACAAGCCCAACAGACGGAGGCACATAATAAGACACTAGGTTCCAGTATTGTTCCTCTTCGAGAGACGAGTCCAGATGTGTCACCGATTCCATTTCGTCTCATTTAAACTTCTCTCCCAACTACCTGAAAGGTTTAGTGTTGGCAAGCGGTATATATTTGTCCATGTGGCCTCCGAAAAAAAAGTTAACGTTTAATATTCCGTCGATAACGAGTTCATTAGATATGTAGATGGACTTTGGTAGTTTGAAAGACAGGGCAGGAATTCGGATTTAAGTTTTCAAAGGTACAATCTCAGCATTTAGTTTAAACACTTTAGTAAAATCAAGAAAAAAAATCTTCTGATATATGCGTCCATTGTGTAACCACTGAGAGATCTCTGTGAACCATGGTCTTCGATGTGATCGTTGCCGTCGGTATGTATCAAGATATAGGGTACCCTGTTCATTCTAGGAGAGATCTTATTCCATGCTTAGAGTAACCAAAGGCAATGACAGTGTATGTGAGTCCATGATAATCTCCGTGCCTTGTGACGTGCGACGAGAAGAGGAAAACATACAAGGTGCTAGCTACTGAAGCGGCAGTGAGGAGGTGGAGTCTGGTCGATCACTGGTTGCTGTTTTCCTGTATTGCAATGCTCCACTGTGGTCTGGTATGCACTGTTAAATTTCACGCTACCGTGACTTCAACAGGGTGTTGCACATAGCAGTTAATTCTGGCAATGTACGCCCGTTACCCCTTTTAAAACGTGGTCTGGTATCCACTGTTAAATTTCACGCTAACGTGACTTCAACAGGGTGTTGCTCATAGCAGTTAATTCTGGCAATGTACTCTTGTTACCCCTTTTAAAACGTGGCACGTTAATAGCTCAGTGCTTGTACGACATCGGAGACCACGCGTCATCGCGTCATCCACTCCATCTTCATCCTCCATAAACCACTAACATGGCGTGTCTTGATCATTAAGCACTTGACTGGTGTGCAAGTTCTGGCGCCGTCCAGTCCCATGATGCTTCTCACTCCACCATCCACCATGACCGCAGGAGTGTTCTCTCTCCAACACATTATCTCCCCCTAAATCAATTGCTTTTAAGTGTAAATTTCGGTCACTGATACGTGATAGTTTATTTTGTAATTTATTGCGTGAAGTCCGCAGCTCGTGGTCTCGTGGTAGCGTTCTCGCTTCCCAAGCACGGGGACCCGGGTTCGATTCCCGGCGGAGTCAGGGACTTTCCCCTACCTCGAGATGACTGGGTGTTGTTGTGTCGTCATCATCATCATCCTTCATCCCTATTACGGTCGGAGGAAGGCAACGGCAAACCACCTCCACTAGGACCTTGGCTAGTACAGCGCTGCGGGTCTCCCACATCGTCCTCTACGCACCGTCGAGGAGTATGGGACTTCATCATCACTGGGTAATAATAATATTGGTTTGAAAAATCTTTATTTTCCCTAATCCCTTAGAAAAGTAAAATAGCAGTAGTGATGCTTTATTATACACGTAACAAGATGTTTGTTGAAAGTCAAGCGTAAAGTCCTTTATATTACAGTGTGAGTAAAAATTTTCTTGGCGTTTTTCCAACGTTCGACTACTGAAGATAGTGGTCTTTGAGAATGACGACGGGTATGTCACAACCTTGGCATATTGGTGCACCAGGATGACGAGAGCTCAAGCCCCCAAGGATAGTTTAGGCTCGTCACTGTAAAATGTCACCCCAGCTGTCCTTTAATTGGCCGGACTGGACAGGCACACAGTACATATTACAGAGCGAAGTGGTGCAGTCTTTGGCTCACTGGGCTCGTATTTGGGAGGACGACAGTTTAAATGTGCGTCTGACCATCCAGATTTAGGATTTCCGTGACTTCCCTAAATCACTCCAGACAAATATTAGGATGGTTCTTTTGAAAGAGTACGGCCGATACCTTACCATATCCTTGACACAATCCGAGCTTGTGCTCCGTGTCCAATGATCTCGATGTCAACGGGACGTTCAATGAAATCTTCCTTCCTTCTTACTTCCAAAGTACGTAATCTTGGTCGGTAGGGACGTTTGAACAATGAAGACGTAAATAAAGAGAACTGACAAATTGAAGACTCAAGAGAACATGTGACTCTGCAGTTATCGCTAAGCTAGATAACACTCAAAGTTGTTCAGAATTGTTTTTATGAAGAAATATTATTGTAGAGTGTATGTTTAGCATTCCAGAAGAGGTCAATATGCTGCGGAAATAAAATTACTAACAAATAATTTGACTGGCAAGGTGAAGAATCTGAAATAGCCAACGAGATTTATGAACATATACATAGAAAACTGTGGAGAACAGTAAAATAGACTTATAAACCAGTGTAGACACTTTGGTATAAGACAAGACTTGTTTGGGTACGTAAGCAACGGTAATCAGTCAGTTATTCCCAGTAGGCAGATGGAGTGTTCAATCCAGCCACTACCACCGATAAAAAATGGAAATGAGCGTATGGGATCGTTGGTCGGGAGGCCCAATCCGGGGATGTTCGACCGCCAAGTGGCAAATCTTATTTCATTCGACGCAACATTGGGCGACTTGCGCGCCGGTGATGAGGATGAAATGATGATGAGGACAACACAACACCCAGTCCACGAGCGGAAAATGTTTCCGACCCATCGAGGAATCGATCCCGGGTCCACTTGCATGGAAGGCGAGCACGTTACCACCCAACTTTTTTTATTTTTTTTATTTTGTTCGATATAGTTCGTTGTGTTTGGCCTGGGTGGACGTGATAAGACATCTGTTCAAGTGGATCTTTGATTCCTTACTCAGTTTTTTTGTTACAGAGAGCACGCAGCCCTCTGACCGAACACGCTGCGCTACCGTTCCGGTGCTAAGCAGACGGACACTACCACCGCTATAGCATGGACATGCACACAATAGCCACTGCCTTAACATCTGGTTATGCTGTCCGTCATTGCTTGTTGCCTCAACACTCTCAACTGATCAATCCATCGACTCACATCGCCTTACAATGACATGTATAAAAGCACTCCTATAAAATTTTGCCTGTCAGTTTATTGATTTAGTTGTTGTGTGATGGCTAACACCTAGGAACGTGACGTTGAGACATTAAGCATATTATTAGTTTCTTCTCTTATCGTAGCATCTGATGGAAAAAATATTAATTTTGTGAGTATAGGTTTTGGAGAGGATAACGTTAATCAATCGAACCATTTTCGAAAACCGATATATTACTCGTCTCCGTACCTGAGGCAACTAATTCATGCCTGTGGCTCTCGATATGGATGTGAGCCAGTTCGTTTCATGTTGGATAATGAAAGTTTCACTGCGAATATTTAGCCGTCAGGGGAATGAGAGGTGGTTTTGTACAGTTCCTGAACTCTACTCTTCGCGCCAGTGTCCTGTACTAAACGTCTAACCTCTTTGCAGTGTCTGATGAAGTGAGGGTTTGTGAGGATAGTGATAGTCATTCGTCCAGAGGATGTCGGACATGGAGCTTGATCGTCCCCTTGATGGTATTCTAGATCAACAGGCCATGTACCGACACCAAGTTTCACCTTCTTCATTCACTAGCCATCATCGTACAGTGCAAAAATAGCGGTACACACATCCATTACACTCATCTACACTCTAAAAATGCACATATGACACAAGTTTCACTAAACTGCAAGGAAAGGGCGCAGTAAGTGTGAGGGAAGAACAATCTTTCGCCGGTCGTGGTGGCCGAGCGGTTCTAGGAGTTTCAGTCTGGAAACGCGAGACCGCTGCGGTCGCTGGTTCAAATCCTTCCTCGGGCATGGATGTGTGTGATGTCCTTTGGTTAGTAATGTTTAAGTAGTTCTGAGTTCCAGGGGACTGATGACCTCAGAAGCTAAGTCCCATAGTGCTCAGAGCCATTTGAACCATTTGATTTGAACAATTTTTCTGTCAGGTGGCTGAAAGTATTCCTTTCGGTATCCCGGTTAACAGTGGCTTACGGCATTTATATTTATCTTTTTACACATTTGTTTTGTGAAAATAATATGATTGTAATGTACTCGATTTTTATTCATACGGGAGATGCACTTAAACTTGTTAGTATTTAACTTGAATTCCGTTTTCAGGTGCAAATTATCAGAATTAATAAATGTGGACAAGAATGATATTTTCATTCTGCATGACCGGCACACAGTTTTAACCTCCCAGGAAGTTTCAAATGTGATCAACATTAATTATCTTTGGAATGTGGGGCTTAACAAGGAATGTGCAGTGCAACATAGAGAGCCTGTCATAGTGGTTGAAACGCTGGGAGTTCTTATACCAAGGCTTATTCATACGCCCAGAGTAATTTTATTCATACTGAGTTACCACGAAAGTCGATGTAGGCACTGTGGGTTTGTCATCTCGTGATTTTTTGGCTATTTAGTGTTAGTACTAAATGATTTCTGATAGCACAGGTAGTCTAGGGGAGTAGTTAAGCGTTGTGGATGGGTGTACATTTGCTGCAGAAGGAGGCTCTACAGGAGACCTAATAGCGTGGCTGGTGTCTGTGGATAAGTCAGCAGCCAGTTAGACAGGAGAGCAGGGTGCGCGCTGAGCGGCTGGCAGAGTTCAGCCACCCCGGCCGGCTGGCCGCCGCGGGCTTCTCCCCTCCCCTCCCCTTCCCCCCCCCCCTCCCCTCCTCGCCGCTCACTCCTCCGCCCACCTGGCTGTGCGCTTAATTAAAGCAGCCTGCCACACTCAGGCGTCCGTCAGTGCTCAGCAGCCAAGCAGCGCCTCCAAACCGTAGACCTCGCGTTGGCGGCGCACGTGTGTAGATCACGCAGCTGAAAGGTCACATTAGTGACAGGCAGAATCGGAAACTTTACAGACTCGAGACCTTTATATACCAATCAGAACGGAGAACTTTATGAGAACAGCCTAGCTGTTGGGAAACACCACATGCTTCAGCCATGCTACCGGCTGTAATCGTAAAGTCCACAGTTCTGAGATGTGCTTCTAGCATGTGTGTGTTCTTAATGTCGAATTTCATATCACCGCCTGTGCCTCTGAGGAAAAGAGTTCTATGTAAATGAAGCACAGATAGGTCCATTACTGACGCTACTTTCTCTGATAAACTCAACTTTTTCCGTAATTTTTTTTCTAAAAAAGCAGAACTTAGGATTGTACTGATAAAGGTAGCGTAGTTCTACGAAAATGAGTTGGTATTCTCGAGGACGGCTGTTGAAATCTCCTTCCAGTGATACAGGTCGTGTTTTACATGCCTTTTAAAAGTCACCCAAGGTGAATGCCATCACGATTCGTTTTAACGGACACAGCCGATTTCCTTTTCTAGCCTTCTCCAGTCCTCTGTCTCTGACTACTTGTCTTCGACACGAAGTTGAACACTAATCTACTTTCTGTTCTTTTTAATTTTCGGTTGGCATATTTTCTTTGCCAAGTAGTCTGTCTCAAGCGTTTTTGCGGGTATTATTGGGTTAAATAAACTGAGTCATTATTTATTATAGTCTCACATCGTCCCTGGAAAGTGAAATGACTTTCTATTCGTTGTTGATCATACTTTTGTGATGCTCTCAAATTAAGAATTTTTAAATACATCCTTCAATGCATTCTTCTCTTCTTATAATAAGTGAAGCCTTTGCCCGCAATCCGGTAGAAATACATTGCTGAAACATGCGCAAACGAATACACATCCGATAACCAGAACTACCAAAACTTTTCCACGTTCTCCCAGTGCTGCCACAAGAGCCCATCCTCAACTACAAGAAGTTCGACGAAGGGATTCAGTTAGAGAGAGAACAAACAGTGACAGTGATATTTTCCTATGACTTTATAACACTCAGTATAGAACTCGGAAATGCTTCGCAGTTTCCAAAAATGTACTGGAACTAGATATGCGTCCAAATCTCTCTCTAGCCCCGCTCCCTCTCTATCTTCTACTCCCCCTCTCATTGCTCATGTTCTCCTTCATCCCCGCTAATCTCTGTCCATCTTCTCCTCATCCTTCTCTCTCTCTCTCTCTCTCTCTCTCTCTCTCTCTCTATCTCTATCTACCTCCTCCTCACTCCCACCCTCTCTGTCTATCTTCTCCTTCCACTCTGTATAGAATTATTCTCCCCTTCCCTTTCTTTCTATACCCTCCTCCCACTTATCACTAATCATGAGCATTGTTTGTTGTTATTTCAAAGCCGCTTAAAACGTTTGGATGAAACGTTACGGCTCATGAGAGGGATATCTGCCGCGTGTATGCGGATAGTAACTTCAATGACAGTAATTTGCATATATTTAACCTCCGAATGAGCAGAATTACAAAGTTCCGGACGTTTCATATTCTAAAATAGAATTATGATCACAGGCCGATAAGCTATAAATACAACTTTTCCGTTTTATGTTTAAACAGATTACAAGGATGAAAACAAAACAATATATTGTTCGTACATAATTTTTGTTTGATGCGATCCTTCAACTCAGGAATGGTGGCCAGAATTTGCATGGATTTCTTGCGACAGACATTTCCCGGTAGATTAATTTCCCGGTTTGGTGACATTTCCTGGCCGCCCCGCTCACCTGACCTTTCATGTGAAGACGTTTTCCTTTGGGGCTACCTGAAGCAACAAGTGTTCCGAACACGTTGTGCCACCATTCCTCAGTTGAAGGATCGCATCAGAACTGCCGTCGGCAATGTCCCAGGGAATACGTTACGCCGAGTTATGGAAAGCTTCCAACGCCGCCTAGATGAATGTGTTGTGCAGAGGGGGTATCATTTGACAGGTGTCATATTCAAAAAGTAATTCACTCAATGGACAATGAATACACATTAGTAAAAGGCATTCCTTTAATTATTAATTGACATAAGAGGTAATAAGTAGATTACCGTTACTGCTTGATGGTGTGTTTGTAATATCTTACCATGGACGCTACAACACCCTGTATTTAACAACAGAGTAGTATTACAGGCAAGTGACACAAGGATAACAAATATCTCAGACAAGATGAGAATAAAAGCTTTTGAAATATGGTGCTACAGGAGAACGCTGAAGATTAAATTGGTGACCCGCCCGCACAGCCGCACGTGTTAGCTTGACCGTTTCCGGGCCGGGAAGTTTTATCGGCCACGGATTGAATGCACCCGGTGGATTAATAGCGAGGAGTCAGTATGCTGGCCGGCCTAGACGTGGTTCGTAGCCGGTTTCCACATCGCACTAGATGAATAGTGGACTTGTTCCCATACTTTGCCTTGGATACACGCTATGCAAACATTTAGAACACTTTCTCACACTTGCACACAAAATTCACTTTATACGCTGAAAGATTGCGTATGCTACTTCTGTCGTGGAAGATACATAGGGGATTGATGATCTTAGCTATTCGGTTCCCTAAAACACTTACGGAGCATCAGCATTAAACTGGATGATAGAATAACTACTGAGTAGGTACTGAATCGAATGCTAGAATAATTTCAGGAGTGTGTAGATTACAGTAGGTAGTCAGTGATAAAGACGCTTGCATAGGACGAACTTGCATTGAGAGCAACCTCAGACCAGTACTCAGATTGGAGACCCCATCAACAGTTGCATCAAAATGCTGTCCCCTCTGCGTGCTACACTACACTCTGTTCGTGGAAGCGTTGTTTGACTTCTATTTCGATAGTTGGCAATGCAGATAGGGCGCTGGTCGAGGTCATCCAAATTCTACCCTTTAGCATTCGTCGCCTGTCTGGGGTTACAATTTAAATACTTATGAGCACGTACGTGAAAAATACGAGAATATACACTGCCCGAAAAAAATCGCCACACAAAGAAAAAGTTGTGCAACGTAAACGAAAGTTGGTAGGCATCTTCCTACATCTGAAAGATGGTGTCTGTTCAGACTTCGCGCCAGCCGCGAAAAGAATGGCGCTATTAGTGGAACTAAAAGATTTGGAAATCACGTTTGCTTTAAATGGACGCTTTAAATGGACGCAGTCTTTGAGACCGGATGTGGTGAGTTGATGTTAGTGAAGAATGCCTTCAAGGAAACGAAGGTGCAGTTATCAACACCTCACTGAGTTTGAACGAGGTCGTGTAATACGACTCAGAAGTTATGTGTTCTTTCTGTGATAATGCAGAAAGACTTAGCCAAAATTTAACAACTGTACAGTACTACTGGCGGCGACAGTCACGAGAATATATGGTTGCAAGTATACCGGGTTCCGGACGACCACATGACACCACCGAATAGGAAGACCATCTTGTTCTGTGTATGGCTTTGATGCCTCGTGTTGCATTTGAGCGGAAGTTGCCAATACAGTGACACAAAGAACTGTTACAAATCGCTTACTTTATGGATAGCTCCTAGGCAGGCGGTAGCGTGCATTTCAGTGACACCAAACCACATCTATTTGTGACGCCAGTGGTGGCAAACAAGAGCTCATTGGACGACGAGGTGGAGGTCTGTTGTGTTTTCTGATGAAAACTGGTTCTACCACGGTGCTAGTGATGTGTTGGTCTGGAGGCTAGGTGAGCGCCTGAAGCCAACCTTTCTGCATACTAGACACAAAAGACCCATATCTGGAATTATATTCTGGGGTGCTCTTACGTGTAACAGCAGTAGCACTGCCGTCATTATCCCACGCACTCTAACAACAAACTCTGGTGATTCGACGTGTTGTGCTGCCATTCATGAACAACATCTCAGGGGCTATTATCGAACAGGACAACCGGCCACATACAGCTGTTGTAATTCAATATACTTTACAGAGGTCGACATTTTGTCTTGGCCTCCTCGGTTACCAGATCTACCTCCAATCGAGCTCATATGCGACAAAGTTGGAAGGGGACTCATTATGAGTCTCCATTTGGACGAATCGTACAGTATTTAGATTTGTGGGACATTTTAACATGATTGCACACCAGTGTCGCACTGCATGGGAATGTGAGCGAAAGCGTACTTGTCATCAAGGTTCCGATCTACCACGTCTAACCACCGTAGGTGGGGATTGCCATATTGTGCACCAAGCACATAGTAATCCCTTTACAGCTGCGCCTACCACCCGAGAACAAGCAACAGTCTCCCTGCAACATTCTGTATCAGTCCGTATCATTGGCTGGATACTTGCAGCAGCTGGACTCGGGAATTATCGTCCTATGTGTAGTTTGCCGTTAACACCACATCACGGATTACTACGCTTGAAGTGACGCCGTGACCGGCAAGCATGGACTATTGATCAATGGCGTCACATTACGTTCAGAGATAAATCGCGTTTCTGCACCATCCTGGCTGACGATCGTCGGGCAGTATGAAGGCCACGTGTGGAGAGGCCTCGTTCTCCTAAAGTTTTGGATGGGTACGACGGTGGGGATCCATCAGGTATGACTTCAGGTCACGTATGCTAATGACTGAGATAACTCTGTGGCACAGGACATTCTACGACGACTTGTATTACCTCTCATACGACAGTGTTCTGGTGCCACTTTTGAACAGCACAACGCTCGTTCACATTGGTAATGTGTCTCTATGGACTGACTCTGTGATGTTGAGGTACTCCCGGCGTCAACAAGAACACCACACATGTCCAAAACGAATATGTGTGGGATCAGCCCGGTGCCAGCATCCAGGATATCACGGACAGCTGTGAGCCAGCATGTCTCAGTAAAGGACACAACGGTTTTATGACACCGTTCCCAACCGTGTTAGTGCATGCATCCGGCCCAGAGCGGGTCCAATATGATACTGATAAGTGGGCTCGTACTGCCAAGTTCTTTGAACTCCATTTTCCAATCACTTATTACGGATTCTTAATCCACGAAGTCTCATTTCGTTCGTGCCTCCCCTTCTCGGTACCTCATTTCTTTGGTCGGGTTATATGGTTTATCGATGGTATAATTTAATTTACGTGCTGACATGGTGGCATGAAGTTTGAATCTCGTCGGTTTGATGTGTTTAAAAATATAATAACTGGTCGTTTGGACGAAGATTTGACCATATCATGGGCTTGAAAACGGGCTCACCAACAGTCGTCTACGTAAAAATAGTCCCTCTGATCGGGCCGGACAGTGTATAAAGCATTGTCTGGCCTTTGGCAGGTGACACTGAAATGGGAACTGGCTCTAAAGCCTCTTCACTATGATACAAAAGTGTCTGTATTTCTTACTTACTGCTGGACTCGCATTCGGGAGGGCGACGGTTCAATCCCGCGTCCATCCATCCTGATTTAGGTTTTCCGTGATTTCCCTAAATCGCTCCAGGCAAATGCTGGGATGGTTCCTTTGAAAGGGCACGGCCGGCTTCCTTCCCCGTCCTTCCCTAATCCAATGAGACCGATGACGTCGCTGTTTGGTCTCCTTCCCCAAACAACCCAACCCAACTTACTGCTGAATCACATTTAAGTTGCTTTGTAATGCATATAAAATTATGAGACAGAAAAAGGACTTAACGATCACTGGTGAAAGGAAATGTTAAAAGAAAATATAGTATTCAAAGTATAAACTGTTAATGCAGAGCCAGCTGGGGTGGCAGAGCGGTTCTAGGCGCTTCAGTCTTTAACCGCGCGACCGCTACGATCGCAGGTTCGAGTCCTGCCTCAGGCATGGATGTTAGGTTTAAGTAGTTCTAAGTTCTAGGGGACTGATGACCTCAGACGTTGAGTCCCATAGTGCTCAGAGCCATTTGAACAATTTTTTGTTAATGCAGACTGCCTTTGTAATAATATGACTAAATGAATGGCAGAAATATACCAGTCATCTAACACGAACATATATTGGAGACATTGATCGAATAATAGGACTTCACTGCTTCACTGCTAACAAGAAAAATAAATAGTGACGCGAGTGAGTGAGAGTGATTGACGAGTAATGGATGGGCGACAGTAGAGCACGTGATACCGCGACTTATGATTAATAAACAAACGAAATATCTGTTCATCCAACTACTTGATTTTCCGGTTCTTCTGAGGCTTCACCACTGAGTAAATACTTTTATTAACATGGTCGAACGAAGACTGTCGGATAATCGCGTCTTCGCTGTCTGAAGTATACATAAAAACTGAGGGTGGTCTCTATCTCTACTTCCTACTTAATGAATATATGTAGAGAAAATCAATCTACGAGCGAAATGTGATTAACTTTTGTGACTAACATAACTGGGTTAGTTGCTAGGCTCTGGCGACATTTCAACCGTGGGTTTCATTACGCAGGCGCATCCCTGTGTGTGAAAGGGGGCTTCTCCCCTCAAAGGCTTCGTTACAACGGAAATGGCCGTTTGGGCAATTGGTAACTTATTACTGCCAATTATCACTGAGCAGCGAACTTCGTCCGTACTAGAAAACATTATTAAGTTATTGGATCTCGACCCGTCAGGAACGCAGACAAAAATAATACTTAAATTTAGGAATTTCATAACTGATAACGTTTTGATATTAATTTTTTCCTGATACAGGAACCCCTTGAAGACGTGGCATCACATTCGTCCTATTAGGAGCGCACACACACACACACACACACACACACACACACACACACAGAGAGAGAGAGAGAGAGAGGGAGAGAGAGAGAGGGAGGAGAGAGGAAGGGAGGGAGAGAGAGAGAGAGAGAGAGAGAGAGAGAGAGGGAGATCGAGCTACAATGGAGAGTCTCCAGATCGTAGTAGACAGCAGCTCTCTAAAAGGATCATAGTCTGTTACTGATTCGGTCTAATTGCTCTGTATACCAGATATGTCCTGACTTTGTACATACAGGTATTTTATCAGATTGTACTTCACTTCTGTAGCTACACTTCTCAATAACCGTAATATTGAGACCGTATGGTACATTATATACAATATATTCAGGTTATGAGTTGCTGAAATTATCTAACTGTAATGGAGATATTACTATGGTGAGGTGCTGGAACTTTAATTTTTGTTGCTTGTGTGCATGCAGCCTCATGCCTTTGTACATATTCTAGCCTCTCGCTCTTCAGTCTGTTCGTGGAAACGAAGTCCATTCCGGTGAGACGAAAATTTGGACTGTGATCTAATTCTTCTTTTACAAATCATACATGAGATTCTTTACTCATAACGAAATTTTAAAGCCAGTATTGTGTGTTCCTATGTCCTCTTGTAAATAGAGCAAGACTTTGGTGGTGTATTCCGTGTGAGTTCTAACCTGTATTCCCATCCCTTGGTGGTCTTTCACTACGAATTTATGACCCTGAGGGCCTGTCAAAGGTGTTCTATAGAAGAACTGGAAAGGGGCACATGCAACAATACACAGGAACTTTGAAGGTTAAGCAGCGACTACAGTTTTGATAGCCGACATTGATATCTGGGTAATAAGTCATGTCGCAACTTAACTATATATTGCCAACAAGCTATACTTTACTTAGTAGATGAAGCTGCAGTTGTTCGACTGGTCCGGATCCCAGAGAGACAGTAGCACTAATGAGCATAGCGTAGAACTTGATTTTCTTATTCATATTATGAATGAAGTATCAGATTGCAACATTACACTTCTGAAGCCTCGGTTCACTGTACGAAGTGATATGAAATGAACTACGCATGTGAAATCAGTAATAAGGTAGGAGGTTGGAAGACTTAAATTCGCTAGGATATATGTGGGGAAGAGCATTACGCGTATGTGGAGACGACATATATGTCATCACTGCAGCCTCCTCTGGAATACTGGTCCAGTGCTTGTGATCAGAAGGGAGGGGTCCGAAGACATCAAGCACACGCTTCAAAAATGACAAAATTCTTTAGGGGGGTGAAACAAATATACTCAAGGAACTAGTGAGTATCATTGGAACAAAGACGACGATTTGTCGTGAAAAACTGTTGTGCAAATTTAGATAACTAGCATTCGATGTGGACTGTGCTGAGGTTCTGCTGCCTCGATGTGTGTCTCGTGTGTAGTGGATGAGAATAAGATCCTACGGAGATATACAGGCACGTCATAGAATAGTTGGTGGTTCTGCATATAATGTACAGGAGTTGCGAAGTAGGTATATGTAGATGTATTTCAAGTCCATGAGAAGTCGACACGTATTGACATTTTGAAAATAATCGATACTGTGAAGTGTATTACAATTCTGTTTTAAAACTTTATCGGTGATTGTGGTCAAGAAGATCGATTTTAAAGTGGAATATTTCGTTAAATGAGAACAAGAATTATTCTTTACTGACATTAATTAATTATTTAAGGAAAAATTAGGAGAATTTCAATTTATTCTGGCAAAGATATCAAGGAGTGTCAGACCGCACAAAGAACATATAAAAAGTCTGTGGCTTTGTTGAACTGTCAAAAATTCTTTTACGATAAACTTATCTACAACAGGGACTGGTGAATTATGCTGCGTCTATCCTTACCTTCTAGGTTGAATCTGCTACAGCTTAATGTTTTTCTTTATGGTTTTTTCAAGTAACTGGGAAAAGAACTTATAATTTGATCTGCAGCGTACCGTCGATATGGGGTACACGTTTAGGCTGTTGTGAAGCCTGTTGGTTTGCAGGTTGCCTTTCTTTCCCTGCTGCAGACATCGGCGCTGAGTTGCTGCGACAGGATCGGCGGTTCAGCGCAGTCTCCAGTGCGACGTTTCGAAGCTAGCTTTCTTAGCGGGGCTCAGTAGGAGCAGAGCAGTCTGCTGCAGTCTACCGCGGTGTGCAGACAATACGAGTGCGGCCGGTGACGTGCCGGAGCGTGTCGCCGCCGCCCCCTAACTCAGAGAGGGCGCGCGCGCAGGTAGCCGCAGCCGGGAGCGGCGCGACAAAGCGTTCCGGGCCATTTAGCCGCCCCCGGCTCGCCTCCGCATTGTGCGCCGCCCCTAATCAAGAAGGCCCGCCCCCGCGCCGCCTCCGCAAGACGCCCGACACGGCGCACCGCCGCCACTTGCCAGCGCGCACCACTCCCATTTATCAGGCCCCCATTAGCTCTACACAGATTCCCGTAGTGCAGTGCTGGTCATACGCTCCCCGACTACCCTGTTTATATTCGGAAAACACGCTAAGTAAGAGGAATTACAAAAATAGTATAATGTAAACGCTTTAATTATCACTAAGCTTTTCATATTCCTGACACCTACTCATTCCAACGGATTTTGTTTCTCTCCCTTTGTAACAGTTAATTTGGCAATCCTCCACCACGAGCCCCTACGCACGAACACAAGAAAAAGTGTGGTGGACCAAGGACTCCTTACAATTCAATGTTTTCGACAGTCTTCCCTGCGTGTTCATTTAAGAAAGTTAGCAATAGTTCCATCGCAAAAAATTTGGCCACGAACCATTTTCCACACGCTGTGTTCCGTGTGGAGATGCTTGTCAAGCTTCAACCATCAGGTAAACATCTGAACCGTTTGACTGTATTGCATGGAACTGGGGACCAAGAAGCGCCGTATCCACGAGACTCAGAGAGCCATAGACACGGGTTCCCAGGTACATGCCGTGTTTCTTGACTTCCGCAAGGCGTTCGATACAGTTTCCCACAGTCGTTTAATGAACAAAGTAAGAGCATATGGACTATCAGACCAATTGTGTGATTGGATTGAAGAGTTCCTAGATAAAAGAACGCAGCATGTCATTCTCAATGGAGAGAAGTCTTCCGAAGTAAGAGTGATTTCAGGTGTGCCGCAGGGGAGTATCGTAGGACCGTTGCCATTCACAATACACATAAATGACCTTGTGGATGACATCGGAAGTTCACTGAGGTTTTTTGCGGATGATGCTGTGGTATATCGAGAGGTTGTAACAATGGAAAATTGTACTGAAGTGCAGGAGGATCTGCAGCGAATTGACGCATAGTGCAGGGAACGGCAATTGAATCTCAATGTAGACAAGTGTAATGGGCTGTGAATACATAAAAAGAAAGATCCCTTATCATTTAGCTACAATATAGCAGGTCAGCAACTGGGAGCAGTTAATTCGATAAATTATCTGAGAGTAGGCATTAGGAGTGATTTAAAATGGAATGATCATATAAAGTTGATCGTCGGTAAAGCAGATGCCAGACTGAGATTCATTGGAAGAATTCTAAGGAAATGCAATCCGAAAACAAAGGAAGTAGGTTACAGTACAGTTGTTCGCCCACTGCTTGCATATTGCTCAGTAGTGTGGGATCCGTACCAGATAGGGTTGATAGAAGAGGTAGAGATGATCCAACGGAGAGCAGCGCGCTTCGTTACAGGATCATTTAGTAATCGCGAAAGCGTTACGGAGATGATAAACTCCAGTGGAAGACTCTGCAGGAGAGACGCTCAGTAGCTCGGTACGGGCTTTTGTTGAAGTTTCGAGAACATACCTTCACGGAGGAGTCAAGCAGTATATTATTCCCTCCTATCCTACGTATATCTCGCGAAGAGGCCATGAGGATAAAATCAGAGAGATTAGAGCCCACACAGAGGCATACCGACAATCTTTCTTTCCACGAACAATACAAGACTGGAATAGAAGGGAGAGCCGATAGTGGTACACAAAGTACTCTCCGCCCCACACCGTCAGGTGGCTTGCGGATTATGGATGTAGATGTAGATGCAGATGTAGAGAGGCTTCGTCCCCGCCGTAGCCCACAGTGATACACAACCCCATAACAGGCTACAGCAGTCCACTCATCCCACCGCCGCCCCACACCGAATCCAGGGTTATTGTGCGGTTCGACCCCCAGTGGACACCCCGGGAAAGTCTCACACCAGACGAGTGTAACCCCAACGTTTTCGTGGTAGAGTAATGATGGTATACACGTACGTGGAGAAAGTAGATGTATGTAGATGTAGAAAGTGTTTGCGCAGCGCCGGCCGGTGTGGCCGTGCGGTTAAAGGCGCTTCAGTCTGGAACCGCGTGACCGCTACGGTCGCAGGTTCGAATCCTGCCTCGGGCATGGATGTGTTTGATGTCCTTAGGTTAGTTAGGTTTAATTAGTTCTAAGTTCTAGGCGACTGATGACCTCGGAAGTTGAGTCGCATAGTGCTCAGAGCCATTTGTTTGTGCAGCAATCGCCGACATAGTGCAACTGAGGCGGAATAAGGGGAACCAGACCGCATTCGCCGAGGCAGATGGAAATCCGCCTTAAAAACCATCCACAGATTGACCGGCACACCGGACCTCGACACTAATCCCGGGCGGATTCGTGGCGGCGACCAACACGTCTTCCCGACCGGAAAGCAGTGCGTCAGATCGCACGACTAACCGGACGGGCTGTGTGAGCGATAGTCGCAAGATTTTCATTGTCATTTCGCAACAGATTAATTTGTCGATGTAAGATTCCGGTTTCTCCAATGGAAGATACGGCAATTTGCCCAATTATCTAACATGAATTAATGAGGCACTGTACAAAAATAGTGATTAACGAATTCAGTGACTACTAAATGAAACAAGAATCACAACTTATTCCTTTTATTACGATTACAGTGACCCATAAATCACCTGACAAGCAATAGTAATACACAAGTACAGCCTTGGCACATCTGATAAAAGGGTCTGGAGAAAGATTGTACTAATAAAGTCTAAAATGGAACACTTGCAGTTGCGAATTTGTACCGTGATTATCGTGTTGTCAGTATACAAGACACATAGTACCAGAGAAGGCAATGCGTCGCATTTGTGACAGACGTTGGAGCAAGCTAGTCATTTGAATCTGAAAACAAGATCTCAGAGTGAGGCTTGAAGTTATTCAAAGTTTATAAAAATGACTTAACTGTCCCTCCCATCATATCGCGGTCGTGGCTCAATCTCACCATACCAAACTGTAGGTGGATGTTGCGTCTACAGAATCAGTCATTCGCTACACAGAAACGACCCTCGCTAGAGGCTAAGTTCAAGTCAGACCACAATCTTTCTAAATCCCTCAGCTCCATCTGTTCTGTCGGCATAGGTGTGGTCTGACGGTCGAGGCACCTGGAGATCAAGTCGTCCATTGATGAACAGATGAAGTAATTTTGTATTCAATGTTTACTGAAAAGAAAACTCGTATTTGTGTGTTCCGTGTTATTTACTCTGCTCAGATTGGCTGGACTATGATTACTCCTAGCGCTGAACAGTAAAAACCTTCCTTAGAAGACGCTGATCCTCTTCCCTGAGTTTTTCATTCAAGCACTTGACAAGTAACGAATGTCGTTCCATTTAGTGCTGAAAAAGGCATTTCGCTCTCCCTTTACCTTTCTCTATGACCAATGAAGTAGGTCTTTGGCAGCACAGTCTAGTTTCTGTCTCGCAATTCCAGTTTATTTACATTTACCAATCCTGGCAGTTCTTGATGATGACGATGAAGTCCCATACTCCATGACAGAGCGTAGGGGAACGATGCGAGAGACCCGCACAACCTGTCCGCAGCTCGTGGTCGTGCGGTAGCGTTCTTGCTTCCCACGCCCGGGTTCCCGCGTTCGATTCCCGGCGGGGTCAGGGATTTTCTCTGCCTCGTGATGACTGGGTGTTGTGTGATGTCCTTAGGTTAGTTAGGTTTAAGTAGTTCTAAGTTCTAGGGGACTGATGACCATAGATGTTAAGTCCCATAGTGCTCGGAGCCATTTGAACCATTTTTGAACCCGCACCACCGTACTAGGCAAGGTCATAGTGGAGGTGGTTTGCCATTGCCTTCCTCCGACCGTAATGGGGATGAATGATGGTGATGAAGCCTATGGAACAACATCCAGCCATCTCGAGGCAGGTGAAAATCCCTGACCCCGCCGGGAATCGAACCCGGGACGCCGTGCTCGGGAAGCGAGAACGCTACCGCAAGAACACGAGTTGCGGACGGCAGTTTTTATATTTTATGAACATAAGTTTTTGTGAAGTCAACGTTTGTTGGCGTCCCATGTTTTCAGAAGCTCCCGTATCTGAGAGTTCTGAGTTCATTTTTAGAAGTTATGTAAAGATTCGAGTGTGTTGTAAGCAAACACAGCCTTCTACGTTTTGTACACAATAGCACCTTCCTGGATCTTTCTTAAAACAGCGTTCCTTCTCTTACCACTTGTGATTCATAAAACAGTCGCCGGGGAGGCCTTACGCTCAAGAGATCATAGATATGATCTGTTCCTTTGGTGCGTCCTGCAGCCAGTCGCGGCACTAAAGAAGGAAGATCAGTGGACTGCATGCCATGGCCTGCTCCTCTCCCAGCGCCCCCTCTGGCGCTCAGAATTCGTTTCCTGTGTGCGGACTTGGCGACCCTAGGGTTCTTGTACTGGGGACTGGCAAGCGCCGGCAGGCCCTGTCACCGTAAGCTCTGGGCATACTTCAGCGACCACCGTCCGACGCGGCGTTGGAACATTGTGTGTCATGGCGAATGAGGATTTTCACATTACTGCCTGGATCACGAAGATGAAGAAATCTTTATAAAAAGTCGCTCAGTCTTAAGGTATACAGCGCGCCCATGAGATGCATGGCTGTTGAGGTGGAACAGTCGCTACAGCAAAGTCCAGGGAGCCTGCCGCGCCTCAAGTGTACAAGACTTATTCAGGCATGCGGGGCTTTGTCTAGGCAGACTATTTCCCTGGCTGCTGGTTGGACCACTTTGGCATCCACGACTTCACATTCACTTCCTCTCGACGGTCTGGGTGGTCCATTGGGTAGCACTCACACAAATCCTTCAATGTGAGCACCGGAGGATAGGAAGCCTAAGTAATCTTCCTCTAGAGTTGAGGCACTGTATCGTAACAGGTCGTGACCAGCACATCAAAATGAGTTTCTTGCGGAAAGGGAGAAGATGGTATGTTTGAGAAGGTATTGCTCTTTTGTACCCAGAAAGGCCTTGATGATTTGGCTGGAGACCTCAATTCTGTTAAACAGTTGCGTCATCCACAGTGCTGGTCGAAACAACGACATCACAGCAAGTCCAGATTTTTTAGTGTGCAGTTCAATAGCACAGAAACCTTAACTACTGTCAAGGAGTGGTCACATGCCATGACATCATGCTTGTGGATACTTCAATACTAAAGGATGGATGGGCTGCTGAAACAGGTAATGTGTCGTGTGGATGGAAAACTGGAAAAAACAGACTCATTTACATTGATATGTGTTTCATCGGATTTGCCAGATTTTGTTGAAGTTGGATTTTTATGACTTAAAGTCATACTGTACTTCCACAAACCTAGTAGATGATCCAAGGAATTCGGGACACCTCTCTCAGGTGTAATGGACCAGCTAAGTGTGGTAAGCGTGGTATGGCCCCCACCCTGACAAAGTTACATGTACCTTTATGTCATTTATTCCAGCTTGGAGCATAGACTGTGTGGTGTACATGGAACAAAAGAAAGTCCATGAGTTAAAGATGACTAAGAGTGTATCTTCCACCGAAGCGAAGAAGAAGCAAAAAAATGGTTCAAATGGCTCTGAGCACTATGGGACTTAACTACTGTGGTCATCAGTCCCCTAGAACTTAGAACTACTTAAACCTAACTAACCTAAGGACATCACACACATCCATGCCCGAGGCAGGATTCGAACCTGCGACCGTAGCAGTCGCGCGGTTCCGGACTGCGCGCCTAGAACCGCTAGACCACCGCGGCCTTCAAGAAGATGCACTAATCCCTTCAACCTCCAACGTTTTCCACTTCATTTGCTTTAGTACTCGCAAAGAAACTTGCCGCTATGTGTGTTTCCCCCCAGATGTCAGCTATGGACCGCAATACCAAGAAATGCTCGCACGAGTGCACTTGTAGCGGCGACAGTTCAGATGAACTGCTGCTGTCTCCACAGAAACTCCTACAGTGACCACTACTTCCGCTGCTGCTGCTGCTGTCTCTACGCAAACTCCAATGGTGACTACTGCTTCCGCTCCTGCTGCTGATGCTGTGGTGTCACCGCCAGACACCACACTTGCTAGGTGGTAGCCTTTAAATCGGCCGCAGTCCGTTAGTATACGTCGGACCCGCGTGTCGCCACTATCAGTGATTGCAGACCGAGCGCCGCCACACGGCAGGTCTAGTCTAGAGAGACTCCCTAGCACTCGCCCCAGTTGTACAGCCGACTTTGCTAGCGATGATTCACTGACTACATACTTTCTCATTTGCCGAGACGACAGTTTAGCATAGCCTTCAGGATAATATTGTGAATCATGTACTGTCAAGAGCGACGTTCATCATTAATGGATTCAAGTTAAGTATCAAACTAATAACGTCCGCTTTCTGAATTCTAATTCCTTGTCATGTTCCAGACCTCACGTCAGTATAGTTCTTCCCTCCTCACGCCAGCCTGCGTGAACTAAAACGCGTGCATTTTGATCTCCTCTAGTAACACGGTGTTGGCTCTTCAGCCAACACTACAGATGCTACTTTGGCAGGGTGAGTGCTGAACACTAGATTGGTACAGCCTACCTAGGTATCTTAGAATCTGAAGGAGAAGGCTAAGGTTAAGTTTACTGAAGAGGGCAGAATCGATGCATTTGGCTCAACAGATCCAGGAACACAGAGCATGACGAGTCGGCCAAGGACTTAGAATTCTGCTTCGATGAACTGTTGAATCCACTCAGTTCTCCTTCTTCTGAAGTAGGTTCTTCTACACGCAGAGGGGCAAAGGGTAAACATAATGCTCCCACAGAAATGGCTCCTGTGCTTCAAATGAACACAAACAGCTACAGCACACATGCGGAGGAACTGGAACTGTTGGCACGGGAGAGACGCCTAAGTCTGTGTCTACAGGGAACGCATTTTAAAGATAGAGATATCCCTGTGATCAGGGGATGTAGCCCTTACCTGAAAGATGACCTCAGTGGAGACGGGGCAAAAGGTGGAGTGGCTGTCTTTGTAAATGACACGTGCTGCTCCACTTCTGTCTCCCTCATAACAGCCGCTCTGGCAGTTGCAGTCAGGGAGCATATTCCATTTTCTGTTACCATCTGTATCAATCGCTAAACGTAAGTTTGGATTTGGGGAGGGAGTGGCGTCTTTCGGACCTGATTTCACAACTCAGAGAGAACAAGTTACTCTCTCACCTATTTTTCGCATACAGAAAATTGTTGAAGATTTTATTACGACCTGACACACCTTGAGCGAGACTCCCGAAAGATAATGACCTGAGCAGACGTTGATGGAGCCTGGTAGGGCGCTAAAAGCATGTGGTATTTTTATGATTCTTAACTCATTGTTGGGACACAGCTCCAGCAGAACAATGCTGCAATACCTGCCACAGTGACAGCAGAAGCCTGGGCAGAGGCGGTGGTCTAAAGGAATGCATCTACCCAGTAGTATCAAAACTGGGCACTGTGTGCAAAGCCACATATAATTAAAATTCACGGTTTCATGTTCGCTGATAATGCAAGTAGACCAATGAATCATTTCCCTCGGCCACCTCTGCAACATAAAAAAACTTCAGCGTCTGAGAAACGTTTACAGATAGAACCTTTATTACACCTCATAGCTAGGACTCACAAGCTCCAAGGCATAGGCGATTTAGATAAACATCTTTGAGATTGTATGTGCTTGCTCGTTGCCGAGGGAAGCAACATGACTTTGAAGAATATCATCTCGTCCCCCTCTGTGAAAACTTAAAAAAGCCAGTAACTGGTGGATTCTTTTTCTTTCAGAGACGCAGGTTTCTTAAACTTTGCCCTGGTTCGACATGAGTTTGTGCTGTCGTGTGGGAGGGGGGATTTAGCGCCTCTAGACCCTTGTGATTGGCTCAAGATAGGGTGAAGGCGGTTCCGTTCATGCATTTTTGGCGAAAACGGAATTTTTTTCTGGAGAAGTACAAAGCACTGGGGTGCAGGACTTCTTTCTGAAGGGACTTCTAGTCGAAGCCCTGGCATATGTGGTTGGTACTTGGGACCTGTCCTGAGACTGACTTCACTTGCGATTAGTTTACACCAAGGAGCCTGTGGTGAAGTTCTTAGTGTACCCACAGTGTGACTTCAAATGTCTCGGACTACTTGTTTGCCGAGGGCACACTTATTGGTTTTTGGTTTACCAGTCTCGATATTTGGTATTCTTGTGCGCTCTGTCATATAAGTGAGCCAAATTCGTCTTTGGTATGACCAGCGAACAGGCGTGTCACACACCGAAATCAACCATGATTTCAGGGCCCTGGTAGAGAATAAATTGCGACCCGTCTGCCAGATCGTTAGACCATGAGATTTTTTTCATAGCTGTGATAGATTCACTGGTGCCGCCTCCACATCTCACCTCCTCCACCGCACACATCTAGCCAGCGCAAGTCACGTCACCACACGAAGTATACAGGGTAACGTACTGCCACTCCGGTATTGCCAGGGTGTACAGATCTCAATCGTCACTTGCTCTCAGCTGCACCTATGTAGGGAAACTTTAGTAGATTCGGTCAATCAAAGTCTCCTCAGCGTCAGATCAATTCAGCTTGAGTTATCCACATTTTTAGGGCCAAAGTACTTGACTCACTGATCACCTAGTTAAACTGCTTTTGCCAAGCAGGATCCACCCAGTGGAGCATTAAATCACCTGTTAATTGTTTAGGGTATTCAATCTATAACTTGTTTAGTATAATTTATGTCTTTTTTGAAAAAATAAATGTTGTTAGTACACTAAATTTTGCCAGTATTCTCAATCAATTAAATAGTCCAAACAAGTTACCTTCCAACTCCTTCCAGCCTTACTATTTGTAGGAGATTTTAACACACACAGTGCACTATAGGAATCTCAATCGGTGTGTCCCAGGGGCTGGGTTGTCAAAAGTATCAGAGGAGCCATGCCTTCTTTACGTTGGTGGTAAACACACACCTCAGCAGTGCCATGGAGTTATTCTAGCCCACAGACTTTCACATTGGGAAGTTGTCGCTGACCTGCATTCCAGTGACCATTTATTTATCTGAATTAACCTCTCAGATAGAGCTGGTCTGAAAGGAAACCGCCACAGTGGCTGCTTATCAGAGCAAATTGGTCACTCTACAGTCAATTAGCTACATTTTAATTTAGATCTAGTGTCCAGGACTGGATGGATCACATTACTAATGTGATCCGTCTTGCCGCTCATGCGACTATCCCTAAGCCTTCAGACCGACTTCGGAGGCGACATGTCCCTTGGTGGAATTATGAGTGTCACTCAGCCATCAGGGAGAGAGGCATGGCCTTGCGATGGTTTAAACGTTAATCTTCAGCTATCAACCTCGCAGCCTTTCTAATTGCGAAAGCTAATGTACGATGGGAAATCAATCCTGGAAAGAGTTCCACTAGGTCATCCAAGGTATGGGAAGCCATACACAGGATATATGGCAAATGTGCCATAAAACCTATGACTAGTGCTTTGCGGCAAGGGTGTCTCCATTCTACACCTGGTGACATAGCGAATGCCATGGAGGATTACTTTTGTTCGATCACTGCCACTGCAAACAAAGAACCACCTTTCCCCCACCGTCGGACCTTGGTGGAGAGAGGGGGTTGCAATTTTAATTCTACCAACACTGAGGACTACAGTTGCCCTTTCTCTGTAAGAAAGCTTAAGTATGCCCTGTGTCAGGTCAAGGAGCCTGCCGCAGGTAAGGATCTAATATCGTACAGCATGTTACAGTGGATGCAAAGGAAATGCTCTTGTCTCTTTCTAGCGCGATTCGGTTGACCAAGGATTTCCTAATTCGTGGAGTGAGGCGATTTCAGTGCCCTTTCTGAAACCAGGGGATTACTGCACGTTGCCCAGTAATTACTGTAGCGTGACTCTCACTAGCTGCATAGGGAAGACACCAGAACGCATGGTCAACCGACGTCTCATCTGCGTCCTAGAATCGTGGGGCCAACTTACTCGCTCCGGTTGTGAGTTCAGAAGGTATCACTCAATCCTTAACAAACTCACCCTGCTTGAAGCGGAAATCCAACAAGCCTCCCTATGCAGACAGCACGTCATAGATAACTTCTTCTGTCTTGAGAGGGCTTACGGCATTACTTGTAAGCATCATATGCTGGGACAGCTTCACCATCGGGGTTCCAGAGGACGATTACTACTTTTCATACAGTCGTTCCTTTCCAGACGTTGCTTTCGATCGATGTTTTTCCGAGCGATTCGTTAAAGAAAGTGGGGTACCTCAATGATTTGTTTTAAGTGTAACTTCGATCGCTATTGCCATCAATGATATTACCTCCACAGTAAAGTATCTTGTTATGTGAACATTGTTTGTGGATGACTTTGTCATCTTCTGCTCCTCATCCAACCTTGCTATGTCCGTTCGTCAGCGTGAACTTGCAATACAACGATTGGAAGAGTGGGCAGGCAGTACAGGTTTCAAATTTTCCTCTGAGAAATGTGCTTGTGTTAATTTTAAACACTTGTGGCATCCTTTTAACCCGCCTCTTGTTATAATTTTACACTGTTCAGTGAAGTTTTTGTATCTCACTTTCGATGAACGCCTCACTTGGTTTCCACATCTGAAGGCCTGCTTTAGTTTTATAAGGTGTTAGTGCAATCCGTCTTGATTATAGTTGCTCAATTTATGGCTCAGCACGACCATCTCTTCTTTAGATACTTGATGCTGGTCAGCGTGAGGGGATTTGGCTGGTGACAGGGGCGTATACAACGATTCCAATTCCTAGCTTCTGTAAGGATGCAGAAGCATATATCACTAGGGATCAGACTGTACTGTCTACAGGAAAAATTAAAGAAATCTTTGGAGAAAAGAGAACCGGCTATATGAATATCAAGACCTCAGATGGAAAACCAGTCCTCAGCAAAGAAGGGAAAGCAGAAAGGTGCAGTGAACATATGAGGTTGTATGCAAGGCAGACGTACTTGAGGGCAATATTATGGAAAGGGAAGAGGACGTAGAGGAAGATGAGAAGGGAGATATGATACTTCATGAAGAATTTGACAAATCACTGAAAGACTTAAGTCGAAAAAAGGCCCTGGGGGTAGGAAACATTCCGTTAGAGCTACTGATAGCCTAGGGAGAGCCAGCCACGCAAGCCGCATGAGACAGGCGAAATACACTCAGACTTCAAGAAGAACATATTATTCAATCTTTGTATTGAGCAAGCAGTATAGGAAACAAAGGAAAAATATGGAGTAGGAATTAAAGATCATGGAGAAGAAATAAGATCTTTGAAGTGTGCCGATGACATTGTAATTCTGTCAGAGACAGCAAAGGACCTGGGAGAAGTTGAACGGAATGAACACTATCTTTAAAGGAGGATATAAGATGGACATCAACGAAAGCAAAACGAAGATAATGGAATGTACTCGAATTAAATCAGGCGATGCTGAGGGAATTATATTAGGAAATTAGACACTTAAAGTAGTACATGAGGTTTGCTAATTGGGAAGCAAAATAACTGGTTATGATTGAAGTAGCGAGGTTATAAAATGTTGACTGGCAATTGCAACAAGTGCGTTCCTGAAGAAGAGAAATTTGTTAACATCGAGTATACACTCCTGGAAATTGAAATAAGAACACCGTGAATTCATTGTGCCAGGAAGGGGAAACTTTATTGACACATTCCTGGGGTCAGATACATCACATGATCACACTGACAGAACCACAGGCACACAGACACAGGCAACAGAGCATGCACAATGTCGGCACTAGTTCAGTGTATATCCACCTTCCGCAGCAATGCAGGCTGCTATTCTCCCATGGAGACGATCGTAGAGATGCTGGATGTAGTCCTGTGGAACGGCTTGCCATGCCATTTCCACCTGGCGCCTCAGTTGGACTAGCGTTCGTGCTGGACGTGCAGACCGCGTGAGACGACGCTTCATCCAGTCCCAAACATGCTCAATGGGCGACAGATCCGGAGATCTTGCTGGCCAGGGTAGTTGACTTACACCTTCTAGAGCACGTTGGGTGGCACGGTATATATGCGGACGTGCATTGTCCTGTTGGAACAGCAAGTTCCCTTGCCGGTCTAGGAATGGTAGAACGATGGGTTCGATGACGGTTTGGATGTACCGTGCACTATTCAGTGTCCCCTCGACGATCACCAGTGGTGTACGGCCAGTGTAGGAGATCGCTCCCCACACCATGATGCCGGGTGTTGGCCCTGTGTGCCTCGGTCGTATGCAGTCCTGATTGTGGCGCTCACCTGCACGGCGCCAAACACGCATACGACCATCATTGGCACCAAGGCAGAAGCGACTCTCATCGCTGAAGACGACACGTCTCCATTCGTCCCTCCATTCACGCCTGTCGCGACACCACTGGAGGCGGGCTGCACGATGTTGGGGCGTGAGCGGAAGACGGCCTAACTGTGTGCGGGACCGTAGCCCAGCTTCATGGGGACGGTTGCGAACGGTCCTCGCCGATACCCCAGGAGCAACAGTGTCCCTAATTTGCTGGGAAGTGGCGGTGCGGTCCCCTACGGCACTGCGTAGGATCCTACGGTCTTGGCGTGCATCCGTGCGTCGCTGCGGTCCGGTCCCTGGTCGACGGGCACGTGCACCTTCCGCCGACCACTGGCGACAACATCGATGTACTGTGGAGACCTCACGCCCCACGTGTTGAGCAATTCGGCGGTACGTCCACCTGGCCTCCCGCATGCCCACTATACGCCCTCGCTCAAAGTCCGTCAACTGCACATACGGTTCACGTCCACGCTGTCGCGGCATGCTACCAGTGTTAAAGACTGCGATGGAGCTCCGTATGCCACGGCAAACTGGCTGACACTGACGGCGGCGGTGCACAAATGCTGCGCAGCTAGCGCCATTCGACGGCCAACACCGCGGTTCCTGGTGTGTCCGCTGTGCCGTGCGTGTGATCATTGCTTGTACAGCCCTCTCGCAGTGTCCGGAGCAAGTATGGTGGGTCTGACACACCGGTGTCAATGTGTTCTTTTTTCCATTTCCAGGAGTGTAGATATAAATGTCAGGAAGTCGTTTCTGAAAGTATTTGTATGGAGTGTAGCCATGTATGGAGGTGAAACGTGGACGATAAATAGCTTGGACAAGAAGAGAATAGATGCTTTCGAAATGTGGTGCTACAGAAGAATGCTGAAGATTAGATGGGTAGATCACATAACTAATGAGGCGGTATTGAATAGAATTGGGGAGAAGAGGAGCTTGTGGTACAACTTGACTAGAAGAAGGGATCGGTTGGTAGGACATGTTCTGAGGCATCAAGGGATCACCAAGTTAGTACTGGAGGGCAAGGTGGAGGGTAAAAATCGTAGAGGAAGACCAAGAGATGAATACTCTAAGCAGATTCAGAAGGATGTAGGCTGCAGTAGGTACTGGAAGATGAAGAAGCTTGCACAGGATAGAGTAGCATGGGGAGCTGCATCGAACCAATGTTTGGACTGAAGACCGCAACAACAACACCTGCTTCTAACACCTTGTAACAATATGTATAGGCCTACTCACTTCTTTGAGTACAGGCGCTGATGACCATGATGTTGAACGCTCTAAACATAGCACCACCAGCACCATCAGCGCTACCACCCGGCGCGTCCTACTAAGAAATTCTTCAAAGGTGGTTCCTTGACGGCCTACGTAACACCACTGCTCATCTGAGCACCATCCGCTCATCCCAATATGCTTCCAAAGTCCTCTTACACAAAACACGCAGTTCTGAATGAAAATGTAAATTACGTTAATTAACTGTTACCAATCAGTGGTACCGATATTCACTACATTTCTCGGTATTGATTAATTACGCCTACCTAACGAGTCTTTGTATGCTGATTTTATATTCGTTACAGGACAATTTTGGAGAAAAGGCGCGTAATATAATCATGAAACAATATTCGCCCTTCATTTTAATATATTTCAACTAGAAAATTATCTTGGCGTTGTGCTAGGAATGGTATGCAATGGTTTTTTCACCTGAGACCAAGAGGGAGAGTCAGTGTGTGGCGTATCAAGAGAATGTGTCAGGGCAGTCCTGTACAGAATGAGCTGGAAAGTTGCCGTGACGCGAAACACACCTCTTGGGGCCGCTTCCTTTGACGCTTCTCCCTGATAACCCTTCATAACACAGTCATCACGTAAATCGATAACGTGCTCACTAGACCAAAGTCACTGAGTCCAACGGAAATTTTGATGGGATATAATTTTATGTTACTTTCTTTGTTTTTATCAATCTGTTGCGCCACACTTACAACCAGAAGCTATTAACCCTCGAGCGGGCGCGCCGTTTTTCATAACACGAGCGTGCGCGCGGCGCACTTTGTACACATGTATAGAATAGCTTCAATTATGTTGCCAAGGCGAGTCATGTATGATCAAAATCACCGTTTAATCTTAGTTTATTTAAACAAGGAGAAAATAAACTTACATAATATGAGGTAAGAACTTTCTGTTCCCAAGGACAGGTGTTAAAGAGACAGTAATGACGCATTCGAAGCGTTAAACAGTGCAGTTGCGAAAGATCTCGGTCAGCTGCTTATTCAATCACTAATTATCTCGTCGACAACTGTCTAAATGTGGGATTATGTTGCTAGTTCGTAACTGAGGTCTTTTTTTTAAGTGATCGTAAATTTTTTCTCGTCTAGATCGCTTTGTATTTTATATTACTGCTGCTCACTTGGACGTACGATAACACAATTTATCGCTGTATTACCTGAAGCAATACTGAAGGAATGGGTATGGGTTTGCAGTTGTGAAACAAAAAGGAACAGCACAAAATCATTTTATTTTTGGTTGGCGCACTTTATACACAGGCGCGCCCGCTCGAGTGCTGAATTTTCTAATTACTTGGACTATAGTAGATAATATACCTGAGGTTAAAAATCAATTCAGAAACTTCAGTAAGTAATGAGGGCCAGATTTGCATATCAGTTTTGTACTTTGTTGTATTAGAAATTATTAACTGTTGCCGAGATCGTGGTTCTCATTAAAATCAAGTCTATATTGGACCTTGAACACTTTCACGGACAGGAATACATCTGAAATGTGAATTTGGCCGTTAAAAGACGCCAGTGCTAGGCACCATTACGTCCCAGAGTACTACTTGAAGATTAGCTGCCAAAGACGCGATTATGGTGGCCATAAAAATAAGTGTTACTTTGGTCTGTCGACTGTTTTCTTTCGTGACAAAGAGCTTAAATAACACCCAAAGCAAGCAGTGGGTCTCAGTTTTTGAACCATCGTGGGGATATAAAAACATTTTTCTGCAACAGGTACAGTCAGCTCCAGACCTCATGGACCAACTGTTTAGGCGGTATGTAGTAACAGTATACCTGAGTGCTGAAGCATAAAATGTTTAAGAAAGGCTAACAGTTTTCAAATAGCTAACCGTTTAAGCTTCTTGTTGATCGCTTTACGCGACAAGCTGACTAGTAAACATTACGATGACAGATCAAACGTACGACTACAACCGAACGTCAGAATCATCCCTGTTGCCTCCCAGGCAACGCAAGAAGTTCTGCAGTCACTGTAGCATTATACGACAAAAACTGTCTTTCTCTCGCCTTCATTTTCTCGTATATTTCAGCATTCATTTCGTGTGAATTTTTCGTATTTTTCAAGTAAACGGTTTGAGGATTCTTTGCTGTTTATTTAG
The DNA here is from genome assembly GCF_021461385.2 of Schistocerca piceifrons. NCBI lineage: Eukaryota > Metazoa > Arthropoda > Insecta > Orthoptera > Acrididae > Schistocerca > Schistocerca piceifrons. Next base: position 159,698,998 of record NC_060138.1, read on the forward strand.
AAACCGACAAACATATTGATTTCCTATCTTTGGCTATCTCCTACTCCCCCCTCTCTCTACACTTCGTCCATCACCCACTTCCTGTCCATATACACCTGCTTTTCCTTCTGTCCTTCTTCCCCTTCCCTCTCTCGCTATCCATCTGCTCATCCCCATCTGTCCAGCTGCTCCTTCAACATCTGCCCATCCCCTCATTCCCCTTCCAAGTCCGTCTGCTCCTGCCTACTCTATCTCCTCCTCACCTCCCCCACCAATCCCCTTCTCTCTGTACATTTCCCCTCTCTCTTAATCCACCTCCTGCTCTCCCTGTCTCTGCTTATTTCCTCCTCTTCCCGTTTAATCTCCTCCTCTTTCCTTTCACCGCACATCTCCTCCTCCCTCCTCTCCCTGCCCATCTCCATCTCTTTTCTTCCTCTCCATCCCGTCCTCCCACTTCACTTTCTCCATCTCCTCCATTACTCTTTCTCTGTCATTTTGCCCGTCCCGCTCTCTCTGTCCATCCCCTCCTCTCCCACATTTGCGTCCAGCTCATCTTTCTACCTCGCTGTCTGTCCATCTCTTGCTCCTCCCGCGTGTCCGCAGCTCGTGGTCGTGCGGTAGCATTCTCGCTTCCCGCGCCCAGGGTCCCGGGTTCGATTCCCGGCGGGGTCAGGGATTTTCTCTGCCTCGTGATGACTGGGTGTTGTGTGCTGTCCTTAGGTTAGTTAGGTTTAAATAGTTCTAACTTCTAGGGGACTGATGACCAGAGATGTTAAGTCCCATAGTGCTCAGAGCCATTTGAACCATTTTTTTGCTCCTCCAGCTCTGTATCCATATTATCACCCGAAAAGCAGAAAGTTGCTGATTCTTATTCCCAAAATATTTCTTTCTAGGTAGTAAGGAATATGTGTAACAAGTTTCTTTGAAATCGACACAGGCGTTTAGGACAAGTTTTTATCCATGGCTTTCTCCTCGTATGCATGTATTTCATATATAACTAACAAACTTCACACATGGTTCACATGTATCTTAAGCGCATGTTACCTGAAGCTTTGTTTTCACACTCAATGTTACGACGTCGTATCTTCTGAAACATGTTTCGTACAAGGATATAGTAATTTTGTAGGTACATCCAGCGGTATATATGGATACTATCTGCGAAATGTCTTGCGACTATCGTTAGTAATACAGAAGTAATAAATTAACCCGGCCGGCCGGAGTGGCCGTGCGGTTCTAGGAGCTGGAACCGAGCGACTACTACGGTCGCAGGTTCGAATCCTGCCTCGCGCATGGATGTGTGTGATATCCTTAGGTGAGTTAAGTTTAAGTAGTTCTAAGTTCTAGGTGACTGATGACCTCAGAGTCGTATAGTGCTCAGAGCCATTTGAACCATTTGAACCTTAAATTAAAACGTCACCCTCGACGTGGCAGTCTGACTGTACGACCACCGGAAATGTGGTAGGCGATAAACAATTTTCATTCAATAATGTTTTGGCAGTTATCAGCGATAAGAAGTTTCTTAAGTGTTTGAAATCATGTGTACAGTTTGTTGCTCTGATTCTCAAATATTACACTACTGGCCATTAAAATCGCTACACCAAGAAGAAATACAGATGATAAACAGGTATTCATTCGACAAATATATTATACTAGAACTAACATGTGATTACATTTTCACGCAATTTGGGGGCATAGATCCTGAGAAATCAGTACACAGAACAACCACCTCTGGCCGTAATAACGGCCTTGATACGCCTGGGCATTGAGTCAAACAGTGCTTGGATGGCCTGTACAGGTACAGCTGCCCGTGCAGTTTCAACACGATACCACAGTTCATTAAGAGTAGTGACTGGCGTATTGTGACGAGCCAGTTGCTCGGCTGCCATTGACCAGGCATTTTCAATTGGTGAGACATCTGGAGAATGTGCTGGCAAGGGCAGCAGTCGAACATATTCTGTATCCAGAAAGGCCCGTACAGGACCTGTAACATTCGGTCGTGCATTATCCTGCTGAAATGTAGAGTTTCTCAGGGATCGAATGAAGGGTAGAGCCACCATTGTTCAAAGTGCCGTCAATGCGAACAAGAGGTGCCCGAGACGTGTAACCGATGACACCCCATACCATCACGCCGGGTGATACGTCAGTATGGCGATGACGAACACACGCTTCCAATGTGCGTTCACCGTGATGTCGCCAAAACGCGGATGCGACATCATGATGCTGTAAACTGAATCTGGATTCATGCGAAAAAATGACGTTTTGCCATTCGTGCACCCAGGTTCGTCGTTGAGTACACCATCGCAGGCGCTCCTGTCTGTGATCCAGCGTCAAGGGTAACCGCAGCCATGGTCTCCGAGCTGATAGTCCATGCTGCTGCAAACGTCGTCGAACTGTTCGTGCAGATGGTTGTTGTCCTGCAAATGTCCCCATATGTTGACTCAGGGATCGAGACGTCGCTGCACGATCCTTTACAGCCATGCGGATAAGATGCCTGTCATCTCGACTGCTGGTGATACGAGGCTGTTGGAATCCAGCACGGCGTTCCGTATTACCCTCCTGAACCAACGGATTCCATATTCTGCTAACAATCATTGGATCTCGACCAACGCGAGCAGCAATGTCGCGATACGATAAACCGTAATCCCGGTAGGCTACAGTCCGACCTTTATCAAAGTCGGAAACGTGATGGTGCGCATTTCTCCTCCTTAACCGAGGCATCACAACAACGTTTCACCAGGCAACGCCGGTCAACTGCTGTATGTGTATGAGAAATCGGTTTCAAACGTTCCTCATGTGAGCACGTTGTAGGTGTCGCCACTGGCGCCAACCTTGTGTGAATGCTCTGAAAAGCTAATCATTTGCATATCACAGCATCTTCTTCCTGTCTGTTAAATTTCGCGTCTGTAGTACGTCATCTTCGCGGCGTAGCAATTTTAATGGCCAGTAGTGTAGATGAATTAAGTGTGATACGTGTACCAAATTTGGTTGAAATCGGTCCAGTGATTTAGGAGATATGGAACATACACGCATGCATACATACAGGGTGACAATTTTTGACCTATGTGAAATAAAATCATCATAATTTCTGAACGGTTTGGGTTAGGACTTTCAGATTGGATGGCTTGCCTCGGAACATGATGGGAATTTTATGATTTTGTTTAGCGACGAAGCCCGCTTGAATTTGGATGGGTTCGTCAATAAGCAAAATTGGCGCATTCGGGTCACTGAGAATCCGAATTTCGCCATCGAGAAGTCTCTTCACCCTCAACGAATAATCGGGGCGATATTCCTTGATGGTATGGTGAGTACCGAACGGTACCTGAAGGTTCTGTAAGATGATTACATCCCCATTATCCAAACTGAACCTGATTGCTACAAGATGCGATTAATGCAGGTCGGAGCTCGACTCCATCGAAGCAGGAGGGTGCTAGATCACTTGGAGGAGCACTTTGGGGACCGCACTCTGGCTCTGGAGTACCCAGAGGCCTCGATTGGCCGCCATATTCTCAGTATCCGAACACGCGTGACTCCGTTTTGTGGGATTATATTAAAGACAGGGTGTACGGCAATAGCCCAAAAATCATTCCTGAGCTGTAAACAACCGTTCAGGACGATACTTCAGCGTATCTCTGGCTGGATTTCGTGTTATTGTGGATTCTTGGCTTTTTTAATGGACATTGTTGTGATTTCAGACTGTGTAGAACGGACCTGTTACAAAGCACAGTAGCACTCCATTATGACCTTCTCTGAAGCAAACAGGAGAGTTTGCTGGTTGACTGGGCTGTAATTATTCGATGAACATTCGGCATATGTTGCAACAAAACGTTGTAGTGGAGCTAAAGGAATTCATATACAAGAAATTGCTTTCAAAAATCTCTGCTCTCTCCACAAGCATAGCACCTACCACTGTAATTAAAAAATGCACCACAAGTGACGAAGAGCTAATTAACTAAATCTCGTGCTCCAAGTTATCGTTATAGAATTACAAGATTTGCGAATTCATCCAGTTTAATCGGAGTCATAGTTTAACTGGACCAATTGTGGCACAGTCTGAATTGTTGCTGGACTTCTCCCAGTTTCCTCCCATGGACAGCAAAGATGACATCATTCACTGTTGCCAGATATCTGTCCGTCCACCACTGGTGTGGCCCAGTTATCCAGTGTATAAAATGGTGGTAAATTCAAAATTGACGGGAAATTCAAATTATGCAGGGTTGTCCTCCACTCGAATGACATCTATGTGAGAGTAGGTACTTGTCATAACTACAAATTCTTGGTAAATTAGAAAATCCAAGATGGGCAATTTTCCTATGAGTTAAAAATCGATTATGCCAGAATTGGGGATACTACCACAAACCTGTGACTTCTGAATCCAAAGTGGTGGATTTATTGGATACTGGCACAACCTGTATGGTTGACAGATAACTTGTGCTAAGTACAGAATTCAAGCTGGTGGATAATGGCAGAGCATACATGGTTGCCAAGTCACTTTTAATCTAAATTTGCATTTCTGTCGTAACAGAAAACACAGAAATCATTGCCACTCCTATAACACTACAGCTCAGTTGCCCGAAGTTCAAAATGTTGGTAGCCAAGACGTCCTAAGTTTAAACTATTTCCCCATCCATCTAATGTCGTAGTTTAAACAATTTAACCCACACTGTTTACCTTGAATACTTCTCCTAATTTTAAGAGCAAGACAGTCTGAAAAAAAGATCCCTCGCTTGTCCTACGTTTAAAAAGACAAAAATGACAGGAAATTTTAAAAAACACTTATTCAAAATTTAAAATGGTGGGAAGCCTTATCGTTGTTGCAACTAAATCATTCGTCCCAACTTTAGAACTTTGTAGCTCAAAGGTGCAACTAGTATGATTGTGAAACACTTGTCTGTCGTTTGTAGTAGGACTGGAGTAGAAGAGGCATGAAATTGAATTTTATTTGTTTAAACACGTCACGCTGATCCCCTCAGAAAATTTCGCTTGTCACACGCAGCACCAGTGAATAGTTACACTCTGCACCATGACAAGCATGGCTCACAACAGCTGTTCATGGCTCTCATTTTGTCAACGTGGTCGCCATAATTGTGCTTAGGCAGTTGCAGTGCATATCTCACCTCCTTTCACAATAGTGCTGTATTTACAGCTGAGCATGGGCAGCAGAACACAATCCCGCTGGCTACCTCCCCCTCCCCCCGTACCAGGGGCACTCATGCAGTGCCTCCCCTCCTCCCACAGACACTTCGTATGGTTCGCCTAACTATAATTTTCGATTAATCATGTTCTACAGATATATTATCTTCTAGTAATGAACAGATTAGTCTGTCAGGTACTAAGTCTCCCATTCTCACTGACATTGTGTTTGCGGAACAGTTAAGTCTCATCTGATGTGAAAACGTGCTAAGTCCCTTCTCGACATAGAAACAGACTGGACTGTAAAGTCTCTCTGTAGGTGTGGTCTTATATTTTTTCATCTATTGTGTATTAAATGTGTAAGGTAGTCGGTTTTGAAAGTTCTCTGCATAAATCAAAGTAAAATTTATCTATCTTGAGAGACATTTTGTTGCATCTTTTTCTCTGACATGTAGAATTTTGTTACAGGGTATTTCGCTAGAACTGTGAAGTTTATCCCGCTGACATAACAATAGCTGACATTTTAAGTTTCATTTTACGTAAAAAGTGGGCTAGATCTCCTCAACATAGTGTCATGTAACAAAATTAGCTAGGGAATGCAAGAGTAAATATTTTCTCGAAGTTCAAAAGAGCCAGAATTATTCAGTCATGCAGATGAGTCGCCAGCCGCCAGTTGAGAAGCATAAACATTTCAACTCTATTACTGAGTCGGGCAAAACAGCCACGCCGTCACTCTTAAGGAAGACTGCGAGTAATTCAGCAGAAAATTATTAAAATAGTTCAGACAGAACAACTTTCGTTACTTTCATAACGTTACACTAGAGACAGTAGACGGGATGTAACAATGGCTAATGAGAGTTTGAGTAAGCAGTAAAGGCCCTGTAACAAATTCGTTAAGCAGATGTAGCGAAACTGAAGACCGCTGTTGACTCAGGAAGAGCACAAACAATTCGATCGTTTCTAATGAAATTCACGACTTATAGAGTCCAACATACAGTACTGATGTCAGCGCAGGATCTAGAGCTGATGGGGAAACTGAAGGTCCTCCAACATCACTCCAGTCCAGAGGGGAAACTGCCGTAAAATCAAGGGTCACGAGGACCTAATGGCGTATTGTACTGGAAGGGAACATTCAGCATTTAGCATGACTACACAGCAGCAGACATTGTGATACATCTCACTGGACGATGAAAGCAGTGTTCTGGGAGGGATCAAGAACTCAAAACGGCCTTTGAATCAAGCAAACATCTGTTGGTCATCACCATTTCCGAAAGCAAAGCTATCGACAGAGCATGCCTTCCTCCACAATGGACTTCAAAATCGCTGCATCAGGGAGTCATTGGCTTCCACTCCAACTTGATGTGGCGCCCTTGGCAGCAGTGATTTCGCTATTGGATTCAGTGGATACTTCTCTGGATTATGTAAACACCATTTGGAGCAGAAGAAGCAGAAACAACTCGTATTTTCAGTAATAAGTATAATAATTTTGAATATTGTGTTACTCCTCAAACTGCATTCTGACGAACTGGTATGGATTTCCAGACCAGAAGAAGGTGTTCCCTACAATAGGAGTAACGGCATAATAAAGTCATGACTCCTCACGTCAGAATTGTTCCACTAGATACGCACATATCCTGTACACGGATAGCTATTCGTTTTGAACTTAAGCCATAGGTCTTACAGGGGCTCCTGTCCGTAGCTAAATGCTCCAGTTTCTCCTTGAGACATGTATCGACTACCTCTTTATGTACATTATTGAACATGAAAATCATTCCACTTGTCATTTAAACATTAGTAATTTTAACTGCATATTTTAGTGAATGTGTTGATGTTCCTGCTGAAAAGAAACACAGTTTAGAGAGATAGAAAATAAAATATTTGTTTCTTTTTCTCAACAAATTTTGGGTTAACTTTGTAGGGTATACAGGTAAGTACAAATATATACATAATTCTAAACCAGTGTCAGGGAGTCATGCTGATGTATGGGTGTGTACTGAAGCATGACACATAGCGAAATGAGTACCAAATAATACTCCAGACATTCTCACAAAATCCATACAGAAATAGTGCCACCCGAGAGGTTTTGGCTGGTCTAGCACAGATGAAGTTTATGAATGTAGGTGATTGGAAGTGAGTGCACTGCATGATGTTCTCGTTGTTCTATATTTTCCCTGCTCTTGGAAATACATGCTGTACAACAATCCAGTACCACTGTTAGCATCTGAGACTTGAAAATTGTAGTATTTGGGCTACATTCTGAAATAATTGGTACCATTCATCGTTCAGTAGCACAATTTTAAAGCCACTCAATTGCAGTTTTAAAAAACACTATGACTTCATTGAACTCTCTATCTGCTGCCAAGCCAATAACAGCACTGCCGCTTTCCTTCAGCTCATTCTTTACAGAGAATGGCACCACATCCATATACGCACAACATAATGCTAGCGGTATGATCAGTGTTGTAAATGTTCGTGATAGTAGGAAGGAACTCAATGTATGGAAACGTTCTTCATGCTGGCTTGATTTCCACTCCAACGTGCCAGGAGCAAGTCTATGTGGTGACTTGATATATGCTGCTGCTCAGGTACTACGCAGCTGCTGTGCTGAGGATGAAATAAATGAAAACTGTGAAAACCTACTCATATACACAATGATCAGTAATACCAACTGAGACAGGGCAATGGTTTAACAATTACAATGTACTAAGTGTCTCAGTTTTTTTTTCCTGTCTGTGGGTGGTGGATCACTGACGTCACTTCATAGTAATCAATCTTTCCCCAAAATGCACAAAGCATGAGTGTGATATCCACTTGTTGCCTCGTCAGCCTCGATGCTAAGGATGAGTAGTGAGGGTAAACGACTGCAGCTCCATGGATATTGGAAGAAAAATTTTGTACTAACAAGATTGCAAGCTGCTCCTTTGTCCTTACATACGGCATCTTGGATCAACATCTTGAATTCTGATGTCATCAGTGACATCCTGGATTATCATTTTGGATTGTTACATCATAGGTCTATCGTCTTGGATTTCAAATTTATTGACCATTCTAGATTCTAAACTTAGGACAAATCAGTTACTCCCACTGTGATGTTATGGGAGTTACTATGGGACGAGTAAAATCTGACAACCACGCAGACTGCGCCAGCAGTGGAATATTTGTGAGCTATGGAAAAAACCCTTCCTGTAATACAGTGATATGGCGGGTAATTTGTCACAGTTTCCGCTGTTTCATGAGGTATGCTTAAAAATCATTCAGTGATGTGAGACAATTTGTTGCCATTCCTCTGTATCTTGCGGTATTTCGTTAAGTTTATTACTGTAATGTGAGGTACTTAATTACTATTTCACTGTAACGTGAAGTAATTTCTTACAGTTTTTGCACCGAAAGAGACAAAGTGGTACAACTTCTGTCTAACATGGCACAATTTGTTACGATATATACTAAAACTTGGTGCTGTTTTTTACTGTTTCGCTGTAATATTAAGCAATTTATCACAATTTCTGCTGTAATGTTGGACATCTTATTACAATTTCTACCAAAACATGATGTAATGTGTTACAATTTTTTTGTAGATGTAGACGTATGTTACGTAGTCTCCACTCTACAGTGCATAAATTGTTAAATTTCCTCCATTATATTTCTGTTTCATATAAAATACTCAAAGTACAAACCTTGCACAAAATATTTCAAAGTACCCTTCGCAAAATCAAATTCCCATTGGTTTTGAATAGCTGTAAGTCCAAGGACGTCAGAAATATTTTATTACAGTTGAACGTATTTGTAGCTGTACAACCTAACTGGCTTGTAGAGTTGCTCCACGCTTATACATGCAGTTATTTTCAACTATATCTCCTCAAACAGGGTGGTCCATTGATAGTGACCGGGCCAAATATCTCACGAAATAAGCATCGAACGAAAAAACTACAAAGAACGAAACTCGTCTAGCTTGAAGGGGGAAACCAGATGGCGCTATGGTTGGCCCACTAGATGGCGCTGCCATAGGTCAAACGGATATCAACTGCGTTTTTTTTTTTAAATTGCGATCCCCACTTTTTATTACAAATTCGTCTAGTACGTAAAGAAATATGAATGTTTTAGTTGGACCACTTTTTTCACTTTGTGATAGATGGCGCTGTAATAGTACAAACGTATAAGTACGTGGTATCACGTAACATTCCGCCAGCGCGGACGGTATTTGCTTCGTGATACATTATCCGTATTAAAATGGACCGTTTACCAATTGCAGAAAAGGTCGATATCGTGTTTATGTATGGCTATTGTGATCAGAATGCCCAATGGGCGTGTGCTATGTATGCTGCTCGGTATCCTGGACGACATCATTCAAGTGTCCGGACCGTTCGCCGGACAGTTACGTTATTTAAGGACACAGGAAGTGTTCAGCCACATGTGAAACGACCTGGAACAAATGATGATGACCAAGTAGGTGTTTTAGCTGCTGTCGCGGCTAATCCACTAACCAATAGCAGACAAATTGCGCGAGAATCGGGAATCTCAGAAACGTCGGTGTTGAGAATGCTACCGATGTTACTACAAGATGTTTCACTGCATGACACAATGGCGATGTACTTCCAACATGATGGATGTCCGGCACCTAGCTCGCGTGCGGTTGAAGCGGTATTGAATAGCATATTTCATTCCAGGTGGATTGGCCTGCACGTTTACCGGTTCTGACGTCCCCGGATTTCTTTCTGTTGGGAAAGTTCCGGCCAGAAGTTTTGTGGTATTTACAGGTAATCACGCTGTAACTGCATGCGTTCTCAGAAACGATAAGTTCACAAAGCTACATGTATCACATTGGAATAAGCGAAATAAAATGTTCAAACGTACCATCGTTCTGTATTTCAATTTAAAAAACCTACCTGTTACCAACTTTTCGTCTAAAATTGTGAGCCATATGTTTGTGACTATTACAGCGCCATCTATCACAAAGCGAAAAAAGTGGTCCAACTAAAACATTCATATTTCTTTACATACTGCACGAATATGCAATAAAAAATTGGGTTCCTATTTTAAAAAAACGCAGTTGATACCTGTTTGACCTATGGCAGCGAAATCTAGCGGGCCAACCATAGCACTCTCTGGTTTCCCCCTTCAAGTTAGACACGTTTCGTTCATTGTAGTTTTTTCGTTTGACGCTTATTTCGTGAAATATTTGGACCGGTCACGATCAATGTAGCACCCTGTATATGCTACCACAACCACTAAAAGAATCCTGAACAAGTGCCTTTGCTGGAGTTATTATACCAGTAATCATCAGAATATGATTTACATATCCATCAGAAGCGTGTAGTTTCGTAAATTGAGGCACCGCCAATCAATTACCATCACAGAAACTACCACTCACACCTTTAAATTCCTCAGCTGTCACCGATCATAAATACACTGGAATTGTTAGATGCGTTAAGTGCAAGTAAAACAGTTACAATTCATGCGAGAAATCGCTTAAGAATCAGTCAAAATTGCAATCGTAACCTGGAAATTACATCACTTTTCCGTTGCAGAAAGAGTGATTGGAGTTTATTTAACCTTTCATCTAGTCGATATCAAACTTCCATCACGCCAAAAGTGTGTTCATTGCAGTACAGCTAGTTGAAAATCTGTGGTATGAATCTACTACTACTGCATCTAGTTGGTAACGTACTTGAATTTATAGTATAAATTTGCTGTTCTACATTATTGAATTCAACAAGCGACCTACTGTTTCAGTCTGTCAAATGAATGTACTGCTAAACAACTCCTAGTACTCTACTAACTGTACCACCCAACTACATGTCTTTATGAATTATTGAAGCACATTTTCCGGAACAAACACCTTACAACCGACGGTGGTGTAAGGCACAAATTACGCAAATGTGATATTAGTACAATATCAACAACACATTGCTAAGTTCAGGCCTCAAATGCTGATGCCTTGCAGTCGACTATTTTCACCAAGGAGATCGCTTTCATCGTGTTGGCCAGTGAGATGTGTATTGGCAAAAGTTGATTTTTGTATGTATAACCAATAATGGTCTGTTAGAACCGGGCATCTAAAGGCAGGCACCGGTTAAAAACAAATTTGGTTTGAAATACATCAAAGTTGTGTAGTTGAAACGACCTACCAATTATGAGATTTTCAGTGCTTCGAAGGGTACGAATACCAATGAAATGCATAAATGCACTGCAGTTGAGATTAAGTACTGCTAAACATGCGAATTATCTGTTATTCCCAGCTACTTCTCAAACTATTTAGTTCTTTCACATTTTCTCACATGTAGCTTCTCCTATCATAGTTCTGTCTAATCTGCTGTATTGTCAGACTTAGCGTAAAACATATGATGTCATATTCCTCTGGAAGCGTGGAAGAATCCACTGCAACATTGTTTTGCTAGCACGATCAGTCTGCTGATTACAGTAAGCTGTCATGTAAAGTGTAAAGTAAATCATAAGAGCAGACATCTCTATCGTATCCAATCACAACAGTAATCGCCAAAAGACTTTCCACATAAGCACGTTGTTAAAGGAGTCACACATACTTTCATCAGAAATGATTCAGAAAATTTGTAGTAACATGAGATATTTATACTACTGTTGTATATGCATATCCAGCAGACCAAAGCACCTAATGCCCACGTTCATCAGGAACACACGTGAAACTCTCAGCTTCCTAGTTGTGGTACTTTTTAGTCTGTGCTGGAAATGGGTACACCCTTAACATGATAATTCAATGGATAGTACTGTCACGTGTCAAAACTAGAACTCATATTCCCACCTGTTCTGCTATCTGAGTTACTGTCCAAGAAATACATTTTACTTTCATCCATTTTCCAGCTTTTTGCAGTTACTGTGCATTTTGTCTGAATGGTTGGAAAAATCACAAATGCATGCTTGAATCTAAAGCAACTGTTACAATCCTTTATCTCCAGGAAGCATACCAAGGGTTTATGTCATGCAGTATTTCTCCCGTATTATTTGAAGAAGGCCGAGTAACTCACCATTAAGCAATCATTTGCATCATCAAGTTGACCACACTGCTAAAGGTATACATCACTATCATCAGTGGACTGCAAAATAATGGAACACATATTATAACCTTATCTGAGACAGTATAGCAGCAAAAATTTCATGTACAATGATTGTGCGTAACTCAGCTCGCTCTGTTTGTTCACGAGACCTTTAAGACAGTAGGTACAAGTCTCTCAGTTGACACAATGTTCAATGCAATTTCACGTCGTCACCCTATGAACAAAATGCGAAATATAAGGCCTGATTTATGATCAGCTTGATAATATTTTACGTAAAGGTGAAGAGAGTCCAGGTTTCAAAGTAGATTCACGCAATGCTCTAGCTGCAGAGCAGCGACTGTGTTGGTGTCTGTCAGGTGAGGCCATAAACATCGACAGAATGCTTCCCTAAATGTCACGATCTCTTTAAGTGCAATAAAATACTATTCAGTTCTTAACTTAGAGCAAGGCCAAGTGAGAGTTCATATTCGTGGCTGTGATGGGGGTGTGCAACATGTAGTGTGCAATAGGTGATGAACAACTGCCTGCACTCTTAACTGATGACATGACACAGCACCACAAATACCTTAGAAGCCCTACATGCACTAGGGAAATCTATGGGATGGAAAAAAGAAGCCCCTGAGGTTATTGTTGCTGTTTGGGGTGAGAGGAGGGTAGCCAGTGGCACCGCACTCTGCTGCCCATACTCAGTTATAAATACAACAACACTGTTGTAGGAGGAGTCAGATATACACAGTAACCTACCTGAGCACATGGCTAGCAGACAATTGGACTCATGGTTAATGACGTGCTTCTCCTGTCAGCAAAGTCTGGTACAGGGCAAAGCTGATCTTGACTAGCACTGGGGGGCATTGGTGAATTTCTCTGGGTGTATGTGTGCAGCATCTTCAAACAAATAAAATTCAAGTTCGTACATTTTGTATTCCAATCCTAATACACACGACAATGAGTGTTTGACAACCATACTGGATGCCATAGAGAGATATGTAGTTTTAAAGTTAGCACAAGGGTTCAAGTTCTCATAACCATCAGGTTTGTCATCATTTTAAATTTAGTGTAAATTGGTCATGATTGTGAACTCAAGACAAGCGAATTCTGTCTTCAATTTTAAACTGTTTTAAAATTATCAAAAGTACAGCGTTGGGTTTCAGACTTAATGTAACTGGGGTGAGTTGATTGCTTAAAATGAGATATCAGAGATTTTGTGGGAACTGCTCCGTCTTGGGACAGTGGGTTTAACAAGATTTTAAACTTAGAGCAAGTTAAATGTAACGCTGTACAAATGGAGAGAGCCAATGATTTTTGTACTTCTTGCCAGTAAATGATTGCAAACTTAGAACACGAGTGACTCGACAGCAAATCAGGCACTGCCAGTATTGACTAAACTCACCATATAGTGATCTGATGATCATGTAGGCTGGGTCAGCACCCAGCAAGTCCATCATCATGGATTCTGACGTCATAGGGCTGTACCAGCATCCCTTTGTCCACCATCTTCGATTCCAACATAATATGGTGGCGTCAGTATCTCCAGGTCCACCACACTGGATAGCTACCTTGCATTATGATGTCAAGTTACTGTAGAAGTATCCCCATGTCCATCATACTTGATCCTGACGCCACAGGGCTTTGCCATCCGCCAAGGTCCACCATCTCGGATATCCAGCCAATAGGATAACTGTACTGAGTAAACCAGAGGTTGTACAGAATTTCAGGGACAGCTTAAGGGAACAATTGACAGGAATGGGGGAAATAAATACAGTAGAACACGAATGAGTAGCTCTGAGGGATGAAGTAGTGAAGGCAGCAGAGGATCAAGTAGGTAAAAAGGAGAGGGCTAGTAGAAATCCTTGGGTAACAGAAGAAATATTGAATTGAATTGATGAAAGGAGAAAATATAAAAATGCAGTAGATGAAGCAGGGAAAAAGGAATACAAAACGTCTCAAAAATGAGATCGACAGGAAGTGCAAAATGGCTAAGCAGGCATGGCTAGAGGACAAATGTAAGGATGTAGAGGCTTATCTCACTAGGGGTAAGATAGATACAGCCTACAGGAAAAGTAGAGAGACCTTTGGAGAAAAGAGAGCCACCTGTACGAATATCAAGAGCTCAGATGTGGAAGGAGTATATAGAGGGTCTATACAAGGGCGATGTACTTGAGGACAATATTATGGAAATAGAAAAGGAGGTAGATGAATATGAAATGGGAGATGCGATACTGCGTGAAGAGTTTGACAGAGCACTGAAAGACCTGAGTCGAAACAAGGCCCCGGGAGTAGACAACATTCCATTAGAACTACCGACGGCCTTGGGAGAGCCAGTCCTGACAAAACTCTACCATTTGGTGAGCAAGATGTAAGAGACAGGTGTTGACAGATGTGAAAATTACCGAACTATCAGTTTAATAAGTCACAGCTGCAAAATACTAATGCGAATTATTTACAGCCGAATGGAAAAACTGGTAGAAGCCGACCTCGGGGAAGATCAGTTTGGATTCCGTAGAAATGTTGGAACACGTGAGGCAATACTGACCCTACGACTTATCTTAGAAGAAAGATTAAGGAAAGGCGAACCTACGTTTCTAGCATTTGTAGACTTAGAAAAAGCTTTTGACAATGTTGATTGGAATACTCTCTTTCAAATTCTGAAGGTGGCAGGGGTAAAATACACAGAGCGAAAGTCTATTTACAATTTGCACAGAAAGCAGATGGCAGTCATAAGAATCGAGCGGTATGAAAGGGAAGCAATGGTTGGGAAGGGAGTGACATAGGGTTGTAGCCTATCCCCGATGTTATTCAATCTGTATATTGAGCAAGCAATAAAGGAAGAAATAAAAACTTCGAGATTCGCCGATGACATTGTAATTCAGTCAGAGACAGCAAAGGACTTGGAAGAGCAGTTGAACGGAATTGACAGTGTCTTGAAAGGAGATTATAAGATGAACATCAACAAAAGCAAAACGAGGATAATGGAATGTAGTCGAATTAAGTCGGGTGATGCTGAGGGAATTAGATTAGGAAATGAGGCACTTAAAGTAGTAAAGGAGTTTTGCTGTTTGGGGAGCAAAATAACTGATGATGGTTGAAGTAGAGACTGGCAATGGGAAGGAAAGCGTTTCTGAAGAAGAGAAATTTGTTAACATCGAGTATAGATTTAAGTGTCAGGAAGTCGTTTCTGAAAGTATTTCTATGGAGTGTAGCCATGTATGGAAGTGAAACATGGACAATAAATAGTTTGGACAAGAAGAGAATAGAAGCTTTCGAAATGTGGTGCTACAGAAGAATGTTGAAGATTAGGTGGGTAGATCACGTAACTAATGAGGAGGTATTGAATAGGATTGGGGAGAAGAGAAGTTTGTGGCACAACTTTACCAGAAGAAGGGATCAGTTGGTAGGACATGTCCTCAGGCATCAAGGGATCACAAATTTAGCATTGGAGGGCAGCGTGGAGGGTAAAAATCGTAGAGGGAGACCACGAGATGAATACGCTAAGCAGATTCACAAGGATGTAGGTTGCAGTAGGTACTGGGAGATGAAGGAGCTTGCACAGGATAGATTAGCATGGAGAGCTGCATCAAACCAGTCTCAGGACTGAAGACCACAACAACAACAACAACAGGATAATTGTACATCATGGATATTTTTGTTTACCACCAATTTATATTGACGACAAGTATTCTACTTCAACAGTTTTAAATTTTCCTCCATTCCATACGTACGGTAAATAGACAACATCAGGAGGGGAGAGGCAGAGAAACATTGTAGTCTGTGCCAGAACTGTCCTAACCACAGTACTGGAGTCTCATTAGAAATGGTAATGATTAAATAGTTTACTCTTACTTGAGAAACGAAAACAAGGCCTTTTAAATTCATTCCAAAAGTGAACACGTAGTTGTTAACGGAAGAAAATCGACAGATGTAAAGGTAATTTCCAGCGTACCACCAGGAAGTGTGATAGGTTGGTTGGCTGTTTGGTTGATTTGGAGGAGGAGGCCAAACAGCGAGGTCATCGGTCCCATCGGTGTAGGGAAGGAAACCGCCCTTGTCTTATCAAAGGGACCATCCTAGCATTGGTCTGAAACGATTTAGGGAAATGGCAGAAAACATAAATCTGGATGGCCGAACGCGGGTTTGGATCGTCGTCCCCCGAATGCAAGTCCAGTGCAAGTGTCATGTTTCCAACATATGCAAATGATCAAGTAGAAAGAGTCGGATGCTCTCTAAGGCTTTTCGCAGATGATTCGGCTGTCTGTAACGAAATAGAGACGCCATAAAGAAGTAATGATTTGCAGAATGACTTCCTGAGAACTGATGAATGGTACAAGCTCTCGCAGTGTAACATATTGCGCTTACATAGGAAGAGAAATCCATTACTGATAACTACAGTACTGATGACAAACCGCTGGAAACAGTATCAGCCGTAAATATCCGGAGCTGAACTACAATAGGTTCAACTTCCACCCCTCCTACCTCTCTCTCTCTCTCTCTCTCTCTCTCTCTCTGTCACACACACACACACACACACACACACACACACACACATGCGCTTGCGCATGCTCATGCACACACAAAATCACCGATCGCTTTATTGCGCTGCTAGACAGGTAGTGACATTCTCTTTGGAAAGGCCACTTCCGGCAGCGCCACTCGCTCCCCAGATCATAAAAACGCAGTGCGTTTCCCGCATGTTAGGTCGGTGCCTGTATTGTGAAATAAAAAGAAAAATATGAAAAAAGAAAAACGAAAAAAATGGAGAACAAATGCGCCCCAGTGCGTTCACACAACTTGAACGCAGCAGTCCCCGGGTGTGCAACATTTCAAAATGCATCGTGTGGCCTGCACCATTCAACAAACAGTGCCCTATATTGACAACGTGAATATCGACACAAACTCGCATGAAAAAATAATCCCAAAAAACGCTAGTGTAGCTGTGGCCTATATCAGAACTGAAGGGCTTGCTAACTCTCTGTAACAGTATGCAAAAATTTCTCCCGTCATCAACACTGTACGTTTTAGCGTGTGTGTGTGTGTGTGTGTGTGTATGTGTGTGTGTGTGTGTGTGTGTGTGTGTGTGTGTGTGTGTATGTCTGTCTGTCTGTCTGTGTGTGTTATCAGTCTTTTAACTGGTTTCAAACAGCCCGCCAAGAACTGCTCTCCTGCACCAACATCATCTCAACCTACGTCCTCAGTCATTTCCTGGGTGTATTCCAGTCTCTGTCTTCCTTTACGGCATTTACCCTCCACTGCTCACTTCAGTACCACGGAAATTATTCCCAGATGTCTTAACACGTGTCCAATTATCATCTCAATTCTCCTTGTCAGTTTTCTACATCTGCATCTACATCCATACTCCGCAAGCCACCTGACGGTGTGTGGCGGAAGGTTTATTGAAAACTATACATCAGTTAAAAAAATAAGTAATTATACATACACACGTCACATATTTTCTTAGCATAAACATAATATAGTTGCACATAAACATGTTTACATCATCATTACATCGCTATAGGTTATTACATTGTGTCACATTTGATTGCATGAATTGCAGATATTTACATCCTCTTTAGCGGTTTTGCTGGGATATTATCAATGTTTTTTGTGATGTCATCTGAAATTAAGATAGGTTAGACACAACATTCATTACATCAGTAGGCAAGACCAGGCGTTTTCACCACTCAATAAATATTCAAAATAGTAAGAGAGAGAAAATGTTCGATTCCTCGCGTTTTGTGCGTGTGTGTAGAGTGTCTGTGTGGCCTTGACTACTGATAGATGCTTTTCGTGTTGAGAGATGTGCGTCTAATCTATTTCTCAAAGTAAAAGATCGCTTCACAGATGACGTCTGTCAGTTCGTCAGGTGTCACACCAAGTCAGTGGTACCTTCAGTAACAAATGTTCCGTGAAAAATTAATATGTCATCCACTGCTACGTAATCATAAATTTTACTTTAATATTCCGTCTTTCAGGTGGAGGCGCGCGCTGAAAGAAGAGTTCTTCTGTCTTCAACTGCGTCACTGGAAGCGCTGAAATGAAAATTTCTATACTACTTATTATCTGTGTTGTAACAACAGAGTTTTTCGAGTTGCTTAGCAATATTTTGATGGGTATGACTTTGACATTATTCAGCATGAAATGCTCTAAGACCTCGGTGTGCGTATAGCCCAATAATTTTGTTAGTTCTAGGATGTTGTGACAGATACGCACCAGGATGCGGTATGTTAACAATTATATAAGGTCCTTCATATAGCAGACGCCACTTAGCGTTGCGTCGTTTGAGTGCTACAGATTTATGATGAGTACGAAGTAGTACAAGCATTCCTACCTCGAATTTTTGTTTTCTTTTTATTATGTTTCTGTGATGTTTGTTTCGTATTTGTGCGTGATGTGTCAATGTAGTCAATACTTCTTTTATTTTCTGTTCAGGTGTGATTTCCTTGTCTGACAACTTAGGTAATGGTTCTATCCACTGATCGTTCTGTTTGCAATTGAACATGATCTTGTTAGGTGTGTAATTCGTATCGTAAATATTTAAGTTATTGTGTACGTCTTCGAAAAGACTTAGGTAGGACACCCAATTAGTATGTTTTGATGAAATATAGGTCCTCATGAATCGATTTAATTCTCGGAAAAGTCTCTCAGTCGCGTTACATTGTGGACTAAACCTCGAAATAAATATACTTTTAATGTTATTGTCCTTCAAGAAATTTCTCCATTTGTACCCAGAGTAGTATGCTGCATTATCTGATAGAATTGCTTTAGGTTTTCCCACGTGCGTCAGGTAATCACTTGAGAATCTTCGTATTATAGCATTTGCAGTGGCGGATTTTAAAGCATAAAGTTTTACATGTTTAGAAAATATATCGTAAAAAGCTAAGATATATTTGACGCCTCCAGAGCTTGCTGGATGCGGTCCACTGATGTCAGTACACAGAATTTCCAGGGGTTTACTAGGTAAAATAGAATGTAAATCTGTTTTTGTGGATAAATTCTGAGGTTTTGATTTTTGACATATGACACATGTTTTTAGTTCCCTGTAAATTTTTCTTCTCATATTGCTAAAATAACAGTATGTACTGAGCTTTGCCAAACACTTTTTCGTCCCATAACGACCCCAAACTAAGTGTGTGTGCCAAATTAGATTACGTTCAGACTCTTTGGGAATGCATACACATCAGTTAGTAGCATTTGGATGTCGGCGGTAAAATAACACATCATTGTGTAACTTGTAATACTTAGTCAAAGGATGATTGTGTTTTTCTACCAGTAATGTTATTATCTTATACCAGTGAGGATCAGATTTTTGTAATTCAGCCATGTTTCTGCACATATCAATATAATATTGGTGATACTGCTTGTCTTGCATTAAGAGAATCCTGTAGTCATTTATATTTTCTAAGTCACTGTTGGTATCATTCATACCTTGTGGAAGTCTAGACAAAGTGTCTGCAATGGTGTTGTCCTTACCTCTTATGTACTTAATTTCAAAAGAGTAGTTCTGAAGTGTAACTGCCCATCGTGATAGTCTAGGATGTACAAGTTTACAAGTTAACAAAAATGTCAGGGCCTGGTGATCGGTGTAAATTACCGTATGTTTTCCAAATAAATAATAAATGAATTTCTTGAATGCCCATACTATGGAAAGTGTTTCTAACTCAGTAGTGGAGTATGTACGCTCACATTCAGTTAGAGTGCGACTCGCAAACCCAATAATTCTTATCTGTTCCTCCTCTTTATTCTTTACAACTTGAAATAAGCAACAGCCCAAGCCAGTACGTGAAGCGTCACAAGTCATACAAAAATCTAAATTGAAATCTGGATGGCTCAATATGTTAGCATTCACTAAAGCATGTTTAATTGTATTAAAGTCATTCTGGCACTGTTCCGACCAGATCCAAACTTGATTCTTTCTGAGTAGATTTAGCAGATGTTTACTGTTCAAAAGTGGTTGTGGCAAAAAACGTCTGAAAAATGAACATAGCCCAAGGAATGATTTTAACTGCTTTTTAGTTCGAGGGCTAGGAAAGTTTCTGATAGCATCTAATTTACTGGGATCCGGACGTATGCCCTGTGAATTAATGATATGTCCTAAATACTTTATCTCACTGCAACCAAATTTTGATTTTCTTAGGTTGGCTGTGACTCCAGCTTGTGCAAATTTTTCTAAAATTCTTTGAAGAGTATCAACGTGTTCATTCCAAGATTGTGTAGCTATCAGTATATCATCTACATAGTGTGTGACTGTCTCAACTAAATCGTCGCCAAGCACGGTATCCAGGGCTGTAATGAATACCCCAGAGCTGACATTCAGTCCGAAGGGTAGAACACAAAACTGATAGGTTCGCCCCCCGAACATAAATGCAGTATATTTCCGAGAATCAGGAGTGATACCCACCTGCCAAAACGAATTAGCGAGATCTATTGTGGAAAAATATTTTGCATCTAGAAATTTCTGTAATTGCTCTTCTAAATTTTCAGGTTTTGTGTGAACCAGTAAAATTATTTCATTAATAGCTCGTGCGTCTAATACTAACCTAATGCTTCCATTTGATTTTTTGACAACAAGTAGAGGACTACAATAAGGTGAGGTGGATGGTTCAATGACCTTCCAGTCTAACATTTGTTTTAATTCTTGCCACACAGCAGGTCGTTGAGATAACGGTACGTTATATGTCTTATGGTAGAAGATTTTGTGAGGCTTAACTTCAATCTTGTACACATACGTGTTGATAACACCTAATCGTTTGGTAAAAACTTGTAAATATTTGGATAACACTTCCTGTAGTTTTATACGTTCATGTACACTGAGAGCTGTAGCTTCACTTATCTTATGATCAAGCAATGTTTTCAAGTCCATTAGCTCTGTGTCAGATGAGTGTGTTTGCATGTCTTGAATGTCATTGTCAAGTACTAACTGAACCTTGTACCCTGTACAGTGTTTGTCATGCTTTAGAGTTCTCCCGTCCAAATCAATAATAATTACACTGCCTTTATCATTTAAAATACATTTACCTTTGGAGAAGTCTATAATGCAGTCCTTCTCGCTCATAATATCTATTCCTAATATGCAATTTGTCACAAGGTTTTGTACAACCAGGAATGGCCATTGTACGGTTCCATTACCTATTTTAACGTTTACAAAAACTTGCTTCGTAACCCTACATGACTTATTACCTAGTGCAGTAGTTATTTTACAGTTTTGAGCAGGAAACTCAGGCACAGGTTCCAATTCACACATCTTTTTATAGAAATTAAAAGACAAAACGCTCACAGCTGCACCTGTATCTAGGATAATAGTAGTTGGAATCCCACCTACTACACCAGTAGTAGATGCTAAAACAATTTCATTTGTGTTTAAACGACATTGTGTACTGTCTTGTAAAAGTTCATCTGATATATTGTTATTGTGGTTGTATCTTATAAATAAAACAGGTAGTTTTTGTTTAGAATTACTCGGCATATCATTATTCTGTTGTTCAAGTGTGGTGTCAAATAACTGATTAACATTGAAGTCGCCCCCCAAGAATTCTTCAGCCACGACCTGGGGCAAAGTAGTGACTGTTTCTAGTTTGTTGGATTATCATTTGTACTAGGTACTGACACAGATTGAGGTTGTGCATCAGGTGTCATTTCTATTATATTCACATTCGGATATTGCCTATTATGATCTCCAAACTTTTGCGGTTGTTGTTGCTGTTGCGCATTATAACTTACCTGTCGGTCGTAAGGTATGCTCCAATTTTGTCCTGGTGGCTGCTGTGGTAAAGCAGAGTTTGAATGAAAGTACTGATCGTTACGAGTCCAACCTTGATGCTGTCTTGGCTCGTAGTTATTATTATTTCTATTTCTGTTTGTGTTTTTGTTATTACCTTTGTATCCGTTGTTACCGTTGTAGTTATTACCGCGGTGCCTTTTGTATGGATTGCCGCATGAAATGTTATTACTGTTGTAACTATTGTTTGTATTGGAATACGCGTGTTGATTTTGATTTCCGTACTGAGACGGCATGTGAGTTTGCTGTTTTTGTTGTACCGCGTATCCAACTGTGGGCGCGCCAGAATTGTGTTGGCAAGCCTGCATGTTTTGCATACCACTAGTGTAAACATTGTGGCTGCTGTTTTGCCGCGCGAAGCGCTGATCTTCAAGTAACATGTCAACCGAATCTAAAGCTGTTAAAAAATAATCTGAATCGTCATCCGGGATATGTAGAAGTTTTTCCTTAATGTTGAAAGGCAATTTGGCCTTCAACGCTCGGAGTATATCACGCGTTGCGACTGGTTCGTCTAAAAAATGTCCCATGTTCAAGTATTTTTCAAAATATCTGCGTAAGTTACCATTTTTACTGTTAAAAGTTTCAGGTTCTAAAATTTGTCTTCTGAGTCGCTCCTGGACGGATTGCGACCAGAATTTGTTCAGAAAAGCACGCTCAAACTCACTGTACGTGGTACATACGTCAGCTTGACTGTATGCCCAGACAGCTGCATCGCCTTGGATGTAACCGACAATATATGAAATCTTTTTCCGGTCACTCCAAGTGCGTGGAAATGCGTTACTAAAAGATTTAAGAAAAATCACCGGATGAATGGTTCGTTTTTCTGGGATAAAAATCTGAAATTGCCTGTGTTTCATTAAGCTTTCATCTTCCTTCGCATTGTGATATGGATTTATTCCACGGTAATTACTGGTATGTTCAGCTGGCGAGTAATTACGATAATGTTGCTGTGGTTTACCATGATAATAGCTTGTGTTTGTGGTTCCACATCGTGGTATGTGTTGTAGTCGTGGTGTGTTTTGTTCTTGTGTATTTGTCGTGTGCGGAATGTGTGTATCATACTCGAATGTATATTGGTTTCTGAACTGTACATTTTGACTGATATTTTCGTTACATTCAGACTGTAGTTGATCGGTGAATTGTCTCATGGGTGCAGTGACGGAATGTACTGCGTCACTGATCAGCTGTTTGTTATTAGTAATGTATTGCGCTACGGAGTCGTGCACAATTGTTGGTAAATTTTCACGTAAGCATCTATCAAAATGTTTGTCTTTGTTCTCAACCCAATCATCAAATTCTTTATTAATATTTTGAAAATGAGCTGTGGCATCTGATTGTAAGATGTCAGTCAGGTGTTGTTCAACATTGTCAAATTTATTCTGTACGTCAGTAATTCGTTTTTCAAGATTGTCATGTACTGAAGGATATGTTTGAATTTGTTCAGTAAGAACTTCACACGTGACATTAAGGTTTTTTACTTGTGTCTGTAAAAGTGCTACGTCAGTTGTAGTCTTTTCTTGTCTCGTATTGAGCTGGGAAAATTTAGTACTGAGTTCGGTCATCTGTTTGGTCAGTGTGGCGTCTATAAGTTCCACACGCTTACATAAAGTGTCATTACGTATCTTGATTGCTATGAGATCAGATTTAATTTCGTCATTTTGTGTTTTTAACTGTTCATTTTGTGTCTCTAATTGTGCCTTTAAGGTTGCCATGTTTTCGGCGTTTTGTTTCATTAGCATTTGTAAAATGTCGGCAATGTTTACCGTTTGCAAGGTCTCTGCCCCCGCCGCGTCATTAGACGTGATGTCATGCATTAACATGGGCTCTGATTGAGATTTTGAAATTTTTGTAGTGGACGGCCTATCGTCAAAATTTTCGTCAACACTTGCGTCAATGTTTGCTGAATCGTCACTACCGGTTGCTGTCGTAAAGTCATTTTCTAACACTTGTCTCACGTCCGAGTCGGATTGCGTCTGAATAGTACGTCCTTGCTGTTCCATTTTTGCGTATTGTTTTCTAGTTATTACCATGCCACACGTGATATATGTTTCAAGAAAATTTTTGACACTGATTTTAAAATAAAATGTAGTTGAGCATGAATCGCTCGTAGCAACAATGGCTGTCTGTTAATTTAAAAATATAAACTGAATTTGAGATTATTGGTAATGGCTGCTGGCCATGTTACATGATATCGTACAGAAGTCGGCCATATTGTACACTCGTGTATTGGTATTGTTGCATACGTTATTGTTTAGGGAAAAGTACTAAGAATGAAATTTATCACTGAAACTGTTATGCAGAAAAGAAACACTACAGAATTTACTGAAAAGCTAATACACTGAATTATACGTCTGGTCAAGCCTACCAATGCAAAGATGCTGCGTCTTACCTTATTTTGCTGGAAGTTTCATTGCGTCTTCCCGCAAAATTTCAGAATTGGAAAATATCTTCAGATTTTGTTATCTCTCATACATTGACGTCCAGGTCCAGAAAGTTGATTTTTTACATGAAACAAAGAGAACAATGTAACAAATGACAAAATAACAAGTCCGACACGCAGTCGCCAATATAAAATAAATAAAATAAATAAAAAATGTTATTTTAAATATGTTAATTATTCTATCTGTATGATGGTGATTGTGATTGCAATTGTATTTGCTTATCTGGAACGTGGACGTTTAATTATTCGGTATCAGACGCTTGACAATGGCTTTTTCGTAAAGGCAATGTTACTCGTAGTTGACCGTGAAATAAAACTGAATAATCGGACTTCGTAATTAAATCGTTTCCAAAGACTGCTGCGGTAGGTGCGGACTCATAATCTAAATCTCAATATTGCAATAATTTGCCAGCCATGCCAATACGTCGTACAGAGGTGATTGTCTACTAAACATAAAAAAGTTACACAGTTAGTTAAATCAGATATATTCAATGAATAAGCCTACAGTTCATAATCCTACTTACTTTTATAAATATAAATTCTTTACAGAATCGAGTGCCTAATGTGGTTGCAACTCGCAGTATTCTTCTATAACATGAAATATGGCGGTGTGCCAGACAATAAAATAAAATACGTGCTTCTCGCACCACTTCAACCAGAGCTCTCCCTTTCTTAATCAAACGTAAGAGTAACGTAATTGTGCTTTTGTTTTATCAGCGACACAGCGCTGCAGTTGTGTGCCATAGGCTTTATTTATTTGTCACTGATTATTTATTTAATTAATATTTCGCGTTTCCGAGGAAACTCACGCTCGGCATGCAAATGTGCCTTTATAATAGTTTGGACAAGAAGAGAATAGAAGCTTTCGAAATGTGGTGCTACAGAAGAATGTTGAAGATTAGGTGGGTAGATCACGTAACTAATGAGGAGGTATTGAATAGGATTGGGGAGAAGAGAAGTTTGTGGCACAACTTTACCAGAAGAAGGGATCAGTTGGTAGGACATGTCCTCAGGCATCAAGGGATCACAAATTTAGCATTGGAGGGCAGCGTGGAGGGTAAAAATCGTAGAGGGAGACCACGAGATGAATACACTAAGCAGATTCACAAGGATGTAGGTTGCAGTAGGTACTGGGAGATGAAGGAGCTTGCACAGGATAGATTAGCATGGAGAGCTGCATCAAACCAGTCTCAGGACTGAAGACCACAACAACAACAACAACAGGATAATTGTACATCATGGATATTTTTGTTTACCACCAATTTATATTGACGACAAGTATTCTACTTCAACAGTTTTAAATTTTCCTCCATTCCATACGTACGGTAAATAGACAACATCAGGAGGGGAGAGGCAGAGAAACATTGTAGTCTGTGCCAGAACTGTCCTAACCACAGTACTGGAGTCTCATTAGAAATGGTAATGATTAAATAGTTTACTCTTACTTGAGAAACGAAAACAAGGCCTTTTAAATTCATTCCAAAAATGAACACGTAGATGTTAACGGAAGAAAATCGACAGATGTAAAGGTAACTTCCCACGTACCACCAGGAAGTGTGATAGGTTGGTTGGCTGTTTGGTTGATTTGGAGGAGGAGGCCAAACAGCGAGGTCATCGGTCCCATCGGTGTAGGGAAGGAAACCGCCCTTGTCTTATCAAAGGGACCATCCTAGCATTGGTCTGAAACGATTTAGGGAAATGGCAGAAAACATAAATCTGGATGGCCGAACGCGGGTTTGGATCGTCGTCCCCCGAATGCAAGTCCAGTGCAAGTGTCATGTTTCCAACATATGCAAATGATCAAGTAGAAAGAGTCGGATGCTCTCTAAGGCTTTTCGCAGATGATTCGGCTGTCTGTAACGAAATAGAGACGCCATAAAGAAGTAATGATTTGCAGAATGACTTCCTGAGAACTGATGAATGGTACAAGCTCTCGCAGTGTAACATATTGCGCTTACATAGGAAGAGAAATCCATTACTGATAACTACAGTACTGATGACAAACCGCTGGAAACAGTATCAGCCGTAAATACCCGGAGCTGAACTACAATAGGTTCAACTTCCACCCCTCCTACCACTCTCTCTCTCTCTCTCTCTCTCTCTCTCTCTCTCTGTCACACACACACACACACACACACACACACCCACACACACATGCGCTTGCGCATGCTCATGCACACACAAAATCACCGATCGCTTTATTGCGCTGCTAGACAGGTAGTGACGTTCTCTTTGGAAAGGCCACTTCCGGCAGCGCCACTCGCTCCCCAGATCATAAAAACGCAGTGCGTTTCCCGCATGTTAGGTCGGTGCCTGTATTGTGAAATAAAAAGAAAAATATGAAAAAAGAAAAACGAAAAAAATGGAGAACAAATGCGCCCCAGTGCGTTCACACAACTTGAACGCAGCAGTCCCCGGGTGTGCAACATTTCAAAATGCATCGTGTGGCCTGCACCATTCAACAAACAGTGCCCTATATTGACAACGTGAATATCGACACAAACTCGCATGAAAAAGTAATCCCAAAAAACGCTAGTGTAGCTGTGGCCTATATCAGAACTGAAGGGCTTGCTAACTCACTGTAACAGTATGCAAAAATTTCTCCCGTCATCAACACTGTACGTTTTAGCGTGTGTGTGTGTGTGTGTGTGTGTGTGTGTGTGTATGTGTGTGTGTGTGTGTGTGTGTGTGTGTGTGTATGTCTGTCTGTCTGTCTGTGTGTGTTATCAGTCTTTTAACTGGTTCCAAACAGCCCGCCAAGAACTGCTCTCCTGCACCAACATCATCTCAACCTACGTCCTCAGTCATTTCCTGGGTGTATTCCAGTCTCTGTCTTCCTTTACGGCATTTACCCTCCACTGCTCACTTCGGTACCACGGAAATTATTCCCAGATGTCTTAACACGTGTCCAATTATCATCTCAATTCTCCTTGTCAGTTTTCTACATCTGCATCTACATCCATACTCCGCAAGCCACCTGACGGTGTGTGGCGGAAGGTTTATTGAAAACAGCACTCCTTTCACCTCCATTTCCACATGCAGGAACAGAGCAACATCACACGGAGCAATGTCTGGATTGTAAGGAGAGTGCTCAAGATGTTTCAGTGCTGTACCCTGCAAATATTAAGTGCATGCTTTGGCGTAGTGAGCTGGAGCATTGACAAGCTGGAGGAACCAAGTGTCCATTCCTGAATTCGGTCACGGGCTCTTTGAAGACTGGATGACTTTAGGCAGGCACTGCTCAGTGTACCACTTGGCTGTGACTGTCTTCTGTGTGTCCAAAACAACACACTCCACAGTTCCACTCAATTTGAAAATAACAGTTATTATTGTCTTCTTTACTGATTGGGATTTTCAGACAGCGAAGAGTGTGTTGTCATGCTCAAAGATCCAAACTTTGTTTTGTGTCTTAGGTTTGCACATCATAATAGTACAGCCAAGTCTCATCACCTATCATGATGTTATTCACATACTGAGATTGTCCCTTAGAAAACGTCTTTAACACCTCCCGGCACCAAGTCAAATGCCATGCCATCTGCCGTTCAGTAAGTCTATGTGGTACCCAGAGACAACAATGTTTCTTTACTTACAAATGACCATGCAGAATTGAACAAATTGCTGTTGCTTTTAGTCCTAAGGTATTCTCTATCTGCTTATAGGTCAGTCGCCTGTCTTTGTCTGTCATTTTCCTCACAGCATCTATGTCTCCCTCTGTATCTGATGACCATGACCTTCCCGTCGTCTCATCATCCTCCAGAGTGAAATTTCCTCTCTGGAATCCTCTGTACCACCTGAATATAGTCGTATGATGCGGACACAAATCACTGAATGCAAGAGTCAGTTCTTCAAAGCACTGGTCTATGTTTATACCATACACAAAGTTGCACAGCAACACTGCCCGAATCTCACTCTATGTCGATAAAGCAATAGTAATCACTTCAAAATAACCCTCCTAGTGAACGACTGTGCCCACAGACTTAGCACAGCACCTGCAATGCAGGTGTGAAGTATTCTCAGAACATAGCAACAATCGGCCTCCTGCGACTTATTGTAGCGTCGTATTGTAAACCAGTAATGAAATTGGTTTGTCATCCGTAGATTCAACTTAGAACATAGCTAAATAAATAACTGTGGGCTAGGGGTACTATGGATAATTTTTGCAGTTTGATTAGAAGTTATCTCCCTCCTCCCTTTCCACCAATGCGACTTCGGACCATCAGCGTTATTATTAACGTAGCAACCATGTAGAACACACATAACTCGCCAATCGTCAGTGCATGATGCACATAGACCATTCGAAGAGGATCGGGTTTACTAGTTATAGTTATCATCAACAGGAAGCAAGAAGAGACCCAGCTGCGTGAAACATTAATTACACTTTGTAACTGTTAAAATATGTAGCAAACATATAAAAGACATAGACATATTTCAAGAAGCTCTATTCAAAATGCCTTATTGGCTCATGTAATTTACATGTAAAATTACACTCCTGGAAATGGAAAAAAGAACACATTGACACCGGTGTGTCAGACCCACCATACTTGCTCCGGACACTGCGAGAGGGCTGTACAAGCAATGATCACACGCACGGCACAGCGGACACACCAGGAACCGCGGTGTTGGCCGTCGAATGGCGCTAGCTGCGCAGCATTTGTGCACCGCCGCCGTCAGTGTCAGCCAGTTTGCCGTGGCATACGGAGCTCCATCGCAGTCTTGAACACTGGTAGCATGCCGCGACAGCGTGGACGTGAACCGTATGTGCAGTTGACGGACTTTGAGCGAGGGCGTATAGTGGACATGCGGGAGGCCGGGTGGACGTACCGCCGAATTGCTCAACACGTGGGGCGTGAGGTCTCCACAGTACATCGATGTTGTCGTCAGTGGTCGGCGGAAGGTGCACGTGCCCGTCGACCTGGGACCGGACCGCAGCGACGCACGGATGCACGCCAAGACCGTAGGATCCTACGCAGTGCCGTAGGGGACCGCACCGCCACTTCCCAGCAAATTAGGGACACTGTTGCTCCTGGGGTATCGGCGAGGACCATTCGCAACCGTCTCCATGAAGCTGGGCTACGGTCCCGCACACTGTTAGGCCGTCTTCCGCTCACGCCCCAGCATCGTGCAGCCCGCCTCCAGTGGTGTCGCGACAGGCGTGAATGGAGGGACGAATGGAGACCTGTCGTCTTCAGCGATGAGAGTCGCTTCTGCCTTGGTGCCAATGATGGTCGTATGCGTGTTTGGCGCCGTGCAGGTGAGCGCCACAATCAGGACTGCATACGACCGAGGCACACAGGGCCAACACCCGGCATCATGGTGTGGGATCGATCTCCTACACTGGCCGTACACCACTGGTGATCGTCGAGGGGACACTGAATAGTGCACGGTACATCCAAACCGTCATCGAACCCATCGTTCTACCATTCCTAGACCGGCAAGGGAACTTGCTGTTCCAACAGGACAATGCACGTCCGCATGTATCCCGTGCCACCCAACGTGCTCTAGAAGGTGTAAGTCAACTACCCTGGCCAGGAAGATCTCCGGATCTGTCCCCCATTGAGCATGTTTGGGACTGGATGAAGCGTCGTCTCACGCGGTCTGCACGTCCAGCACGAACGCTGGTCCAACTGAGGCGCCAGGTGGAAATGGCATGGCAAGCCGTTCCACAGGACTACATCCAGCATCTCTACGATCGTCTCCATGGGAGAATAGCAGCCTGCATTGCTGCGAAAGGTGGATATACACTGTACTAGTGCCGACATTGTGCATGCTCTGCTGCCTGTGTCTATGTGCCTGTGGTTCTGTCAGTGTGATCATGTGATGTATCTGACCCCAGGAATGTGTCAATAAAGTTTCCCCTTCCTGGGACAATGAATTCACGGTGTTCTTATTTCAATTTCCAGGAGTGTATGTTCACTTGTAATGGGATGCACCAACAATCATCTACACAAAACTGGAAGAAAAATATTTGGCCTCAGCTTAGGAATTGGTATTTGTCTCACAAGGGGGTCTATAGAAGTATAAAACCTGTGCTGTCCTCTCTTGACTGGGTAAGCAAATGAACATGTGAACAATTTTCCACGTATTAATGCCCTCTCCGATTTTGCGCAAAACCACCTCATTCCTTACGTTATCAATCCACTTAATTTGCAACATTCGTCTGTAGCACCACATCTCAAACGCTTCGATTGTCTTCTTTTCCGATTTTCCTACACCATGTGTCTATACCATGCAATGCTGTACTAGAAACGCAGATTCTCAGAAATTTCATCCTTATGGCGCATATTTGATACTAGTAGACTTCTCTTGGTCACAAATGCCTTTTTGCCAGGGGTAGTCTGCATTTTCTGTCCTCCTTGCACCGTTCGTCATGGTTTTTTGCTGCATAGGTAGCATAATTCCTTAACTTCATCTACTTCGTGACCATCAATCCTGATGTTAAGTTTCCCGCTGTTCGCATTTCTGCTACTTCTCATTACTTTCGTGTTTCTTCGATTTACTCTCAATTCATGTTCTGTACTCATTAGGCTGTCCATTCCATTCAGCAGATCATGTAATTCTTCTTCACTTTCGCCGAGGGTAGCAATGCCGTCAGCGAATCCTGTCAACTCGAATTTTAAATCCACTCTTGAACCTTTCTTTTATTTTCGTCATTACTTCTTCGATATATAGAATGAACAGTAGTGGCGAAAGACTACGTCCTTGTCTTACATCCATTTTAATCTGAGCGCTTCGTTGTTGGTCTTCCACTCTTATTATTCCCCCTTGTCTCTTGCACATGTTGTATATTACCCGTCTCTCCCCACAGTTTACCCATATTTTCCTCGGAATTTCGAACATCTTGCACTATTCGACATTGTCAAATGCTTTGTCCAGGTCGACAAATCTTATGAACGGGTATTCATTTTTCCTTAGTCTTGCTTCTGTTATCGACCGTAATGTCAGAACTGTCTTTCCAGTGACTTTAATTTTCCCAAAGCAAAACTGACCGTCATATAACACAAAGTCAAGTTTCTTTCCCAATCTTCTATATATTTTTCGTGTCAATTACAATGATGCATGAGCTGTCAGCAGATTGTGAGATGATTTTCGCACGTGTCAGCTCTTGCAGTCTTCAGAATTGTGTGGATGACATTTTTCCGAAAGTCAGAAGTATGGCGTCAGACTCATAAATTCTATACACTAACGAGAATAGTCCTGTTATTACGACTGTAAGATGACTATTTCTGATGATGTTATTGGATATGTTAATATTTGCAAAGGAAAATGATATATTTGAAGAATTTTGGTCAGAAAAAAAGTTGTTGGGCTACAGTATCTGTGTGTGCGAGAATCTTGGACAGTCAGTAGTGGAAAGCTGCGGTGTGCAGCAGGCGCGTTTCGTTAAGTGTACAGTTTAATGCATGGAAGCACTTTCAAAACTATGTTGAAATGAAGAACAAGGTATTATTTGATGCGGTAAAATGTTTATTTTTATTTTTGCAGACATGTGTTGTTGGTCCAGTCCACCCTCGTCACAGGCGAGTTTTTGATAATTATTCTATTCATTGACCTTCTGAGTTAATTTGCTGCAAGATGGAAGTTATTAGATTAAATAAATTTTCATATTAGACTCTATAATTGTTTTCTTTGATAAATTACTTCCTGTGTGAAATTTCAGAACTTGAAGGTTGACTCAGGCGTTTCATTGGCATTCTGTGTCAAGATTATTAACCCAGTTTCCCTAAATCAACTTGAGTTACTTTTTAGAAGTACCTTTTTAGCTGTTGCAGAGTCTTGCTTTATTGCTGTTTCTGCCAGTACTTAATTTTACAAGTGAGATTCATAATACGTGATCGTTTCGTTCCCGTTGCGCAACCTAGATTCTGTCAGTTTGTATATTTTACCAGGGCCATGTCAGTGCGGAAATGTTCGTGTGTTTCACGTTACATTCCTTTTTTCAAACAGTTCGCACTGACCAATTCTACTGAGCGTGCTGTTATTGGTTTCCTTATTTATTTGCTTATGAGTGAAATCGGTTTTCACACACACATGATTCTTTCCAATTTCATAAGTTATGTGGCTGTCAGCTCAGCAGCACATTCAAGTTGCCAGTTCTCGTTCCCAGATTTGTATTTACGAAAACACACACAGAAGCAAAGGCAACTCACTTACACCAGTTTCCCCAATTATTTCAGAAATCCTGCTAGAACTATTTAATCTGAAGTCTTCCAAAGCTCTTTTAAATTCTAATTCTAATATTGGATCCCCTAACTCTTCTATATCGACTACTGTTCCTTCTACTATTAAGTCATTAGACAAGTCTTCCCTCTCCCAGAGGCCCTCAGTGTACCCCAACTATACGCTCTCTCCTGTTAATATTATTATCCTTGCTTTTTATTTCTCCGAAGGTTGTTTCGACTTCTCTGTATGCTAAGTCAGTCCTTCCCACAATCATCAATCATTTCTTTTTCGATTTCTTCTCATATTTTATCCAACTACTTCGCCTTAGCTTTCCTGCGCTTCCTGTTTATTTCATTCCTAAGTGGCTTGCATGTCTGTAATGCTGATTTTCCCTCGAAAATTTTTGTATTTCCTTCTTTCGTCGATCAGCT
Organism: Schistocerca piceifrons; assembly: GCF_021461385.2. Classification (NCBI taxonomy): domain Eukaryota; kingdom Metazoa; phylum Arthropoda; class Insecta; order Orthoptera; family Acrididae; genus Schistocerca; species Schistocerca piceifrons. Next base: position 159,731,935 of record NC_060138.1, read on the forward strand.
GAAGTATTTCATGTGTTATCCATGCTTTCTTCGGAGTTGCGTTATTTGCTCCTATGTTTCTTACTCTCTTTCTTCTTTCTCTTTTTTAAGAGACGTCCACTCCTCTTCAATTGAACTGCCCACTGAACTATTCCTTATCGCAGTATCTGTAGTCTTAGAGAATTTCAAGCATATCTCTTCACTCCTTAGTACTTCCGTATGCTCGTTTTTTTTCTTTGTACTGAATTACCCGTTCAATATCGTGATATACTTTCTCTATTTCTTCATTTTAAGCATATGACATGATTATATAACCTGAACTGTCGTTGTTGGTGCTGGTTTACAGTCGATTCTGATGAGAATAACCATTTCACTGAACAGTAACCATTTCACAGTAACTCACTCTCTGCCATACCTTCCTATTCGTAACGAATCCTATTCCTGTTACACTATTTTCTGCTGCTGTTGGTATTATCCTATAGTCCTCTGACCAGAATTAATTGTTTTCCTTCAAATTATACTTCACTGACCCCACTATATCTAGGTCAAGACTTTGCATTTCCCTTTACGGATTTTAGACACTTCCCTACCACGTTCAAACTTCTGACTTCCACGTCACGGCTCTTAGAACGTTATCCTTCCGTTGGTTATTCCGTCTTCTCCTCACGGTCACCTCCCCCTTGGCAGTTCCCTCCCAGAGATCCTAAAGGGGCTATTCCGGAATCTTCTGCCAATGGAGAGATCATCGTGACAGTTTTTCAATTACAGGCAACATGTCCTGTGGATACGTGTTATGTGTCTTTAATGTAGTGGTTTCCATTGCCTACTGCATCTTCATGCCGTAGATCATTGCTGTTTCTTCCGCTTTTTGGTGCTGTTTCCAACCTTAACGGCAAAGGAGGGCCCTGGACCATTGTCTGCTCCTCCTCTCTCTTTGACAAGATCTTTGGCAGAAAAAGGGTGACTTCCTATGCCGGAAGTCTTCGGTCGCCTATGGTTATGATTTTTATTCAAAATTTAACCTGTGGCGGGGCTCGAACCCGGGGCCGAGGACATTTGGATTGCCAATCAAAGACTCTACACAGCCTTTTTCTTTTTTAGGGAGTCTACCTTCCTGGTGCCCAGAGGGAAGGATGGAGGCAAAGTGGGCAGGGTAGCAACCCGAGGCCTGGCTACGACGTCCCGTTCCCTCCGTCCAGGAACCAAGAGAAGTGTATGGAACGTGGAGTACAGGTACAAAGAAATCAATTATTTTTTTGTAGATTATTATCGAGAAACCAGGAAACCGGTATTCCGAAAAGGAGAGAGCTGCTTGTCCTCAGATTCGGTAGACTATTGACGCATAGTTTTGCGGTAAAGAACATTCCGATGAACAGAGAATAACCGGTTCTAAGAGTGTAAAGGTCGTGGCTCAACATCTCATTGCAGTGACATTCCGAATGCGGGATGGTGTAAGAAACACATTACAAAGGAAACTGGAGAAAAATTTTCTGTATTTGGGATTGGGAACAGCTGCAAACTGGTTTTCAGAAGGAAGTTCCAATATTCAAGGATATTTTCCTCGCCATCAGCCAACAAGCAGCGTACTGCGTGCCCATAAATCCATTTCACAGGCTTCACCTTCCCTTGTGGGAAATATTGCGCATCCAAAAAGAGCATCAGTTGAGTTGATATCTGATGAAGAGTCGTATGGGTAACTAGAGCCAGCATCAGTCGCACAAGAACCAAGCACCTCTGACTCATCTACACACCAAGCGATTCTCGCCCGTGTCCAAAAAATCACAGGTGACACACAACGGGGTGTCTGCGAGGTGAATCTCGTGAAGGTATGACTGGCATACTTGCTTCCCATTGACAGTAAGGTACCATACAGACTGGACGTCAGTGTCAAGATCAGAAGCGCACACCGAACGCCAAACGGCACACCAGTCGACGTTGGAATGGTTTCCCTCAACCACATTCGGAGTTCTCTGTTGCTTATGAAAGCGATAGATCGCATCTGTGGATGCCAAGTGCGTTGCCAGCATTGCAGTACGGTCGTAGCTCAGTTCATGGAAAAAGGGGTGGAAGTAAAAGAAGGGCGTCGGGACGTCCGGAAGCTGGACAAGTCTTAGAGGTCACGTGATGTAAGGGCCTCCAGTAACTTGCTGGTAAGGCAAATAGGACAACGGCGGCACAGTGCCACGTAAGCGCTGACGAAAAGGGCTATCGCTCCGTCAGGTACGTGATACAGACGTAAACCGCAGCAACAAACATATAAACCCAATGCCGATAGCATGGGACAGGCCATGGATAGCGTAATAGGAAATCTCTGTGCCATATGGTGGATCCGTGACGCCGAATATACATTTAGGCATTGTGTCCACTGCAGATCAAGGGCTCGTAAAGGATGATCCAGATCGTAGTTGGGACAATAGACGCCTACAGTTGAGAGCAATCGTGCGCTGCAGAGCACTTGTGAAATCGAGTCCTAAGCATCGGATAGTAACAATTATACTCATCGAAGCAGCACTGTCCACAGGAAGCCCCGCGCCTGTACATATCACTCTCGATTTTCTGACATTAAGGCAGCTACCAGGAGCTTCGCCGTAGATGGTCACCCATGCCAAAGACTCCTTGATCTCGTCACGACCACAAAAAACCATGACGAGATCGTCCACATAAGCAGGGTAGCTGAATACTTGGCTACCAAGAGAGAGCCCAGACAGGCATTGACGGAGACCGAGAGAACTGGTTCCATTGCGAAAGCATATCCAGTGCTGAAAGCACGCAGCCTTGATGCACCGAACAGCGGATCAAAATGAGAGAACTCAGACGACTATTGTAGAGTACACTGGACGTAGCTCCAAGAGGAAGACGCGCTACGACCTCGAAGGTAGTATCAGGGTAACCCATATTGTTCAAATGGTTCAAATGGCTCTGAGCACTATGGGGCTTAACTGCTGTGGTCATCAGTCCCCTAGAACTTAGAACTACATAAACCTTACTAACTGAAGGACATCACACACATCCATGCCCGAGGCAGGATTCGAACCTGCGACCGTAGCGGTCGCGTGGTTCCAGACTGAAGCGCCTAGAACCGCTCGGCCATTCCGGCCGACTGTTTTAAGGCCGGCTAACCCATATTGTGGAGCCGTTAACCATGTAGCCGTTATCGACCAGATCGAACGCATGCCGAAGTCAAGAGCTGCCAAAAGTTCAGGCATATTACGAGAGTGAGCAAGAGCGATTATGTTCCGACAGTGAGAGTGCGGATGTTATTGGCACCTTCCAAAGAAGTTTTATCAGAGGAAGTCACGTACCGGCCAGTCCGTCTAAGCCGTGCAGCCAACAGCCGATTAAAGATCTTTGTGTCGAAATTGAACAACGTCAAGAGGTGGTAATCGCATAACCGTGTGGTACCTTGAGGCTTGTACATGGGAATCAGGAGATCATCCAGGAAACCGGCTGGGATCGGCATGAGAGGTTCTGACATATTTCCGTCCACACTGGCGCCAATAGGGGACAAAATGTGCTATAAAACTCCAGGGGGAGGCCGTCAGTGCAAGGCGGTTGCTTTGTAGAACCCTCCTGGACAGCATCACTGACTTCGTCCTCCGTGACATCGGCAAGCAGATCCATCGTTACATCCCCAGGAACCGAGACAAACGTGAGTTTGGACACAGTGTTGGCACTGTGGTGACATTGTTCATAGTACAGCATAACATAATCCATATGCAGGCAGAATCTGTGTTGCGTTGGGTATCTAAGTATCGCCAGTTATCACTCTAAGAACATTAATCAAAGTCCCCCGACGGTGGCGCCGTTCCGCTATTACATGATACGTAGGTGGACGCTCCTTCGCTAACACGACCTGTATACGCGCCCTGACCATAGCTCCTTCAAGAAGACAGCGAGAGAGAGATGTGAGTTGTGTCTTGGTATGATTCACTATCGCCTGTCGCTCCGGCGCGTAAAGCATCATAGTACATTCCTGGAGAATTATCAAATAGAAATCCTGGGTTCATCGCCGCTACGCCACACCTTCCTTCCGTAACCGGTCGAGGCCTCGTGTAGGGCAGGCTTTGCGCAGAGCACCCACCAAGACAGGGTAGACCGATATGCAATATAGCGTCGAAAGCAGACTCTCCACGTAGTCTCCATGAGTTGTCAGCAGTCGGATGCAGTAAGGTGGATCGTGTTAAGTTTCTATGGTCCACAGCCATGTCACACCATTTGGCTGCAGAGACTGATGGCACAAACGTATGCTTCATGGTCAGAGAATGGAGTGGCCTGTACCCCACTAACAATGTCGCGAGAGATGTAAACACAATCGAAGCGGCTAGAAGAAAGGCTTGTGAAATACGAAAACCACAGATCATCACCATGGACATGCTCCCAAGAAAACTGGAGGATTGTCGCTAGCGCCGTGCACAGAGAGTGACATGGTAGTTGGTCTATGATGGGTCTCTGGGTGAAGTTTCAATATGCTTAAATGATCAATGCGTCCTGCTGACCAAGGAGAAGAGACGTGATTGTCCCAAGAAGAAACTGGAACATTTGCGGTGACTAGCCAAACCATATTCCGCATAGACGTTCATGATACTGGTTAAAATGGTTTAAATGGCTCTGAGCACTATGGGACTTAACATCTGTGGTCATCAGCCCCCTAGAACTTAGAACTAATTAAACCTAACTAACCTAAGGACATCACACACATCCATGCCCGAGGCAGGATTCGAACCTGCAACCGTAGCAGTCTCGCGGTTCCGGACTGCGCGCCTAGAACCGCTAGACCACCGCGGCCGGCATGATACTGACGCTATGAATCGTGAGAGCTATACCTCTGGCATCAGGGAGATAGACAACTGTATCAGCAAGGATACTGTCATGTAGGGGGATGGTCACCCCACTAAAAGTAGGAGAAGCGTGGGAGACAGTGCTCTAAAACCATGGGGAGCACAAAAGATTTCAACGTGCACCTCCTAAAGGAAAGCAACGTCAGCGTCCGCAGAATACAGCATATCACGGAGTAAGGCCAGTTTGTAGTATTGGCATTGACACTGGCTATGCGATGGGTCTGATAGGAAAAATCGCCAGGAGGATGGGTGATTCAAACGTAACCGAAGCACAAGCTACCGTGGAATGACACATCACGGTGGTGTGGAGGGAGTCAATCCCACCAATTGGGGCCCATCGCTCTGTACACCTCCAGAATATCCATCCTCTGCATCGCCATCCCCGGCGCAGGAGACAGATGTCTCAGGTGGTCGGTGCAGTGAAACATTATCAGAGGTAGCGTCGGACACAGCAAAGGAGGCAACCGAGTCAGTCGCAGGCAAGGGAAGGTCGGTGTCCGTAGGTGGATGCCGACTGGAGACGGAGGCGGCGAAAAACGTCGCGTCGTTAGGCACCAGGGGATCAGAGGACAGCACACCGTCAGTAGGAGGGTCGTCATCCAGTGCACGTCCGATGTACGCAGTCATCAGAAGGGACACTGCGTTGTCTCTTCCGTTTCCACGGCAACTGTTGCTTCCTAACATGTTGTTCCGTGTCGGATGGCAGGCGGTTGTCGTCCGACATGTGGCCAGACGGCAGAAAAGCGGAGCTCGGTACAATTCCGTGATCTGCAATCATGACGTCGGGACGGATGGCTTGCTTCCGGCGGCAGTTTAGGTGAGACAGGCAAAAAGTCCATTGCTTGTCGACGCCATTTAGAGTGGATGCAGCAGGTGGCCCCACCGCGGATACCTAAGCTACAGGTAACACAGTGGTCGCCGCAGGGAGAGCGACGTCCCTGGTCGGTGTCTGAACCTGTCTACATCGGAGACATTCAGGAAGGACACAAACTGAACAAGTGCTCGGCTATCCATCGTACATGATGACAGCTCTGGGGCCGTCACTTACCGAGTAGGAAGGCTTCGTCAGTTCAATTTTTATCTGCCGGACACCATTGGGGAGGCACTATGTCTCGAACGTCTTCCACGTTTCAGCAACGCGACTGGCGACGTTACCATAGTACTTAAAGGCAACCATGACAACGTCCAAGCCGGCCGGGGTGGCCGAGCGGTTCTAGGCGCTACAGTCTGGAACCGCGCGACCGCTACGGTCGCAGGTTCGAATCCTGCCTCGGGCATGGATGTGCGTGCTGTCCTTAGGTTAGTTAGGTTTAAGTAGTTCTAAGTTCTAGGGGAGCGATGACCTCAGAAGCTGTCCCATAGTGCTCAGAGCCATTTGAACCATTTGACAACGTCCAACGACATCTCAAATTGGAGTTCTAAAAGTCGGAATGTTCGGAGGCCAAAACCAAAATGATAAACCACGACAGCTCCTGTATGACCGCCAGCATGGTGCCACACAACGTCGGCGCACAGCTCTTCATTCGCCAACTTCATGTACACAGTAATACTAACGATCGAAAAATGAATTCTGAGAACATCTTGCGGCGGGAGACGCGTTTCGTCCTGTATAAACCGTTCAACTTCGTATGCTTCGGGTAATTCATGATCCAAAGGAAATTTAATTGTGGCTTCGCGATAGGAAAATGCCATGATAGTCAGCGAAGTCGGGCACTAAAACAAGCCGCTACGCTGAAGCAAACAAACGCGCGCTCGCTAGCAAGCAGCACAACAGACCATGCCCGAGCCAGGAATCGAATCTGCGACCGTAGCGGTCGCGCAGCGCCAGTCTGTAGCACCTAGAACCGCTCGGCCACCCCGGCCGGCTGCCCCTAGCCCACGAATGCTTGTATATATACAGTAAAACGTTTGTAATCGTAGGAACTCCCTGTTGGAAGATCGTTCTTCTGCAGGTGTATGCCGGCTGTAGTCAGTGTTTTTGGTTGTGGCCGTGTAATTATCAGAGCGAAATACCTTTTAGAGGGTATTGTCTCAACCCTTATTACGTAATGATTTGTCCATTAGTATCGAAAAGGGACGTCAATTCTGCCTTTGACTTCTAGTATTCGGCTGCTCTGTCCATTTATAGCTCAAATGTGATACGTTGCTGTCGGCACATTTCTTAAACCTTTCCTCTTTACCTACGACAAAGAGAATTATTGTGAACATCTCTGAAGCATTTGGTGAACCCAACGATAACATTCGTGTGACATGAATGGAATCTGTGGGAGCAGCACTTGCCTCAATATACAGGTTCCTGAGTATTCCAACCGTATTTTTTTTAACTTTAAAGTATTTATTTATCTCATTTTTTGAACCTAGGAGAAAGGAGAAAACACTGCCTTCGGACTTGGCGTACAAAGTGACATGTGATGGTCATATTATTTTTGCTCACTTGTGGCTATGTACGTCTACATCTGCATCTCTACTTCCCAATGTGTGGCGGAGGGTGCTTTGTTTACCAATTTCAGTTCCTCCTATACCTGTTCCAGTCGGGTAAAGTTCGCGGAAAGAACGATTACTGGAAAGCCTCCCTGTGGTCTCGAATCTCTCTAATTTCATCTTGATATTTATAGGGGATCAGCATTTTTACATTCGAGGGGTGACTCATGTTTGGAATTTGTGCTTCTAAAAACCATTTATCAGTGCTTCAAGTAAATATAGCGTTTCGGCATAGCTTCTTTAGAGCTACTCACTTATAACTTTTTTGTAATGTATGGATGACATATACATTAGCTGTGCAGTGCAAAACATGTAGAAGCAGAGGAGCTACAGAACACTTTGTTTCCACAGGACTATACCTAGACAGCCCTGCCTTTAATCAAAGCAGGCAGCGCGCTGGAAAGAAACTTCTTTGAGAGTAATTACGCCTCTTCCAGCCACTTCTTTTCGCTGTCATAAATTAACTCGAAACAAGTTTTTAATTTAATCTGCTGTCCTGTTTACAGCTCCTAATAGTTTCTGTCTGTGCTCAGAGCGTCGTACGCCTGTTACCCCTCTGCCACTTTGTCATAGTCCTGAATAGTCAAACAACAAGAATGCCGAAAATAAACCAGAAACTGAAACGCAAGAATATGGCAAAATGATGATGCGATCTATGATGTCTAATGTAATTATTAAAAGTCTATCACCAAATACAACAAATCAGAACTTTCCATTTTAGACACGTCGAATTATTCGCTTTGAACATCCTATTTAGCTGACTAAAAGCTCTGAAGATGATTTTGAAACTTACGTTTCTATCTTCTTTTGTTCATCCAAACGTTACCTTCATCTTACAGACAACAGTGACAAAAATGATTGTTTCTTCGTGCACATCCAGCCGGCCTCACAGTTTTGGAACGTTCTGTGCTGCTTCCTCTTGTATTTTACGTTAATTTGGCTTCACGTTTTAGTGTTAAATGGAAAAAATACATTAATTGACAATTAAAGAGAATAACTGATGCCCAAACTCTAACAAACACCGTAGACAGCCAAAAAATTATACACATATCAAAAAAGGTTTTGCATAACCTCGGTTCCGAGAGTTCCGCAACCTGTACAGAAAATAGGAATAGAGATCAACATAAAAATCATCTCCGCCCTTTTTATTCCTCGTGAAAACCACACATTGCATGTTGTACCACCATACAGCGAGACCTTCGGAGGTGGTGGTCGAGACTGCTGTACACACCGGTACCTCTAATACCCAATAGCACGTCCTCTTGCATTGATGCATGCCTGTATTCGTTGTGGCATACTATTCACAAGTTCATCAATGCCCCGTTGGTCCAGATTGTCCTGCTCCTCAACGGCGATTCGGCGTAGATCCCTTAGAGTGGTTGATGGGTCACATTGTCCATTAACAGCCCTTTTCAGTGTATCCCAGGCATGTTCGGTAGGGATCATGTCTCGAAAACATGTTGGCCACTCTAGTCGAGCGAAGTCGTTATCCTGAAGGAAGTCATTCACAAGGTGTGCACAATGAGACTGCAAATTGTTGTCCATGAAGGCAAATGCATCGCCAATATGCTGCCGATATGGCTGCACTATCGGTCGAAGGCTGGCATTCACGTATCGTATAGCCGTCACATCGCCTTACATGACCACCAGCGGCGTACATCGGTCTCACACAGTGCCACCCCAAAACAGTAGGGAACTTCCACCTTGCTGCACACGCTGGACAGTGTGTATAAAACGTTCAGACTGACCAGGTTGGCTCCAAACACGTCTCCAACGATTGTCTGGTTGAAGACATATGTGACACTCATCGGTGAAGGGAACGTGTTGCCAATCCTGAGCTGTCCGTTCGGCATGTTGTTGGAATCAACTACACCGCGCTGAATGGTGCCGTGGTTGCAAAGATGGGCTTCGCCATGAACGTCGGGAGTGAAGTTGCCCATCACACAGCCTATTGCACAAAGCTTGAGTCGTAACACGGCGTCCTGTGGCTGCATGAAAATCATTATTCAACATGGTGGCTTTGCTGTCAGGGTTCCTCCAATCCATAATCCGTAGGTAGCGGACATCCACTGCAGTAGTAGCCATTGGCCGGCCTGAGCGAGGCATGTCATCGACAGTTCCTGTCTGTCTGTATCTCCTCCATGTCCGAACAACGTTGCTCTGGTTCACTCCGAGACGCCCGGACACTTCCCTTGTTGAGAGCCCTTTCTGGCACAAAGTAACAATGCGGATGCGATCAAACCGCGGTATTGACCGTCTAGGCGTGGTTGAACTACAGACTACACGAGCCGTGTACCTCCTTCCTGGTGGAATGACTGGAATTGATCGGCCGTCGGACGTCTAAGAGTCGCATCTCATTCAAGGTTGTTTACATCTTTGGGCGACTTTAGTGACATCTCTGAACAGTCAAAGGGACTGTGTCTGTGACACAATCCCCACAGTCAACGTCTATCTTCCGGAGTTCTGGGAACCGGGGTGATGCAAAACTTTTTTTGATGTGTCTAAAATAATCTCACTGTCGCAACCAAGTGGACATCAGCGACTATAAACTCGCAGCACTGTGGGAGGAAAAACTGAAATAGTGAAAACATCCTATTTTGACATGAATTGTCGTGATAGCGTCGAATCTGGCGTAAGCGTTTCATATTGTCTGACATCGGCAGTGTGCGGCAGCTGTTACCAATCGAAAGAAACTTTCTCGACACCAAACAAATGCACTTCTTATGTGGGTTTACTTGCTGCGACGTTACTGTCTAAATGTGCGCATTAACAGAGCGTATTATGCACATCAGCTCGCTCCAACAGCCAGTCGTATTCTTTCAAATAATGGCGCGTCGCTCTCCTCTGGTGTCCGTCTTGGCCACCAGTGACGTCACACGATCCACTTTAAGAACTGTAAATATTGTAATGACTTAGATCTACTGAGCCCTGGAAGACACACTCAGAGTGATATCTGACAGAATTTCTTCTACCTCGTAATTCTGACACCGTGTAACTTTATTTTTCCCTATTGTTCCCCTGCCCTTCTACGCTACCTTCGTCTCTTCCACCGGCTCTTGCCGAATGGCTGTCCACTTGAACAAACTAAAAAGCATTTTTATTTTGGATAATGTTAGTACAACTCCACCAGCAACTGAACCTTCCTGAAGGCGTTGGCTGTCCATATTACAGGCGACCTGCCCTTATGTGTTCTACACCGCCCTTCTACTTTACAATGGCGCTAGTGAACTCAGTTCAATAAGCGGAATTAAAATTCAAATATCTCGTGATTCTCAACTCAGATCACGATGCTGTTTTCACCAAACTTATTGTAATGAAATTATCTGTACGGTACATCTAGATGTGATTCCATCTCATTATTTCTCTCCGTTATTTTAATTTATTAATTTGTTTGCGAGGAGCGTGATTTGCGTCCAAGGCGGACAGATATTAGACTAACAAGCATTATCCTGACCGTCAAGAATTTACTCTTATTTTCCTATTTCCACACGGATTTTCCTTGCTGTGTTAGCTCCGCTGGACGAGCGATCTAAGGTTTATTGGCAATTTCATGAATATTGCAAGGTATTGTCTCTTCAGCGTATTGTGCTTATATAGTCTACATATTTTATAACATTGGAAACATCAAGTGTACACACGTGCGGAATGTACACAAATGGGCCTGTCGATTTCATTGGCAAACGCTCTCTGCTTCGTCCCATGATCTCCCCATCTCCCAATGTGACATCCTGTCAGTACACCACCAGGGGGTTTTCTGGACGTACAGGTGAAATCTTACTTCGTAAGAACCGAAATATTTTGGGTTTCGTGCAAGATAACCTTCAGGTTCGTACATGTGAGGTTTATTGCGCACATTGCGAGTGAGGATCGTCTTATATGGAACAGACACAGCGATTACATTTCACAGATGGTATATGCAACTTAAGACATGGTCAGGAAGGTAAATCGTCACTGTCTGACATCAAATTAACGGAGAAACATTCGATTTGAAGAAAATGTTCATTATCTGTTGAGCGATTTGCTTCTGTGACAGCACTAGTAAGAACTGAAACCAAATACGTGTGACAAGAAAAAACTCTGAATTTCGATGTATACTGCCACCTTTGAAATTTGGCAAGTTGTGCTGGGAGCAATAAGACATGAGTGCAACACACTTCATTATGTGGGACACCAGTGTGCGAACTGCCAACCACGTAAACATAGGGTTTTGCTGAGAGGAGTTTAAATCACGACCACTGACGATATATAAATGATCAGACCGACTGCGAGACACTTATTCTGCATCCATAATCAACACACACTCTCTCTCTCTACCTCTGTAAAGTATTTATGACTGACTCTTGACACAAAACATGGAATGTACAGCTCCTTATCGTGCAAGATGAAGTATAAAACCGATAAAAATTGCTACCAGGTCACAGCTGCGGTCTACGTACTTCTGACGTTATCCTCATCCGTAAATCCCTCATCTGCCCCGTCTTAACGTATGCCATTGTTTCCAGGATCTCCTCCTTTCCTACGTACTACAAGTATCATGAAATCTAGAATGACGTGCATTTCGCGTAGATTCCCGCATCTGCCAACATATCTCAACTCACATCTTATACCATCTCATCAGTTTCTCACACCTTCTTCCCTTCTTGGAGCACGTTCGAAACGTTTACATTAACCCGTCTACCCAGTCCCAGCACCCTCTATCCAACCCATTAATCATTAATGCAGGTACCTTCTGAACCATTAGACATTCGAGACCCACCTTCCATACACTTGTATACTTTATCCTAACTACACTTTACCCTAACTTTCCATCCGACCGTCAATGAACCGCTACCCAACAATGCAAATTATCCTGAAATATACCCTTCTCTCCTATCAGCTGCACACGCCATCATTTCTCCTCAAACTATCCTTCTGTTTCATCCATCCTCTGTCCACCCCCTAAATGACAGATAGCTGCTTCATACTATATCACATGTCCCAATATACAAGGTTATTCACAAGTACCTCTGGCTTTTCATAAGGTGGCTTCACAGAAAGTACAAGACATACCAAGAAAAAGAATGTATCAGTGGAGAGAGCGTCACTCTAGGTTTAGATTCATATTACGCGCGGTGGTAAAGCTGCAGAGGGCACCTATACTAGGCATGCATGTAAGAATATGTAGAAAAATCATCTGCTCAGTATTGCCGAATGAATATGCGCTTGCCAACAGCCAATCGAATGAAGACATTTCCAAAGCGGGTTGCTGTCGTAGCGCCTTCCCAGGCAGCAGGAGCCGCGACTTGAGATAACTGCACGCACAAATCAACATTTATCTACGCCACAAACCTGAGATGCTCTGTCCACTGACACGTGTTTCTTTTCTATATGTCTCGTAATTTTTGTGTTGTCGCCTTCCACAACCCTAGAGGCACTTCCCAGTAATCGTATAGTACTAATAATTCTACTTCCATGATGAATATTATCAATTTAATTCACCAAAGTCGCCACTATATCACAACAGCATCAAACCATCAGCCCCGACTACAGTTCTGGTCGAAAGTTTTCGATCATCCATGATAAACACTATATAGCGTACTTCACTGTACAAACATATCGTACAGCCTAATAGACCAAAAAGTAAATATTTTCTTTCTCTACAATTATTTACACTGCAATATGATTTAGGTTTTAGCCTCTTGAAAGTATCCATCCTTTGCCCTCAGAACAGTTGCACAGACTCCTGGTATTCTGGAGATACGTTTTTGTAGTTACGATTTTGTAGTGTTTTTGCAGATATTTCTGTCGAAAACATCTGTAAATTATTCCTTAGATCTTCAATAATAGATGACTTGACTTCCTTGTCAGGTTCATCTCATAAGAGTTGAATGGAATATAAGTCAGGTGACTGACATGACCATATCATTCATGTTCTTCAGCTTCCCACATTTCTATTTTCTATTGACATACTCTTTGCGCAATTTAGAACCATGTTTGGAATCATTGTCCTATTTCGGAACTAACCTACAAACAATAAGTCTCTTTCCGGATGGAACTGCATTGTTGATAAGTGTCCTAAGATGTTCTGTTTTATTTAATGGTTTGTTCAAATGACTCTGAGCACTATGGGACTTAACCGCTGAGGTCATCAGTCCCCTAGAACTTAGAACTACTTAAACCTAACTAACCTAAAGACGTCCATGCCCGAGGCAGGATTCGAACCTGCGACCTTAGCGGTCGCGCGGTTCCAGACTGTAGCGCCTAGAAAAGAGAAACTATCATTTCCACACAATATGTAAGACTATATGTACCTTCTGGAACGGAGAAGACTCATTACAAATTGAAGCGATAAGAATCACGGGAAGAATTTATTGCACTGACATCGCGTCAAAACTGTCACTTGCATCTTCCTTCTTATCCAAAAGCAAGAAAAGTTCATATTGGCCATCAACTGAGGGCGCTAGGCGACGAAGTTATTCTCCCAGCTGCGTGTTTCGCCGCTATGATAAATCCAGGTAAAGATTTAATTTGTAAAGCTATAGTGTAGTAATACTCAGTGAGAGGTCATCCTGGAAAGAGACTCCAGTCACGTTCCAGAGGTAATCAGTTCAAGTACCAATCTAGCCACCTACATTTGTTTTTTTGGGTCTTTACTATATCACTTGAGCCAAATGACTGCGTGGTTCCAATGAAGGTGATACGACCGATTTCCTTCACCATACGTCCGAGCTTGTGCTCCTACTTCAGTGACCTCTGTATAGACGGGACGATAACACGAGATGTTTCATCCTTTCTCGTCTAAATAAAATGTTCTCTCGCAGTTCAATATAACTCAATCACTACTTGCCATCTGAATACGCAACTTTTCAAAAGTTTACGATCACTTATTTCGACAATTGATTTGTAGTTAAAACAGTGATTTCGTTTTGAATATTCCATCACATCTACGTTCCGGTAATAAGACAAGTATAAGCATATAAAGACTATGTGTCTCAGTTGTGTATGTGTCTGGTTGTTCGCCTATAGGGCCGTTGAAGACTATCCACAACAATATTGCCGTCCCTTTACCTAAAGAGGCATCATGCCGTCAGCTGTCTGTGTAGCTGTCAGTTCACATTAGTTTACAGTACATTGCGTCCATATAGCAATGTGATTTAATACTTCATCAGGATCATACCACATTACTTCCTAATGAGGCGGAAGCAGGAGCCTGGAATTGCAAATGGAACCGCAATGTAGCTGCATCAGGAAGGCTATTTTTCTAAGACAGTAGCAACAGAAGTTGGCGTAGCTCTGTTTACAATGATGCATATTTTGCAGCGGTTGAAAAACTGGCATCAGTGCAAGCGTGCCGCGATCTCAAGTCCCCGAGTATCATCATACAGAGGAGATCAGACAGAGTAAACGTCAGAGCAGACGGACTGCACGTGAAATTTGCACGGACGTAACTAGTATGCTAGCAGCTCCAATCTCTGACTCAACAGTAGAACGCCATCTTCGCGAGCAGTATTTAAATGGGTACATAGTGGCCAGAAAACAGTTAACAATCAAACAAAATAAGGTGAAGAGACTGCAATGGGTAAGGTAACATAAGCACTGGAGCGGGCAGCAATGATCCAATGTGCAATTCCCGGAAGAATTCAAGTTTGAAGTATTGGATGCCATCGTCGAGTGTTTCTTCGCCGACTTCGCGGAGATCGTACGGAGATTCAGTATGTAACACCAACGGTAAATCACGGCGGATGGCCGGTTGAGGTGTTGGAATGTTTTGCGTTTTATGGGATCAATGAACCAGTGATAATAAATCGAACATTAAAGAAGGAAGAATATCATAGGTTATTGATCAACAATGCACTTCTGTCTGGCAAGAAACGTATTCGTCGTGGATTTGTTATACAGCAGGGCAATGACGCCAAACATACTCCTAAATCCCATTGGGCGCGTAAGATATGAACTCGACAGGAAGGTCGGAAATGTGAGGTCATCTATTGCTGAAAATTTATGGAATAATTTACAGACCTGTTGGACTGCAAATCTGCAACAACACTGTATCTCTAGGAAGTCTTGAGTGTTAGCAGCTCTTCAGAGGGCAAAGGGAGATACTTTGACGAGACTAAAATTTAAACCAAATTATATTGCCCTTTTATTGTATTGTATTGCATGTTAGCCGGGGGCCTAGAAACGACGGAGAAGCTCCGTCCCCGCCACTGCCGCAGTGGTCCACAAGCCCACGACGACTACCACAGTACACTTCACCCCTCCGCCACCCCACACCGAAATACTCCTTCAGAGTTATTGTGCGATTCGTCCCCCGGTGGACCCCCCCTCCCCTCCAGGCAACGTCTCACACCAGACTAGTTTAACCCCTATGTTTGCGTGGTAGGGTAATGGTGGTATACGCGTACGTGGAGCCGGCCGAAGTGGCCGAGCGGTTCTAGGCGCTTCAGACTGGAACCGCGCGACCGCTGCGGTCGCAGGTTCGAATCCTGCCTCGGGCACGGATGTGTGTGATGTCCTTAGGTTAGTTACGTTTAAGTAGTTCCAAGTTCTAGGTGACTGATGACCTCATATGTTAAGTCCCATAGGGCTCAGAGCCATTTGAACCACGCGTACGTGGAGAATTTGTTTGCGCAGCAATCGCCAACATAGTGTAGCTGAGGCGAAATAAGGGCAACCAGCCCTCATTCACCGAGGCAGATGGAAAACGCCTAAAATCCATCAACAGGCTGACCGGCTCACCGGACCTCTACACAAGTCCGCCGGGCGGATTCGTGCCGGGGACCAGGCGCTCCTTCCCAATCTGGAAAGCCGTCCGGTCTAACGCACGGCTAACCGGGCGGGCATATTGCCATTAATGATAAAAGAGAAAATATTTGTTTTATAGGTCTGTTTAGTTTCGACGTTGTGTCTGTACATTAAAATAAAGTATATGGCTTTATTATGGGTTATCGAAAACTTTTACCAGCAGTGTAGAGCGACAAATGACAAGGTTGAAAAACCCTTTAGACAGACGTATGTGGGGTTTTAACTAAGTTTTCTATAGCTCGAAGATTGTTTTTGAAGTTCGTAGGCATTGTCCTTTTAGAGGTGATACGCCGTTCCCTTCATCCGAGCTTTCAGCGTGGGAACGAGCTGGTTATAAGCTGAGCAACCGTCCAAACAAAGGTTCGACTTGTCGTTTTTAACATTAATAAGCGACTGAAAGATGTGAAAGACGTGATTAGTGACCACAAAATACTCAGGGAGACGGATATCGAACTTCGGACCCTGCAGTTGATAGGCTAGAGCTTAACCATCGAGTCACTGAGTTACTTTCGAGGTAGCAAGTGTTCAGGTCCTAGTTGGCCTTTTTTGTTTTCGTAAATGGCTTGACTTTAATGTCCAAGACAGTAGTTTGGAAAGGAAATGATTTATTTCCCTCCCAGTCTCTTGCAATATGTGATTGTGCATCGCCTCTATTGGCTCTGATGCCGGCGACACGAAAGCCTAACTTTCTATCGTTCCTTTATAAAACAAACTACAAAGACGATTTAGGTTGTTGTGTCACGATATTCTGTACGTCGCGTATCTTGACAGATACGCAGAGTTTTACCGATATTGTGTGCTAAAGGACTGCGTCAAAAGCGACGTTAACTTCATTTAGTGGGCTGGCAAAATAAAAGGGAAGTAGTATGGGTCAACCATCTCTGCCAACAGCGCCATCGGAACGCTAGTTCATGTAATACGCTGGCGAGCAGACGGAACGCTTTTCCACACTCTGGCGGACAGAGCAGCCGATAACCGCCTGCGGTGGCAGGCGGTGCACTTTGCAAAACTCATGACCTGCGCCGCAATTCCAGCGCCTCTTTATTCTTTTATTGTTTCCAATCGGCGATATTTTGTGTGCAAACAGGACGCGAGCAAACAGCGCTCAATATTTGATGCCCGCCGTCGATACAATAGCGGCGCCTGCCGGCGCGGCTGGCGGCTCGAAACAAAAGGCCCGCCCCGGCCACGCCATGCAAATACGTCGCCCCCACCGTGCCTCGCAGGGCCGCACTGGCCCCTTGTCGGGGCTGCGGCTGGCTGCGCCGCAGCGCCTTCTGCGGACCCGCGGGGGGGCTGTGTCGCGAGCCGCCACTGCTAGGCGATAGGCAAGCCAGGTTGCTGATGGCTGCGCTCCGTGGCAACAAGATCGAGGACACTACAGACGGGGGGGAAAAACAGGCTGTCTCCTTCTCAAAAGAAACGTCTTGCATTGGCAAGATAGCACCATTTCCCTCAAGATATCCAAAGATACCATTTAAAAATCTAAACATGGATGGCCGAATATGTAACTGAACTGTGGTGAACATATCCAATAGAGGATGTCGCAAACCTTTATGGTCAACAAGGTACAGACAACAGGAGGGCCTGCAGTGAGTACTTGGCGATGTGGAACCAGTAAGCGAAAACGAATTCTCTAAACAGTACGAGGTCTCGTGAGGTTCTTCCTCGAGAATCTGCATATATATATATATATATATATATATATATATATATATATATATATATATATATATATATATATATATATATATATCATCATTTAAGACTGATAATGCCTTTCAGCGTTCAGTCTGGAGCATAGTCCCCCTTATAAAATTCCTCCATGGTCCCCTATTCAGTGCTAACATTGGTGCCTCTTCTGATGTTAAGTCTATTACTTCAAAATCATTCTTAACCAAATCCAGGTACCTTTTCCTTGGTCTGCCCCGACTCCTCCTACCCTCTACTGCTGAACCCATGAGTCTCTTGGGTAACCTTGCTTCTCCCATGCGTGTAACATGACCCCACCATCTAAGCCTGTTCGCCCTGACTGCTACATCTATAGAGTTCATTCCAAGTTTTTCTTTGATTTCCTCATTGTGGACACCCTCCTGCCATTGTTCCCGTCTACTAGTACCTGCAATCATCCTAGCTACTTTCATATCCGTAACTTCAACCTTGTTGATAAGGTAACCTGAATCCACCCAGATTTCGCTCCCATACAACAAAGTTGGTCGAAAGATTGAACGGTGCACAGATAACTTAGTGTTGGTACTGACTTCCTTCTTGCAGAAGAGAGTAGACCGTAGCTGAGCGCTCACTGCATTAGCTT
Source organism: Schistocerca piceifrons (assembly GCF_021461385.2). NCBI lineage: Eukaryota > Metazoa > Arthropoda > Insecta > Orthoptera > Acrididae > Schistocerca > Schistocerca piceifrons. Next base: position 159,750,331 of record NC_060138.1, read on the forward strand.
TGCTACACCTCGCTTCCAGTTCTTTCACTATGTTGCCATCCTCTGAGAGTATGCATCCTAAGTACTTGAAACCGTCCACCTGTTCTAACTTTGTTCCTCCTATTTGGCACTCAGTCCGTTTATATCTCTTTCCCACTGACATTACTTTCGTTTTGGAGATGCTAATCTTCATACCATAGTCCTTACATTTCTGATCTACCTCTGAAACATTACTTTGCAAACTTTCAATCGAATCTGCCATCACAACTAAGTCATCCGCATATGCAAGACTGCTTATTTTGTGTTCACTTATCTTAATCTCACCCAGCCAGTCTATTGTTTTCAACATATGATCCGTAAATAATATGAACAACAGTGGAGACAGGTTGCACCCTTGTCTTACCCCTGAAACTACTCTGAACCATGAACTCAATTTACCGTCAACTCTAACTGCTGCCTGACTATCCATGTAAAGACCTTTAATTGCTTGCAAAAGTTTGCCTCCTATTCCATAATCTCGTAGAACAGACAATAACTTCCTCCTAGGAACCCGGTCATATGTCTTTTCTAGATCTATAAAGCATAGATACAATTCCCTGTTCCACTCATAACACTTCTCCATTATTTGCCGTAAGCTAAAGATCTGGTCCTGACTACCTCTAAGAGGCCTAAACCCACACTGATTTTCATCCAATTGGTCCTCAACTAATACTCGCACTTTTCTTTCAACAATACCTCAGAATATTTTGCCCACAACGCTGATTAAAGAGATACCTCTGTAGTTGTTACAATCTTTTCTGTTTCCATGTTTAAAGATTGGCGTGATTACTGCTTTTGTCCAGTCAGATGGAACCTGTCACGACTCCCAGGCCATTTCAATTATCCTGTGTAGCCATTTAAGACCTGACATTCCACTGTATTTGATGAGTTCCGACTTAATTTGATCCACCCCAGCTGCTTTATTGCACTGCAGACTATCGACCATTTTCTCCACTTCCTCAAATGTGATCCTATTTCCATCATCATTCCTATCCCATTGTACCTCGAAATCTGAAACATTACTGATCGTATTTTCACCTACATTGAGCAACTCTTCAAAATATTCCCTCCATCTGCCCAAGGAATCCACAGGATTTACCAGCAGTTTTCCTGACCTGTCCAAAATACTTGTATAATGACAAGGGGAGAGGCTGAAATGCACAAGCAGAGAATAAAGGAGGAGTTGGACAAAGGTAGAGAGGAGGAAGAGATGGACAGAGAGAGGGGTAGGGGGAAATGGGGACACCAGGTGGAAATACACATAGAGAGGGAAAAGGAGATGGACAGAGAAAGGAAAGAGGAGCAGGTGGGAAGATATGGGGAGAGTTGTAGATGAACAGAGAAGGGGGGGCAGGAGAACAGACAAAAGGGAGGAAGGAAATGGACAGAGAAAGGGGAGTAGGTGGTCAGGTGGGAGGAGCATACAGACACAGAGAGGGGAGAGTAGGAGATGACCAAAGACAGGTGGACGGTGGACAGGTGACAGGAAGAGATGGGCAGAAAAAGGAAAGAAGAGTAGATGGACAGAGAGACGAGGGAGGAAGAAATGGACAGCGATGGGGGAGGAGGAGATGCACAGATAGGAGGAGAGGAGGAGTTCCGCAGAGAAAGGTGGGAGTAGGAGATGGACAAAGGTCGGGGGAAGAGGAGACGGAGAGGTGGCAAGGAGCAAATTGACAGAGGGGAAGGAGCAGACTGACAGATGGAAGAAGTGCAGATGAACAAGATAGGGGCAGGAGGCATGTGTGGAGGAGGTGATCAGAGATTGGAGGTGGAAGAGATGAACAGAGACGTAGGAAGAGCGGGACTAAAAATTGCAATAGATAATACCCAGGCAACCCCAGATACTCAGCTAGTAAGAATTAAATGCTTACCACGTTGAAGTTCGTTATACATACTCCATAAAGCACTCTGTAGTAAATGTACCATTGCTAGTGAGTTCCTTTCATGTTCCGCTCGCTAATGAGGCGAAGGACAAATGACTGACAGTCTGGTGTTGCATGAACCTTAAACTCACATACGTCTTCATTAACGATCTTACTTGGAATAACGTTGAAGGCAGCAAACTGAATCAGCAGTCTAATGTAAATACTGGTTTTCTAATCTTCCTCCGTAACGTTTTCCGAAATTAGCGTTTTCTCATTTGTAAGGATACCATCTCGGTAGAATCACGAAGCATGTCAGTAATAGCGTTGCACTGATTGAAGCAACCTCTAACAAATGGCACAACACATTTCTGAACTGTTTCGATATCGTTTATTAATCTTACCTGGTGCGGATCCCAACACTCGAGCATTAATCAACAGTATGTTGCTTAAGCGTCAAGTGAACTGCCTTCTTAATAGAGCGCTATACATCCCAAGAGACCCCCAATAAACTATAGTCAACCAATGACTTTTCCTACGATTATTCTTATGTGAAACTTCCATTTCATGACGTCTCGCAATGTTAGGTTAGACTTTAAATTGATGTGACTGACTGAGGTAGCATAGCATTAATATTCTCTTTAAGCACTACAGGGCTATTTCTCCTACCATTTCGATGGAAGGAATGAAGATTAGAATTTAACTTCATGTCGAAAGAGCGGCTTTGGAGACGGAGCACAAGCTCAGATTACCAAAGACTGGGGAAGAAAAGCGGTTCTGCCCTTTTCAAAGGAACCATCCCGGCATTTGCTTGGATTGATTCCGATAAATTTCACAAAATTACGCACACACACACACGCACACACACACACACACACACACACACACACACACACAGCCAGCGATCACGGACCTTACACAACACGCTCTGCTTCCACAAACTGCCTCCATTCCTTCCTGTTTCGTACGCAGTTCCTCCAGGCGTTTTCAACCTTCAAGACTGCCAGCTCCTTCGCCAGGTCGTCCATCCAGCACTGCCTCGATCGTCCTATGGGGCGTCCGGTGTTTGCTTTCCCTTCTAGTGCCTTCTTCACCAGTCTTTCTTTTAGCATATGGTTTACATGTCCCACCCAATTGATTCTTCAGCTCTTTTGCTTCTGTAGGGAAACCACGGAAAATCTAAATCTAGATGGCTGCACGGGGACATGAACCGTCGTCCTCCCGAGTGTGAGTACAGCGCGCAAACCACTGGGCCACTTCGTTTGGTCTACCAGTCTGAATTAACTCATGTTTATCACAATTAGGACAACTTACCTTTCTTCGCATCAAATAGTAATTCTGTGTAACTAGTAACTCTTAATCCACTCCTAAAGTCACGCAAAGGGAACGCCTCCCATACACAACAGAATCGTCAACAAATGATCTTGGATTGCTAGTCGCCCTATCCGATAGATCGGTTATGCACACAGAGAACAGGAACAGTCCCGTCACACTTTTCTGAAGTTACTTTTGTCTTTGGTTTGTCTGTCGAGTGTCCATGATTACGTTTGCCATTGTTTACAGATCATGACTGGTTGTCAAAGCTGGACTACTTATCACACGAATTTGCAGAGATGCATTTAATGTACGTTACTGCAGTAAGTAATGCCCTGAAAACAGAGCTAATGTGTAGTGGAAGCTTTCACAACAGATGCCATACTAACGAAACTATTTATGACCATAGATTGCGGCGTATGACAAACTGCGTCATTCACGCCACAAAGGCTTGGCCTAGATTGAGGACAAAGAATTGTTCGCGTAGTAGATTTTGAAAACGTTGGCTCTTGTGAGGGAAGATTCGATAATAAGGATTCGTGCACACCTGGAAGTATATACACTGTGCAATGTACTGTCACAACAGAAATTACATCCCTATCATGATCAACGTGTGCAAGCAATGGAGTTATCATCAGGAACGATCCTCTATCAATTAGTGAGCTGGAACGAAACAATATCAGCGTACAAGACTTCATTTTGTGCCCAATCCGACGGCTGAACGTTACCCGACGTTCGCTTGAGTTTGTGCTGCTTCTGTCAATGGTGCGCCTTCTCATATCCTGGAGCACCAGAACACTCGAAGGTGAGGTCGTATTCCACGCCCACTGCGATTGCCGGATATCATTTCTGTAGATTAGTTACTGTGGGATTAGGCTACAAAAAGTCGTTGATGAATGAAACCTCAGTACAGACTGAAGAGGAGATGGTCGTTATCATTAAAGCTGTCTCTCAGTGCACAAAAAATAACAGGGCTACTTGAGAGCAGGGCTTTGGGGAAAAACTTCATGCGCTGTCGTTAAGCGTAGACTGGCATGCGTTGCCTTGAACGTTTGCTATGAGCTTAAGTTATAGCTGAAAGGCGAGATTTGTGTACACCAAAAAAAAATCTAAATACTAGGTTTCGATATTTAATTCCTTGCCTAAAGTACTCAGTTTATGATCTTCTTCAATCTGCTTAACTTTTAACCTACAGGTTTATACTGGGAATATTCAACAACATATTAGGCATGGAAGAGAGGATATCAAGAAATTAAGCTCTATAATTTGGTCCTTAAAAATTTCTTTAAACGAAAGAATGGTTTTATAGAACCAATAATAAGATATAGGAGTGAGTGCCGGGGACTCACAGAAAGAAATAAAAAGAGAGTTAGATCCTTAGAGATGGACCACTTGAAAAGAGCATGTAGAATTTTCCTACACGATGAAATAAGAGAAAGGGCGCAGACTCATTATAGTATTACGGTTAGAATAGAAAGGCAGCTAAGATGATTAGGACGTGTGATAGGAGTAGAAGGGACACTGCCCAGTAGGGTACTTTCATGGCAATTTTCTGGAAGGAGAAGAAGAGGAAGACCACAAAAACGGTGATTAAGGGGTATCCAAGAAACAATAGAGAGGAGTAGAAGAGAATGAGGAAGAATGCAACATGGAGGCGTTTGACGACAGAGTTTTGGGATGCGGTGTCAGATGTAGGACTTTCGCAACAAGAAGATTGGTTCAAATGGCTCTGATCTCTATGGGACTTAACACCTGAGGTCATCAGTCCCCTAGGGCTTAGAACTACTTAACCCTAACTAACCTAAGGACATCACACACATCCATACCCGAGACAGGATTCGAACCTGCGACCGTAGCGGTCACGGGGCTCCAGACTGAAGTGCCTAGAACCGCACGGTCACACCGGCCGGGGCAACAAGAAGATCCGGAACACCAAAAGCTATTAAAAAATAACAAGGTTGGATACTTTCTGTGCTACCCAGTTAGTAGCAGGTACAGTTTCTACGACAGGCTAGTCAATCTCAAAGTTTATCGGGATTCCCTCACTATCTAGAAGCAAGGATCTTGGATTCACATCCTATCTCTGCTATTGGTGTCGATTTGACGTTACATAAAATTATAAAAAAGAGTTCTATTACAGCCATTTATTGTAAGCTTCCTTTCTATGTTGTTCAAATGTGTGTGAATTCCTAAGGGACCAAACTGCTTAGGTCATCGGACCCTAGACTTATACACTACTTAAACTACCTTAAACTAACTTATGCTAAGAACAACACACACACACACACACACACACACACACACACACACACTCACACACACACACACACACCCGAGCCCGAGGGAGGACTCGAACCTCCGGCGGGAGGGGCCGCGCAGTCCGTGACATGGTGCCTCAAACCGCGCGGCCACTCCTCGCAGCCGTTTCTATGTTTTTCCAGCAGTATGTGTGACTTTTGACTAGAATACCCTCTTTCAAATTCTCAAAGTGGCAGGGGTAAAATACAGGGAGCGAAAGGCTGTTTACAATTTGTACAGAAACCAGATGGTAGATACACGAGTCGAGGGGCATGAAATGGAAGCAGTGGTTCGGAAGGGAGTGAGACAGTGTTTTAGCCTATCCCCGATGTTATTCAATCTGTATATTGAGTAAGCAGTAAAGGAAACAAAAGAAAAATTCGGAGAAGGAATTAAAACCATGGAGAAGAAATAAAAACTTTGAGGTTCGCCGATGACATTGTAATTCTGTCAGAACCAGCAAAGGACCTGGAAGAGCAGCTGAACGGAATGGACAGTGTCTTGAAAGGAGGATATAAGATGAACATCAACAAAAGCAAAACGAGGATAATGGAATGTAGTCGAAATAAATCGGGTGATGCTGCGGGAATTAGATTAGGAAATTAGACACTTAAAGTAGTAAGGGAGATTTGCTATTCGGGGAGAAAAATAACTGATGATGGCCGAAGTAGAGAGGATATACAATGTAGACTGGCAATGGCAAGGAAAGCGTTTCTGAAGAAGAGAAATTTGTTAACATCGAGTATTGATTGAAGTGTCAGGAAGTCGTTTCTGAAAGTATTTGTATGGAGTGTAGTCATGTATGGAAGTGAAATGTGGACGATAAATACTTTAGACAAGAAGAGAACAGAAGCTTTCAAAATGTGGTGCTACAGAAGAATGCTGAAGATTAGATGGATAGGTCACATAACTAATGAGGAGGCATTGAATAAAATTGAGAAGAGAAATTTGTGGCACAACTTGACTAGAAGAAGGGATCGGCTGTTAGGACATATTGTGAGGCATCAAGGAATCACCAATTTAGTATTGGGAGGCTGCTTGGAGGGAGACCAAGAGATGAATACACTAAACAGATTCAGAAGGATGTAGTTTGGAGTAGGTACTGGGAGATTAAGAAGCTTGCACAGTATAGAGTAGCATGTAGAGCTGCATCAGACCAGTCTCAGGACTGAAGACCACAACAACAAGAACATGTGTGCCTCATGTCTAGTATTTTTATAAACAGTTGTATGATAATAATTTTTTGTAAGTCCCCATAATGCTTAAACCTTGCTTTGCATCTTGAATATCTCGTTGAAGATGTTGTATCGATTTTGTAAATACACGGCAAGTGACGATTGAAGAGATGTCTGCGTCAAGAAAAATTCGTTGGGTACTAGTCACTGAATGCCGACCCCTATTTTAATTGGACCAGAGACGGGATTCTTCCTACACGTCCAGAAAATGGTTCAAACGGCTCTGAGCACTATGGGACTTAACATCTGAGGTCATCAGTCTCATAGAACTTAGAAGTACTTGAACCTAAATAACCTTAGGACATCACACACATCCATGCCCGAGGCAGGATTCGAACCTGTGGCCTTAGCGGTAGCGCGGTTCCAGACTCAAGCGCCTAGAACCGCTCGGCCACATCGGCCGGCCCTACACGTCAGCGAGGGCTCCTGAAGATGGCGTAATGTAGCGTTGAAACTTGTTTCTCAAACAAAATAACAACTGGAAATGTAGACAGATGAAGGTGTTTTGATCTGCATTTGAAACTATGTAATTCTGTCATGATTGTTTGCGTTTATATGTATCTATTACTTTCATAATCAATCCGACCGATCTATGTTCAGGCATTGTGTATTACTTTCGTACGAACCCTGCCACTATAGTGGCGTCTACTACTGTATTCGCTGTCGATGATTCCTCGCAGTGCGCTCGTAAGGTGTGGACAGGTGGGCAGAGCGGCTGCAGCGTGACGCCCGTCCAGAGTCGCAGGCCGGCACGGCGCGGTATATTAGCGCCGGCCCGAGGCCCACCCACAGCCCGCGGCTCATATTTGCCGGCTTTATTGTGGCGCGGGCCGCTGCACCAGCTGCGTAATTAAAATACGCGAAAAAGGGGTTCGGCGCTCGGCCTCATTTAAGTAGCGCAAACAACAATCGATCTTTATAGCGGCAGTTAGGAGGATAAAAAAAGGGTGAAAGAGAGAGAGAGCGAGAGCAAAGAAAGAGAGAGCCGGGATGATAAAATGTAATGAACAAGCGGCCCGGAGCGGACTTAATGAAACTCATTTTGGTCTGACACGCGGATCTTCGCACGCTTTGAAAGCTCAGGCTGGAGACGGTGGTGCCGCAGTCGCCGTGCTAGCCTGCTGGCTGCTCCCGTCTCATTTTTACACTTCTTTCGCAGCGCCAGTATTAAGAAAAAATTTGTTTAAGGTTTTCTTTAACGTGAAACACAACAAGCTTCTAGATTTCCCTTGGACAATTCTTGAGACGCACGTTATCTACCGACAACGGCTTCTATCGTCTTCTTTCATTACAGTTTCGTACAAGGGACGAAGTCCTGTTGAAATGATGCGTAATTTATGGTGCGACATCGTGGAATAGTCCCGATTCAGCCCCTATAGTGGGCGGTGCTATACGTAGCCTTCAAAATGACATCTTCAACCGTTCCGCGGAGAGAGCTGTCACAGAGTTTTCTTTGGAGGAGGTCCAAAGCATGTAAGATGTTCATAAACGCTTTCAGAATGTCTCCGGAGACCTGGCAGTGAGCAAAACTGCGATCAGTCGTTGGATGAGACGTCTGTCATCGTAACAGGAAGGTCGCACAAACCTGTCCCATCTCCCGCGTCCCGGCCGGCCGCACACATCTGTGACTTCTGCACGTTCGAACGTATGGACACTCTCATTCGAGGTGATAGATGGATCACAGTCAAACACCTCGCTGCACAACTGGATGGCTCTGTTAGTAGTGGTGACACACTCGTTCCTCATTTGGAGTACTCGAAGGTGTGTACTCGCCGGGTTCCTAGTGCCCTAACAGAAGAGGCCATAAGGTGCAACGAAATACTATGTGTTGGGAGTTGCATGCATGTTATGAAATCGATCGTGACAAATTTTTTTGATAATTGTCACAGGCGATGAAACGTGGATTCTTCACTTAGAGTAAGCCAAACGCCAATCCACCTCTCTTCCGAAGAAAGATTTCAAAGCCTCACGGACTTCTGGGTCTCTGAAGGGATTATTATGTTGATTTCCCCCCTCATAGAGCAACGATCAACTCTAAAGTGTGTAGTGATACCCTCAGGAGATGGACGAAACTACTTCAGCGTATTCGTCGCCACAAAAATGCAATCACGCTTCTCTCTTGACAGACATCGTAAGGCCTCAGACAAGTCTGCGCACTCGAGAGCAGGTCACAAAATTTCATTGGACTCTTCTTCCTCGCCCACCCTACAGCCCCGATATCGCACCTTCCGACTTACATCTGTTTCACCCAATGAAGGTGCAGTTCGTGACTGATACCGAGGCAATTGAGGCACAAAGAAGTTTGGTCCCACCTCGACCAGTTGGGTGTTACCATGAGGACATAATTGGACCTCCCAGCAAGATTGCGTAAGACTGTCGCACTAATCAGACATTAAGTTCAAAAATTCTGTTTTGTAGCCAAGGAAATGGGGAATACGATGGTGTATTGGAATCTTGAAAAAAACCGACCTGATATCTGAGAAAAAGTCCGCCCCCGGTAGCTGAGTGGTCAGCGCGGCCGAATGTCAGTCCTGAGGGCCCGGGCTCGATTCCCGGCTGGGTCGGAGATTTTCTCCGCTCAGGAACTGGGTGTTGTGTTGTCCCAATCATCATCATTTCATCCTCATCGACGCTCAAGTCGCCGAAGTGGCGTCAAACCGAAATATTTGCACCCGGCGAACGGTCTACCCGAAGGCAGGCCCTAGTCACGAGACATTTACATTTTTTATCTGAGAAAAAGTGTTGCATTACCCGTTGAATGTCCCTTGTGTCTCTTAGGAACATCACAACACCATCCGTTGCGATCGACATACGCGACTGCAGTGGAAGTGCAGTTCATTCCGCATCTAGAAGTTTTAAAGGAAGTGTGCGAAAGCCAGGGATTCCATGGGTAACGAAAATGGTCAAGTAATATCCAAACAACATTCTAACACAGAAGGAGGGTCATTAGTACTAGATAGTTATGGCGCGTAATGTACTCCACACGGCGAAAGAAGATCCCCGACAGTGCTGTTACAAGTTCACAGGTGTGAGGTGCGTAGGGTTTCCTCAAACACATAGACTTTAACAACTGCGGAAACATAAAGATGTAAATAAGGTAAGTGACACAGATAAATTCCTTCGGAATTTCTAAAATCATTGGTGGAAGTGGTGGTGATAAGAATATTCAAGTTAGTTCGCAGAAACTATGAGTCTGGAGAAATACCAGCAGGCTTTCAGGGAAACGTCACCCACACAATTCTGAAGATAGAATGAGCTATTACGTGCGAGGACTGTCACAGAATCAGCTTAACAACTCAAGAATCTAAGTCGTTGACAATAAAAATACACAGAAGAATGGAAAAGGAAATTGAGGGTATATTAGATCACTATCAGTAAGGTTTCAGAAAAGCTAAAGACACCTTAGAGGGATTCTCACATTGCACCCGATAATGGAAGTCGCAATTCACAAAACTCAAGGCCTGTTCACAAGAATTACAGACGCGCAAAAAGTGTTCAAAGACGTAAAATGTGGCAAGATGATCGAAATTATAAGCAAAATTGGAGCCGGGTAATATACAAGAAAAGGAACTATAAGAATGGAAAATCAAGAGTGAAATGCACAGATTAGGTAGGGTATCAGGCAGGGATGTAGTCTTTCACCTGTAACGTCCAATCTACACATTGAGGAAGCAGTGATGGAAAGAAAGCATAGGTTCAGGAGTGGAATTAAAAATCAGATTGAAAGAATGTCAGTGATAACGATCACTGAGTGCGAGAAAGATTTGCATAATCTGTTCAATAGATTGAATTATCTACTAGCCACACAATCTGGAGTGACAGTAAACCGAAAACCGTCGAAAATAATGCGGACCAGCAGTAAACTTAACATCAAATTGAGGGCCATGTAGATTACGAAATGGAGGGCTTCTGCCATCACGGTAAAAAATAATATGATGTAAAAAACAAGAGGGACAAAAATGTATAATAGCGTAGGTAAGGGTGGCATTCCTAGTGAAAACAAGCTTACTTGTATCAAACATTGGAGTAAATTTGAGGAAAAACGTACGTTCTATCGTACTTTAGGGAGTTGTAGAGAGTAGAAACCGCACGGGAAGGCATAGACTGGAATGTGTCTGACATAAATTGCGGATCTGGCGTGCAGATGCTACTATGAGATGAAGAGGTTTACACAAGAGAGGAAATTTGTGGCGTGACGCATCAAACCAGGCAGAAGACAGGTAGAGAGACGCAGAGGAAGAGTGAGAGAGAGAAAAATGTGTTTGTGTGTGTGTTTGTGTGTGTGTGTGTGTGTGTGTGTGATGTGAGAGAGAGAGAGAGAGAGAGAGAGAGAGAGAGAGGGGGGGGGGGGAGAAAGAGAGAGAGAGAGAGAGTGAGACACACAGAGAGACGTTAACCCAATTTCACAGTGTTAGACGCCCGTATGGAACAAAGAGAGCTCGGTAAATAGAAGCGAACCAGCAGGTTCCTCGGCATTCAGCTACGGAATGTCCACCTATTCCACGCGTCTGAGGCTGGACGGGGAGTGCAATGGTACTGTTCAAGTGAGTCGACACTCTTACCATGTGAGTGACTTCCGCCAACTTTCATATCAATGTTTATGTCCCGAGGGGTTAGAATAATGAAACTGTTACCCTGCACCGTCCTCGAATATTCATCTGTTATATTAAATGTCAGTACTGACCTACATTAGTAAAATAATTTACAACAGTGTAACTATAAAGAAGTAACTTAAAACATTTAAAAACAATTTTAAGTATTTTTTTGTATGGTTATAACTGGGGATATATGAGGTCAGCTATGAAACTAACCGAAACTTTATAAGAATATTTTCATCCTACCTACAGCGTTCTGACAATCGACACTAAACTAGCGAAGAGATGAAGCTGAGGACAGATTCTCTATCATGGTGAAGAAGCTGTAAGTTGTCTGTTGTCTGAGCTTTCTTTTCACAAACAACTTTTGAAAACGATTGCTTGTGAATAACGATTGACTATTTCACCTGGGGACTAAAGTTTTTCATGCACAGTTCCATAGACATGGCAAACACTTTGAGCATCTTTTCGACACTGGACCACGAGAGCCGCTCATTTCTGACCCGTAGATACCATGGATTCCCTTTAGCAACCCAGTGTGATGACTGAACTTTTGCCTCAGAGTCGCAGCTGGAAACCTAGCACTCGATTCCTGTAATAGTATTTTGCATGAATAAAATGACTAGCATACATTGAAATAAAATGAATGGATGCATGGAAATTAAACTATGAACATGAATTGACGTGTAATGACATCAGTGGTAATGTTCAGATGTTTTGCACGTGCAATGTGATATGCAGGGTGACATTTATTGAACTACAACAAATAAAATCGTCAAACTTCTGAACGGTTCGCGTTAGGATGTTGAAACTGCACGGTTGGTTGCGGGGCACGATGGGAATTAGTATGCGCAGTATATTCTGATTTTACGACGAAGCCCACTTTCATTTGGATCGGTTCGTCAGCAAGCAAAGTTGGGTCATTTGGGATACTGAAAATTCGCATTTCGCGATCGAGAAGTCTTTGCACCCTCAACAGGTGTGACTGTGGTGTGCAATGTCCAGTCACTGAATAATCGGTGCGCTATTCCTTGATGGCACAATGACTACCGAACGGTACGTGATGGTCTTCGAAGATGATTTCATTCCCTTTATTCAGAGTGATACTAGTTGCGACAAGATGTGGTTCATGCAAGACGGAGCTGGACCTTATCGAAGCAGGAGAGTCCTGGAGGAGCACTCCGCATTCCGGCTCTGGGGTACCCGGGAGCCATTGGCGTGGGCCTCGATTGGCCGCCATATTCTCCAAATCTGGTTTTTGTGGGGCTATATTAGAGACAAGATAAACAATAATAACGCAAAGTCACTGCTGAGGTGAAAACGGGCATTCAGGAGGTCATCGACAGCATCGATCTTCCGACACTTCAGTTGCTCACGCAGAATTTCGTTGCTCGCTTGCGTCACATCATCTACAATGATGGCAGGCATATCGAACATGTCGTAACCGAATTCCGAATATCTGTAGTGACGTTTACGTGTTGAATAAGGTGTGTGCACCCCGTAGTTTGTGCTTTTTGCATATAGTTCAATAATTGTCACCCGGTGTATCTGGTGACAGTTTTAAATGTTTGCCAGGTCGGGACACGAACACCGATTTCTGCTTACTGGGAGAAGTCATTAAAATGGTCTGCGTTCATCCCATTTCATAACAATTCGTTTCCTCTTATTTGATACCAGTTGATCCATTTCATTTCAGTGCATTCAATATATTTCTTGCACATTCCTTGTAAGAGGGTGAACCACAAGCCTTCTTCTTTATCGTCCCCTTTGCCAACTCTCTCAAGCACTGTTATTTCCATACACCATGTGGGGAAAGAACCTCTGCATATTCTGTCCGGGAATCATAGATGGTAACTTCATGGACAAAGGAAGCTTGAGCCACTGCTAGAGACATCCTCCGATTAAGGCAACTGGTCTGGCGTTCAGCCCCTTTTTGGCAAAAATTTTCAGCTTCCATTACTCATTCTTCGCATAAATGTTTTATCATCATCAGCTTGTTCCAGAAGAGTCTTCCGCTCACCAGGAAACAAGCAGCAGTCAAACTTTGTTGCAAGTCGACGCGTGTTCAGTCTAGATATGACGATGTAAAGTAAATGATATAACAACCTCTCCTGCAATTTCCTTTATTCTGTGAACGAAAGCCGTCTCCAAAAATCAAACGACTAGTTTTGGATAGGGTTAACTAATGCAAATAGTTCGTTTAGCGTAGAATACGATCTCCGTAACGTGTTTCAGAAGTTCGTGTTTTTCTTTCGATAATTTTCGTACACTCAAGCCAAAGTTTAAGCTTCTTCCATAAATGAGATACTGCTAAAATTACCACAAAACCTCTACCAGCTTTCAGTTAAGTAACAACAATTTGAAGGCTTAATAGATAATGCAGTGAATTTTTGATGTTTGTTGTGTATTAGTTCCTTTGTTACTTTTGAGCCACCTGTTTTCTGTCTGTTCTGATGCGGCCAGCCACGAATTCTTCTGCTGTGCCAACCTCTTCATCTCAAAGCAGCACTGCAATCTATATCTTTTATTTCTGTCATCGCTTCTTCGATGTACGCATTGAAGAGTAGGGCCGAAATACGACACCCCCGTCTCACATCCCTTTTAATCCGAACACTTCGTTCTTGGTCTTCCACTCTTATTATTTCCTCTTGGCTCTTGTACATGTTGTATATTACCCGTCTCTCGCTATATTCTTACCTCTATCTCCTCAGAATTTCGAACATCTTTCCCTATTTGACTTTGCTGAACACTTTATTGTTGTTGTTGTTGTTGTTGTTGTTGTGGTCTTCAGTCCTAAGACTGGTTTGATGCAGCTCTCCATGCTACTCTATCCTGTGCAAGCTTTTTCATCTCCCAGTACCTACTGCAACCTACATCCTTCTGAATCTGCTTAGTGTATTCATCTCTTGGTCTCCCTCTACGATTTTTACCCTCCACGCTGCCCTCCAATACTAAATTGGTGATCCCTTGATGCCTCAGAACATGTCCTACCAACCGATCCCTTCTTCTGGTCAAGTTGTGCCACAAACTTCTCTTCTCCCCAATCCTATTCAATACTTCCTCATTAGTTATGTGATCTACCCATCTAATCTTCAGCATTCTTCTGTAGCACCACATTTCGAAAGCTTCTATTCTCTTCTTGTCCAAACTATTTATCGTCCATGTTTCACTTCCATACATGGCTACACTCCATACGAACGCTTTATACAGGTCGAAAAATCCTATGAATGTGTCTTGATTTTTCTTTAGTCTTACTTCCATTATCAACCGCAACATCGGAATTGCCTGTCTGGTGCCTTTACTTAGCATTACCACTTCATTTCCACACTGCCTCACAACTTGTTACACTGCAGTTTAACTAAGGGACTGTTACAAGTCAACTGTTAACTTTGGAACAGTAAAATTAAAGGAAAAATCGGAAAATTGTTGATTAGTAATTATATCGCAAGAAAAGAATTTTTTTTTCGTTTTTTGTCCGACTTTGGAATATGACAAAAATAAATGGAATTTTGTATAGCAACGTCGCCCCTAGTCTTCACCTTCTGTAAACGGAAGAACTAAGTTCTGTTGTGCTTCGTGTCGAATTCAGAGCAGTGGGTCAGTTATACTACTGTGCAAAAACAAGGTGTTGTTTAACGTTGTTATTAACAATCTCAAAAATTTCGTGACCAATTCATTCCAGACTTTTACCCAAAACTCTAATAAACGTTTGGATGAACATATGCTATATATTTTTCTCATATTCGTAAAATATAAGTATCTAAATAATAGCAAAACATTGTTAGTAAATATTTCAAGACATTCTTGACCGATTTATTTCAAAATTTTACGTGATACTGTAATAAACATTCAGATGAACATAAATTATATATTTTTAAACAGTAACGCACGAGTTGTATGTTAAAACCGAATGCAAGAATGAAAATGCTCTGTTATGATACGTTGTTCTGTGAAAGTGTGCGATCTGTATTTCTTTCTCGCATTCAGTATTAGTTACGATAGCAAAGCCTTTAAGCCTTTAAACTGTTACACAGATTATTGTTTGTTCCGTTCACATTGTTTCCCCTTGCACTTAGTTTCAAACAAATATTGTATACACAGCGATGTTCTGTTTTATTTTCGTCCTCTCATTCCGCTTTAACAGAAAACAGGAAAGTTGTATTTATGTGTAATCGGTTATGGTGAGAATACTATAACCAAAACTTAAACATCCCAACCTGGTTATCCTATTCGTTCGTAGATTAGAACTGTGCGAAATACTGTCATTGAAACTACCATTGAAGCTACGATCGTCACAGTCACAGCAGCTACAAAGTTCTTTGTCACACCCCGTATACCAATTATTCCACTGATATGCCCATTCATTTTAAACGAATTAAAATCCCAGTGAAGATTTCGTTTATAATAACAATAAACAACCTCACGGTCAGAGAGAAAGACAGGGAAAGGAAATGAAGAGAGAGAAGGAAGAAGAGATGGGCAGAGAGGGGGTAGGAGGTAATGGACAGAAAGATGGGGGAGAAGGAGATCTGGAAGTCTATCCAATTCCAATTCATATTTAGCAATACCGAAGTATTTCCTGGTTCGCTAGATGCATACACAGTGTTTTCCACTGGAGAATATTACTCATAAGTTATGATGATACTTTCTTATAATGAGGCAAATAAATAAATGATAGCAGGCTGTCTTCTTATCTAAACTTATCGCACTTCCAAGAGAACTTTCACTCGTCCTTGGTTGCACTCTGCCAGTCTCCTGGAGCACTGAGAGCAGGTCCTTTCTCTATCAGATCGCAGCGGAGCGTCACCTCTGAATTGAGCCAATCGGCGTTCGCCATATCCACCACTACAAGTAAGGCCAACTCCTCTTGTTGCAAAATACTGACGTATTGTATAGTGACCATACAATAAACATCTTCCGTTAAAAAAAGTTCTTGTTCAGGGTTACATGTCTCAATCGGTAAAAGCAGAACCTTATAGGATCACTTGGTTGTTCGTCTGTCTCTCTGTCTGCCTGTCAGACTGCTAAAAATGTCAAGTGCTAAGACCTATAGTCCCTAAGTGGTGTAGAGAATAGAAGCTTTCGAGTCAGTCCAATCTAAAGATACGGCCGTTTTTCTAACCAATTTTTATATTCGAAAACTTACTTATCAAAACCTATAGGATGCTTTCTGCTGACCTAGAATCATGAAATTTGGCAAGAAGCAAGGTTCCACAGTAAAATTAAAGGAAAAATCGGAAAATTGTTAATTAGTAATTATATCGCAAGAAAAGTATTTTTTTTTTTTCGTTTTTTGTCCGACTGTCTTTCTGTTCGTCCGTCTTTTAAGACTGCCTTTTCCTCAGGTACGTCTAGACATATCAAGCTGAAATTTATGTCAAGTACTAACATCTACAGTCCATTAGCAGTGTATTAAACTCAAACTCCTAAGTCAATACAGTCGAAAGATACAACCATTGATCTCACACATTTTTATACTCTGCAACTCACTCATCAAAAGCTAAAGGGTGTTTCCCGTTACCTAGAATCATGAAATTTGGCAGGAAGCAAGGTTTCACAGTCATAATTCATAATTTTTAATTATATCACATGAAAAAATATTTCCTTTATTATCTGACATCCGGCTTCAAGCTTAAAATTAAAACATTCCCGAAAGTCTTGGAATTCCGAGTACCGATATCTCGCCAGATTCAACGTCGACAACAGGCAAAAATCGTCGAGACTCTCGGCTGCCGGGATGGGTGAGCTGTCTATATACATAATTAAGTTTGTACGGAACTACGACAGCGTGAGTTCTACTTGCGCCTGGAAATTTTTTTTAAATCTATTATTTCAGATTACGCACTTCACTAATAAAAGTAATTCATAAGTTAATTTATAACTGGCTATTTGAGACTGTAGTCCGTTCCCACAGTTCATCAGTTCATTCAATGTCTCTCACCTCTCAAGAACGGATGAAGGAGTGGCACCCGTTCCGTAACGCTCCTTGGAGCGGAGAGAAACAGCCCACCGATGATGGAATTGACTAGCCTTCTCTGACCGGGCAGAATCCCCTCTAGGCCAGGCGCCAGGCTGGCATTTTTTCCGCTCAGAGAACAGTCAGCCACTGCAGGTTTTTGACAACACTTATTTTTTTCTTTATTGTATTTCAATTCCCCATCTGGGCGGGCTGACAGCAGCAGATGCGCTGCTCTTCAGCCGAAAGACATAGAACAAAACAATAGAAGACATTTAAAAACAGCAAAGGAGAGAATCAGGTGAACATAGATATAAAAAAAGGGGGAACAACATGGAAGGCAATAGACAAAAAAATGGGGTGACTAAAATGGAGATAAAAATCTGTTTAAAAGTAGCACACACAAAAAGCCACACACTGCGACGATTAAATGAACACAAGGCACAGTATAAAGGTATCGACGGATGGCATAGCACATAACATAACACTGACGGCGAACCTCAAGGCAGTACACAATTAAAATCACACCTCTTGACGCACAGGAGAAACAGCACTAGACAACACTGATGTGGCACACTGATGATGATCAGTACAGAGGATCTGCCAGGCGCTAGGAGATGAGGGGGACCTGAAGAAGGGGGGAGGGGAAGGGATGGAGGATATGAGCGGGGGGCGCGCTGAAGAAGGCCAGGTAGGGAGGGATGTGGGAAGGAAAGAGGCAAGTATGGGGTGCAGGGTCTCAGGGGATGGGGATTGACAACACTTCGCCGTCTCGTTACTTTAGAAGATATCAGAAACAATGGACAATGAGAGTAGTCGAGAGATTGTGATAAATTATGGATATGGCAGGTAAGTAGGAAACTTTGATGTACTGTAACAAGAGTTACCGTAAACGCGGGCTACTTGAGCCCTGGAGGCTAACTTGAGCCCAAAACAGAAAAACGTTGTTTGGGTCTCTGCGCAGTATAACGACGTAGTTTACTGCTTCGCTGGTAGGCGGAAGCACTAAGCAGATCATAGCGTGAGTCCAGAATGTTTGGGAAGTCGCCACTGCAGCACTGGTTATGCTACCTAGACACATGTGTGTTGCTTATTTCACTCTGCAAACTTTAATCTGTAGATATATCAGGAATAGCTTAAAACTGGAGGTAAGTGCATATATTTCATATTTAGTTTATCATCTAAGCCAACTGAGGGCAGTTCATGTCCTGAATAACTCATTAATTGTGCAATATGTGGTTAAGTACCAGTGGTACACGTTACCTGCAAATACGGGTTACTTGAGCCCATGCACTTACCTCCAGTTTTAAGCTATTCCTGATATATCTACAGATTAAAGTTTGCAGAATGAAATAAGCAACAAACATGTGTCTAGGTAGCATAACCAGTGCTGCAGTGGCGACTTCCCAAACATTCTGGACTCACGCTATGGTCTGCTTAGTGCTGCCGCCTACCAGCGAAGCAGTAAACTACGTCGTTATACTGCGCAGAGATGTAACCACATTTCTTGCTGTTCAGTGTATTAATAAGTTTGGGCTCAAGTTACCCAGAAGAATTAAGGTTCTGCGCTGGAAATCCTAATTTTGTGGTTGTTTTCTTTCGGGATTATCTGACGCAATGCCTTATAAATATGTAAGACTACCTGGAAACACACGCTGACTTTACGCCCGAAAAGTTGGAAGAATAGCTGGAAGCTGTAAGGAGTAGGAGGATGACACAGCGAGAAGCAGAGAGTTTTTATAACATTTGCAGAGCCACTATATTTGCAGAGCCTGTAACGAAAGATGACGTAAAAATAGGCAAGTTTTTTCTGGTAAAATGGAACGAGAAGGAATACGCAGGAGTCATCCTCGCCATAGAAGCAGAAGGTGTTAGAGTCGACTGCATGGAGCCTACACTAAAACCCTGGAGGTGGCCCAAAAATAAGGATGTCTTGTTGTATAAATTTGAAGATGTGGTAATGAAAACAGAACCCCCAAAATTAGTAAAAAGAGGTTTGTTTTCTTTAACTGGACTGTAAACATTCTTATATCCCTACATTCTATTGTTTGCCCAATATCTAAAATGTGTTGTTCAAAATTAATGTTCAAAATTAATATTTGTCGTTAAAGTAAACGTTTGGACGTTCACTGGATGTTCAGAAATTATGTTATTCAAATAACCATCAACCCACTTGGAACCAAACTGCCTTAAAATGGCAGTATCTATGGGAATTACAGTCTGGGATCAAGTACCCCAACCGCAAGGTTAACTTGAGCCCAAAGAAATATAAAAATAAAAATATTTACTACGTCACAAACAATGCTTACTGCACGTTAAAATATCCATAGTAAACGATAGTTTGTATTGTATTGCATTGTATGTTAACTGGGGACCTAGAAACAACGAAGAAGCTCCGTCCCCGCCACAGCCGCAGTGGTCCACAACCCCACGACGACTACCGTAGTTTACTTCACCCCTCCGCCGCCCCACATCGAACCCAGGGTTATTGTGTGGTTCGGCTCCCGTTGGACCCCCTAGGGAACGTCTCTCACCAGACGAGTGTAACCCCTATGTTTGCGTTGTAGAGTAATGGTGGTGTACGCGTACGTGGAGAACTTCTTTGCGCAGCAATCACCGACATAGTGTAACTGAGGCAGAATGAGGGGAACCAGCCAGCATTCGCCGAGGCAGATGGAAAACCGCCTAAAGACCATCCACAGACTGGCCGGTTCATCGGACCTCGGCACAAATCCGCCGGGCGGATTCGTGCCGCGGACCAGGCGCTCCTCCCCGCCCGGAAAGCCGCGCGTTAGGCCGCACGGCCAAACGGGCGGGCAAAACGATAGTTCCATAATATAATGTATGTCGGTCAAAATAATCTCTTGTGCCCATTTTTAAATATAATGTCAGAAATTTAGAAATCTGGGCTCAAGCAGCCTGCGTTTACGGTACTTTTCACAAATTTGTCTTAAAAAGCACCAGCATTTGGATCTATGAACAATGGAATGGTTCTCATCCTTTTTCGGGTTCACATATCTGAAGTACATCTACTACATCTACATCCATACTCCGCAAGCCACATGACGGTGTGTGGCGGAGGGTACCTTGAGTACCTCTATTGGTTCTCCCTTCTATTCCAGTCTCGTATTGTTCGTGGAAAGATAGATTGTCGGTATGCCTATGTGTGGGCTCTTATCTCTCTGATTTTATCCTCATGGTCTCTTCGCGAGATATACGTAGGAGGGAGCAATATACTGCTTGACTCCTCGGTGAAGGTATGTTTTCGAAACTTCAACAAAAGCCCGTACCGAGCTACTGAGCGTCTCTCCTGCAGAGTCTTCCACTGGAGTTTATCTATCATCTCCGTAACGCTTTCGCGATTACTAAATGATCCTGCAACGAAGCGCGCTGCTCTCCGTTGGATCTTCTCTATGTCTTCTATCAACCCTATCTGGTACAGATTCCACACTGTATTCAAGCAGTGGGCGAACAAGCGTACTGTAATCTACTTCCTTTGTTTTCGGCTTGCATTTCCTTAGGATTCTTCCAATGAATCTCAGTCTGGCATCTGCTTTACCGACGATCAACTTTATATGATCATTCCATTTTAAATCACTCCTAATGCGTACTCCCAGATACTTTATGGAATTAACTGCTTCCAGTTGCTGATCTGCTATATTGTAGCTAAATGATATGGGATCTTTCTTTCTATGTATTCGCAGCACATTACACTTGTCTACATTGAGATTCAATTGCCATTCCGTGCACCATGCGTCAATTCGCTGCAGATCCTCCTCATTTCAGTACAATTTTCCATTGTTACAACCTTTCGATATACTACAGCATCATCCGCAAGTATCTGAAGATGTTCCACACGCATACTTCGCGGCACCGGGATCACTGAGGAGTGCCCCCGGAGGTTGAGGCCCACCTGACTGCAGCACGTGAGAGGAAGAGACTGAAGGAGAGGAGAAGAGTGGAGAGGAGAGGAGAGAAGGAGATGGAGATGAAGCAGGAGCGGTCGGTGCCTGTCACGCCGGCCGGGGAACTAATAAGGCGGCCAGCAGCGCGGCGCGGTGGGCGGCTATATTTGCTGAGAGCATGATGACGGCATTCTTTTATTGTAATTGCCCGCGGCTTATCGCCGGAGTGGGCGCGCCGGGCCGCGCTTTTCCATATAACTTTTGTTGTTGAGGGGCCCGCGAGGCGCGCCGCGCCCATAAAAAGGCCCGCGCTGATGCGCGCCCGGCACGCGATGGCAGCCGCGGCCGCAGGAGACCAGCCAGCCAGCCAGCCGGCGGCCCTCCTAATAGCCGGCGACAGCGCCGCGATTTACCGACGGCGGGCGCGCACCTGCCACCTGCCTGCCACAGCAGCTTCCTGAGAGCCGATCTAAAAGGACGTCGCGGCGCTATTAATACACCGCAGCGAACTGTGCAATACTTTTACACATCGTTAAACATAGGGCGGGCGCGTTACTGTATTTTATGCACCAGAGTCATCCTTTTCCTCTACCAGAAAAATGTCTATAGCCTTACTGCAGTCTATTTGGTGATAACTTTGGAGTCATTTTTTCACTTATCTTTACTTCTGTCACAGCGATTGCAGCATCAACAGGTAAAGTGTAATGATAAGTTATTGCTGGAACTGCAGCAGCGATGTATTGTGTACCAGGGATTCCCAACCTTTTGAGCTGGCGGACCCCTTCTTCAGTCGAAAATCCATGGCGGACCCCTAGTCAGTCAAGAGCACAGTAACTTTAAATTTCAGAGAGAAACCCATGGGAACTGAAACCTTCTTAATGCAATTTCCACGTTCCCAATGACCCTCCCCCTCTCCCTCCCACCCCCCCCCCCCTTCGAAGTATCAATGGTCTTTGGTTTAGAGATGAATGAAACCAACTTGAAATTAACGATTCAATTTGAATTCCCACTGTATCCAGACACTTACTAGTCGATTTACACCCTTTGTTCAACACACTATAGCCTGATTAAAATTACTTGGTAATTGAAATTTCACACGATGGAACAGTCTTCTTCCAAGAGCAATCAACATCACGTCTCAACTGTTCGCTGTTGACAAGCTGCCGCTTATGGTCTGTTCACTTCCACTATGTAAGGAGCATGCATATTTCGTAACAGTCGTGTGTGTGTGTCCGTTTGTGTGTGTTTGTGTGTGTGTGTGTGTGTGTGTGTGTGTGTGTGTGTGTGTGTGGTTTTTAGTGAAATCCGAAGAAAAATGTTCAAATGTATGTAAAGTCTTCCTTTGGTCGTCCTCCCTCCTCGTTCATTTCAATTGGAAACTTCCCTTGTTGTGAATGCGATGGAGAAACTGCAGCCTTCCTCAATGATCCTGACTTCAGCCACCGATCCATGTTAGAAGTAATAAACTGGTCAAAAATCGACTTATGAAATATGTAGTGCACTGAAAAAGTAAGTTTAACATTTAATGATGCCTGGGGCGGCATACGTGCCAGCGAGCGCTGTGATTGGTCGACGAAGCTCGCTCCGCGCATGCGTAAAAGGTTTCAGCGCATCTAGCGCCGTGAGCCGGCGCACAAACGCCCCCCGTATTGTTGCTAAACAGTCGATCAGAGAAGCCGCATTCTCCGGCACTAAACTGTGTAAACGTTCTCACTTAGGAACCACAAAGGATGCTTGGGGATACGACCTGAAGCAAAAGTACCCATTTTTTCACACGAAAAAAAAGTGATGAATTTAATTTTCACATTTTTATTCAATAATTTTACTCATTATTTTACAAAATTTGGTGAAAGGTGGTCGCGGACCCCCTAGAAAGAGCCAGCGGACCCCTAAGGGGTCCGCGGACCACAAGTTGGGAAGCCCTGGTGTATACCACACGCCTGGTCATGTACCGAGTGATCAAAAAGTCAGTATAAGTTTGAAAACTGAATAAATCATGGAATAATGTAGATAAAGAGGTACAAATTGACAAACATGCTTGGAATGACATGTGGTTATATTAGAACCAAAAAAAATACAAAAGTTAAAAAAATGTCCGACAGATGGCGCTTCATCTAATCAGAATAGCATTAATTAGCATAACAAAGTAAGACAGTGCAAAGATGATGTTCTTTACAGGAAATGCTCAATATGTCCACCATCATTCCTCAACAATAGCTGTAATCGAGGAATAATGTTGTGAACAGCACTGTAAAGCATGTCCGGAGTTATGGTGAGGCATTGGCGTCGGATGTTGTCTTTCAGCATCCCTAGAGATGTCGGTCGATCACGATACACTTGAGACTTCAAGTAACCCCAAAGCCTATAATCGCACGGACTGAGGTCTGGTTACCTGGGAGACCAAGCACGACGAAAGTGGCGGCTGAGCACACGATCATCACCAAATGACGCGCGCAAGAGATCTTTCACGCGTCTAGCAATATGGGGTGGAGCGCCATCCTGCATAAATATCGTACGTTCCAGCAGATGTTTATCAGCCAGGCTAGGGATAATGCGATTCTGTAACATATCGGCGTACCTCTCACCCGTCACGGTAGCAGTTTTGCTGTCCAGATTCATCCGTCGGACATTTTGTGAACTTTGTTTTTTTTTCTTTTCTAGTAAAACCCTATGTCATTCTAAGCATGTGTGTCAATTTTTACCTCTCTATCTACATTATTCCGTGGTTTATTAACTTTTCAAATTTATACTGACTTTTGATCACCCTGCATATGTTATTTCAAACTGTCAACGTAATTTCTTGTACGTTTACACAAAGCGATGTCCAATTAAGCCATATATTTTAGAAAGTTCCGTCAATATACTTCAATAATGGCCAACAATAACCTCTATTTCTAGTTTTAGGAGCCGCCCGTGGTAGCCGAGCGGTTCTACGTGCTTCAGTCCAGAACCGCGCGACTGCTACGGTCACAGGTTCGAATCCTGCCTCGGGCATGGATGTGTGTGCTGTCCTTAGGTTAGTTCGGTTTAAGTAGTTCTAAGTTCTATGGGACTGATGACCTCAGATGTTAAGTCCCATAGAGCTCAAAGCCATTTGATCCATTTTTCTATTTTAGGGGCAAAAACAGGAGTTAAATCCGAGTTTTTAGAGTTGCTAGGGGAAGAAGACGACTGCGGGCATACTGATGATTTGTTTTCTGACAGAGGATGAAATAATATTACCAAGTGATCATGATAATGACTCTGAAGTTGAGGATGTTAAAAAACTGTCTTCCTCCGGTACTGAAGACGATATATTTATTGCTATGGACAAGCAAACAAAATGGATGGTAACTGATATGTATAAAAAGGCAGTCCATGTACCAGTACGAAATGTCATCAAGATCTTCCCGGGCCCTTAAATGATAGCAGTGGAACGTCCCCTTTTTAACAATTATACATAACTGTGCTTAAACAGACACACAATATTTTGTTAGCGCAACGCAATCTGGCTTTTAAAATTCCCTACAAAAGAATGGCCCTGACTAACATTAAACTATACCTTTCACAAATCACTTACCTCACAAAAATCTTCGCTGCTCAAGCTACTGCAATACAGCGAGCGCCACTACTGCCACCTAAATAAAAGATTCAAACTATGGAAGGCACTAACTACTGATAGGGATAGTTAGCAAATCAAAGATATTAATAGAGAACAAACAATGTATTTACCTTGATATCATCATATATAAATATAGCAGTTCATGAGAAATTTCAAAACTCCGCCATCTCTCTCCCCACATCCACCACTGCTGGCGGCTCACCTCCAACTGCGCAACGCTACGCGCTGTTCACAGCCAGCTGCCTAACACTACAATGGCGAGTATTACAACAATGCAAAGCAGCCACAGACTGCACACAGCACAGCCAGTGATTTTCATACAGAGGTGGCGTTACCAATAAAAAAACCTAAACAGCCTACTTACATAGAGAAAACATAAACAGCCTACTTACATAGCCCCCATGCTCCCCACAAAAAATTTTTACAAATGGTGTTGGGCACTGGCCAATACAGATTTGACAAAAATTTTTCACAATTACACTAACAAAGATATAAAATGCACACACTTATTGCTACAACGTTGGTCAAAAGCTAAAATTTTCTCACAGTCCACAAAGACAGTCCTGATCATTCATCATAATAGTAATTACAGTTTCTCATTAGTAAAAGAAATTGCACACAGAAGTAGTGGATTTCCATACAGTCTTGAAGAAGTAGTGTTGTCCTTCCAACGGAAAGAAAGTGCTGACTCTTGACATGCATACAGGTAATGGGCCACAACAGAGCAAACCCACAGCAGAGTCAGTCGACGTTTTGAAGAATATTGGTAGTTAGGTCATCACAGAGCAGACCCACTGTAGTCCTGGTAGAGATTGTGGTATTGGTGGGCCACCAGAGGTGCAGACCCACTGCAGTCCTTGTAGAAATAATGGTATTGGTGGGTCATCAAAGATGCAGACCCACTGTACTCCTTGTAGAAATAATGGCGTTGGTGGGTCATCATAGATCCAGACCCACTGTAGTCCTTGTAGAGATAATGGTATTGGTGGGCCACCAGAGGTGCAGACCCACTGTAGTCCTTGTAGAGATGGCCAGCAGCCATCTGTTGCGATTGTGCAGGTGCACATTCACCATCGAAGAGTCTTGCGGAGAATATAGCAAGTCCATAAACCACCACTTGTGCACTCACAAAGTTTTTTGGAATTGTCCTTAGAACGAGCAATGCTGTTATCCAGTCCCTTGCTGAATTATCAACACACGTGCAAACACTAACAGTCCCTACTTCTCACATATTGTCCATATACTATGACCAACAGAAACGTGTGCAGTGAAATGTAACTTACAAGTTAATAATAAGATGAACTGGTGTCAATTACAATTTTATAACATGAGAATACAATTACAAAGATACAAAATACATCATTAAAGAACATAATAATACAGATAACATTTGTAGTACAGGCTTTACAAAAGAATCGAAATAACATATACGTCAGTGTTCCAGGAATTATGACATGAGTACATACATAAAAGATCAGAATAACTTTCGAAACACCAACTTCACACATGAGCATTAACACAAAACAGAATAAATAATGTCTAAACATCTTTACAAAGTAAATAACATATTATTAATGCCAATTATATTCGAGGATAACAGTATTCCTCATCATAGTGAATGTGGCTTAATATTAAAAGAAAAAAAAATTCTATGAAACTACACAGAGACAGGAAGAAAACAAATACACAAGGGTACACCAATAGGAAAGGACAGGGTTCGTTTTCAGTGTAACATTTGGTACTGCAGTCTAACCCAAAACTTCATATATCTTTCCTCTTATTTCATCCTTAGTTTCCACCAAAAAAATTCTATCTAAGCATGCTTTCTGTATTTATATGTTCACACATTTCTTACCTCAACATTTATTTCCAAGAAAATCCTACCTAAACCTGTTTTCTCAATGCATTTCTTCCAATTCATCGCAACTCATTCTCTTAGAGGCTACCCCCTCTTAAGCTAACTTAAATCTACTGAGCTCAGATGCTAAACTAAGGGACAAGGCAATGCAGCAGCACAAAATAAGTAACACAAACAGCAATGACCAAAAAATTGGAAAATTGCAAAGCAAGCTACAGTAAATCTAAATTACCAAGCAATGCAACATTACAACTAATATGAGCCAATGTGCAGCAACAAAAAAATAAATCTGGCTTAGCAGAGTAACACAAATTAAAGTTCAGTAGCGCTATGCCTGGCAAACAGCAGCTTATATCTAAACATGACATAGCTCAAGCAGAAAAAATAGTTCACTAAAGATAACAATGCAGATAAGGGAAATGTATAATCACATCTTAATGTCTAAGTATTTAAAGTGGTGCACCACAAGAAGTTATTCTACCAAAAAGTTACCAATTACTTGAAAAGAAAATTATGAATGCAGTTCCTGTGAAGGTAAATGTCATTTTGTGCTCCCTCATTTTTTTAAAAAAATTATTATTTACTCGATCTGTAGACAGAAAATATTTATATTAGTACATCTATAAAATTTTATTTTAACCAATGCTGCAGTGCAGCTAGAAACTAAATATCAAATGAAATAAGCAACTATGTACAAAGCAAAGCATAAGAACATCGTTCAATAGTCATGTGGCATTTCATAAGTAGTAAAAAAATCTCTCATCTAGAAAGACAGTAGTCATAGTCAGGTGTGTAGACAAACTATTTCTTGTCATTTCATTAGGCATTTCAGTAAATATCAGAAAGTACGATATGTTTCCAAGTAATCAGCGTGTCGGATTTGCGATGCTTTCTCTAAAGGAATGACAATGGCCAGGATAATGGCCTTCCTTTTTTTTTTCTGTGCTCTGAAAGGCATGCGCTAATGGCTTTTTCTCCAGGCGTCTGACACAGCTGGGTGCCCACGACGCATTACGTGCAGGTGGTCACTTAATTTTCTTACGGAAATATTTATGACAACAGTTTCCGCTACAGTGGCAGTCTCATATAAAAATATTTCACAGGTCAAGAATTAGCGTTGCAAATCTGTAGAAAGAAAATCCTATAAATATAAGTGTCCAAATAAAATATTCGTAAGCATTGTGATACAGTCACGCATTTACGCACATTTCATAACTCTTAAAGTACGATTCTTGGTTTCCAACATACTTCTTATTCCTCATATATGGTAGCATCATCTTATTGATCATAAACATATCTCAACAGCATAGTACACATCGTCGTCGTAATAATAACATCATAAAACTTCAGTCAAATCTCAAAAACGTCGTAGCTTTCTGTAATAATTTCAAAACCTAAAAAAAAATTCTCTGCTCATTTCAATAGTGTCATCTACCTCAAACGTACTTTAAAAATCATGATCTCATACCAAATACATCATTCAAAGCTCTCATAGTATCACAATGATTCCGAAAAAATATGAACAGTTTACAAAGTACAGACAAAATACAGTGTCATAAGTGTGAAGTTACCCAACTGTGTATTGCGTAAACATGTGTCACTGATGTAGTAAAAAAATGTTTATCTCTCAGTTAAATAATCAGATAGCTGTGTAATTTGTGTGTTAGAGAAATATGGTACTGATGTGTAAAGTTGTATAAGCAAATACCATATTAGCTAGGGTTCCTTGTGGTTGCCACACATATGGTACACAAAGTAGGCATATACTCCCCTGAGGATAAATGTAATTATACTCCCAGGTGTTACAAATTACAGCAATGGAATGAAATGTATCACGGAAAACTTTCTTTGTAATTAAAAAAATATTTAAAAATAAGTGTTTTAAGTATAAGATTAATCACTCAAATGCGTGTACTGTAGCGCTAAACTGTGCATCTTGTCGCAACATAATCTCTGTGGAAGTGTCGTAGTTATCGTCCTCCGAAAGCTAAGTTCTGCAGAAGTCAATGTACTTACCACATGATAAACAAAAGTGAAATGCTTTGCGTATAGATATCGTAGTTATTATGCTTATTGCAGTGATGAGGAAAGTACTGTGCTATAACGTATTGTTGTGCTACGGAAAAGGCAGTCTCATTGTAGCTATACCACAAAAGTTACTACTAAAACCTGTTTTACTTTCCAGAATAAAACAGAAAAATGTGCAGATATAAAACAGAAACACTGCAAAAGCAACATTGTAAATTGTCACTCATTAGTAGCGTCGTGATATAGTCGTGTAGCTGTCAAATAAACTGACCACTGTGCCATCTGGTATCTCACTGAAAGTACTTTAAATCCAGAATGTATTTTCAAGTAAACCAAAAGTTGCATTAAAATCTCATTAGCAGTACCAGTATGTGTCCTAAGTATGTAAGCCTGATAGTCGTTACGTAATCGTGCAACTAACAAGCAAGAATGTACAACTAACAACACTGCGTCGTCTGTTCATTATAACAATGCATTCGTAATTTCTGTTTAAATAAGTTCTCTTGGTTCTTGACTGGATATTTCACTTCAAACATTGTTACATGTTAACAGATTCTAAATCTGACAAAGCATACTAGAAATGTGAAGTGAAAAGTTTTATGGCAAAGACAAAGTTAAAAAGCAGATTATCTTTCAATAAACGGTTTTACATGTGAAATGTGGTGTAAACCTTTACTCTTCCTAGTACACAGAGTTTCAACTTCAAAGCAATTATCATGTTGTATACATCGGTAAAGAATGCTAAAATTTTTCTCCAGGCTAGCGTCTTATGTTATTTTTCTCGGAGCCAACGGGCGCACGCGGCTGCCTGCTGTGCGAGTCATTGTCTGTCTCTTTGTTGGCGCGCGCCGTTATTGGGGTTTGGAGACCTAACTTCTACAAATTCACCGTGACGAGAGGGCCCTGCTCTGTTTGAATCCCGCCAGTTCTGATGCAATTCAGGTCTGTCGTTACGATCACATCGTCTGTCGTCATGTCGGTAGTTCCTGTAGTTTCTTTCTTGTCGGTTAAGTGGTGGAGAATTTCTCCCTGAATCGTAACTGCGCGCTGGACCGTTGCGTCTCAAGTTATTCTGTCTCCCGTAATAATAATTGTTTTGGTTCCCATATTGTCTGTTTCTCTGATTGTCTCTGTGATAGTCATTACCGCGGAGAGGTGATCTTTCCCTGTAATTATTACTACTCTGCCAACGGTTGTCATACGGGTGGTGTCTGTTTTGGTCACGATTTGTGTTGTGAGTATAGCCTTGTCGCGTCCAGTTATTATCGAGGAATTGTGACGGATGTGACCTGTAATTGTTGTGTTCCTGTTTCCGCATTCCGCGATTGTCAGTATCAATTTCTAATTCTTGTAAGAGTCCCTGAAATGCTTCAATGTCGTCTTTGCAACGTCCTGCCAAAATAATATGTCGTAAATGTTCAGGCTGTTTGATTAAGCAAATGCGGATGAGTTCTGAGGGGCTGCATGGGTTTGAAAGATACTGATTCTTATGCAACATGTCTTCAAAATATTTCATAAGACTGGAAAATTCTGATTGTTCGAAACGTTTCATCATTATGATGCTATGTTTTACCCGGTCTTGTGTGGCTTGAGACCAATATGCTGAGAGGAAGGCATGGTAAAACTCTCCTTCACTGTGGCAATCGTGAATTACCGATCGCATTCTTACAGCTGGTTCATTCTCCAAGTAGCCACACATAAATTCTAATCTGTGTTCTAACGACCAGTTGGGAGGAAAACAATGAGAGAATTGATGGAGCCATGCTTGTGGATGAATGTCGTTGCCAGAATTCTTAAATGTTTTGAATTTACGTGTAGTAATGAATAGCTTATAGTCAAAATCATCATGTCGGCGAGTCGCATATCGGTCATTGTTAGGTCGTGTCGGCCGTTCCATCTCAAAATTCGGTGCACATTGCCAATTTCTTTCATAACTTCCGAAATGCCCTGTGTTATTATATTGTGGCTGTTCCGTATTTCTGTGTCCCTCTTCCCGTATTTGGGCGCGAGTATCCTCTGAAATACGTAATTCTTGTATTACCTGTGTCAGCTGATCTTGTACTTCCCGGATTTCTCTTTTGTACTGTGTATTGATTTGATTTTGATTCTGTTTGAATTTTCTAATTTGTTCATACTCTTCTGTGTCAGTGAAGGCTACAGGTCTTGTGTCATTCAGATCATCATCTACCTTTGTAGATAAGTTAGTGACCTGATCCGAAAGTTCGGCTACTTTCTCCGATAGTGAACACATTTCCTCAGTGTGTTTTTCTGAACCAAGTTTCAGAGTGTCCATTTGTGTTGAAATCGAATCTACTGTGTCCTTTAAGTTTTCCTGAGTTTTTGCAAGTTGCGTAACCAAATCGGTAGATGCAACTCAGTCAATTTTAGCCCACAAGGTCTCATGATTTTCATGAACAGTGGTTTGCAGTTCTTTTATGGCTGCTTCGTGATTCTGTAATGCATTTTCATGCCGCGTAAAAATAGGTTGAAAATGCTCACAAATTTGTGTTTTTACGTCATTACAGACTTTTTGACATTTCGATTCAATGTTATGTAACTCAGTAGTTAAGTCTTCACGTGTTTGTTCAAGAGTTTGTTCCAATGAGTCTAACTTTTTAAGATTTTGTTCCACTGTGTCTAACTTTTTGAGATTTTGTTCCACTGTGTCTAACTTTTTGAGATTTTGTTCCACTGTGTCTAACTGTTGCTGTGTTTGTCTCTGGTGTTGTTCCATTGTGTCTAACTTTTCAAGCTTTTGTCCCATTTGTTGCATTAATTGTAATAACAATGCACTGGTGTCTGAAACATGTTCCTCAGTGCTTTTCGGCAGTGAATTTGCACCGGCAACATTCACATTTTGACAAGCGGAAAATGTGTCTTGACTCATTTGAAAAAACGGTGAGGACGCAAACCCTGAATGCACAGTATTTGCAAAATTGAGTCCTGTCATTTCGGATTCCTGAGGCGAGCTGTTGCCGAGCGATCGATCGATAATGCTTCCCTGTTCACTACCTGTTTCACTGTCTACGCCATTATTTGACGCCCACTCCATTTCCCCATGCACAGTTACCAAATTACTACTTTGAACGTCTGTTAATTCATTACACAGCGGTGCTGGCAAGCTACGCTCGTCGTCACTATTATTTCTCATTTTACTTTGGAGCCTAGTGTTACGTTTTTCACACGCCATTATTGTCACAATATTTCACGCGATAACACAGAAAAACACAATTTGAAGATCAAAAATAAGAGAACACATTAACATAGCACTGAAAATAATATCTAGTTAATTGCAGCTGCGAAATACTTGGTGCAAATCTACATGCATGCCACAACTGTTTTACTGTACAACAATGAAAGTCTGCAACTACAAAGGAGATTTTCTCTACAATTACGCGCTAGCAATAAACAAAATCTACACTAATTACACAAACTACAACAAAAAATCAGAAGATTCCAGTGAGGTATCCTCGGCTAAGGGTCGACATATGAAACGTCCCCTTTTTAACAATTATACATAACTGTGCTTAAACTGACACACAATATTTTGTTAGCGCAACGCAATCTGGCTTTTAAAATTCCCTACAAAAGAATGGCCCTGACTAACATTAAACTATACCTTTCACAAATCACTTACCTCACAAAAATCTTCGCTGCTCAAGCTACTGCACTACAGCGAGCGCCACTACTGCCACCTAAATAAAAGATTCAAACTATGGAAGGCACTAACTACTGATAGGGATAGTTAGCAAATCAAAGATATTAATAGAGAACAAACAATGTATTTACCTTGATATCATCATATATAAATATAGCAGTTCATGAGAAATTTCAAAACTCCGCCATCTCTCTCCCCACATCCACCACTGCTGGCGGCTCACCTCCAACTGCGCAACGCTACGCGCTGTTCACAGCCAGCTGCCTAACACTACAATGGCGAGTATTACAACAATGCAAAGCAGCCACAGACTGCACACAGCACAGCCAGTGATTTTCATACAGAGGTGGCGTTACCAATAAAAAAACCTAAACAGCCTACTTACATAGAGAAAACATAAACAGCCTACTTACAGCAGGAGCTGTTCTACAGAAAACTAAATCGTTCCATCAGTATTGATATGATAGTCATTTTACAAATATACAGTGTGGTCCATTAATCGTGACCGGGCCAAATATCTCACTGAATAAGCGTCAAACGAAATTACTACAGAGAACGAAACTTGTCTAGCTTGAAGGGGGAACCAGATGGCGCTATGGTTGGTCCGCTACATGGCGCTACCATAGGTCGAACGGATATCAACTGCGTTTTTTTAAATAGGAACCCCCGTTTTTTATTATATATTCGTGTAATACGTAAAGAAATATGAATGTTTTAGTGGGACCACTTTTTTCGCTTTGTGATAGATGGCGCTGTAATAGTTGTTTGGTTGGTTGGTTGTTTTGGGGAAGGAGACCAGGCAGCGAGGTCATCGGTCTCATCGGATTAGAGAAGGACGGGGAAGGAAGTCGGCCGTGCCCTTTGAAAGGAACCATCCCGGCATTTGCCTAGAGCGATTTAGGGAAATCACGGAAAACCTAAATCAGGATGGCCGGACGCGGGATTGAACCGTCGTCCTCCCGAATGTGAGTCCAGTGTCTAACCACTGCGCCACCTCGTTCGGTACTGTAACAGTCAAACCTATAAGTACGTGGTATCACGTAACGTTCCACCACTACGGACTGTATTTGCATCGTGATATATTAAACGTGTTAAAATGGACCATTTACCAATTGCAGAAAAGGTAGATATCGTGTTGATGTATGGCTATTGTGATCAAAATGCCCAACGGACGCGTGCTATGTATGCTTCTCGGTATCCTGGACGACATCATCCAAGTGTCCGGACCTTCGCCGGATGGTTACGTTATTTAAGGAAACAGAAAGTGTTCACCCACATGTTCGTTTGACGCTTATTTCGTAGGATATTTGGCCCGGTCACGATCAATGGACCACACTGTATATACTGACTGAAAACGGCAAGAAGAAAATTGGTCGTCGGCCGCAGCGACCGAGCGGTTCTAGGCGCTTCAGTCCGGAACCGCGCTGCTGCTACTGTCGCAGGTTCGAATCCTGTCTCGGGCATGAAATATACAGTGTATCTAAGGCGAGGCGACCACTGATCTTTTCAGTGCAGATGCACACCAGACTAGAACTATTACGGGAATCGGCGAAATGGCGCTAGTAGTGACTGTAATCGACAAGGCCACTACATTAGTAATATGCAGACAAGTCGAGAACTTGGGGAGTGACGGGAGACGTGGTGAGATAGTCCGTACAGCTGCAATAACCACTGTCACCAGGTGTCTCAGTTGACACAGCATCTGCCGAGTAAGCAGGAGACTATCGCTGTATTCGGGATTGGTAGTTTGTTAAATATGCAGTGAATAAATACTTAATACTGCAATATTATTTACTCTGTTAAATATTGTGGGATAGCATGAGACTCTGAAATAACTCATTACCGCGATAACATACGTCCAGACGACATCGGCTATTCCGAAGCACGCACGAAATACACTCCTGGAAATTGAAATAAGAACACCGTGAATTCATTGTCCCAGGAAGGGGAAACTTTATTGACACATTCCTGGGGTCAGATACATCACATGATCACACTGACAGAACCACAGGCACATAGACACAGGCAACAGAGCATGCACAATGTCGGCACTAGTACAGTGTATATCCACCTTTCGCAGCAATGCAGGCTGCTATTCTCCCATGGAGACGATCGTAGAGATGCTGGATGTAGTCCTGTGGAACGGCTTGCCATGCCATTTCCACCTGGCGCCTCAGTTGGACCAGCGTTCGTGCTGGACGTGCAGACCGCGTGAGACGACGCTTCATCCAGTCCCAAACATGCTCAATGGGGGACAGATCCGGAGATCTTGCTGGCCAGGGTAGTTGACTTACACCTTCTAGAGCACGTTGGGTGGCACGGGATACATGCGGACGTGCGTTGTCCTGTTGGAACAGCAAGTTCCCTTGCCGGTCTAGGAATGGTAGAACGATGGGTTCGATGACGGTTTGGATGTACCGTGCACTATTCAGTGCCCCTCGACGATCACCAGTGGTGTACGGTCAGTGTAGGAGATCGCTCCCCACACCATGATGCCGGGTGTTGGCCCTGTATGCCTCGGTCGTATGCAGTCCTGATTGTGGCGCTCACCTGCACGGCTCCAAACTCGCATACGACCATCATTGGCACCAAGGCAGAAGCGACTCTCATCGCTGAAGACGACACGTCTCCATTCGTCCCTCCATTCACGCCTGTCGCGACACCACTGGAGGCGGGCTGCACGATGTTGGGGAGTGAGCGGAAGACGGCCTAACGGTGTGCGGGACCGTAGCCCAGCTTCATGGAGACGGTTGCGAATGGTCCTCGCCGATACCCCAGGAGCAACAGTGTCCCTAATTTGCTGGGAAGTGGCGGTGCGGTCCCCTACGGCACTGCGTAGGATCCTACGGTCTTGGCGTGCATCCGTGCGTCGCTGCGGTCCGGTCCCAGGTCGACGGGCACGTGCACCTTCCGCCGACCACTCGCGACAACATCGATGTACTGCGGAGACCTCACGCCCCACGTGTTGAGCAATTCGGCGGTACGTCCACCCGGCCTCCCGCATGCCCACTATACGCCCTCGCTCAAAGTCCGTCAACTGCACATACGGTTCACGTCCACGCTGTCGCGGCATGCTACCAGTGTTAAAGACTGCGATGGAGCTCCGTATGCCATGGCAAACTGGCTGACACTGACGGCGGCGGTGCACAAATGCTGCGCAGCTAGCGCCATTCGACGGCCAACACCGCGGTTCCTGGTGTGTCCGCTGTGCCGTGCGTGTGATCATTACTTGTACAGCCCTCTCGCAGTGTCCGGAGCAAGTATGGTGGGTCTGACACACCGGTGTCAATGTGTTCTTTTTTCCATTTCCAGGAGTGTAATATTTTATTCACAGCACGCGACCCACCGCCTTCTAACAGATAGTTCGCCTGAGCGCTGCTATTATGAAGAGAAAATATGCATGCTTTTAGCGAACTTTAATGATTAATTCGGTTCTCACGGGCTATTAGTCATTTATGTACCAACTTTCACAAAGAAATTGAGATATTTTTTATGCTTATTAAACGGAATGTTTTTCTGCATTTACTACTCGTTATCTGCAAGGCAAAAACTGAGGAGAATCTCATCTGCCGTTTAGCAGCCAATCTTAAACATACTGAACTCATCCAGTACGATAACATTAATGAATGGAATTTGTCGTTACTTCACTAGCTTTGAAACTATTGAAAGATCAAAATCGAGAAGTCTCCCACATTTACATTTAATATTACAGACTGAATTTCTAACTAAGAAACATCGTCAGCGTAATGGCCGAACAAATGCTGCTAGGGGAAGAGAGCTCCCCGCAATACGAAGTTCTGAAATAGAGTCATTAATTACAATTAATTATTATGAGTGGTGCTCACTACTTCAATAACCACCACTTTCTAATAACAATTGGACATATATTCTGATAACTTACAGACAGACTTCCTTTAAATATCAGATTCTGATACAATGGCGGCCTTCCACTAGACGAAACAAGCTAGGATAAGAAGTCTGCCCCAAAAAAAGGATCTTCTTCATCTACGTTGCACAGATACTATATACAAAAAGGCTACTTGTTAAACGCATTGCTGCTTGCGAGCTTTATAGATAATAAACTAGACTTTTTAATATTTGATATTCATCACGCACACGGACGTAGTTTTTCATATTTTTTAACACACAAAAAACCACTTTTAATTTTTCTCGAATTGTCAATTTATGTGACGTTCCGTCACAAGACCCACATTTGAATCCGGGTCCGGCACAAATTTTTAATTTACCCATTGATTTCAATCAATCCCCGCTTGCAACCAATGTCTGTAATTCTTTTGCGTCGAAATGAAATTTCTGGATCTTGATTGGCCTCAAAAGTGGAAACTCCGCAAACGCTTTCGGTCTTTGGTCAAATGACAGAACACGAACGATCGTTTTGAGGTCCTGGATGAGTTGCAGGAGATTTTTACTGCTTCACTTATGTATTAAATTTGATGATGAATGAAATAGAAACGTTAGACGTGAAACAGGTAGGTTAGCAGCTATCAAAAGATTTCTGTGAAAAACAGCACGAGTAGTTACAATTTGGGAGAATTTGTTACCATTGACGAGGAGTTAGAAGCATTCGGAGGTCGTTGCAGCTTCATACAATACAGTCCCAACACACCAGCTAAATATGGCATCAAAATATTTGCTCTGTGCGATACTAAGTCGTTCTACACGGGTTTCTTGGAAACGTATTGTGACAAATGGTTGCGGCAAACAACATAAAGGATTATTTTGTGTTTTTAATGAACCATTTGACATTGCGTGTAGACTAACCTAGCCGTAAAAGACACAAATTCAAATGTGACAACAGATAACTTGTATAGCAGCTACACGCTGCCCCCCCCCCCCTCTCTCTCTCTCTCTCTGCTATAAAACAAAATCACTTGTTTCGGAGCCCTAAGAAAGGATAAAAAAGAAATCCTGCCTTAATTATTACCCAACAAGAACAGAAATATCAGCTTGGCAATTTTTGAATACCAAATATACGTTACTATGGTACCTTATGTACCTAAACATAACAATTTTGTTGCACTTATTTCCACAGTGTGCATTGAAGGAACAGTAAGTGAGGCCCATCAGAACTCTCAGATTGTACTAGATTTTAGTAAACCTTTGGGTGGAGTTGATACAGTTGACGAAATGCGCAATAAGTGTTCAGTAATACGAATAACAAGATGAAGGACAATGGCTATATGATACGCATTGTTGAAAGTGGCTGTTTCCAATTCGCAGGTGTTTCTGGAAGCAAATCGAAAGAACAACAAACATCCACGTCGAGTTTCTCAAAAGAACATTCCTTTTCACCTCATGAGACATATTATCGAAAGATGTAGCATGTATGTGCGTTGTTACCAAGTTTAAGCGATGCACGTAAAAGAGCAACCAATGAAGAAGAAACATAGATGTGGAGTTTTTGGAAGGGCAAAGAATTCCTCCAAGGCAATAAGGTGTAGCTCTTAAACGATTTTGTTTTCAAAAATCATTCTCACTCAACAGTTCACAAAAAGTGCAGTTCACGTTCACACGAGTTCGAAGAAAATTAACTTGAAAGTAAATTATTCCCGAGTAACAAATTGAATTAGTACGATGTATGAAACAATCTTTAAGCGTAAGCTTAAATTTTAGTTGTAATCACTGAATGATTTAATGTAAATTACTGCAATAAATGATACAAAAAAAGCAAAAAATAGCCGCTTTTCACAATGTGTACATAATACATTGCACGCCTTCTCCTGTAACGTTAAAGAGCACGCCTGCTCTAGGGTTAAACAACTCGGTTATTCACAAAAAATTCTCACGTAGTTCTCCACTTCTAGAAAAAACAGGTTGAGACATTCGTTCTGTCTGTCCTCGGAGCTTAAGTGAAGTCGTGCCAACTTAGGTTCGCGAGCGCGAGTAGAACCAATACTCTCTTACTGGCTATTTACGTACACATTCCTTGTAGTGCAGACGGTGACTCCGTGGAGAAGCGCAGAATCCATAAACACGCTTCCTGCGTCTCGCTGTTGTATGTTACACAACACCGGAGGCAAGTCATAACAGTCGGAATACACTGTTTAATTGTCCTCCTTAATTGAAACATGTGAACGTGAACGCTTCGAATAACACAATGCCGTGTTACAACGACTATACTGCAAGCACATTTACATTTGTGTGTGTCTGCAAATTTTGAAACTGAAATTTTGAAAGATAAATGAAAGTATGAAACATTGACCATAACAGGAAACTTGACAGAGGAATTGCCAAAGACGCAATACAATGCAGCACTGAATCACATAATAATATGGCATGGTAAAAATATTAGTAATCACTCACACAATCATTCAAGCAAACTACACAGCTAATCATCCACTAAGCAACATTGAGATTAATGCAACGGATATCGTGCAGCTAATGAGATTTGCTATAAGCAGAGTTGCGCTCTACCAGTACTACGGTTCCGTAGTTTTGGTGTTACATGAATGACGTAGTAAGCGGTAGAATTATTGATAGAGTTGGTAGCATTAGTAGCGAAAGAAACGTAAATAAATGTGTAAAAGAGAAACTGGAAGCGGACGACTAGTTGTGGTTTTTTGATTGTTTTTTTTTCCACATACCTACAGCTACACATCAGTGTTAGTCCGTCGTGTACTTGGTGTCCTTACAGGATACACCCTGCATTTTGCAAGTAATAAAAATTAGTTGATTGGGTTACTTCTGCGCTTTTCTGTAACCAAAGCAATGACTCCTGTTGCAAGTACAATTTACATGCACAAACATAAAATTGTATATACAAACATTGTTGTTATTTTGTATTCAGTAGAACACGTTTGATCTAGATCAAAGGAAGAAGTTCCTTGTCATTACTGATAAATGCGAAAGTTATTTGTAAACAACAGACACATGTTTTGTATAAGTTCAAGGAAGGATTGAAGCGACTCTTGATACATCTCTGTTTTGAGATATTTTTATTTTATTTTACGTTTTTTTTAGAAAATTGTTTTTTCTAGCGCCGTATGATAAGTCTGTATTGTTTCCTTTATTTTTATTGCAACATCTCTGCTTACACTGCTTACGGCTTCTAGAGGAATCTAGTAAGACCCTGATCATTTATGTAAAGAAAGCGCTCGCTATGATGTAATGCCCGATAGGTATGCAACACACCTAACGTAGGAGTAACGGGGTTACGCACTTAACTGACCAAAGCTCTGAAGGAAACTACTAGAGCGTTCAAATGTTGAAATGTGTGTGAATTCTTAAGGGACCAAATTGCTGAGGTCATCGGTCCCTAGACTTACACACTACTTAAAGTAACTTACGCTAAGAACAACACACACACACACACACACACACACACACACACACACACACACACACGTGTCCAAGGGAGGACTGGAACTTCCGGCGGGAGGGGCTGCGCAATCCGTGACATGGCGCCTTAAATAGCGCGGCCACTCTGCGCGGCCTACTGTAGTCTACTCTTACTTATGGCAATCTACGGTAGCCTACGGTAGTCTTACAAGTCTCAGTAACAAGCTCACTAATGCTTAATGGTGAGAAGTAAAGTAAAGAAGCCCAACGTTCTTGCCCTAGATGGGCCAGTCGGGCCAGTGCAACCACCGCATCATCCACTGGCAGTAGCACCACCGGATGCGGCATGGAGGGGTGTGTGGTCAACACACCGCTCTCTTAGACATTGTCTGTTTTCTCGACCTTTGAACGGCTCTTAATCCATCGAGTAGCTCCTTAGTTTTCCTAGCAAGGCTGAGTGCACGTCGCACCAGTCCTCCCACCAAGGAAAAATTCCTACCTGTACCGGGAATAAAAACCTGGTACACTCCACGGGAGTCAGCCGCACTGACTGCTCAGCTACAAAGGTGACTGCTGTACGGTGATAAATTGTTGGATAAAAGAAAATAAGTTCATTATACTGTTCACTATAGTGTTGCAAGAAACATGGAAATATTCACTGAGAAGTACCAGTTTACATGTTTTGAAACTTAGCTGAATATTTGCTTTGTTAAGGTGGACTTCACTTATTTTCTGCCATTTGTGTCGCACATTCACGTCTCGTCAGCCAGGGCCAAAAAATTTCTTCATCCCTCTTTAACATATGGTCTCTACAATTATGGAAAGTCAAGCTTCTCTTGCAGATAATTCGTTTTTTTTCCACTACACGTCAAGCAACATATACCGCCACATTGCCAGCTGGCCACAGACTGCTGCTCCCGATGCTGTTAGAATAAATAACGTCTCTACCTAACCAGCAAATTCTCTTGCTGATGTAATTAAAAATATTCACAAACTTCTCTTTCCCCTTATATACATAATGCTGTTTCTTGTTGTTTAATTTTTGAGAGAATATACCATAAAAATAAAATATACGCAGTTACTGATCTGCTCACAAAGAAAATAAAAATTTGCATGGAAACAGTTCCCCACCCCAATAACAGGTCCCCTGACTTTTTAAGATCCATAGATGTGGAGCGTACACCAATACAATTCAAACCCAACTGTTCAGTGAAATCAACAAATAAATGAATGAGAATTATGCTGTAATTTTGTGTTTTCAAAATGGGTGTCTTATATGTGCGTCAATGCCTTGACTTAACTGTGCCATTCGTGAAATCGAATACGGCGTTACATGAATGCTGACGAAGCTCTCGAGCATTCCTGTCATTTGCTACCCTTTCCGTTTTCTCATAATTGTTTCCTGCCGTTGTACTATCCATCATCTAGTATCTTCTGCTTCTTCTTCTTCTTCTTCCATTTACCGTTCCTTCCATAGCATCCATAGCATCCAACTTCCAAGCCAATTGTGTTTCCTCTTCGTGGTTACCTTTAAATTTTCTCTCTCTCCGGCCGCCCCCTCCCCATCACCATATTTCCTTCAGCTGTGCACTTTACAGCGTTGACAAAGCGACTTCGAAAAGAAAGATGGTTGAACATGCCATCTTCGTGCAAAGAGCAACTGAGAGCTTGGACTGAACAATACGAGTTATAACCATATCATTTGGGACCGGTAATAAAAATTATGAAGGATACTACGCACTGGATTTACAGAAAGCTTTGTGACATTTGCGCGGAAGACCCGAAAATATAAACGAAAGAAATGTTGCTCAATGACTTCCTTACATCTAACGCGTGTAAGATGTACATCAACATTGCACACTGCTTACAGGATATTTTCACTAACTAGAGCGTTCTCTCGTAGTTACTTCTTGCTTCACGGTAAAATCTCGTACGAGGTTCATCAATGTTGTATGACTACTGCAGTACAACGAACTTGTAGTCTCGAGTGAATTGTTACGGGTGAATTGCATTTCGTTTGATTTGCTATTCCTGTTTATCTTTGCGTCTGTATTGCATAAAAAGTAAGCGCATAACTGTGGAAATGTCGATGGTATGCAAAGTATATATTATTTGGAAACAGACTTGTTCCATTCACTCACGGCACTTGCTGTGCAAAAACAAAAACGCGACACTTCATCATTCGCACTTTCGCACTCAAGGTTGCGTTCCGTTCCGTATCGGAATTTTTAGCAATAGTACCACTTGTACGTTAACAGTGACACACAGCAGCACGATTGTTGTATCGATAATTTGGCGCCGTGCGGCATTAGCCGAGTGATCTAGGGCGCTGCAGCAACACCGACTCAAAGGAAGGCCTCGGCGCTTGCTGGTGACGTCACGTCAGCTAGGCACGGCGAACGCCAGGTCTGTTGCAGGCAGAAACGCCTGCGCGTGCTTATCACTATAAATCTCTTACTTTTGGACAAACTGTTTGGCATTGTTGTGGATTCTGCAGTTTTATTTAGATGAAAGATTTTCTTACTATGGTAAAGCTACAAATGAAGATCATAGTTCTGTATTACTGAATCCTGTCGAAACAAACGTAGATCAAAATGAGAAGATGCTTTGCCCCATTGCAAGCTTCGGAAATTTTACATTCAAGAAACTATATTTACTTGATCCATTTTGTTATCGAAACTTACCCCAACCCCCTTACAATGAACTCGTTTCTTTTATTTATTTATTTATTTTCGTTTGACATCGTCACTGGAAATGTGAACTAATTTACATGTGTAAATGTCCAACTGTTGCCAGTCATTAGATTATAGTCGTTTTCAACGAAAGGAATTCTAAACA
This sequence comes from Schistocerca piceifrons, assembly GCF_021461385.2. Taxonomy (NCBI): domain Eukaryota; kingdom Metazoa; phylum Arthropoda; class Insecta; order Orthoptera; family Acrididae; genus Schistocerca; species Schistocerca piceifrons. The sequence goes on from NC_060138.1 coordinate 159,792,799, forward strand.
GGAATCAAAATAGCTTCATACATCGAAAATACTGCTGAACTTAAACTTCCTTAAACATGCACATTAGAAAAGATAAATATTCCCCTCTTGCAACTGAAAGGAGAAACTTTATAGGATAAAAAAATTTTATTTGATAAAACAAGTATCTCTCTTTTGAATCTTCTTCTGTCACCCATTCCCTCTCCCAACGTGTACAATCGCAAGACATTTCATTAACATTCAGTGCTCCTCACCCTATAGTCAACCAAGATACCTAAAGAAGAGCACCAATATATTCACAGTTTCTTGTAAAAGCAACCCAGTACTAACGTAACATCCGCCGATTTACAAATAAGGTAAAGAAGCACGAATTCTGTTGCTGCTGGACCATGAAATTGTTTTTGTATATCAATCCTTAAAACAGGTGGAAATTTAAGTTCAGGAGTACCCTATTTGTTAAGAAGTGTAATGAATTCCGAAATTAATTGATTGCAGTAATCTCTCAGAACGATGTGTGTTGGTCAACTACCGCCAATAGTTTCACATTTTCCTGTGTCAGAGAGGGAGTATGCCTGCAACAGACCTGGCGTTCGCCGTGCCTAGCTGACGTGACGTCACGAACAAGCGCCGAGGCCTTCCTTTGAGTCGGTGTTGGCTGCAGTCACGGGCTGTGCGGCTGGTCCCGGCGGAGGTTCGAGTCCTCCCTCGGGTATGGGTGTGTGTGTTTGTCCCTAGGATAATTTAGGTTAGGTAGTGTGTAAGCTTAGGGACTGATGATCTTAGAAGTTAAGTCCCATAAGATTTCACAAACTTTTTTTTTTTTTTTTTTTTTTTTATGTACCTCGAGTATGGGTTTACTGAATGCAGTGGGAGGATGGCATGATGACACTGTGCTGAACTCTTCCCGTAGCGATGGCAGCCACATCTACAGTTTTTGCATTACTTTGTGTTTTGTGTTGTGCGTTGGGCTGATTTCATTTGAAAAGCCTTTTCACTCTTGTATGTATTCTCTAAGGAAGAAAGGTAACTGGAATAACAAATTGAATAAATCGCAATTACATCATTTCTCTGTGAAGAGCCACCGGAGGCCACGTGTCCTTTATCCTCAAAATACTCAGAAAGTATCCCTGAACAAACTCCGAAATTTTTTGGACGTTCTGAACCAATCTGTATGAGAATCTTCTGCGATGAGGATATAGGTATTCAAGACACCCTTACGACTCTGTGTGTAGTCATCATCAGTGTCCTGCCTTATGGAAGGTGTTCACCTGTAGCTCTCGATGCAGTCCTGTCATTTGATACCATTTCCGTTTTCTCATAATTGTTTCCTGCCGTTGTACTATCCATCATCTAGTATCTTCTGTGTCCTCTTCTTATTCTTCTTCTTCTCCTCTTCTTCTTCTTCCATTTACCGTTCCTTCCATAGCATCCATCAGTAAACAATCTCTTCTCATCCAACGTCCAAGCCAATTGTGTTTCCTCTTCCTGATTACCTTTAAATTTTCTGTCTCTCCCATCCCCCCCTTTCCATAATCATATTTCCTCATTTCTCAAGTTATCTTCCCATCTTATGCCTTCCATCCTCCTCCAAATCCACATCTCAAATCCTTATATTCTTCTTTCTTCATCTTTCATCAGTGTCTATGACTCAGCTCTCTATGATGCCACTCTCCATATGAAGCACATCGCCAGTCTCTTCCTCAGGTCCCTGTCCATGCACACACATAGAAGCCTCCTCTTCTTATTAAATGTCTCCTCGGTAATTGCTATACGTGTTTTCACCTATTTATTACAGTTGATGTCGTCCGTAATTCGAAGATATTTGAAAGCACTAACTTGTTCTGTATCTTCCTGTCCTAACTTTGTGACTGTTCTTAATATTTTTGTTTTGTTTTGTTTTGAACTTGTCATGATACATTTTGTCTTTTTCTTATTATTATTCCTTATTTTTCTTATTATTATTCCTCACAGATCTTATTTAATTCTTTTAACATTTCGGTCATAATTCATTCTCTCTCTGCCAATAAAAACATATCATCCGAAAATTGAATACATTATGCCCTTCTACCACCTACCCAACCTCCTCTATTTCGTTTCAAACAAAAAATGTATATGAAACACAGCCTTGCCTAACCCCACTTCCAATTGTCCTATCCCCTGTCAGCCATTCCCAATCTGTATTCGTATTTTCTGTTGTAGGTATAGATTTTTAATCTGCTTGCATCCCTCCAGTCGACTCCATTCTTTCTTAGAATGTCGATTAATTTATTCCACTGCGCTTAGTAATGGAAGAAATAAGTAAGAGAAACGTGAGCATATTTCAGACATTTTTGCAATTAGATTAAAAGCCTTTAGTAAAGAGGTGTAAAATGTATTAAGATCTTTGGATAAATGGGATGTTGTACAGTATCCAAAGAACTTAACACTCAGTCTAAAAATATGTAATGGGGTTAGTAAAACAGAATTGAAAACAAATATATTTGTGGGTATAATTATATAAGACAGTCTCATTTATCTACATTAATTGTATTCGTAATAGCGAATAAGGAGAACCATCAGCTGTAGAAAGGGACGAGGACTCTAAGCCGGATTTCCCGCTTACCGCAAGCTTTCGCGTTACCATTTGGCAGTCCGTGTACCACTCACGGCCGGACCCAAACTTCACTATGTCGTCAGTCATGCGCCTACGACCTGTGTTCGTACATCCATTATGTTTATTTTCGTACAGGCCAGACATTATACTCGACAGTCGCCTGTCCGGTATCGGCAGATAAATACGGCAATATCGTAGTCTCATTGATGTTTCGTGGGGTCACGCCTACTCCGCCGGCAGCAGGCATTACAGGCATGGCCCGCGGGCAGCCAGCTTCTTAACAGACAAGCCACGAGGGCGACCAGACTACACGCGGCCACCTGATGGCAGCCTGAGCACTGTTAGAGTCGGTGGCCCCACGGACCTCTCTCCTACGTTGGTCACCCGACAGGATCGGGCCCTGAGAGACCAGTTCATTCCTAGTGACCTTCCTTGGCCATGCGCCGAATGCACTCGCATTTCATCTATCAGAAACACAGTCGGAGCCAGCGCTACGCCGTCACAGCTGTCCGTGACAGATTCCGAAATCTAGAATCTCCGAAGTGAACTCCTAGCAGAGGACGCGGAGACTGTCGCCATGACCGACCAACGAGCTCCGTAATATTTTCTGTTGCTAATATTTGGCCACACCTTCTGAACATTAACTGTGGCTCGTCCTCGCGGTCCCATAACCAGGTGTACGCTTATAACTGACTATGGTGACATTGTATGCAAAATCCAAGATACAGTGATAGGCTCGGTCGTAGTAATATTACTTGCGTTCTGTAATTATATAAGAAATCTTTTTGATTTCCTTAAGTGTTTCATCACAAACTTATGTGAGGCAGTTATAGGATTTCAGCCTTATGTTCTTTCATCAAGAAAACACAATTAATTTTCTGAAGTTAGTTCGGTCGTTAAACATTGAAGTCCTTGTCAGTCAAAGCCAGAGTGGTTTATTTTTGTGTTCTGAAATATTCCAGACTTCACGTTATTGAAGTCTGTCTGTTTAACACTCCCTTCTGTCAAAGGTGATAGTTTGAGTTCAATAGCGTTTCACGCATCTTCTACTGGGGTGTTTTCTTTTTTTTTCTGCCACCTTCGACGGTTACATTACATGTTCAACAATAATCGTCTCATGTACGTAGTATTCATATGTGAACTCAGTCCGGAACCGGGGGACTGCTACGGTCGCAGGTTCGAATCCTGCCTCGGGCATGGATGTGTGTTCTAAGTTCTAGGGGACTGATGACCACAGATGTTAAGTCCTATAGCGCTCAGAGCCATTTGAACCATTTCATATGTGAAACTTTTCTGTTATTTTTAATTGTTTTGGGTTTCCGGCCCTTTGTGAGAAAGAAAAAAAATCCCCTATACAATGAAATCAAAGTCACTCCCGTGTTCGTGAAACGACCCTAATGGGGGAATGCGGAAATACCACACTGTCGTACTGGGATGTCCTATTAGAGGGTCTTTCCCCCACCTCTTTATGATCTATTTCGTTTGTGCCTGTGCATTGTGAAAGATTGTGATAGTGCTTGTACAGCCCATTGCTGTTTCTCCGTTGTCGTGCATGTAGGACAGTGTGAGGGCGAAACGCAACGTCAGATTACAGAGAGACTTTTCTAATAGCACCAAACGAGGCGTCGACCTTCGCTTCCTTATGCGATAACAGATCATCATAAACAGTGTTAACACGAACTCTCCCATGAGGACCATGATCAATGCGGTAAGTTTTACCACGCGACGCTGACACGAAATCATTTGATTAGAACGTTGATATCACCACATTTCCTATAGTTATCGGGAAAATACCGTCGGTGTAATTTTTTCCACTATCACGATTCGAAGAGGCTACATCCGATTCTAGCGACATCGAACAACAGTCTGCTGTCTATCTCAGCAACGGAGGCGGGCCCCCTGCGCTATACACGAATGTGAATAATTCTCATTTTTTGGAAATTAAGATCACAGAGGAAGGCGAAGGCAAGAGAAGTAGGAAAAGCATAGTGAAACTTGAAGAAAATATTCTTTTGCAGATGAGTAGTAACTTGTCAGAAATTGACCTACGACTGAGGGAAAAAAATCTTAAAAGTGACGTTTCAAGGATGTTAGTTTATGTAAGTTCAAATGGACATCAAAAAGTACACTACTGGCCATTAAAATTGCTACACCAAGAAGAAATGCAGATGATAAACGGGTATTCATTGGACAAATATATCATACTAGAACTGACATGTGATTGCATTTTCATGCAGTTTGAGTGCACAGATCCTGAGAAAACATTACCCCGAACAACCACCTCTGGACGTAACAACGGCGTTGATACGCCCGGGCATTGAGTCAAACAGAGCTTGGATGGCGCGTTTAGGTACAGTTGCCCATGCAGCTTCATCACGGTACCACAGTTCATCAAGAGTAGTGGTGGCGCGTTGTGACGAGCCAGCTGCTCGGCCACAATTGACCAGACGTTTTCAATTGATGAGAGATCTGGAGAATGTGCTAGCCAGTATCAAGAAAGGCCCGTACAGGACCAGCAACATGCGGTCGTGCATTATCCTGCTGAAATGGAGGGTTTTGCAGGGATCGAATGAAGGGTAGAGCCACAGGTCGTAACACATCTGAAATGTAACGTCCACTGTTCAAAGTGCCATCAATGCGAACAAGAGGTGACCGAGACGTGTAACCAATGGCACCCCATACCATCATGCCAGGTGATAGGCCAGTATGGCGATGACGAATACACGCTTCCAATGTGCGTTCACCGCGATCTCGCCGAACACCGATGCGATTATCATCATGCTGTAAACAGAACCTGGATTCATCCGAAAAAATGAGGTTTTGCTATTCGTGCACCCAGGTTCGTCGTTGAGTACACCATCGCAGGCGCTCCTGTTTGTGATGCAGCGTTACCGCAGCCAAGGTCTCCGAGCTGATAGTCAAAGCTGCTGCAAACGACGTCGAACTGTTCGTGCAGATGGTTGTTGTCTTGCAAACGTCCCCATCTGTTGACTCAGGGATCGAGACGTGGCTGCACGATCCGTTACAGCCATGCGGATAAGATGCCTGTTATCTCGACTGCTAGTGATACGAGGCCGTTGGGATCCAGCACGGCGTTCCGTGTTACCCTCCTGAACCCACCGATTCCATATTCTGCCAACAGTCATTGGATCTCGACCAACGCGAGCAGCAATGTCGCTATACGATAAACCGCAATCGCGATAGGCTACAATCCGACCTTTATCAAAGTCTTAAACGTGATGGTACGCATTTCTCCTCCTTACAAGAGGCATCACAAGAACCTTTCACCAGCCATGCCGGTCAACTGCCGTTTGTGTATGAAAAATCGGTTGGAAACTTTCATCATGTCAGCACGTTGTAGGTGTCGCTGCCGGCGCCAACCTTGTGTGCATGCTCTGAAAAGCTAATCATTTGCATATGACAGCATCTTCTTCCTGTCGGTTAAATTTCGCGTCTGTAGCACGCCATCTACGTGGTGTATCAATTTTAATGGCCTGTAGTGTAGGATACACGTCACCGCAACAGGCTAAGCAATTTTTTTTGAATGCTGCCATACACTTCGAAGTGACAGAGATACATGAACCTATATTTCAACATAGTCGCCAAATATCTGTCAATAATGGGCGGAACATTCTTCTAATCGTTCAGTTTCTTGACGTTAGATACTTCTTCTTGATCACGGAGCCATTCGAGAACCACTGCGTCGAAAAACCTCTTTCCCCCCTAATGTTCTTTCGGCATACCGAAAGGATAAAAATAGCACCATCCAAGATTTGGACTGCATGGCGGATCAGCACAACCGAAGTCTGGGCGGCTTGCTCGGTTTTTTGGCACCATTTCACTACGATTGGATGCGCAGTGGATTTGGTTCATACGTTGCCAGAATTTTTTGATGAATATGTCTGCAATTTAGATTTTTCCCACAAGAATCGTACTGTCCCACGTACTTCAACATTGGAGTGCGTTTCAGAAGCCATATCATTTAACTCGCACACTGTGATGCACCTGTATCGCAGTAGAACTGAGACCCGGAACATCTACTCCTTTCTGACAATGCATAAGTCTTGAGGCGTAGTGGTTTTAGCGATAGATGGCACGAGTAACTTGCTTTCTAAAGTCCCTAAGTAAAAGAGAAACTTTTATATAGACTAGGAAAGAATAAATTAGAAACACCTGAAAATTTGCGGTAAAAGTTAAATAGAGTGTGAACAATACAGATTTTGAGAAGAAGAATAAAGAGAGCTATAAATACAGAATAAATGTCAAAAAGAGTGTCAGAATCTGGGAGAAGGTACAGATATGGACGAGGAATTGAAAGGGACGAAATAAAATAAATACAACACAATGTTGAGGATTTAATGTGTGTGAAACCCCGAAGTGGTCCCCATTAGGGTGAAAAACGATCTGGGTGGAACAGTGATAAAGAGGCTGAATTTTCATTTGGGAGGAACTGAGTTCGTGTCCCGTTGCAGTCATGCTCTTACAAATATTCCGTAGTTTCCCAAAAGTGCTTCAGGCCAGCGTGGCTCGCACCTTTTCCTTTCTCCAACAGCACCGAAACGGAAGGTATGATCCGCCTCTATTGACGTTGCTACAACGGAGCATTGTTCTCAGATCATCATTTCTTCATCCTTCTCTAGGCAGGAAGACGTAGAGTGCAGCATCGATGCAAATGCAAACTTGATAAGTGTTGAGATAATTTGCAAACAAGAAGCACACGATTCTTCCTGAAAGTTCCAATTGATAGATACATAGATTACCGTCTTCTTTTCTAGCAAGTTTTAGAAAAACTTACAAGCGTCCTAATTCAAGACGCAGGCACCGTATTCGAAATTCATTTTCAGAAAAAATAATGCTTAGTTACTGCATATTGCCAAGATTTTATAACGCCTAAATTAAGAGACGAAATGATCGCAGGACACGCACTTCCGTAATTTGAGATCTTATGTTCAGTCTGTTCCACTTTTCTCTCCCAAGGATTCTAATCTTTTTCAGCTCGACGAATCTGGAATTCCAGATTTTTCAACACAGTTTCGCAACGTTCTCCTTAAACAAAATACGTAACAGGAGTCTTCCCAGAAAACAAAACACAGTATGTCGTTCTTAATGAAAATGCATCTTCAGAAGCAAGGGAATCAAACTTCAAGCATTTAGGAATTTCAATCTGAAGTGATTTAAGGTGAAAAGACAACTTAAACGTAGCCGTTCGTAAGGCAGACGATAGACTCAGATTTACTGCAAGAATCTTGTGGAAGTGGAAGTCAAGCATGATAGATATGGCTTAATGAGAGTCTGCTTCAACCAACTATTGATTGTCTTTCGTGATTCTGGAACCTTTACCATTTTGTACTAACGAAAGAAATAGAAAAATATCGAAGGAGAGGTGGATATCTCCTCACAGGTTTGTTTACTGGGAGTGCACAACAAACAGCACTGCAATACGCTACAAGAGAGCCTTATTCCTTAAATTCCAACAGCTCACTTTCTGAAACGAGTCTATTGATATAGTATTTCCTCCAGTATACATCTCACATAATAAGTGTGATGTCGAGATTATCGAAATGCCGGCTTCTACAGAACCGATATCTACAGTCGTTCTTCCCACATATCATCCTCAACGTAACAGGAATGGAAGAAGCGATGGTGATACACTGCGTTTGCTCCACCACAAGTTAGGATGAACTGAAGAGTAGTGATGTAGATATATGTCATGACCATTTTTATCCTCCAGCCACTATAAATTAAGACAAATACATTCAGTAACTGCGTGTACGAATTGATTTCAATTAATGAGGAAAGTTGAAAATTTGTAGCAGACCGGGATTCAAACCTTTCTGTCAGACCCACATTCTCAACATACACAGACACTTCTCTCAGTCCAGCGTTTCCCCATTGATCTAAATCAATGCCCGCTTACAGCCAATGTCTGTAATTCGCTTTTGTCTTTGATACATAGGATGGAGATTCGCACGTAAACCAGTTTTAGAAATCCTTGATACTTTATGTAGTATGTTTGTTCAAAATGCTTCTAACATGGATGTCTAGAAGTCCTGTCTTTCCTCTATATAAACGACCATGGGCAGATAATCAACTGAAATCACAGAGTAGAGAACAGGACACTAGATCTGATGAGACACCTATACGACTCTGCACAGAATTCGCAAAAGAACACACCCTTGTTCTGGAAGCAATCTGCTGTCGCCCACCAGAGAAGTGAAGCGCGCCACTGATTGGAAAAGGAAAACTCACAGATCATTTTAATTCTCATGAAGTGTCATCAGACATAGCAAACACAACTGTAGGTCTATATCACAGGCATCCACCTTTTGTAGAGCTATGGATAACTTTTTATGCTTTCATCTAATGACGTTTCCGGGAACCGAAAAGTCTCCGTAATAATCAACATGGACTCGTTAAACACTGATCATGTGGAATACAACTCATACCGTTTGTAGCGACCCGGAAGACATTAAATACCGGCGTCCATGTTGATCTCTATGTCCGTAACTGCCGGAAAGCGTTAGATACTGTTCTGCACGGTCAACCATGTATAAAAACGAGTGTACGGAACGTGAGACCAGCGCCGAGACTGGATTGAAGTGTTCATAGCAAATGAACTCTTCAGAGGAATAGGAACTTCGGCCATACTCCAGGGGAGCGTTACAGAACTGTAACCTAGCGTACAACGTCGCATGCTCCATGGTCTTAGTCAGAGATCGAAGTCGCAACGTTAGAAAATTGTAGCAAAATGCAAGAACACCTATAAAGTTCGACGTTCGGTACAGGGTTAGGCAGTTGCCACTCGATGTAAAAAAATGTAATGCATAAATACATCAAATACCCATTACAGTATGATTATACGATTGACGAACAATCACTTGAAGCCGTCACTTTCATTAAATATCTAGCGGTATTTGTACGGTACGTGTAAAGTGGAACGACCGGATAGAATAACTCTTACGAAAGGCAGATTCTGGATTGAGTTTTATTTGAAGAATGTAGCCCCCGCACATAGGAAATAGGTTCGAATACCCTTGTTCGACGGATGTTTCACAGTTCCTCGTCACTCTCGAACCCTCACTAAATAAGATATATGCAGAAAATAGAAAAGATCCACAAAAGAGCAGAGCATTTTGTCACGTTTTGTTTAGTAAGTGTGATAGTGCCACGGATAAGTTCATCCAGTTCCAGTGGTAGACTGTACGAGAGAGGAAGGGTGTATCACTGCGAGGTTTGCTGTTAAATTTCTGACAGCGTACATTCTTAGAACAGTCAACTAATATATGAGTTTTGCGAAAAGATCATTATGGTGAAATTAGAGAGATTCGCAGTCCTATGGAGGCTTCCAGTATCCGCCGGCCGCGGTGGTCTCGCGGTTAAGGCGCTCAGTCCGGAACCGCGCGACTGCTACGGTCGCAGGTTCGAATCCTGCCTCGGGTATGGATGTGTGTGATGTGCTTAGGTTAGTTAGGTTTAAGTAGTTCTAAGTTCTAGGGGACTGATGACCACAGAAGTTAAGTCCCATAGTGCTCAGAGCCATTTGAACCATTTTATATATATATATATATATATATATATTTTTTTTTTTTTTTTTTTTTTTTTTTTTTTTTTGCTTCCAGTGTCCTTCCTGGGTGCCATTAGCAACTGTGACACAAGAGGAGAAAGCGACAGAGGTTCGCAAGGTGCCATCCGCCATGCACCAAAGGGTGTCAAGTGAAACTTAAATGTATAAGCAGATTCTGATGTAGGTATGCAAACTTCGTCACGAAATGATGCTGTCATTTACCGCCTAGTAAAGTCAACTGCAAAATGAGTTATACACTATGTATGAATGGTGCGAAAAGTGGCAGTTCTCTCGCAAAGGAGAAATGTGAGGTCGTCCACATGAATAGAAAGAGAAATCCGTTAAAGTCGATTACACGATAAACTACACGAATTTAAAGGTTGTCAACTGGATTTAATACCCAGGAACTACAATTAGGAAAAAGTTAAATTGGATCGGTCACATAGATAACGTTGCGGCTCAGGCAAACGAAAACACTACGTCTTTCATGGAGGTATGTCTCTATCTTTGCAAATAAATGAAAGCCAGTTTGCTTCTTTTAGTTACGGAGCACCTTCGGTGGCCTGTAATACGAGGTCTATTCGGAAAGTGAGGAACGATAGGTCGCGAAATGGAAACCACAGTGAAAATCCAAACTGTTTTATTTGCAATAGTTAGCTACAACTTCCAGCTACTTATCTCCATAGTCGCCGATCCGATTTAGACGTTTGTCGTAGCATTGTACCAACTTTCCAATACCCTAGTTACATAAGTCAGCCGCCAGTGCTTTCCACCAATTCTCTACACTGTCTGTGCCAAAATGTTGTCTTCATAACCAGCAGTTCATGTGAGCAGAGATGAAACTCAGACAGAGACAATTACGGGCTGTATTGTGGGTAATCAATTGAAAACGATGCAGGAGTATCGTCATTGCCCCTGCAGAATGCGGCTGAGAATATTGTCTTGAAGAAGAAAACGCACGACAGCTACGTAATGTTGGCTGCTTAGCCTCAGGCGAGATTTCTCACCAGGCCCTCGTACTTGGCGGGAGGCACTATTGCTCCAGATATCTTTATGTTCTCCCTGTGTGTTCAGAACTAAAAAGAGCGACGTAACGCAATCGATGGGCGTACTGGAGACACTGCCCATCACACCTGTTCAAAACTTCATCGGATTTTCACTGTGGTTTCCATTTCGCGACCGATCGTTCCTTACTTTCCAAATAACCCTCGTACATTTTTCTTTCTACACACATAATCAATGTACTATGTAGTATTTACAATATGTTACTATGTAACATTTTCTCATGTTTTTCTCTTGTTTTCCAGATTAGAAAACTTTTGTAGCAAAAATTACGTGAGGTTAAAATACCGTTTGGTTGTTAGTCCACATCTGTGATCCCGGAGACGTGGTCATTCAGTTCCCATAACCTAGTTGACTGACTTCCTGCGTTTTTCCATCCAAATTTACTACAACAGATCACTTTCGCATTCACTGTGTGATTAACATTTGTGTTGTACAGTCTGTAGAGTTACCAACTGTAGCTGTGTATTTATCTTTCGTCTTTTGTTCGTGTTGAGTGCGGTTCGATATTTTTCTTTGTTTGGTGTGTACGTTGGTGTCCGTGTGTCTGTGTGTTTGTATTGTTATGTGTAAATGTTTCGCCCCGTGTGCGAGAGTTTTATTTTAATTTCAATTTTTTATATTTATTTATTTTTTTGGGATATGTAACTCTTTCTGTGAGCGCATATTTGTGTGAGTGTGTGTGTGTTTGCTCTTACAAGGAACGATACATTCACACATAACAAAACACACACACATACACAGAAGTGATGAACATCAAGTCACACACAGGACACAAACAAAAGATGAAATACGAACACACAGCGACAGTTTGCAACACTACACTCCTGTAAACACACACATGATGATTACACACTGAAAAGTGCAATTGTAGTGTTGTAATAAATGTGCATGAAAAAACTCCGGAATTCGGCCAGCTGTAGTATGGGGACGGAATGACCACATCTGTAGGACTACACATATGGATTTACAACATTGTAAATCGTAAGTAGTACCAAGTGATAATTTAATCTTATGAAATTTGTGCTACAAAGTTGTTTCTAATCTGAAAAACAAGTGGAAAACATGAGAATATGTAACATAGTAACATATTGTAACTTCTATGTTGTACATTTATTATATGTATAATGTTGTTGTTGTTGTGGTCTTCAGTCCTGAGATTGGTTTGATGCAGCTCTCCATGCTACTCTATCCTGTGCAAGCTTTTTCATCTCCCAGTACCTACTGCAACCTACATCCTTCTGAATCTGCTTAGTGTATTCATCTCTTGGTCTCCCTCTACGATTTTCACCCTCCACGCTGCCCTCCAATACTAAATTGGTGATCCCTTGATGCCTCAGAACATGTCCTACCAACCGATCCCTTCTTCTGGTCAAGTTGTGCCACAAACTTCTCTTCTCCCCAATCCTATTCAATACTTCCTCATTAGTTATGTGATCTACCCATCTAATCTTCAGCATTCTTCTGTAGCACCACATTTCGAAAGCTTCTATTCTCTTCTTGTCCAAGCTATTTATTGTCCATGTTTCACTTCCATACATGGCTACACTCCATACGAATACTTTCAGAAATGACTTCCTGACACTTAAATCAATACTGGATGTTAACAAATTTCTGTTCTTCAGAAACGCTTTCCTTGCCATTGCCAGCCTACATTTTATATCCTCTCTACTTCGACCATCACCAGTTATTTTGCTCCCCAAATAGCAAAACTCCTTTACTACTTTAAGTGCCTCATTTCCTAATCTAATTCCCTCAGCATCACCCGACTTAATTAGACTACATTCCATTATCCTTGTTTTGCTTTTGTTGATGTTCATCTTATATCCTCCTTTCAAGACACTGTCCATTCCATTCAACTGCTCTTCCAAGTCCTTTGCTGTCTCTGACAGAATTACAATGTCATCAGCGAACCTCAAAGTTTTTATTTCTTCTCCATGAATTTTAATACCTACTCCGAATTTTTCTTTTGTTTCCTTTACTGCTTGCTCAATATACAGATTGAACAACATCTGGGAGAGGCTACAACCCTGTCTTACTCCCTTCCCAACCACTGCTTCCCTTTCATGTCCCTTGACTCTTATAACTGCCATCTGGTTTCTGTACAAATTGTAAATAGCCTTTCGCTCCCTGTATTTTACCCCTGCCACCTTTAGAATTTGAAAGAGAGTATTCCAGTCAACATTGTCGAAAGCTTTCTCTAAGTCTACAAATGCTAGAAACGTAGGTTTGCCTTTCCTTAATCTTTCTTCTACGGTAAGTCGTAAGGTCAGTATTGCCTCACGTGTTCCAGTGTTTCTACGGAATCCAAACTGATCTTCCCCGAGGTTGGCTTCTACTAGTTTTTCCATTCGTCTGTAAAGAATTCGTGTTAGTATTTTGCAGCTGTGACTTATTAAGCTGATAGTTCGGTAATTTTCACATCTGTCAACACCTGCTTTCTTTGGGATTGGAATTATTATATTCTTCTTGAAGTCTGAGGGTATTTCGCCTGTTTCATACATCTTGCTCACCAGATGGTAGAGTTTTGTCAGGACTGGCTCTCCCAAGGCCATCAGTAGTTCCAATGGAATATTGTCTACTCCGGGGGCCTTGTATAATAAGAAACATATATTACGTCCACTGCAGATGCTTCATAAATAAAATAGGTAAAAAACGTATGACAAAAAAGAAACTTCCTTTTATTTAGTTACAAAGAGGGAACAAATCTGCATGAATTTTGAAGCAACTAAGGAACGACAGAAAACGGAAGAAATGACCACTGCGTTCTATTGGCAGAACGCTTAGAAGATGTAACAGGTCTACTAAAGAGACTTCCTGCACTACACTTGCTCGTCTTCTTGTTGAGTACTGCTGTGCTGTATGGGATCCTTACCAGATAGGACTCACAGAAGACCTCGAAATATTTCAAATTAGGACAGCTTGTTTTGCACTATCACGAAATAGGAGCGATGGTGTCACGGATATGATAATCGAGTTGGGATGGTAACCATTAGAAAAAAAGGTCGTTTTTCGTTGTGGACAGCTCTCTTCACGAAATCACCAACTTTCTCCTCTGAATGTGAAATATTTTATTTTCGCCCACGTATATAGGGGGAAGTGATCTTCATAATAAAGTAAGGAAATCAGAGTTTGTAGTGAAACAGTTAAATGTTCATTTTTTCGAACGCGCTGCTAGAGAGAATGGTAGAGAAATTATCTGTAGGAGGTTCGAAGAACTATTTGAGTGTGATCTGCACAGAGGTCATGTAGATGTAGATGAAATTAGTATTTGACAGCTGAGGAACATTCGGCTAGCCAGCCGGTGTGGCCGTGCGGTTCTAGGCGCTTCAGTCTGGAACCGCGTGACCGCTACGGCCGCAGGTTCGAATCCTGCCTCGGGCATGGATTTGTGTGATGTCCTTAGGTTAGTTAGGTGTAAGTAGTTCTAAGTTCTAGGGGACTGATGACCACCGATGTTAAGTCCCATAGTGCACAGAGCCATTTGAAACATTTTTTTTAACATTCGGCTAAATAATGCAATTGGAGAGACCAGCACTGGGAGAGGCGAGGCACACTGTTTTTTTAGCTGTTGCTGCCTTCCGTCAACCCCGGCGGCAGAGCTTAAATGGTGAACGGGAGCCGGCCGGATAAGCGTCTGTGTAGCGGTTAGAGAGCGACACCCTCCCTCCTTCCCTCCCTCCCTTGCTACCCAGCTGGGCTGACCTGCCACTGCCTCCCACGCAGTGCGGATCGCCATTAAATCTCCCGGCTGTCACCAGCCATTACTCGCCGGGGAGCCGCTCTTCCCAGAGAGTCCTGGCAGGTGGGCGATACTTAACGGGGAAGAGCAGCGGCCCGGCGGGATGGATGGCTGTCACAGGGCCTGCAGCGCGGCTCGCGTGTGCTCCGCCGGGGGCAGCCAATGGGCCTCGTCACGCAGGCTGCAGGCCTCATCAAATGGAACACCTGTCGTATGCGCTAGGGACACGCCCGTTTGACTTCCCCGCTAGTGACTCACGTCCGATCGGGTGTCATGATAGTCCTCAGCTGGAATGTATCCATCCGGAGTACCGAAGTTCTGACGAAATTCATTTCGTTCTCCATTATACAAAGTATGAGAAGCGTATAATTAGCACTTGTGGATATAAACTACAATCGCCAAGACAGGTGACTGTTAGTGTGTGAGGTAAGTAGGTAAAGCTCAGCGTTTGTTCCTGCACTTTTTGCTAGCGCACGATAGACCGTCGTGTCATCTTCTGCCAGTAGTGTCGTTAGATACGGTATGGAAGCGTACGTGGTCACCTCACCGCTGTCCCATTCTTGCCGAGTTTCTTGATCTTTGAATCCTTACAAATCGTTCGAGTAGCCCTTCAGTTGATCCCGTCTCATGATAGCCAGCAACGCTATCCTTCAGCTACGGAATGTTAGTGTGTAACCTGAGAAAAACAGCTATGGGTATAAAAAAAGCAACCTAGTCAATAGATAACCTGGACTTGGAGGAGTAACATGTTTCTGGACTGTGGAACAGAGAAGGCGTTGAGACCAATGAAATGTTCTAATTGTAACACTGATGCGTCTTATCCACAAGAAATTATGTACATGTACAGACAAACAAATGATTACAATTTCAGAAAAACTGGATAATTTTTTCAAGGGAAAGATCTTATAAAATTGAGCAAGTTAGTAACGTGTTTATCCAAATGTTCAAATGTGTGTGAATTCCTAAGGGTCCAAATTGCTGAGGTCGTCGTTCCCTAGACTTACACACTACTTAAACTAACTTATGCTAGGAACCACATACACACCCATGCGAGCGGGAGGACCCGCACCTCCGACAGGACGGGCCGCGCAGTCCGCGACATGGCACCCTACACCGTGCGGCCACTCCGCGCCGCGTGTTGGTCCATATCTGGCCCTTATGCAGGCAGTTATTCGGCTTGGTATTGATTGATAGCAATTTTGAATGTCCCACTAAGGTATATCCTGCCTAATTCTGTCTAAATGGCGCGGTATACCGTCAAAATCCCGAACTCGTTGGAGGGCCCTACCTGTAACGCTCCAAAAGTTCGCAACTGGGTGAAAATCTGGGGACGTTTCTGCCCAAGAGCGGAAACAAGCAGTAGAAACTCTCGCCATGTGCGGGCGGGCATTATTTTGCTGAAATGTAAGTGCAGTTTGGCTTGCAATGAAGGGCAACAGAATGGGAAGCAGGCTATCGTGCCGCGGAATGAATACCAATGGGGTATTGCGATGAAACGAAATCGCACTCCAGACCATCAATTCTGGTTGTCGGGCCCTATGGCGGACGACAGTCAAGTTTATATCCCACCACTGTCTAGAGCGTCTTCAAGCACATCTTCGGCCCGGAATCTCATTGGTTGGAGTGTAGCTGTCCTTAGCGATGAGTCTCGCTTCTAACTGAGCCCTGATGACAGCGATGACGTGTCTGGAGACCGCCACACATCGATGGGATCCCAACCCGAATGTCGTCCGCCATACCGCCCGACAACCAGGAGTGATGGTCTGGGGCACCTTTTCCTTTCAACGCAGGGACCCTTCGGTTGTCGTCAGCGGTACCCTTACTTCACAGCGGTATGTCCTCGATATCATACGCTCCGTTTTGTTACCCTTCATGGCAGCACATCCTGGCCTTACATTTCAGCAAGAAAATGTCCACTCTCACTCGGCGGAAGTTTCTACTACCTGTCTTCATGCTTGCCAAATCCTACCTTGTGTCACAAGATCGCCACATCTCTCCCTGTTTGAGAACATTCGGAGTGTTATCAACCATCTCTGGATTTTGACGATTTAAGGCACCAATTCGACAGAATGTGGTATAATATACCTGAGCACGGTATCCAACAACACTACCCATAAATGCCAAGCCGAATAACTGCTTGCTTACGGGTCAGAGGTGGACCAACGCGATACTGACTTGCTCACTTTGTTAACCTGTTTCTCTTGAATAAATCATCCATTTCTTCTGAAACCATAAAATTTCTTTGTCTATACATGTACGTAATATCTACGCATTTCCGTCCCATTAGGATAATTCCTTCGTGGCGCGTCGTTTATTCTCTTGTTTTTGCCTTAGAGTATATTATAACGTACGTGAAATACTATATTGATCTGTGGAATAGGGAATATTTTGTATTGAGGTTTCTTTCTAAAATAGTCGTTCAGTGTAAGTGTGTGTTTCGTTGAAATGTATGAACTAACTACAGCCGTCAAGAATTTCTATGTTTTGGCCGTTTCATCCTGGAACATAAATTTCGTTCAGAGATAGTGAACGTTTTCGGCAACTTTCGCTGTCAATCGCATATCATCTGATCGACAGCAGCATGTATACTCTACAAGAGGCGATTAAAATGTTTCGGAAGCCATACAGCCTAGAATCGATATGTCAGTCAGGCAAGAACACCGTCAGCATAGAGGCCATCACCCCACCGACGCCCCTTGTTGAAGACACTCGTTTGGTAAAAGAGTGTGATCTGCTGCCTGAAGAAGTCTGTAACTGCTTGCTGCACAGCCTCGTCCGACAGGAATCGCCGACCTTTCGAGGTCTTTCTTAAGTGACCGAAAGCATAATAATCGCATCGGGAGGGATCGAGGTGATAGGGAGGTTGCTCGAGCGTCTCTCCCTAGGGTTTGTTTATCTTTTGCGATACATTTGCGATATAGGGGCGTCTTGTGTCCAATCGCAACCAGCACGGAACCTGGTTTTCGACAGACATGTTGTGCTATACACATCCTTCGGTATCCGAGGGACATCTACCGCCTCTTGTCCTTCAGCACCGTCGGAAAGACACGAATGCCCCATTAGCCCCTTGCCAGTATATCGGTCTTACACACAAGTATTGGAGTCACGCTACGTTGCATAAACGCTGCAGCAACGCCCTCAGACGGATACTTTTGGATCCCCCCTTATACATCCGTCACCCAATTCATCAACTTTTCATTGTGTACAGAAAAACAAATACAGTTCCACCTACATTAGGCGGCCAATGTTTTTGGGAAGTTTCTCGCCGTCGTATGTTAATTGCAGGAACTGGAAACAGTCAGCCAAATGTCCTCAGTTGGTACAGCTCCTTCCTCTCTGCCAGGTCGCCTGTCCGAAAAGTCCCAGACTGTACATTGGGTCAAAAATCACCCACCTCTGCTTTTGGCAGTAGGGCATAGATCATATTCAAAATCAGAATGACGCTTTATAAGGGGGAAGTTCTTCATTTGCAACGCCTTAAAGATGGGCTGATGAATTCAGACCTGGCTGCACTTCTCTTGAAGATGAAGCACTTCTAACGAAACGCTGATGTACCCATATCGACTTTCTCTTTTATGCCACAAATATACTCTCTGTTCTATACCGCCTTGCATGTGATGATCTCGCATTACTTTACGTAACGTGGGTGAAGGTACATTACGAATGGAAAACATATCTCATGGGTAGCTGAGTTTTACTGAAGGCATAGTTTATCGCTGATAAATCACATTACACAATACCTAATATACACTACTGGCCATTAAAATTGCTACAAGAAGAAGAAATGCAGATGATAAACGGGTATTCATTGGACAAATATATTATACTAGAACTGACATGTGATTACATTTTCACGCAATTTGGGTGCATAGATCCTGAGAAATCAGTACCCAGAACAACCACCTCTGGCCGTAATAACGGCCTTAATACGCCTAGGAATTGAGTCAAACAGAGCTTGGATGGCGTGTAGAGGTACAGCTGCCCACGCAGCTTCAACGCGATACCACAGTTCATCAAGAGTAGTGACTGGCGTGTTGTGACGAGCCAGTTGCTCGGCCACCATTGACCAGACGTTTTCAGTTCGTGAGAGATCTGGAAAATGTGCTGGCCAGGGCAGCAGTCGAACATTTTCCGTATGGAGAAAGGCCCGTAAAGGACCTGCAACATGCGGTCGTGCATTATCCTGCTGAAATGTAGGATTTCGCAGGGATCGAATGAAGGGTAGAGCCACGGGTCGTAACACATCTGAAATGTATCGTCCACTGTTCAAATTGCCGTCATTGCGAACAAGAAGTGACCGAGACGTGTAACCAATGGCACCCCACACCATCACACCGGGTGATACTCCAGTATGGCGATGACGAATACACACTTCCAATGTGCGTTCACCGCGATGTCGCCAAACACGGATGCGAACATCATGATGCTGTAAACAGAACCAGGATTCACCCGAAAAAATGACGTTTTGCCATTCGTGCACCCAGGTTCGTCGTTGAGTATACCATCGCAGGCGCTCTTGTCTGTGATGCAGGGTAACCGCAACCATGGTCTCCGAGCTGATAGTCCATGCTGCCGCAAACGTCTTAGAACTGTTCGTGCAGATGGTTGTTGTCTTGCAAACGTCCCCATCTGTTGACTCAGGGATCGTGACGTGGCTGCACGATCCGTTACAGCCATGCGGATAAGATGCCTGTCATCTCGACTGCTACTGATACGGGGCCGTTGGGATCCAGCACGGCGTTCCGTATTACCCTCCTGAACCCACCGATTCCATATTCTGCTAACAGTCATTGGATCTCGACCAACGTGAGCGGGAATGTCGCGATACGATAAATCGCAATCTCGATAAGCTACAATCCGACGTTTATCAACGTCGGAAACGTGATGGTATGCATTTCTCCTCCTTACACGAGGCATCACAACAACGTTTCACCAGGCAACGCCGGTCAACTGCTGTTTGTGTATGAGAAATCGGTTGGATATTTTCCTCATGTCAGCACGTTGTAGGTGTCCCCACCGGCACCAGCGTTGTGTGAATGCTTTGAAAAGCTAATCATTTGTATATCACAGTATCTTCTTCCTGTCAGTTAAATTTCGCGTCTGTAGCACTGCATCTTCGTGGTGTAACAATTTTAATGGTCAGTAGTGTATATTTATTAACAAAAATTTACAAATGAGGCACCTTGACGCAATATCAACCCACGAGGCCGAACAGAAGCATACAAAAGGTGGTCATGGGACTCAACAGTGCTGGAGCAGAGTAGGACAGTAGTAAAGGCACAAATGTCTCTGAAGAATGATGCTGAGGTAAGCCTAAACTCTACGCCCAGTTTCACATAGTTACTTAAATAAAAAGAAGTTTTTCACATAATACGTTATAATATCGGACTAAAAAGTAAAAAATAATATCTGCTAGGTCTATACAGGTTCCTAAACCCACACAGATAGTTACGAAAATTGTGATTATAAATTTTTAACAACAATGAAAACACCTCTAACATTTACAACGTAAAACATCAGGTGCATGTAATAGATTATTACGTATGAGTACAGTGTGCACTCACCGTTTTAATAGTTAACAATGAGATTTTCAGAACTACCCCATTACAGCTGACTCGTGTAAAGTATTGGGAAGATAAATATCACGACCTATTAAAAACAAAATATAATGGGAAGAAATGAAGGTGCCGAATGTATAGGCAATTTCCAATACGTATCGTCGTTATCTATTTATGGCTCTCCGACCACCCTCACACCACACCTTAAACTGATAAACCGATTTTTATATTTATTAATTACCAAAGTTTTTGAATAAACGTTTAGCTTCAAGAAATTCATTTTATTTCGTCTAAGTAGCTGCAGATTTTCATCGCTATCTTTTGAGGACATGTTTTTACGATTCATCTTCCTGTCGTCCACCGAAAAGAACTTGTTGCAGTTAATGTTGAACAAAAAGCTTCCTGTGGAAGTCCGAGGCCGTGAAAAACTTATGATCTATGTCTGTGTTTGCAGTATGATTCCTTACAAACAACTTTAATTTCTCGTTTATGATAACAATAAATTGATCATCATGTAAATATTGGTTATAATTGAACTTTCGCTACTTCAGCCAATGTGGACGGAAAACTTTTTACCGTATGGATGCTCAACTTTATAGAAATGATATTCAAATTGTGTGCTGCAGGATTTGCGTTGTTAGTAGTGCTAGTGTCATGACTTCCTGTTAGGCGTCGGTACGGGCACGTAGGGTTGGGACACAAGCATCAGTGTGATTACAGTTGCAGAGAGTCAACGTGGGTCTGGAGAAGGTGAACAGGGCTTTACTCGTAAAGCTGTTTTATCAGAACAACAGTGAAAGTCCTGCTGCTCTTGGAGCGTATCGACGCCTTAAAAGAATAAGGAGAGGTTCTCTTTCCGCACCGTGCTTGAAGAACATGGTTTGGAGGTTCATACGAACTGGCGATTTGGGAATTGCTCCTGGAAGAGGCCTACGGCCAATTGCGCCACAAATTGCTGAAAAAGTTACTCTTTCCACGACTGAGAGAACTGGGAGCAATATTCGACCTTCAAGCAGTTTACGAGCTGGGTCACGACAGCTGAACACTCCATGGCCCACCGTTGTTTCATGCAGCAATAGAGCGGTCTCTAGAGCGATCTCGGGCTGTAGTGGATACAGGTGGTCGTCACGTTTGTAGGTTGGAACTTAAGCATGCTACGCAGTTAACCAATGTTGCCATCTCGTGTGGAAAGTAAAATGTGTTTCTTTCAATTCTTAGTTCTTTACTTCTCTTCAGCATGTCCTTACAAATATTTCCACGAAGTTTCATTCTTCTACCATCACTCGTTTGTCATGAGAGCCCTCTCAGTTGAGGAATGTTCGATTATAACCTCCCTTTCCATAGCCTTCTGAGACGTAGTAACAGGTAATTACCACGTGTAGAAGTATGAAACCGGAATTCCCCTATATATGGTGCTAGCCGTCAGTGTAGGGGCCGTGAGACCGCGTCGTCTGTTTCCTGTAACGGCTGACGACGAATGTCAACACACAGTAATCCAGGTTGCATGCATCGGTATCTGTTTAAAACCCGTAAGCATGTCGAGGTTTGCGCCTACGAACTACAATTTGCGGTTATCATTTGAAGAAAACTGCTGCATAATCGCATCGAATGCTTGTCAAAGCTTACGGCGAACATGCTCTTAGGAAAACACGGTCTATCGAGTGGTTCAAAACATTCAAAAGTTGTGATTTTGACGTGAGAAGCGACGAGTGGGGAAACCACCGAAAAAGTTCGAAGACAACGAATTTCAGGCGTTATTGGATGTAGATGATGATTCAACAGGGACTCGCGGAACATTTGAATGTGACGCAGAAAGCCGTTTCTCTTCGGTTGAAAGCTATGGGAAAGGCGCAGAAAGTGGAAAATGGGTTCTGTATGACTTGAGTGAAAGACAGCAAGCTAAACGAAAGATCTCTTGTAAAATGCTGCTGGCCAGATACAGAAAGTCGTTTCTCCATCGAATAGTGACAGGTCATAAAAAATGGATACATTTTGAGAATTCTAAGCGTCGTAAATGGTGGGTGAATCCAGGCAAACTATCGAAATCCACTGCAAGACCAAATCGCTTTGGAAAGAAGACAATACTCTGCGTTTGGTGGGATCAGAAGGGTGTCATCTATTACGAGCTGCCAAAACCTGGTGAGACCGTTAACACTGATCGCTACCAACAGCAAATCATCAAATGGTTCAAATGGCTCTGAGCACTATGGGACTCAACTGCTGAGGTCATTAGTCCCCTAGAACTTAGAACTATTTAAACCTAACTAACCTAAGGACATCACAAACATCCATGCCCGAGACAGGATTCGAACCTGCGACCGTAGCGGTCTTGCGGTTCCAGACTGCAGCGCCTTTAACCGCACGGCCACTTCGGCCGGCTAGCAAATCATCAATTTAAATTGAGCATTACGTGAAAAACGACCGGAATATGGAAAACTGCAACACAGTCATATTGCTCCGTGATAACGCCCCATCATACACAGCAAAACGTGTCAGGGAAACGATCGAAGCATTCAGCTCCGAAATACTAGGACATGCGGGCTATTCTCCAGACTTGGCTCCGATTATCATCTGTTTGCATCACTAGGATACGCTCTCGCTAAACAACGCTTCAATTCGTATGAAAATGTACGAAAATGGCTTGCTGACTGGCTCGCTTAAGAAGAACTGTCTTTTTTGGCGCGGCATTCATAGAAATTTATAAATAGCAATGGAGACTATTTTGAATAAAATATTGTTTATCAGTTTCAAACAACAGACGTTGCAACCAAATTCCGGTTACATATTTCCACACCTGGTACATACGAAGCGTAATAAGATATAAGTTGCAACAGCCAAGTCCGTGGGCCGACTACCTGCGACAAATCTTATTTACATGGGACCTCTTAGTCGCTCGGCGGTATTTGGCTGTTTTGGTGGTGTACACTAGGTGCTTATCAAAGTGTCTCGGTATTAGTCTTCTGCCCTGGACTGCCTACAACAGACCAGCTTTGTCCGACAAGGTAGGACCATCGTGATGCTTGAGAACGCGACAGGCTCGGCCACCTGCTGGCATGTGGCTGCAGCGTCGGGATTCGAGTGGACGCCGGCGCCGCGGCGCCGGGCCGCGCCTGGTCGGCATTTGTCTGAAGAGGGACAGCGGCGTTCCGGCCCGGCTAATGGCGCCCGCCAAGATAAGTTGCGATTGGGTGGCCGCCCGGGGGAAAAACTCATTTCCGTGTCTCCTCGAGAGCACACGCACGCCTCTGTGTGTGTGAGACAGAGCTAAGGGTTGATGGTGGGGCAAGACCGTGGGGGAGGGGGGACGAAGGGGGGGAGGGGGACTGGCAGGAAACCGGCGGCCGTAGCGGACGAGCATCGCAGGCGGAACCAACAGCGATATTGATTCCCTGCCTGGAATATCGGTCAGCGACGGACGGCGGACGCCCCGCTGCCGGCAGCTACAGGAGGAGGTAGAAGCACCGCAGCAGCTCCACTATATATTTGCATCTACATCTACGTCTGCGTCTACATCTGTACCCTACAAGCCACCGTACAGAGTGTGGCCGAGAGTACGTATTGTACCAGTATCATTTTCCACACTTGCATTCCGCTTCGCCGCACGGGATTAGCCGAGCGGTCTTGGGCGCTGCAGTCATGGACTGTTCGAGTCCTCCCTCGGGCATGGGTGTTTGTGTTTGTCCTTAGGATAATTTAGGTTAAGTAGTGTGTAAGCTTGGGGACTGATGATCTTGGCAGTTAAGTCCCATAATATTTCACACACATTTGAACATTCCGCTTCACGGACAGTATGTAGGAAGGAGGACCGTAAGGTTCCCAAAATGGCTAATTCTAGGTGCGTGAAGTACTTTGGAAGAATTAGTACGTTTATTGACCTAATATGGAACGTGTGATCTCGAAATTCTGGAAGAAAGTCCCTCGGTGAACCACATTGTTTGTCTCATTGTAGTTTGTTCAACATTTTCGTGTTGACTAGAGAAAACAGTAAAGAATCTTGCAACTGAAAGCCTTGCTGTCTCTTCCGCCATTTCAATTTTTAAACGTCCTTGATTGAGGAATGGTACAAGGGAATTAGTACAGTGAGGGTCTTGTAAGCGACCTCTTTTATTCGTGATTTACAAATCTCCAGGGGTCTTTCAGATGGCTCTGAGCACTATGGGACTTAACTTCTGAGATCATCAGTCCCCTAGAACTTAGAACTACTTAAACCTAACTAACCTAAGGACATCACACACAGCCATGCCCGAGGCAGGATTCGAACCTGCGACCGTAGCGGATTCGAACCTGCGACCGTAGCGGTCGCCCAGTTCCAGACTGTAGCGCCTAGAACCGCTCGGCCACTCAGGCCGGCCCACTTTAACTCGCTACGATTAGTACGAGGGGTGTTCAATAAGTAATGCACCACTTTTTTCTGGAAACAAGTAGGTTTTATTCAGAAATCCAATGCGCCATTGTATTCCTCACTCTTTTGGCTAAATAACCTAATTTTTCTACACAACATCTGTTGAATGCGATGGCTTTACGCCAACTTACTCATAGGTCGCGTATGCTCATATGGTACGGCTCTACTGCTCGATGTCGGAACCGACATCTTGATGCATCAATAAGCGCCCAATCATTCACGTACCGCGTCCCGCTGAGTGCACCTTTCATTGTGAAGGCAGGAGATGCGATATCCGTGCTGTACGGAGAATGAGGAAGAACAGTCCCCCGAATTTTTGTGACGTCCTCTCGATCCGCAGACTTGTGTTAGCACTTGGTGTTGCATAGAGAAGGAGAAATTCATTTGCATCCGTCGAACACCCCGAATGAGAGAATCCACCCACTCCAACATTGCAGGAGTCACAAATGTGTGCGACCGGCCGACACGTAGGAGGCCAGACAGTTGCACGGCGTCGTTGTGATAATGACAGATACCTCTCCCAACGACTCATCGTGCTTTTGTTTACTATCAGGTCTCCGTGGACATTCTGCAATCACCTATGGATATCTACTATGCTCTGTTTTTCCGTCAAAAGAAATTAAATGACAGCTCTCTGCTTAGATCGTAGTTCCGTTAGTGACGCCATTTTGCAGGCTACGTATAGAATCACAACCAGTCAGAACTTCATGATACTAAAGGGGCTTAAGCGGAAATACCACACCAAATTCCGAAGTTTTACAACCGAAACTGGCTGAGAAAAAAAATATGTTGCATTATTTATTGACTGTCTCTCGTAATTCACCTGGGGAGAATCATCAACTGCGTGACTGATCGCCGATCGCTTAGTGAAACGAGATCGGACTTTTCAGCCTATTAAATTCATTACATTTCATTCCTTTCTGCTTAATGAGCTCCCAGTCTTTGCACCAGATCCTGACCGTAACAAGTTTGTGAAAGATATGACCCCTTTATAGACAACTGAATCGACTGCGAAAACTCTCAGAGAGCTACAGGCGTTATCTATTGGGTCATTTATATCCCTACTGTATTGGGTATTAATGAAGATGTTTCTATACGCGGTATATCAAAATGTAAACATATCAGTGTGCAAGGAACAAAGCATCAAAGCCTTTCTGGAAATCAAGAAACAAGACACCAACCTGCACTTCGAAATCTACTGTGTCGAGAACTCTTGAAAGAAAGGAAAGATCATTCCCATAATCGTTACTAAGGAAAATCATGTTGATTCGCACATACAGTGATGAGTCACCGTGTTATAACCAGCTCCTACCGTCAGATCTAATGCTACAAGATAATTAAATCAACACTCGACGCTGCCGACAGGCGTTGATATACATCAACGGGGACAGTTGAAAATGGGTGCCCCCACAGGGACTCAAACCCGGGATCTCCTGCTTACATAGCAGACGCTCTATCCATCTGAGCCACCGAGGGCACAGAGGATAGCGCGACTGCAGCGACTTATCCTTTGCACGCTCCCCGTGAGACCCACAGTCCCAACTTAATGTCCGCACACTACATTCGTCGTGCCCCTGCCCATTACACTCATTAATCGTGGCAGACAAACTTACAGAGTCCCATAAGAGTTGGGGCAATACGTGTGCATCCGCACAGAAGAAGAAGGTCAAAGGCAGGTTAGCCTTAACTGTATGAAGATGGTATCTGTTCTTTCGGGCATGTTCACGCACCTGACGAGGTAAGGTAAGTATAACTGGAGCGAGCAGAGACGTTCAAACGGCTCTAAGCACTATGGAACTTAACATCTGAGGTCATCAGTCCCGTAGCAGAGAAGTATGAGGAATTATACTACCGACGATATGTGCTGAAAATCAGGAAATATGAGGCATATCTGACGACAGAGATCAGTCCTTTACTAGACACAAATCTTTCGGGATGCACTGTTCTGTGCACATTGTTGAATGTATGGCCCCACAGCAGACGATCCATATGGTTTCTCATGTTGACCCACAACATCGTCAATAACAATTGCAGTGTGCACGGAGTCTTCGAGACTGGACCGTGGATAAATGCAAACGTATCGCGTGGTGGAATGAATCATGTTTCTTATTTACTACGTCAACGTTCGTGTCGTCATCTAGGGAAACGACTACTCTAAACAAGCACCGCAGCATGAACGCTGTAGTCAGCTAGGGGGGACATTTGCCTGTGCTTCCACGGAACGTGTGTTCGTAGTAGAGACGGCTTGAAGCTGTGAACTACCTGAAAACTTTTGTAGACCACTTGCATCACTACAGCTTGATGTGTTTCCCGACGTCAATGGTATCTTCCAGCAGGATAACAAGGCCGTAATCGTGCTGCGCTGGTTTTAGGAGCGTGATGCTGAAATCACGTTGATGCATTTCCCACCAAATTCCCCTGATCTGAGCACAATGGAAACGTCTAGGACACTAATGGGCACGATATATCCAACCAAACATCATCAGCCAGTAACTTACAGGAATCTGTATATCTGGAGCCACATGAGTAAAGATTGGTTATAATTGAACTTTAGCTACTTAAGCCAATGTGGACGGAAAACTGTTTACCGTATGGATGTTCAACTTTCTAGAAATGATATTCAAACTGTGTGCTGCAGGATTTGCGTTGTTAGTAGTGGTAGTTCAAAATCAAATGGCTCTGAGCACTATGGGACTTTAAATTCTGAAGTCATCAGTCCCCTAGAACTTAGAACTACTTAAACCTAACTAACCTAAGGACGTAGTGAAGGATCTTGTGTGTAATATTGAAACATTATCAAATAATGTAGTTCATGATATAAGTTCGTGGCTTGTGGAAAATAATTTGATGCTAAATCGCAGTAAGACTCAGTTTTTACAGTTTCTAACTCACAATTCAACAAGAACTGACATTTTAATCAGACAGAATGGGCATGTTATAAGCGAGACGGAACAGTTCAAGTTCCTAGGCGTACGGATAGATAGTAAGCTGTTGTGGAAAGCCCATGTTCAGGATCTTGTTCAGAAACTGAATGCTGCTTTATTTACCATTAGAACAGTATCTGAAATAAGTGACATTTCAACACGAAAAGTAGTATACTTCGCATATTTTCATACGCTTATGTCATATGGTATTATTTTTTGGGGTAATTCTTCTGATTCAAAAAGGGTATCTTTGGCTCAAAAACGGGCTGTTCGAGCTATGTATGGTGTAAGTTCGAAAACCTCTTGTCGATCCCTATTCAATAGTCTGGGAACTCTGACATTGCCCTCACAGTACGTATTTTCTTTAATGTCGTTTGTTGTTAGCAATATTAGCCTATTCCCAAGAGTTAGCAGCTTTCACTCAGTTAATACTAGGCAGAAATCAAATCTGCATGTGGAATGCACTTCCTTGACTCTTGTGCAGAAAGGAGTGCAGTATTCTGCTGCATCCATTTTCAATAAGCTACCACAAGAGCTCAAAAATCTTAGCAGTAGCCCAAACACTTTTAAGTCTAAACTGAAGAGTTTCCTCATGGCTCACTCCTTCTATTCTGTCGGGGAGCTCCTGGAAGAGCTAAAAAATTAAGCAAATTTCAGTGTTACATTCTTGATTTTCTTTATTTAAACTAACGATTTGTCGCCTGAATATGTTTCTTATATTTCATTTTATCTGTTTCTACAATCGTGTTATAATTTCATGTATTGACTCGTTCCATGACCATGGAGACTTCTCCTAAATGTGGTCCCACGGAACAACAAATAAATAAATAAAATAAAAATAAACATCCATGCCCGAGGCAGGATTCGAACCTGCGACCGCAGCGGTCGCGCGGTTCGAGACTGTAGCGCCTAGAACCGCTCGGCCACCCCGGCCGGCACGGGCGCTGACCCCACGGCCACGAGGGATATTGTTCAGCGCAAGCACAACGGCTCTGTCTCCAGGATCACGGCTACGCACCGCTTCTACGATGCCTTACGAAGGGGTACCCAAAAAAAACGAAATTATTTTTTAAACCTATATATTTTCAAATTGTTTACAAAACAACCGTATCCAGTTCTAAATACTTTCCATTACAACTAAAACATTTCTCCCAAAGGTGCTTCCATTGTTCGAAACATTTTGTGTAGTCATCTTTAAAAATGGCTGACGTCTCCTTCCCAGTTTTTTTTCCCCTTGACTTCACCAATGTCGTCAAATGGGTGTCCTTGCATGCCCCCTTTCATTTGTGGAAAAGAAAAAGTCGCATGGAGCCAGGCCAGGCGAGTAATGTGCGTGGGGGAGCGGAACCAAGCTACTTTTAGCCAAAAACTGTGTAACAGAGAGGGCTGTGTGTGCAGGTGCGTTTTCGTGGTGGGAGAGCCAGTCTCCCGCCTGCCTCAAATCAGGTCTTCCTTCACGAACACTGAGCTCCAAGATAGCTCACTAATCTCTGTTGATCAATTACTTCCCGACGGTCTGTGAACACAAGCTCCCGAATTTTTTCAATATATTCGTCGGATCGGGCAGTTATGGGCGTCCAGAACGAGGTTTGTCATTAATCGACATGTTGCCATTTTTAAATCGAGAAAATCACTCACACACTTTGGTTTTTCCCATAGTACCGTATTGGTAAGCTGTTTTCAACATTAAGCAGTTTCAGCAGCATTTTTACCGAGTAGAAAACAAAATTTCTCAGTTGCACTTTGTTCGCTTAAACTTACCATCACAAAAAACGAATCAAGAACAAAACAGCTCTAGCAAAAAAAATCACTGCAGCTGAAGAGAAAAGACATTTATATAGGACGAGAATTACAATGAAATAAAACTCCAACGAAAGAAGATTCATTTCAATGACACATAAACTCTATTTTTCAGATATTAAATTAGCAACATTGTACAGGTTTTACAGACCACTGTGTTACGAGACATCAGTCACTTCATATCAGTACAACAGTTCGAACAAGAAGGAGGATTTTTGTAGAAGAATCACAGATAAAAAAGATTGAGGCTTACATTATCTTTTTCCATGAGTATTGTCCGAGATATATTTCTTTTTACAAAATATTAAATTAAGTCAATGACAATAATTATTTATTATTTTATTATGATGAATTCCTTTTTATTAATGCTTTTACCGAATCTATTCCAAAATCTTTCACTAGTATACCGTCATCGAAGCTTTCCGAATATTGATCAAACCGCTCAACACGTGATGGTTTAGGTAAATTCTTTATTTCTATTTTCTTTTTCAACGTTCTTCATGAGAGTAACGCCCATCTGTGCCGTCATGGAGTGAAGAGAAGTGTCATGCAAGATGGTCACCTATGTTTTGACTCAAGCTCCTTTTACATATTAAACTTCCGGATTTCTCATCAGATTTGTGTACAAAAAAAGGAAAAACTTAATCCCCTCTCCTCGTTGAAAACACATGTTCACATTTCTTTTCGACATTCTCAAGAACCGTAACGGCCATAGTAATAACGAGAATAATAGACCCACAGTAGCACCCAAAATGATAACATGAGAAGCAGAGAAATATTAAGAAGAGTATATCTGGTATAAATCAGTGTGAGCAATCGATTCCTGTCAAGGTGTGAGAGGAAGCGGTCGAAGGAAGACGCTGCCCTTCTCGACTCCAGAAATAGAGACGCCACGTATGCCTCAGCGTGACCGTGAACAGACAGGGCGAGGAGAGCTGGAGGGGGGAGCGCTCATTGGAGGGGAATGGCTCACGAGCCACGCTTTGCCATGCCTGATGTGATGATGATGATGTTGGTTTGTGCGACGCTCAACTGCGCGGTCATCAGAGCCCGTACAAATTCTCTATCTGTACACAGACCAATCTAGCCACTTCGACGAATGATGATGGAATGATGATGACAACTCCAACGCCCAGTCTCAAGGCAGAGAAAGTCCCCAGCCCGGCCGGGAATCGAACCCGGGACCCTGTGAATCGTATGTAGCAACGCTAGCCACTAGACCATGAGCTGTGGACCAGGCCTGATGTAGAGTTAAAAAGTTTGCAATGCAGGGTGAACATCCACCATATGGTTGTAAAACGTAACATCATTTTGTGAACTCTGATCTACTCGAATTACTTCTTTCCAAAATTGAAATAAATTTCGTATATACTTTTCGCACTTTCTTGGATTAAGAAACTGTCCAAATAAGCTCACGAATTGGTGTTCATAGATTGAAGGATATGGTTATTAATGAAATGACGTAGAGTTAGAAACAAACTGCTTCCGTGAAGGAGTGATCTACATCTATGCTTTACAAGCGATTGTGAAATGCATGGCAGAGGGTACATTTTACTATAGCACGTATTAAGAATTCTTCCCATTCCATTTCTGTATGAGGCGCAGGAAAAAAGATGATTGCTTAAAGCAATTTCGACTGTGGGGATACGTGGTAAATTCCTACATTCCTCACTTAATATTGATGCTTCAAACCGCGAAAGTAGATTCTCGTATCGTTTGTCTGTTTATACCCGTTTTTACAACTGCTGAGGTCGTAGGTCCCTAGGCTTACACACAACCTAATCTAACCGCGCGGCTTGCCAGTACGGCCGGCCGTGGCATTCACAAGTGCCAGAGCCTCGTGGTGTGCTCGTAACAGGGAATCCCCGAAATATGAGACGTTCACTTTACATTGTTTTATGTGAGTCTTTGAGCCACATGAACATTGCTCGAGTATCGATTTTCCACGACTATTTTTTTATTGATTAAGGGCTTTACTTTTGCTGTTGTATCCTTTCTCAACGGTTGAGACTCAATATTCCTGCTATATTGGATACATGGGTGATTGCCACAAAACTCCTCTAATATTCGCTAGTGTTTCGCAGAAGAGGAAACTGCGAGCAGAAGCTGAAACGAAAATTAAACAAACTTTAGCGAAAACACGCAAAATGACAAAT
This sequence comes from Schistocerca piceifrons, assembly GCF_021461385.2. Lineage (NCBI taxonomy): Eukaryota > Metazoa > Arthropoda > Insecta > Orthoptera > Acrididae > Schistocerca > Schistocerca piceifrons. The sequence continues at coordinate 159,824,579 of NC_060138.1, forward strand.
TATTTTATCACGTCAATCACGCAAAAGTTCTCCAAGATCGTAAAAATACAAGAAGAGATTCGATACTAGATGGATATTTCGTGGAAAGTATTAAAGATAATCCTGCTGTCGCATCTGATAACACCACAAAACCGTCGAAAACTTTAATGAGAATCAAGAAAAAGCAGAATTTTGTGGTTTCAAAAATGATATTGGCCTTTGGCCTGATGGTATTAGAGAAGAAATTATTAAATAATGAGCGGAAAAAGGTTCCACAGATTTCCAAAATTGTGATGAATTATCTTTGCAGAATTCAATTCTACAAGATTTGTAGCGAGATAATTCAAACTTTGTTCGGAAATGTTCAAAGAATATGTTCACACGCCGGAATCAAAATCAAGCGACGAACCGATTTTGGCTTTGTCTCCAACTGCGGGTAGAATAAATTGCTCAGCATGTAAATTAATGTTCACTCAAAATACAAAATTAAGTGGAGAAGGCTTTTATGGCTGGATATATGCCTCTGATCGTTCATACACGCATGTGAGTTCAGAGCATCACTGGGAATAGGTAATGACTGTAGTGCAACGAGGGAAGGTCACAGGACAAATTGATCAACATCCAGCGATACAAGAGCCACAACATACCGAATACAAGTAGAAAGTTCTCTGACTTACCATTAGAACTATTAAATTCATTGCTGATCGCGGGATAACTTCCTAAGGTGATGATAAAATTATCGGTTCATCGAGAAATGGATATTTCCTCGATATTTTGGAATTATTAGCCGAGTATGAATCCTCCTTGCAACTCATTTGAGAGAGAATGCAAACAACAGGATTGGTCATGCCAGTTACCTTTCGTACACAATTTGTTAAGATCTGTTCAGATCCATGTGTGATACAGTTATCAAAGAAATAATAAGGATAGTTAAGACTTTAACGATCGTTCGGTACCAGTGGACTTTTTACCAAACTGCACCTGCAATGGCGAACCCACGGCAAAAATTGTACTAAAATTTTTAGGTGACGATCAAATTCACATACTCGATTACCACTGCCAATCATGCAACAACGCTGCAAATATGAGTGACAATTACAGAGGGATGCAAGCTTTGCTTTTGGAAAAATCGTATGTCGACGTTTGGATCATGTTGCGGTCATCCTCTTAACTTAGTTATAAAGTCAGCTGCCAGTTCTTGCCCATGACCTATTCAATTATTCGATTTCGTACAGACGTTCTACACATTTTTCATAGGAAATAGAGAACGACAGCGAGTTCTAACTGAAATATTTACGCAGAAACAAAACCCGACTCGCTAGTCTTGTCGAGCTGAAGCTACGAAATCCATTGTCGCCGGTTGTTCCGAAATCAATGAACTTCTAATCAGCATATCTTCTGGTAAAGAGTAAAAATACATTGTGGTAAATGAAGAAAAGCATCTTTTGGAAAAATGAGTGTCTCGAAAACGTTCTATTTGCAACTTTTGGAACATTTTGGAGCGATTCAGCAATACAAACAAGATGTTGCAGGACCCGAAGATGATTCTTGAATCTTAATTATTTTCAGCCATAATGGCTATGTTTGTGAACCGTGACTGTGTGGGATAATTATTTATTTCAAGTTTTTTTTTTATTTTGTGCTTAAACTAACATAATGCAACGCGTTTCGAACATGTTATGTTCATCGTCAAGCGTTTATACACATAGAGAAATGTTACTTAAAAGTAAACAGTCTTAAACTAGATTAATCTAGAACACTTTGTTCATTGTTGTTTACTGTAGCTGCTGGTGTGACATTTGGGGGGAAGGAGGGGGGCAATGTATATCTAGAAATCGAAATTAGTGGTGTCTTTTGCTGGTTTTATTCTTTGTTGTTGACTATGTATATCATAACCTGTATCAGATGCATATAGATTTGCATGAGTTATGTGTTACGAAAATGGTGTGAAAGGCTTTTATATGACAGCTGATCACTTACAATTTCATCATCTTGCTGCTTCACTTGCATCACTGTTGTAATGGCGGAGCTGTTGATTGACATTACACTATTGCACATTATATTTTGTCTCTGATTGCCAACGTAATTCACTGCACACATTTCTTCGATGTTATACACATATCACAAGATGGCGGACTGTAGCATGTGAGTCTGTATCGATTATCGACTATTTTCGTAAAACATAACTGATGCAAATCTATCTGCATCCGATACAGGCTGTGATATACATAGTCAACAACAAAGAAGAAAACCAGCAGAAGACATCACTGACTTCGATTTCTAGATATACACTGCCCCCCTCCTCCCCCCCCCCAAATGCTACAGCGGCAGCTACAGTAAAAAACAATGGACAAAGTGTTCTAGGTTAATTTAGTTTAAGACTGTTTATTTTTAAGTAACATTTCTCTATGTGTGTATGTATGTATAAACGCTTGACGATAAACAGAACACGTTCGCAACGCGTTGCATTATGTTAGATTAAGCATAAAATAAAAAGTGAGTTGTAGCAGAAACTTGAAATAAATTATTCTTGAATCTGCCATCCTTGCTTTTGAATCATTGAAATCGTTTGCTGAATCCAAAAGAGACAAGTTTTAACAAACGAATAAGCAGCTAAAGGAATATCAAATACTGAACAGCACGTACAATCATGTACCAGAACAAGAAACGTGGGGTTGAATCTGCTCGATTATATGAAATCTAACGCTAACCTGTCACCAAAAGAGATATTTAAAGTGTCAGGTTTTGTTCCAGTAATCGATCAACTATGTGTTTCCCGTACTGAAAGGCAGCATGCATACGATGGTGTCCGTTCGAGATTCGGATTTCTGAATCTCTTAGGGGAGATGGACGTTGCAAATTATATTCTGCTTCAGAAGAATTGGTAAAAATGTACAAACGACCTAGGTTTGGTAATTAGTTGGTGCAATTTCAATCGTTTATACATTTATACAAAAAGGGGTGTCAAAAAGACAAAGAGCTATTAAAGTCTTCACAATCACTTTTTCAGAGCTACGTACCCAAACTTTGAAATTACACTGAGAATGTACTTGGTTCTCATGGTCTGGAACTGCACTGATAAGCGCCTATTTTCAGTAACGAAAATAATGTAAAAACAATCTAAGTACTGCGATGTAGCGAAACAGCCTTTCACAATTATCCCTACTCTGCACTGAGAGTGATTTACTCCGGGATCTGGATTTCAGCGAATTCAAAGATTTTTCGTTGAAAAAAGCTTGCCATATTATACTCTTCAACTTCATATCTTAATTTAGTACATTTCTTGTATTTAATTTTGTTTTGAGATTTTATTATTTTTTCTCGCAATAAATTATTGAAACTCTGGAAAGAAAAAATTATTTAATTTATTTAGTAATGATTAGGCGCCTCTAATTCTTTTTTGCCTGAGGGTCTGTGAAACTCTAAATCTGGCATTGCGTATCACAATATTCACACTTAGAAAGAAACCTATCACTCTGAAAAACATAACAACTGTATCCATTGTTTAGAAAAGAAATGATGGTCAAGTGCATTCGAAAATTTCAGAAAGCAGCCTACAATTTTTTTATATTTTTTTATTTCAGCCTCCCAAAGAAGCAATACGCATTGATACTCTCATTCTTCTTATCGAGTGCATAGTCTTGCATTTGCAGCATCGTGACATATTTGGGACTAATTAGTTCCCGAGTGACTGTGTTTAGCATACTTCTTGAAAACACCAACGTCTTGCAGTCATGTTTTTTCTTTAACAGAGACTTAACAGATTAGTTCAGATTACTGAAATATACTTCAAAAAATTGTTCAAATGGCTCTGAGCACTATGCGACTTAACTTCTGAGGTCATCAGTCGCCTAGAACTCATAACTAATTAAACCTAACTAACCTAAGGACATCACACACATCCATGCCTGAGGCAGGATTCGAACCTGCGACCGTAGCGGTCGCGTGGTTCCAGACTGAAGCACCTAGAACCGCTCGGTCGATATAGTGCTACAACTCATTTTATCCCTGGTGGGTGACACTTCATTACAAATCTCAACCATGTTCAGTGAATCTGCTCAAATTCCTTCATTGATATTAGATGATCAGCAGCGGACTCCCCACGATTGGTTAACCTTTTCAACGGGAAAGGACGTAAATATTTAAAAATTTAATGTACACCAGTTACGCGATCCAGCGTGGTCAACTCAAGTGACTAAGCTGGCAGCCATTTGTCTACAGTTTCCACGAGGAAATATGGATCAATTTGATAAAGATATCGTGATAAACTGTGCTTACGTCGGAGGAATTTGTCATTCAGCTTTAAGACGTATGCTGTGCATAAGTAAGTAGAAATATGTATGAACCTTCCTGTCATAATGTACGCACTGAACTACATTCTTATTTGAGCATATTCATATATCCAAGTACATGAATAGGTTAATAAAATAAAAAAGTGTATGAGCAACACGTTTGTGTTTTTCTTTCTCAATTAACCACCTTGTCTCTACCATTATGGCTGACAAGACAAGACACCCTAATTGCAAGCACTTTGCATTACCTCACTGGTCCTGCAATACTACCAAAGACCAGAAGAAGAAGAAGAAGAATGGACAGCTCCTTCACATAATACGCAAGTAATAATTTTTGACCCATCTTCCTGCACCAAGACAATGCTATCACGTGTTTGTTAATACAGCTTGATGTGATTCCCTTCAGGCACGTGTATGTATTTTTTTTTAAAAAAAACATCATTTCAGCCTAAATACCAGCCATTACAGGAATTACTGTCTGGCATTGACGGTGTAATGTACATTAAATTCAGCAAAAGGAGCAATATCACGGCACTAGAGAGAGTGAAGCCAAGATGCAAAGGAATTGGAGACATCAGCTGCCAGTGGGCACTGATTTATATCAGTGAGACAAGTTGAAAATTTGATTCTGAGAGTGCTGATTGACATTTTAACGCAAATTACACAATGATTGAATAGCTGCTAAATATAAGACTCAAAAGAATTAGTCAGTCCATCAGTATGCCAGCTGCAATAACTGTGGAACTCAGTGAAGGTATGTAAGTGCTCTATCCAAAGATAGCCACGGAAGTCTCAGAAATATAAATGACCATGAAGAAGGCATGAGCAAATGTGTCAGGAATATAAATGACGTGAAGAAAGTATAGAATGAAGTATTCAGCACATAACTGTTCGAGAAGGAAGCATCAAAGTGTCAAGGACATAAATGGTCTAGAAGAACGCATTCACATACGTACGAGGGATATGACAGCTGAGCACATGGTCGATATTTCAGCCATCTTGAAATTAATTGATATGTTATCTCTAAAGGTTGCCTAGATTGGAGAAAGCAGTCCAAATGACAACTCAGAGGGTATATAAGCTGTATAATCACGTGATGGGCGGAAGGCTAGAAGATGCGCTGTAAGATGCATTGATATGTTTACATGGGCCACGATGCGCAGGCAGAACAACCCTTGACTGCAAGTGGGCGTTTCCTCATCGCAAGTATTCAGAAGAAGTTTGATCACCGAGTTCTTCCTCCGCTGAGCAAGGCCACTGCTGTCCCAGAGGAGACAACAGCTAGTGCGACATTCCCGTGCTTGCATAACTGATCCAGCAGCAAATTTAATAGGAATGTTGGAATATCCACGCCTATATCTTAGTCAGAATATTATTCAATATTTCGTTGTGTGAGGATCGTGAATCAACATTAATCGTATTTTCGTGACATTAATAAAAAGGACTTCGTCGATACTAAAATAATAAATAATTATTGTCATTGACATAATTTAGTATTTTGTAATATATATATATATATATATATATATATATATATATATATATATATATATATATATATATATATATATCGGACAACACCCATGGAAAATGATAATGAAAATCTCAATCTTTTGTAATATAGCATTTAACAATAGATGCCTTGTAACGCGACGCTGTAAAAAGTTTGCTTCTTGATGTAGGTCATAGCAGGAAAGTAAACAATTTACCTGCAAACTGCTGGTCGAGAGTACTGATAGAGCGGGTCTCAGCCAACAATTAATTTTTATTGAATAATAACAGGCCACTTCTCTATGCACGAAGTATTACTTGCTTTAGTTCCCTTGCTAGCAAGAACAGTTTTGGATACTCTTAATGTTCTTAAAAAGCATACTGCCAAAATTTCTGGTTTTTAAAAATACTCCACAGTTTCTACTAGTAGAGTTCCAGCTATGACCGTTGGCGTATTGGTCAGTTACGAAAAAAAACAATACATTATTTATCTTTTCACTGCGTTATTCATCAGGAAACGCTAAGTGAGAAAGGTGTTAAAATGCTGTCCGCAGTGAAAAATGAGACGAAAATGACGTTTATAATATGCTAAGAACATCCATCACTATTTCATCGAAAGTTTAAGCAATTTTTAGTGAAAGATAATGCAATATATAGAAATAAAATTCTTAATTCCGAAAATCATTGTTTGCCTGCCGAAAATAGTTTACTTTCTTCTTCCTTTTTCCTTAGAAGTTTTCAAGTTTCTGAACAAAAAGTTAAAAATCATGTACTTTGGAATTTGAAAAGAAACTCAATGATTCGCTTTCCTTTTTCATAAGCAGCATTTCTAAGAAATGTTACAGATCATTAAATGAAATAAATTTATTGTTGCCAGTCTCTGTTTATGTACCACCACGGCGCGTTTCAAAGGTTTAAACCTCCATTCCAGGTGGATTTACATTTGTTAGTATGACATGTGTGTGTGTGTGTGTGTGTGTTTTCTTAAAATGTTTTGAAGGAATTTGTGGCACTCTCCGCAGTAGTCACACGATCCTTTCACTGTTGTGACACATCACATTGGTACTGTCATATTTTGTAAACAAATGTATTCGAACTCAAATGTTGCAGATCACTTAAATAATTTGAATTTACTTTTTCTTGTAGGGAGCAAGTAGGACTAGCAGTTCAGACGAACAACCGTCGTTGCTGCAATTGGCCGGTGTGGCTGCGGCAGCGGCAAGGTCGTGACGGCAGCGCACGGGTCGAGCTGGAGGCGTAGGCACTCGCTGGAAGCAAATGATTCGCGAGCCATGCTTTGCCGGGCCCGATCTACAGAGCCGTTGTTATCGTTACCAGTGCGATTTCAATATGCTCGGCGAATCCGAGGTCAGGAGACTTTCCACAAGTTTTAAGTGACTCGCCGTAGGTCTTCGCCTATATTTCGTCACTACGTCCAGTAAACAACTGGCAGATTACTGTTAGTGCATTTTTTAGTCTGTTTATTTGTATAAACTAAAACATATCTATTCCGACAGAAGTAAAAGTCATGCGTGTGGTTTTATTACAGAACGAAGTTAAACTCTTTGTGAGAGAAAAAATGACAAAATGTGTTAAAGTCCTAGAGCTGATTTGCTGCCTGAGTAGATGGTAAACGTAATTGAGGACTTCATCATGGATGTTCACTTACATATGCCAGCTAAAACCATACCATACGACTTTTCTTCCAATGCTGAATAAAATCGCTCAGACGCTTGGCACAACAATCAACGTTATATTCACACTACAACAACATATTCCTTGGTGTTCATTAAATGGTACACTCCAGCTGAAGGTGAGTTTTTGTTTATTCACAGTATAAACGAATTACACTATATGATCAAAAGTATCCGGACACACTGCTGAAACTCATTTACAAGTTCGTGGCGCCCTCCATTGGTAATGTTGAAATTCAATATGATGTTGGCCCACCCTTAACCTTGACGACAGCTTCCACTCTCACAAGCATACGTTCAATCACGTGCTGGAAGGTTTCTTGGGGAATGGCAGCCCATTCTTCACTGAGGAGAGGTATCAATATCAATCGGTGAGGCCAGGCACGAAGTCGGCGATCCAAAACATCCCAAAAGTGTTCTATAGCATTCACGTCCAGATTCTGTGCAGGCCAGTCCATTACAGGTACGTTATTGTCGTGTAACCACTCCGCCACAGGTCGTGCGTTATGAACAGGTGCTTGATGGTGTTGAAAGATGCAATCGCCATCTCCGAATTTCTCTTCAACAGTGGGAAGCAAGAACATGCTTAAAACATCAATGCAGGCGTGTGCTGTGATAGTGCCACGTAAAACAACAAGGGGTGCAAGCCCCCTCCATGGAAAACTCGACCACACCATAAGACTACCGCCTCCGAATTTTACTGTTGGTACTACACAAGCTGTCAAACGACGTTCAGCGGGCATTCGCCACACCTACAGTGTCTCTATCACACACAGTGTTAAGTGTCTCCATCACACACAAGCGCAACCTACTAGGTAGTACCCAGCTTGCGCTTGTGTGTGATGGAGACACTTAACATTCATAATGTCATCTTTCTTGGAAGCTTATGTGCTACGTATGACAATTTTGTAAGGCCTGCGTGTTATTGGCAGCTATTAATATCACCATTGTCTGCTTTGATGTTGTAAACTGTATGTGCCCTAAGATCCGATGATGGCGGCTTTAGTTTCGCCGAAACTGGTAATCATGGAATAGAAGGAATTCCTGCGATTGTGGCTGCTAGTTAATTTTCTAAAACCATCTAGATTACTCCCACATGAGCAGAATGTGCTCCCTATAAAAATATGGCCTTCTAGAGGACTTCATATTACAGTAGAAAAGTGCAGAAACGAGAAACTTCTACTTTGCGATTATTACCAAGAAAAAAGAAAAAAAAAAGGAAAAGTTATCTCCACAGCGTGCACTTTTTTTTTCTCAATTTCCCCTACTTACACAGTGGAGCTGCGTTTAGTGCATGCCTCGCTGCCGTTGTGAAAGAAAGAAAAGCAGATCCCAGAAATTATCTTCAACAGTTTAAACAGCGACGAAAGCTTAAGGTGAATTTATGTGGGACATCAAACGTCATCAAATAACCCGATAGATTAAACATAAAAACATAAAACAGAGGCAAACATTTTCAGCAGTGACCCTAGAGCGCTCTTTGCGAGTACTATTCAGAGCAGTGGTTTCAAGTGTTGGTACGGCCAGTGATAAACGCTTTTCCCTCAGGACACCGACTCTTGAGTTCCCTTCCCTCATTTTTTCCGATTAAGTTCACATCTTGTGAAGCGAACTTCAGTTAATTGGAAGTAATTTAAGAACTTTTCGCCAGGATAAAAAGTAAAGGTCATGTTCAATTTTGCGGTTTATTATTCAATAATAATGAAGCCCCAAGTTTTTCGCCAATTCCCTGCCAGCAAGTCGCGCCGACACGTTTGATGAACTGCGATAACGTCGTTTCCTTTGCTACTTTTCCTTTTCGTTCTTTCTTTTTCATCGCCTCCTGGTGCTTTGCATAACGTGCTGTAAATTCTGGAGTACACTGGACGCAGTTTGAGATTACAAGTTAATATTTCCCTTCGTAGAAGCTTGTTCCGCCTTTGGAAACAACTATTCATCTCTGCCGACACCAATGACAGAAGGAAACGTAATATTTCGATCAGTTAACAGAAATATAAAACTTTAGTGGTACTATAGTATTACAAATTTAAGTACGAAGAGTATCTACAGTATTAAGTGTTACATCGACGTTGCAGAAACAATTGAGAATATTTTCAGCCGTAGATTGAGAAATAAAGTAATTTCTCACGAAACTAATTAACTTGTAACGCAGCAAGTGCACCACGAACATGCTGGGATAAGCGTAATAAGGTATCACGGCCTCTTTCAGGCGTTTTATAAAACGATCAGATGCAGTGTCTATGACGCCATACCCCAACTTCAAAAGATCAGTGTTTAAATTATTATTCGGTCTTCCCGATTCACGCTTTTCGTCATTTTTCCTGAAAGAGTTCAGGTGAAGTCCGAGGCCGTTCTTCCAAATTAGGAGCAGTGAAATCCGTCGCCCCAGTGTTCTGTAAATAGGTAGATGTTCTGCCTCTCACGCCCTTGATTTCGAATATATGTTACCAACTAACATAGAATCGCAGAATGTGGCTTGGTGGCAGAGGCAATGGACTCGTAACGGCATCTGAGGTGTTCAAATAGCATATGTGCTAATCAGATTTTTGTTTTATGTCGCTTGCCTGACAACTTGTAGGCGAATGTCGGGATGATTCCTTAAACAAGGCTCGGTCGGTTTTCTTCTAATCCTTATTCAGTCGAAGAAACTGCGCTGGTTCTGTGACCTTGTTGCCAACAGTCTGTTAAAATTATCTCCTAAGGCTGAAGCGAATTACAGACATTGGCTGCGCGTGGGAAGAGATTTAAGTAAATGGGGAAAGTTGAAAACTTATGCCGCACTGGGATTCGAACCCGTCGCTCCAGCTTTGTAGGCAGATGCTCTGATCAGTAAACGACACGGACACAGTCATCGCAGCTGCACAGACTACCCCAGCACGCCTGACGTCGGTCCAAAAATCTCAGCTTATCCGCAGACTACGGTTGTAATGACCTCTGCCCATTATCCTCACTACTAGCGATATTTACCTGATTCCCGTCAGGGTTCGGGTTTGTGGTGTATTCGCACCGAAGAGATCATTGGCTATTCCAGCCTTAATTATACGTATGTGGTATCTGCTCTTGCGAACACGTACGAAAGAACAGAGACCAGATACACATGTGATATCTCTGTCATTTCCACTGACATTCCCACCTATCAACCTTCTAGCAGATTTAAGAAAATACCTCAAGAACGTGTAAAGTATTGCATATTTACAGTAAGTTTATCTAATAATTATATCTCTTTTTGTCATACATGTTGCCGTTACAGCTGCAAGGAATTAAATTTGTTGGCTCAGTGCTAGCGACGTTGGCAAGCGGGCAATATTTACCTCTCTTCGAACTTCTAGACTTAATCATTACGTGTTATTCCTCGGAAACTCAAGGCACGCTGTGGATGATAGCGAAGTGACAAGAGATGACCTGGTTGACACTGCTTCGAAATTGGTGTGGGATGATATATAAAAGGCATTGGAAGACACGGAGACCTGAAGGACCTATTCACCAGTAAACGCCGTGTTCGATCATAGCTCCTCTGGAAACACAGAGACCAGCACTTCATATTATGTAATTAGCAAATAAATCTTAAATAAATCACCATTCCACCTTTAAAGATATTTCATTCACAATCTTCAGTGTAGCATCTACTGCAAATCACTTACAGAGAAAAATCAGACTAAACAATTCTCAAAGGTTAGATGTTTCAGAATTGGTTAAAAAACAGTCTTGGTTGCAATACCGATACCGTTAAGCACTGGTGTGCTGTGTGCCACATATGGATTGGAATAATTTCTTAGATGTTTCAGTTCAAAAGTGTAGAAGCAACTCTTATAGCAGTGTTATGATTTAAGAAAAAGAATTAGTAAACGCGGTTATACTCCTCCTGTAATCAAAGAACTGACACGCATCATTATGATAATTTTAACATTGGGCCCATGTTAGTACAATGGTCAGCCTTCGGCGGGACTAAGGTGCGGACACCTTCATTGTGGTTCCTCAGCGAGGAGCAGCTGGAAGGTGTTTGTGTTCACCGCGCCCGCAACCGCGTGCCGTCGTTTACCCAACAATACACAATGGAATACAACTACCGCAAGTTGCGCCTATTTCGCTCGTCCCATAGCGCCCCGTGTCGAACGATATCCCGGCGACGAAGCGAAGATACCGCCGAACGACATCATAGGAATCCATCTTTCCACAGTCAGTAGTACTGTCTACGTGAAAATGATTGACGACGCGGCATGTGAGGAAGTTGTACGCGAGGCCCAGTGTGGACTACACTTGTGTCTGACGGCAACGTAGGAGCCGTCACCCTTGATCAACGCCAGTTTCGGTGTCAGAACGATCAGAGTATTCGAACTACAGCTCGAACTTCCAACGGACGTTGTGATTGAGGCCCTTCGATCCTACCATGCAGTCATCGAACACGTTGCCGAAAAGTGGGCACATTCCAGGACGTATCCTGTCCTGAATGGTGTTAGGCAAGTTCGCACCGAAACTCGCTGCCATGTACCCTTCTACATCCGGATCGGAGGTTTCAGAGCCATAATTTTGTAAGACGGTCAACCACGCATATGCCCTGTTTGAGCGAAAGAGGATCATCTACGGCCAGAATGCATTCAACAACGTGTTATGCACGTGCCTCCCCCGACTACTCCTGACGGTGACGTTTGCGGTGACACTCACCGTGACGACGACAATCCTGAGTCCGTCGCACGGCCACCTTGACCAGCGCCATACGTCTCCCCGTCATCACTCGGACGTCGTTGCGGACACTAATAACGAGGAGGCCGCCTTACGGTTGTTTTCGCCGACCTCCAACCTATGGCCGCTCCACGCAGTTATCCTGCCTACGGCCGGCTTCAAGTAGAGACTTCACACCTCGTTCCCGTGCTCTGATGCGGACGAAAACGTGCGTAAACAACGATCACCACGCCGAAGCAACCGTCGCCGTCGGTCAGTCACGGTGGCCGGCGATCTTCCCCTCCACGGCGCCACTGATCCTGCCTAGCCGGAAGCCACACAACAATGTCAGCCGACGTCGACGGCTTTGCGTCACCTTGGCACCATCGACGGACGCGCGGGTTGAGACCACAGCCTCCTCGCAGTCGGCCCAAGACAGCCCTCGCTACTGTCACCTAATTATAATATTTAGTTTCAAAATAAACACAACCTTGCAAAATTGGATAACAATACATAATGGTGTCCAAAGTTAAAGCAACAAAACGATATATATATATAATCTCCATTTTTATTAAATGGACAGATACTAAGGTCTACGATCTCTTTACTGTGTAACCGTAACAGATAATTTTCTAATGAAAACATACGGCCATTGATTTCACATCTTTCGACAATCGCGAACTCACAAACGAAAACCTATTGGGTACTTCTCGTTGACATAGAATAATGAACATTGGCAAGAAGAAAGGTTTCACCGGACAGGTAAGGGAAAAATACGAAAACTGTTAATTTGTATTTATATCACTTTTTTGCGAACGGTTGTTACTCTGTCTGTTCGTTCGTCTGTACCACATCTTTTGCTCAGGAAAGAGTGAATGTATCAGGTTGGAATTTATGTCACATGCGAAGCTGTACAGTCAGTTTTCGGTGTAAAAAAAATTAAATTTCTAGCTCAATACGGTCAAAACATGCGGGCATTTATATCAGATATTTTGATGCCCGCAAACTTACTCATCAAAATCTATAGATGAACTATCTATACACACAATAAATATTATACGGAGCCCTTAGATCGCAAGTCTTACTGTTAATCTCTCTCTCTCTCTCTCTCGCTCTCTCTCTCTCACTCACTCACTCGCTCTCTCTCTCTCTCTCTCACCATCGACGGACGCGCGGGTTGAGGCCACAGTCTCCTCGCAGTCTGCCCAAGACAGCCCTCGCTTCAAAGAAAACTGTATGGTTACAGCACAGTCCTCCAACTTAGAGAAATGGGGCGACGACGTCCAGGCCGAACCGGCACCTTAATTAGGTATGTCGATGACATCCTGCACCGATACCGAACAGAGTTTCCATCCACATCGTGATGTCCGCTTCTGGTGACGGCAGACCCGCTCCCAGCACTAACACGCACGCAATGATCGGTACCAATATGGTCAGCGACACAGCCAAGTTGCAACTCCTTCACGAAATGCTCAGGATATCAGAAGTTGACGTCTCCCTTCCACAACAGATGTGTCTTGCTGCCGCTCTATTTACGGATTCGCGTTGTTTTCTTTAGTCGGCAGTCAAGCAGGTTTGCGGAATGACTCTCTACATCCAGAGAGGTATACCGGTCCCAGATGTGGTTATTCTCCCATCCGGACCGAGTATGCCCCTCACATTGGTTTGATACATGAGTTATCAATTTACACACCACGTCAGACTCGGCACACCTACGTCAGCGAGCTACGTTGTTACTAACCGTTGATTATATTACCAACTATCAAATATGTAACTGAAGCCCACACGGAGTGGCCGCGCGGTTTGAGGCTCCATGCCACGGTCTGCGCGGCCCCTCCCGCCGGAGGTTCGAGTCCTCCAGCGGGCATGGCTGTGTGTGTGTGGTGTGTTGTTTTTAGCATAAGTTAGTTTAAATAGTGTGTACTCTAGGGACCGGTGACCTCAGCGGTTTAGTTGCTTAGGTATTCACATTCATTTATTGTAACTGAAACTTCTTCGCACATTAAACTATGCGCCGAATTCGGACTCGAACCTGGGATGTTTGGCTTTCAGGTATTGGTGGTCTACGGGTTGCGCTATCCAAGTTTCAGATCAGCACACACTCTGCTGAAGAGTGAAAATCCATTCTGGGGTCGAATGTGTGTTTGTAATATCTGTGTTCTGTTTGTATGTGTTTATTTGTGTGTGTGTGTGTGTGTGTGTGTGTGTGTGTGTGTGTGTGCGTCCGTATGAGAGGTTCCTCCTTTCAATTTTCAATCGTGCTTCGAATGTGGAAATGACAGGTATTGTGATAACCGATCGTGGAACAGAAAGGCAACTACAGTTGTTTAGCAGTGGAAAGGCATAAGGACCAGATGAGATACCTGTAAGATTCTACAAATATTATGCTAAAGAAGTTGCTCACCTTCTAGCAACAGTCTACCGTAGTCCACTCGAGCAATGAAGGCTACCTAGTGACTGGAAGAATGCGCAGGTCATTCCCGTTTTCAAGAAGGGTCGTAGGACAGGTTCACTTAATTATAGGTCTATATCGCTGACGTCAATCTGTTGCAGAATTATGAAACGCGTCCTATGCTCAAGAATTAGGACCCTTTAGGAGAATGTAAATAGCTTGTACAAAAATCAAAATTGATTCCGCAAGAGAGATCTTACGAAGCTCATCTCGCTCTGTTTCTGCCTGCGCTGTAGACAACGGCGCCCTGGTTGGTACCGTATTCCTTGACTTCAGGAATGCATTTGGCTTTGTCCCGCAGTGCCGTTTAGTGAAAATTGTACTAGCTTCCCAAGTATTGGACCAGACTGATTACTGAAATCAAGACTTCCTTGCAGATAGAACCCGACACGTCTCTCTTAACGATGGACAGGTGTAAAGGAATTTCCGGAATACTCTAAGAAAGTGTGATAGGACAGTTACTATTTATAGTAAACGAAAGCGCCCTGAGAACTAATTCCTTCGAAAACTCGTAAAGCTTTTGAAATAAAACAAACATTATTAACATTCTACATCGGTATTGTTCATTTCTATCTATTTTCAGCCCTCTTCCGTAACAGGCCCCCGAATTGTAGCGTATAACATAGCGGTATGTAAGGTAACTACGTGAATCATGATAAGCAGCGTGCTGTAGCCGTATTTCGAAGTTTAAGACTTCTTCCATACATGGAGCATCCTCTCCTCCAGCATGACAGTGCCAGACCCCATACGTGTTTTGCGACATCGGCAACAATCCGACGTCTTTGGTTCAGTGTCGTCGATCACCCTCCATACAGTCCCGAATTGCTCCCATCCGATTTTCTTCCGTTTCCAAAACTTAAAGAACGCTTTAGAGGTCTTCACTTCGATAATGATGAAGCGGTACTAGCAAGTTGTCGTTACATCAACAATGTCAAACATTCTACAGTGACGGTGTCGACAAACTGGTCTCACGTTAGAAGAAATGTGTTGGTCGCCAGGATGACTACATACAGCAATAAATATGTATATTTGAAGAGTAAAGAAGTAGAATTTTAATAACTTTTGTTTTATTTAAACAGCGTTAAGAGTTTTCAGGTAAAAATTCGGAGGCATTTTGCAGTACACTCTCGTACTTGGACCTCACCGAGAATGAGCATACCTACAGATGGGAGCGGGCTCGGGGCCATTCACATTACTTTCGCTGGAACAGAGGAGGTGGGGGAAAAGAAGCATAACTTGTTACAAAATTAAACTCAGACTATCGAAAACTACGGATATATTAGGTCTACAACTTTACTTCCGCCGTTTTTCAATAGATGGCAGTAGCGGCAACTGGTGGAACAGGTGATAGGTCATACCACACAACAAGCCCTGGCATTAGTAAGCAAAAGGCCATCAAAGTATTAGTCGATTTTTGATTCCGTTATAAAGATATTCTAGTTTGAATATGTCAACTTACAAGTCCAATTCTCGTTATTTGCGGGAGGTTTTCAATCTCTGCTTTAACGAGAAGAAATCTGCAGCTGAGTTTCTTAAAATGCTGCGTGAGACCTATTGGGAGGTACCTATTAGTAAAAGAACATGCAAAAAGTGGTTTCAGCGCTTCAAGAACGGTGATTTTGACTTGGAAGACAAGCGCGGTAGTGGAAGAAAGAAGGTCTTTGAAGTTACTCAAACGGACGGAGACAATCACCGGAAATCATACTTGGAAACCTTGAAATGGTAAGTCCTACCCACTCTTAATTCCCGGACATTGATCTCTCTGACTACCACTTTTTTTTAACAATGGCACACGGCCTGCTGACCAATCTTTTGGTCATATGAACGCGTACAAAACTGGATCGCTTCATGGATGTCCTTAATGACGCCCACTTCTTCCGCCGAGGAATCTCTATGCTACCCGAAAGATGGGACAAATTGGTGGCCAGCGAAGGCCAATACTTTGAATTCTAAATTTCCTTTAATTCTTTCACTAACAATGCCTCGAATACCGTGAGAAAACGACAGAACCAAAATTATAGATCTAATGTTAATCACAAAGCGCAATAATGCTACCACTTCATTATGGTCACATACTACTTGCAGTGTACTTAACCGAAAGAATACATTTTGTACGAAATTACTTTGCAGGCATTCAGTAAATGTCATGATACATGTGAATACTGGTATGTGTTCTTGACGTTTGGTGATGGCATGAGGAAAAACAAGACGACCTCAAGGTTCCAGGCAAGTGGAAGCTTTTAGAATCCAGACACCTCCAACATTTCCCTGCCTTCCGTAGTGAGGAGAGGCAAAGCAGTTCATATATTTAATGACAAATGACTCTGAGTATATTTGCACTGGTAAGTGTCAAAGTGTCAATGACATGGTCTTTCTCCCTTCATCGGCAATAAACTGGTACTTCTGTCTGTTGTTAGGGCAGGATAGGAATTCGGTTTGTCATGATGACGTTTTTATTTTATTTGATTTTTTTTTTAGGATTTTGTACCTCAGTCTGTAAAAACGGAACCATTACTGGATCACTCTGTCGTCTGCCTCTCAAGAGCCCTGTTTCCCACCAACGGGTAGAGACATTATGTTGATATTTATATCAAGCTAGCTGAGTACTCTGCATTGCCCGTCCCATATATTTACTTATTTCAGTCCTCTATTAGTCCATCTCCTCCTTCCCCCTGTGTCCATCTCCTCCTTTAACCTGTCTCCGCCTCTCTCCTTCTTCAATTGCTCTCCGCAGATTTATTCCACCCCCTCTGTTTGCCCACCACCTCTACCACCCTCTGACCATCTCTTCATGGCCCTCTCTCTGTTCATCTCCTCCTCCCACCCCTCTGTCAATCCGCTCCCTCCCACTTTATTCAGCTCCTCCTTCTCCTCTTCCTTTCAGTTCCACCTTCCCTTCTCTTTTTTCCCTTCTCCTCCCAAATCTTTCTGTCAGTCTGCTTCCCCACCTCTGTCCATCTCTTCCTCCCCCCTCGAATTCCATCCCTACCTTTCTCTCTGTCCACCTCTTCCTTCCCTCATCTTTTCCTCTCTGTCTACCTTCTCCTTTCCCCTTTCTCTGTCCATTTCCTCCTCCCCCTCTGTCTGTTCATCTCCTCCACCCCTGTATCTGTGTCCATATCCTCGTTGTCCCTCGGTGTCTGTTCATCTCCTCCCTCCTCGACGTTATCTCGCTCATCCCAATAGGAGACTGGTGGTCCTTACCCCAACAGTATTTCTTTCCAGATTGTAACTAATAGGTATATCAAATTGGGTTGAAATCATTGCAGGGGCTTATGATGAGCTTTTTACCAGTGGTTTTCCCCGCGGACTCACATGTCAGATATATTTCACATGTATCTCACATATTTCATATATTTTTGTACCCATAACTTAACTTGTACTTCTGGCGAATTTCGTTCTGCAGTTTCATTTTCATGCATTTCATTTTTATGGCGTCATATCTACTGAACTGTGTGTCGTATGAAGATATATTTTTGACCATGCATTCAGCGGAAGATGTGAATACGGTCTGCAAAAGTGTCACGAGTAGATTTCGTGGCAACGAAGTAATAAATTTAAGTGTCTTGGATGATCTGGCAGTTTCTCGTGCTTCTCAGTGTTTATGACGCCTTATCACCTCTATTACATGTCGTACTATGATACAATTTTTCTGGTACGTTCTATATTATATGCGAATACAGTCTTCAAAATGTGTCTCGAACATAGTTAGTGGTAAAGAAGTAATAAATATAAAACGTCACGCTTCATGCGCCAGTTTTACTGCGTGAATAGCGCAACTGTAGTAAGAAATAAACTTTTCTATTTTCATCATTTTATGGGGGGTCGTGAGGGAGAGAAAGTTCGTAAACGTTTGAAATTATATTGTGTAGTGTTTTTTTTTTTTTTTTTTTCAAGTTTCGAAGTGCTCTCTTTCTCATATGCTGGGTGAATAAAGTATGGTATTCGTGAACTACATTACTTTGTCATCAGCAAACACTACTTCGCCTTCGATAGGTTGGTGGTTCGTTCTGCCATAGTGTTGATCTCCAGACAGTAAATGACACGTGTTCCAAGTTTGAATGAAATCGATCCTGTGGTGTGGAAAGAGACGTATATATACCGGTGTCCAAAATTAAAGCAACAAACCACTATTTCCCCGTCCTCAGTCTAGTTCACGATATAATCAAACAAGCTGTCAACAGGTGTCCGTGCGATCGTGTCGTCCACTGAAGACGGCATTCTGCTCAACGGACAACCATGCCAACGATGACGTCAGAGCACCTATCAAACCGAACAGTATTTACCGGTTAGTCCCACATCCACAGTCGCTGTGTATACAGTCGCAGATTGTGCACTATGACACAGAGAAGACGCCTACCATGCACTCTGTCGTGGAGAGCCACGGGAACAACGGAAGCAGGACAGTCACAAACTTATGTGGCTCGTTGGCTTAATGTGAATCGTTCTGTTGTGTTTCAATGTGGCGACAGTTTATAGAGGTCTAAACTGTACCCCGAAGACCGGGGCGCGTTCGACCACGAGTAACATCAGAAAGAGAAAACCTTTATTTGGCTGTAAGGACACAATGGTACCGCCTTAGTACTGCACGGCAACTGACATCTGACATCGCTGCATCCACTGGATGCGTAGTAGCGAAGCAAAAGATGAACAGAAAGCCTCCGCAAAGTGACCTGTGTTGTTGGAGACCTGCTGTATATGCTCCTCTGACGCAACTTCATAGACGAGAACGTCTAGAGTGGAGCCATCAACGTGCCACGAGGACGGTCGAACAGTGGGCCAATGTTCTTTTCATATATAAGTCCCGATTTAGACTGGATAGTGATTCTCAACGGATTCGCATCTGGAGGGAACTTGAAACATTATTTCCGGACCCAAACGTTGTGGGAAGGCATTATGTTCATCGCTCAAGTAGCTAATCATGAAACTGTTACGTTAAATCTAAGGTTTAACAGCTGTCATGTATTGTGACGAGATCTTGGGACCTCTGGGCGGTTGTTCCGAGGAGCTGTAGGCCCAGACGTCGTGTTGCTGGACGACGATGATCGACCGCAGAGCAAGCGTGGTTGATGTTTTCTTGGAAACGGAAGATATCGCACGCATGGCGTGGCCCGGTCGCTCTCGCAATCTGAATCCCATAGAGCACTTCTGGGATGCAGTAGGGACACGGGTTGCGTCGCGTGGGCACCCACCAACCACTCTCCAAGACCTGCGAGAAGCTCTGCAGGAAGAATGAGCGATATTGCCTCAACATCATTCTCAGCGTGCCCCGTCGTTTGTCAGGCTTGTATTGCTGCCAGAGATGGTCACTCCCCATACTGAGCGCATTAACCAGCTGTAGGAATGTGTGGATAAATCCGTTAAGTTGGAAAAAACAAAGAACATTTTTGTCTGCCGTGTTTACGTTCTGTATTCTTTACAATGTTTCTACTTTACTGTCACCTAATTATAATATTTAGTTTCAAAATAAACACAACCTTGCAAAATTTCGTTTTGTTGCTTTAAATTTGGACACCATTACATACTGCTATCCAAAGTTAAAGCAACAAAACGATATATACATAATCTCCATTTTTATTAAATGGACAGATACTAAGGTCTACGATCTCTTGATTGCGTAGCCGTAACAGATAATTTTCTAATGAAAACATACGGCCATTGATTTCACATCTTTCGACAATAGCGAACTCACAAACGAAAACCTATTGGGTGCTTCTCGTTGACATAGAATAATGAACTTTGGCAAGAAGAAAGGTTTCACCGGACAGGTAAGGGAAAAATACGAAAACTGTTAATTTGTATCACTTTTTTGCGAACGGTTGTTACTCTGTCTGTTCGTTCGTCTGTACCACATCTTTTGCTCAGGAAAGAGTGAATGTATCAAGCTGGAATTTATGTCAAATGCGAAGGTCTACAGTCAGTTTTCTGCGTAAAAAAAATTAAATTTCTAGCTCAATACGGTCAAAACATGCGGGCATTTATATCAGATATTTTGATGCCCGCAAACTTACTCATCAAAATCTATAGATGAACTCTCCTGTTTTTTTATAGCTCCTGGCTGGTTACTCCCCAAGTCAGTAAAGCTGGATTCCTCTTAAATACACTCTGAAGTGTCAAAGACACTGGTATAGCCATGCGTATTCAAATACAGAGGTATGTAAACAGGCAGTATAAGGCGCTGTGGTCGGCAACGCCTGTATAACATGTGTCTGGCGCAGTTGTTAGATCGGTCACTCCGGCTACACTGACAGGTCATCAACACAGCATCTCCGAGAAAGCGATAGAGTGAGGATTTTCTTGTACGACCATCTCACGAGTGTACCGTGAATATCGGGAATACGGTAAAACATCAAATTTCCGACATCACTGCGGTCGGAAAAAGATCCTGCAAGGACTGGACCAACGACGACTGAAGAAAATCGTTCAACTTAATGGATGTGCAATCCTTCTGAAAATTGCAGCACATTTCAGTGCTGGGCCATCAACAAGTGGCAGGGTGCGAACCATTCAACTAAACATCATCGATATGGGCTTTCGGAGCCGAAGGCCTACTCGTGTACCCTTGATGACTGCACCACACAAAGCTTTACGCCTCGCCTGGGTCCGTCAACACTGCCATTGCACTGTTGATGACTGGAAACATGTTGACTTCTTTGACGAGTCTTGTTTCAGACTGTATAGAGCGGATGGAAGTATAAGGGTATGGAGACAACCTAATGAAAATGAATCCATGGATCCTGCATGTCAGCTAGGGACTGTTCAACCTGACGGAGGCTCTGTAATACTGTGGGACGTGTGCGGTGATATGTCTAGATATGACTGTGACAGGGAGACGTACGTAAGCATCCTGTATGATCACTTGCATCCATTCATATCCATTGTGCATTCCGACGGACTTGGGCAATTCCAGCAGGACAATGCGACACCCCACCCTTCAGAATTGCTACAGAGTAGCTCCAAGAACAGTCTTCTGGGTTTAAACACTTCCGCTGGCCACCAAACTCCCAGACATGAACATTGTTGAACATATCTGGGATGCCATGCAACGTGCTGTTCAGAAGAGATTTCCACCCCCTCGTACTTTTACAGATTTATGGACAGCCCTGCAGGATTCATGGTGTCAATTACCTCCAGCACTACTCCGGACATTAGTAGAGTCCATGCCACGTCGTGTTGCGGCACTTCTGCATTCTTGCGGGGACCCTACACGATATTAGGCGGATGTACTAGTTAGTTTGGCTGTCCAGCGCATGCACTTAAAGGAGTAAGTTGCACCTGACCTGCAATGATAGTTGTGGCGTCAGAATCTACTACCTATTCAGAACATGAACAATTCCTTAAAACAGTTGTTAAGCACGGAAACAAAATCTGAGGTGTTGTAAATCTGTGGAAGGTTCACAGAGCCGACTCTCATTGTTGTGGTAATCAGTTGGTATCCAGAGTAACAGCTGCGTGGACAGCGGAAGACAGGACTGTAAGCGACGCAGCGTAGGTGTAGAACTTAAGGTACGTTTCCTGTAAGCTTTTGATTTTTTGCGAACTCTCTTTAAATTTTACTCAATAATTTAAGATGTGGACGATATACAAAGTGATTCTCACTAACGTTTAAAAAACCCCGAAGCGACGTAGATGACGATGAGACGAATAATTTGAGACATATGGGGTCACAAATGTTGGGAAATACCCCAAAAGTGGATGACACATGTTGAACATGTGACCTCATACGCAAAACACGGAGTGTGTTTTCTAGCGCGTGCGTGAACGTTTGACTGAGCGATGCGATACTTCCATTGTAGCAAACGGTGCAAATGTCGAATAGCTTTTACAGTGCGATCTATTATAAACGCACAAGTTAAAAAATTATTGTTCTGACTGTAACCAATCAAAAAGCTGTTCCTACTTGAAGTGTCTTTCCTTTACCTACTTTTTTGTTTACAGACATCGTATGGTAAAGCAAACGTTGGTCATTCACTGGTAATGACGCAGCTCGGAATCTTTGCTTATTTGCTTGTGACGCAATACGGTTAAGTTTTTGTTGTATCGTACTTCGCAATAAATCTGCGGAGACTATGCGACCGGTAAACAAATTACTCTCTCTATGTAAACACATAACTGTGTCAGGCAGTGAAAGAAATACTTCGTCCTAAACGCATGACTCAAACGCCGAGCCCCACGTGCTGAAGTCATGCACGTAGGCGCGCAGACATACCGATGTGAATACTTGACTTGCGTTGGAATGATCATGTGCGACAGAGTGATAGCCTCAACCGCAGTAAGTGCGGCGAGGTACGTCATCTGGTGACGTCACATGTTCAACATTCATCATCCACTTTTGCGGTATATACCGACATTTACGACTCCATGTGTCTTCTATTAAATTACTTGTCTCATCATCATCTACGTTGCTTCGGATTTATAAACGTTAATAAGAATCGCCCTGTATAAAGTTCTTTGCAGCTGACTTATTTCAGGCCCTTCATTAACATCAGTTCCTCGTAATCACGCACGGTTTCTACAGAGCAAAAGAAATGCAATTCGGATTCCGGTTATTAGGTATTACACATTAGACTTTTATTCTTGGAGATATACTGCCAGAGGCAGCAAGGCTAATCAGTACGTCTTACAACAAAATGATTTCCTATTTGTCTTTATTGTGTTAATGTGATTTGCAGGTGAGGTTCAGATGCTTATTATTAGCTTTTCCACACGTACAAGGCGAAGTATGGCATGTTTACGACTAAACGTGAAGAATAAGTCATTGTAGAAGCAACATAACGAATTATGACTTTAGAAACAATGTCGTGATTGTGCTGAACTAATTTTGTTTTGGTGAGTGTGGATACAGATAGAAATAATTACTTCGCAAATCATTTGACGATTAGTTTAAAAAGTGTATGTGTGTTTGCATATGCTTTAACAATTCTCATAGGTATTGGTAGCCAAGGCCTGATATTTTAATCATGTGCAAAATGTAATATGAAATGACACGAAAATGTTTGTAAAGGTTCCTACGTGACCAATACCTCTAAAATTGTCACACAGCAAACACTTTCATATAAATGAGCGCAGAGAGAAATGTTAAGGCTATGCTTATCTGAAAATAGCACAAATTGATAAATAAATAACCTCATCAAAACAACAATTGGTGCTAACAGGTGCTGTCTTTTCGCTTATAGCGATTGTCAGTCCAGAGGCCAGGACATGTGTTAATCAGTTCACAGTTAGTGTAATTATTAACCGTTCAGTAGAACACCAACACCTCTCGTAGGTGAAAAACAATAATTCGGTTATATTCTATGTGTAACACACTACAGACCTGCAGCACAGGAACGTACATTGCATTATCATATACCTACCTTGCAAGAGATAGCACCAAATTTTATCAACTGATTTGCATTACCCTATACCTACTTTGTAAGAGGTAGCACTAAATATTATCAACTGATTCAGGTCATGTCGCATAACTTGTAAACTTACATTGCATTACCATATACCTACCTTGCAAGAGATAGCACTAAATTTTATCAACTGATTTGCATTACCCTATACCTATCTTGTAAGAGATGGCACTAAATTTTATCAACTGATTCAGGCCATGTCGCATAACATGTAAACTTAATAATCAGAATAAGTTTCACCTCAGCCACTGTTTTGCAGCTCGTATCAAGATGGCAGCATGCTCTTTAAGGCACGTTTAAGTAAAGCATAAATCCAGGAAAAAATGAGTAAAGCACTCGTTTTGTTAATAACCAGTTGTATTATTCCTCATAAAACAGCACCCAAACTACAGTCCCATAGTGACAATCACATCCATAACACTATTTGCAAAACCAAGCTTTTATCGTTGAAGATACAGTCCGATGCCATGCAGATAACAGATCTTGCACTTCTCGTGAATTTAGAAGTGACTGAATACGGATGAAATGAGCTTAGAAATGATGCAGTTCTAGTCTCCAGATAATATTTCGCTATCTCTTCAAGCCTGCACTACAGCATGTGACTACGCGGAGCCATACCAGTGCGCGGAGTGATACAAAAGCACGACCTAACCAGACTATAGATCAGAGTTCATCAATAAACAATTGGAATGATCGTACCGGTAATACAGTTGTACGTAGAACAAACTATTTAAAACCCTGGCTGCCCATCAAACACAAGTAATTTCATCAGAAAAGCATGCTCCTTTAAATACAGCTCCAGAACTAGACACGTCTTAATACTTCCAGGCACTCTACATGACACACTGTGTAACTAGAAGAGCTTACCTCTATTCGAATAAGCTAACACATGCTATTCTCAGCAGCCACAGCACGCTGCTGGCGGAGGGCCAACCGCTCACCAACGACCAAGTTTCCGACGCAGTAGCTGATCAAAGAGTTTATGAAAGTGTCTGAATAGATACATATTGAAACTACTTAACACAGATAAGATCATATCTCTCGAAAAAGAACAGTAAGTGGTGAAGGAATGAAAGAGGCAGCAAACAGATATCTTTCAACCTACCTTCTTTCTACATAAATTATGTTGAATAGAAACGAATACAAAAACAAATTTCAGCATTCGAACAAACTACCAGTTATTCTGAAGAACCATCGTCACGCCTCCATAACTAGATAATGACAATGAAAGAATGATGATATATGAAAACATGGAAACGAAGGTCCTTGACTTCAATAACCGAGCACAAGTTTATGAATGTAGGGAAGAGCTAGTAGCCGTAACATATGTCGCATTCGAAATAATGTGCTACATCTGACCCTTCTTTAGAACAACTGAGCTACGAGGATTAATACGGACTAACTAGGGACGAGAATCAGCTGTAATCTTCCTGTCTACATTTTTCATAACATCCAGCTTACAATTACAATAATTAAAATTACAGTTACATTAATTTCCCCTCCACCTTCATTCACCTCCCCCCCCCCCCCAAAAAAAAATCCCTTTGCACTCATACAAACACACAATTTACGGAGATTGGTCTGAGTAGGGACTAAATTGTGAGACCTTAGTTTCTCAGGTCGTGTACAATATTCAAATAACTTAAGGAATGCAGCCAATTAACGTCGTCGACAACCGCCGAAATTTCGACAGGAGCACACCTTGCCATTTTCAAGGCAAAACTGCAGCAAGTAAGCACTGCGTAAGCGAATTTAATATCTCGGTTTTCACTGAAATTCCGTAGTGATACACACGCACACACACACACACACACACAACACACGCACTATAACTACTAGCGCCATCACAAGTCAAAGATGACCGACGTCAGAAATAATCGATAGTGTAATTAATAATCAACGCACGGGGTAGCATAAATTTCGCTTCCACTCATTTGTTGTATGGAGCACGTCCACCCAACAGTAATATCACAGCGGCTGAGAGGGTTGCTTTATGTTCACAGAGTTGATCTATACTATATGATCAAAAGTGTCCGGACACCACTAAAAACATACGTCTTTCATATTAGGTGCATTGTGCTGCCACCTACTGCCAGGTACTTCATATCAGCGACATTAGTAGTCATTAGACATCGTGAGAGAGCAGAATAGGGCTCTCTGCGGAACTCACGGACTTCGAACGTGGTCAGGTGATTAGGTGTCACTTGTGTCATACGTCTGTACACGAGGTTTCCACGCTCCTAATCATCCCTAGGTCCACTGTTTCCTATGTGATAGTGAAATGGAAACGTGAATGGACGCGTACAGCACAAAAGCGTATAGGCCGACCTCGTCTGCTGACTGACAGAGACCGCCGACCGTTGAAGAGGGTCGTAATGTGTAAAAGGCAGACATCTATCCAGACCATCACACAGGATTCCCAAACTGCATCAGGATCCACTGCAAGTACTATGACAGTTGGGCGGGAGGTGAGAATACTTGGATTTCATGGTCGAGCGGCTGCTCATAAGCCACACATCACGCCGGTAAATGTCAAACGATGCCTCCCTTGGTGTAAGGAGTGTAAACACTGGACGACTGAACAGTGGAAAAACGTTGTGTGGAGTGACGAATGACGGTATACAATGTGGCGATCTGATGGCAGGGTGTGGGTATGGCGAATGCCCGGGGATGTCATCTGCCGGCGTGTGTAGTGCCAACAGTAAAATTCGGAGGCGGTGGTGTTATGGTGTGGTCGTGTTTCTCATGGAGGGGACTTCCGCCCCTTGTTTTTTGTTTGGCATTATCACAGCAAAGGCCTATATTAATGTTTTAAACACCTTCTTGCTTCCCGCTGTTGAAGAGCAATTCGGGGATTACGATTGCATCGTTCAACACGATCGAGCACCTGTTCATAATGTACGGCCTGTAACGGAGTGGTTACACGATAAAAGCATCCCTGTGATGGACTGTCCTACACAGAGTCCTATAGAACACTTTTGGGATATTTTGGAACGCCGACTTAGTGCCAGGCCTCACCGACCAACATCGATACCTCTCCTCAGTGCTCCACTCCGTGAAGAATGTGCTGCCATTCCCCAAGGAGCCTTGCTGCACCTGACTGAACGTATGCCTACGAGAGTGGAAGCTGCTATCAAGGCTACGGGTGGGCCAACACCATACTGAATTCCAGCATTACCGATGGAGGGCGCCATTAACTCGTAAGTAATTTTCAGCCAGGTGTCCGGATACCTTTGATCATATAGTGTAGATATTTTTAGTTTAACTGCGGACAAGAGCAATCCTGGACAAGGAGGATTACGTTCAAAAGATGCAGTGTTTACTGTTTGATTCAGCGTGTCGCAGGATCGGTGCTGACCCAACAAAAAGAGATGAGAGAAAAAATGAAAACCTCATGAAGGTAAGTTCATGATGACAAGAGACCATCAAGAGTCTCAGTTCTTACTATGCTTTCACCCCCATGGTTATATCAGTTCCTTAAGGTCCACAAGGAAGAGGATCCACTTCGTCCAATTGTGAGTGGTATTAGTGGGCCGACATATCGTGTAGAAAAATTCCTTGCTATCCTGTTGAGCCCTATAGTAGGTCGGTGTAGGCGCCGCGTTAAGAGATAGGCAGATTTCTTAGTCACTTAGAGGAAATACGTTTGAATGACTGATATTCTAGTAAGTTTCGGTGTACCCTCTCTTTTCATTCGTGTTCCTCTGTCTCACTCGTGTCGCTTGAGTGGGGTTATGTTTGGTGCTGAATTCACGAAACTATTTAGACATGTGTTGACTTCCACTTACTTTTTTAGTCATTGACCAGTACTACGAACAGACACATGGAATTGCGATAGCAAGCCGGTTGTCTGCTATTATCGCCAATTTGTTGACGGAAGCTTTCAAGGAACGTGCTGTGGAGTCAACTGCCTTGAAACTTGCGTGTTTTTACAGATCTTGTAGAGGATACTTACGTTGGTTGGCCTTGTGGAATTGAGAATTTGAACGACTTTTTTTAGAGCATCTGAATTCAGTCCACCCGAACATTCGTTTCTCGATGGAGCTGGACAAGGTTGCCTGTCCCCCCTTCCTTGATGTACTGGTCAGGAGGAAGGTGGATGCTACGTTGGGACTTGCTGTTTATGAGAAGCCTACTCACACTGACTTGTATGTGCAGGCTGACAGTTGTCACCATCCGGATCAACTTGAAAGCATACTTCATATCTTGGTTCACAGGGCTCATGTCATCTCGGATCCTGAGAGTTTGTCAGCTGAGTTGGTCAATTTGGAAGTCACATTTCATCAAAAATGGTATAGTGAAAGACAGATTAGACATGCGTTGCCCTGTCTACCAAGCCTGCAGCGGAGATCCTGGCGTTCAATTCCAACTATTGAGATAGTGTTATTAAGGAAGCTGTTGATACTGAACTAGCAAGTAACCTTATAAACAGAGATGGTGGTTATTGTTTAGGTTCTGCTTCGAATCCTCCTTTCTCACTTGGTGTGGTGTACGTACTGTAAGACCTTCGGTACACACACCATCAAATTATTTGACTTGTCGCTCTAACGAAGTAGGCGAGTGTCAGCAATATGTCTCGTGGTCTTATCGTGGCGTGTTTATCTTCTGCCGTTAGGTCAGACGATAGAAATGCCACTTGCACGCTTAGAGTAGCAGATTGGCAGTGACCAACTTTAAACAGAACTTGATTAATTTTCACACACATTTATTAAAATAATAAGAATCATAAACATTACTTAACTTGATTCTGGATGCTATTTACAGTTGACAATCTGAAGTTCCTTTGGTCTTGGTACGTTAATCTTATTCTCACATATCTCTGATACTTGACAAAGTGTCTATACATTTATCTTCACGGCTATGTACAGGAATATGATAATCTTCTTAGGTGCAGACTGAAACTTAACTATAGACTGGTACAGACTAATGCAGACTGGTACAGACTGGTGCAGACAAATGCAGACTGATTAATCGGAGGTCTGTACACTCGTTATAATACCTCGCGCGTTCAGGTATCACTGCGTGAGTGTGATCCGCGAGGAGAAAAGGTTCTACGTTAGCAACAATCTCATTGGCTGCGTTATATATTAATACGCGGATCGGCGGAAGCAGAATTTGGTCCGTCTCTGAGGCAGCGCCATCTCATAGTGCGGAGACGGACGAGCGCTGCGCCTGCGCTGTTGTGCTTAGTGGGGCGCGCTCTAGTGGGAAAATTGTGTACGCGCTGACTACGTGGAACTATGTACACAACACTTGGCAAGAAACAGAAGGACAGAGTTCGTAATACTTCACCCATTGATTATAAATTTCACTATCGATAACTTCTGGTGTCGGTCATTTTTGGTTTGTGAAGGCGCTAGTGTTTACAGTTTGTGTTTGTGTACTGTCTTTACGGAATTTCTATGACCACCAAGGCATTAAATTCGCTAGCTGCAGTTTTGCTTTGAAAATGGCAGGGTGTGCTCCCATCAATATATCGGCGGTTGTCAGCGACGACACTCAGCTGCATTCCGGTAAGTTATTTGAGCAGAGAGTAAACTGCGTTGAAATCCATCCCAAGGATGCTGATTAGGATTAGGGGTTGTTTATCGCCGAGGCTACGTAAGAATTTACATGTCCGTGTAGTTTTGATGGTTCTGCAGAGCCTATTAGTAGCATCCTCACGCTATCGCTAATACCTGTGGTCTGTGACACTGTATTGTCAATCTGAGAGAGAGCAGAACCGATTGGTAGGCTATAAAATGATAAAAACGTGTTTAAAGTACATTTTTGAGACGCATATTTCGTTATAATACTAGGAATAACTATATCCGCCAAATGGATAAATTCACAAGATACTAAGCGTCCATGGGACGTATGATAAATGCAACTGCCAATGTTACTCTTACGTTCCTTTCTACACTTCCGTTACTCATGGTCGATAGAATCAAATACAAAGTATGTGTGCACATTAGACTTACGTAGCGCATTATTGGGCCTCATGGTACTGTGGTACATTTTCGTTAAGTGTGTGCGTGGATGAAGGGGGTCAGCTAAAATGAGTTTTTATAATGTTATAGTTTTCCTGTTCACTCCTTGTTAACTATCGAGATGTTCTATCGGTCATGGTTTTTCGCCATCTGATATCTAACTGCAATAAGAAGTCAGACTGAAACGTTTTCAGTTAGTACAGTTACGTACTTTTGAGCTATGGAGCTCACCCTAGTGCATCGTTGGTTAATGGTCCTGAATGACATGAGAGTGTTTAGTTGCCCTGGGTAGTGCTCCAGTTAACGATATGTATATGAAATAAAACCATTGCGGTTAAAAATACAGTTTTTGTATGTTTCCACAACCAGCAGCTTCTGTTTCATAAAATTATAGGTTGCTCTTGAAATAAATGTAAGGAGAGATTGGGTGGGGGAACAGTGCCCACCGACTTAACAGTCTTTTATGTCTCTTTGCGGTCGGAGAGGAAGGCTTTTAGACTCTCGGATTGTGGCACTTCCTGCCGAGCTACTGTGAGTAGAATCGCGTTCTCGAAGTTGACCATGCACTGGGTAGATATCCACCTCACGAAATGAGACTATTTACACCTCCTGAAAATGCCGGTGACCTTTGTATTAGATTAGATTTTATAAGTCACTGTTTTCGGTTACATGTTATCTCATTAAAATTTGCAGAATTTGTGCCTACGTGTCGCGTTACTAATGTTTAGATCTGATGATAGCTGTAGAAGCCGTCACCAGATATAAATTCTAATAAAGTAATTCGTGAGCAGAAAGACTTTTGTGATCTAATTAGGTGTGTGCCCATTAGAACAGTTCGTGATGTGAAGGACGCTCCATGCTGTCATTGCAAAGAAACTTGCAGAGACTACTGCTTATCAGGTGTAAAACGAAGCATATTGCTATAGACAAATGCTTAATTAAACGCAGTTGGCTGCCAAGAAAACAATACGTGAAGCCTTCGATGACTGCCGTAGCAGAATACTATCGAAAGACTTCTCACAAAGCCCAAAGGAGTTCTGGTCGTTTGTGAAGGCTGCTAATGGCACCAAAGGTAGTGTCTAGTCACTCACAGGCGTGACAACAACTGAAATTGAGGGTAGAAAAGCAAACGCAAAAATGCTCAACTCCGTTTATTTACAAAGCAAAACCCAAGGTTATTTCCGCGTTTTAATACTCATACCACTGATAAGATGAATGAAACAAATATTAGTGAAAAATTTGGGAATTTGTGGTAAAGTCTTATGGGACCAAACTGTTGAGGTCGTCGGTCCCTAGGCTTACACATTACTACCTAATCTAACTTTAACTTACGCTGTGGACAACACACACACACCCATGCCCGAGGGAGGACTCGAACCTCCGACAGTGGGAGTCGCGCGAACCGTGACAGAACGCCTCAGGCCGAAATATTAGTGCCAGTGTCGTTTAGAGACAGTAGTAAACGCTAAAATTTAATAAAACTCCAGGGTCCCATGGAACCCCTATCATGTTCCATGAGGAATTTGAGGCTGATCTAACATTTCTTTTAATAATAAAATACCGTACATCATTCGGTTCCCAGTAGTTTGAAGAACGCACAACTCACACCCGTGTAGCAGGAGCAGCAGTACAGCAGAAATGATCCAGAAAATTAACGTCGAATTTCCTTGATGTCAGGTTTTTGCAGAATCCATATCGTGTTCTGACCTTAAACGTTATGAAGTATCTCCAACATATTGCCATCCAGCATGGATTTCGAAACATCGATCGTGCAAAATCCAACATGCGTCTTTCGTATAAGACATCCTGAAAGCAACGGACAAAGGTAGTCAGCAAGGTACAGTATTTTTTGACTTCTTAAAAACCTTTGACTCAGTACTAAATCCACGCTTTTTATCGAAAGTACTACTGTATGAATTGCCAAGCGAAATTTGTGACTGGATTTAAGAATCTTTCGGTTGGGAGGGCGCAGCATGGTATTTAGGATGGAGAATCAGCGACATAAGCAAATGTAATTTCAGGTGTGCGCCAGGAAAAGTGTGTTGGAATCCTTACTGTTCATATTATCTTGTAGTTAATACTAATAGTAATTTCATATTGTTCACCGATGAAGCGGTTATCTACAATCAAGTACTGCTGTCAAAAGCTCCGCAAATGTTTAGTTATATTGTTAGTTTAAATTTTAGATGTCCAGAAACGTTAAATTGTGCTCTTCACGAAATGAGGAGACTTAGTACCCTATAAATATATCAGTGAGCGTAATTGGAAATTATCAGTTCAGAGAGAAACCTGCGTTTAACACTTTGAAGGACGTGAAACGGAACTCTCAGGTAGGCACAAGCGTAAGTAAATTAGGTGGCAGGCTTCGGTTAGTTGGTAGAATATTAGGGAAATGCAATTAGTGTACACTAACGGAAAAAATACGACACCATCGAGGTAAAGGTCATTTTAGTGACAAGTGAGGTGACAGCTAACTCATCATTGTAGCGGTATGTGAAGACAAATTCAGACTAAATGAAACACATATATCACAGTAGAGGCTGCCCAGATAGTGGCAATAATACAGAAATGGTCAACCTCTGGCGGCAACACAGACCAATATACTTCCACGCATATCATCAGAAAGGTTCTGAATGGCATCCTGCGACAGATTGACCCAAGGATCTTGCTACAGTTCGGCGATGGTTCTTGCAGACCCTGGAGACGAGTAAGTTCCCGTTTCATCATGTACTGCACGTATCCAGTTATCAAGAGTGATCTTGCTGGCCAGGACAGTAATTGTACTCCACGAAGTGTACGTTGCGTCGCTGCAGCTGTATGTGGATGTGCGTTGCCCTGCTGAAAAAGTACATTCTTTCCTGCGGAAGAAATAGTAGTAGAACGCGGATAACAGCCTATGCAGTGTTGCGGGCGCTGGTGTCGTTACCCTGCAGAAACACCAACTCAGCTCGTGGTCGTGCGGTAGCGTTCTCGCTTCCCGCGCCCGGGTTCCCGGGTTCGATTCCCGGTGGGGTCAGGGATTTTCTCTGCCTCGTGATGACTGGGTGTTATATGATGTCCTTAGGTTAGTTAGGTTTAAGCAATTCTAAGTTCTAGGGGACTGATGACCATAGATGTTAAGTCCAATAGTGCTCAGAGCCATTTGAACCATCTGAACACCAACTCAGACAGCGAGTTGTAACTAAATGCCCCCACACCATGAAGCTTGAGACTGGACCCGTGTGTCGTAAGTGAATGCGCTCTGGAACAGGCAGCTCACCAAGTCTTCGCTATACACGTGTACGTCCATCATCAGCAAACAGACATAACTTTCATCACTGAAGACAACAGAACTCCATTCCACTCTCCAGCCGGCTCTTTCACGGTACCAAGGAAGCCATGCTTGGTGGTGTCGTCGTGTAGGCCCTTCCTTGGCCAGGGACACAAATGATCTTAATCCTGTTGTGCGAAGATGGTTACCTATTATCCTTGACGCCCGGGATTTGTCTCTGGATGATGTTCGGTCGGTCATCGCTGCTAGCAATATGCATCGATTTTTACTTGAGTCTGTATTCCGTGGACGTCCAGAATATGGACTAAGCGTGTGTAAATGTTTCACAGATCACTACTCAAAGCAACGGTACACCTTGATACGTTGTGCCCAGCAGGTGCAGCAGTCCATCAAAAGTTCAGTGGAGCTTCCCGCATACTCACAATGCGACCCCAATCGTATAGCTCTTCGTCACCAAGATTAAATACTGCCGGCCGGTGTGGCCGTCGGTTCTAGGCGCTTCAGTCTGGAACCGCGTGACTGCTACGGTCGCAGGTTCGAATCCTGCCTCGGGCATGGATATGTGTGATGTCCTTAGGATAGTTAGGCTTACGTAGTTTTAGGGGACTGATGACCACAGATCTTAAGTCCCATAGTGCTCAGAGCCATTTGAACCATTTTTTGATTAAATACTCGTAATATGGAGAGTGGTTGTACCGTGAAGTGAATGTTGAAAACATTGTTTTCACCTCCAAACTCAACCCCGGAGAGTCGAAACATACGATGAAGTTGAGGATGGGTTATGGGGCGCTCAACATTGTGGTCATCAGGGCCCATGCAAGTTCCATATCTTTCCATTTTCAATCTCGACAAGAAAAATGGCTCTGAGCACTATGGGACTTAACAGCTATGGTCATCAGTCCCCGAGAACTTAGAACTATTTATACCTAACTAACCTAAGGACATCACACAACACCCGGTCATCACGAGGCAGAGAAAATCCCTGACCCCGCCAGGAATCGAACCCGGGAACCCGGGCGCGGGAAGCGGGAACGCTACCACACGACCACGAGCTGCGGACTCAATCTCGACACTTCCTGTATGACGATGAGATGATGAGGACCACACAAACACCCAGTCCCCGGATAGAGAATCCCCGACCCGGCCGGGAATCGAACCCGGGAGCCCGGTGATCCAGAGACAGCAACGCTAACCACTAGACCACGAGCTACCAACGAGTCGAAACAGAAGGAGCAAAAACGGGCCTCACAGTGCCGGCTGATCGTCAATGATCGGTGCAACACTACAGCCCCCCAGAACATGGTTAACTATTATAACCTTCTATGACTGCAAGCAGCCCTGGAGATTTTTGCTTTTTTTCGGCAGTGTACAACGAAGATTGCTTACAAATCACTCGTGTAGCACATCCTAGAATAATGCTGAAGTGTGTGCGAACCATACCAAATAGAACAGAAAGGGGATAGTGAAGGTATAGGAATGAACGACAGCACGAATGGTCACAGGTTCGGTTGACTGTCACGAAGATGCTGAAAAACTGAACTGACAGGTTCTGAAAGATAGACGTAAAGTACTCCGAGAAATTCTGCTTAAAATGATGTGTCTAGGCCATTTATTACAACCCCACATCTCGATTTTTAGGGTAAGAGAAAAGATGATTAGACTAATTTACATTTCTCACAGATTATAATGTCAACGCCAGTATTTTGTGTCACCAGTGTATGGGACAGTGCTTGAGATTTATGAAGTAATGAATATTTTTTCCAGAAATGACTTTTCAGCCTATATGTGAGAACTGAGAAAAGACTTATTATTGTGTTATGACTTATTCTTATATTGTGAAATAACGACAATAGGTTTTATTACTTTTATAACCAGTTTTCCACAAAGGATAATCATGTTAACAAAAGAGAATACCATGAAAGGAATGTATAGGCATTGTACTGTCCCTGAAACTTTTCTTTCTTCTGTTGTTCTCTATGATGTATGAAGCAGATGAGATCGAGGATACACTGAGGTCTGTTCTTTTAAATACTGTTATCAAAAGAAAACTACAACGTACAATTTACTAAATGGAATTCTAGTGTACGGACTTTTATTTGTAACTAGATAACCAACTACGAATGGTTTAAGTTTTGTGTCCGCAGCAGTCCAGACTGTGCTTTGTCTGCCGCCATTACATGAGCGTATGGAGCGTGGATTTCAAACTGCAGAAGTAATCAGACATTAATTCTTTCGATCAATATTACACTATTTGATCTCCGAGGGTAAGAACCCAGAGAAACTAACACGCAGTTGAACAAAGTTAGATTTTACATAAATAAAATAATTTTTATGGCTGGTGCGTAAGATTAATTTTTCTCAGAATAATTTATTAATGACTTTAAATAAAAATATTTACGACATCATTGTTGTTATGGATAGGGGTTGTGGTGTCATAGATTAAATATTTGGTGCATGCATTTTAATGTCAAGTATTGAATTATTGAAACAGCATTTCAGTATTTATTTGTAGTGATAATGTATGACAAAATATGATTCTTGAGTTTCTCCTGGCGTATTTGATAATCAAAATATCCACGAGTGTACTGCCGGTCTACAGTGTCCAACGGACACAATATTTCGGCGATCATGCATGTCGGCATCATCAGGTAAACTGACGGACTGAGCTCCTGTGAACGTGCCGGCACGGAGATCCGTACGCTATGGCTGCTCGGGGGGAACTGAATTCGGTCGCGGCGGCGGACGATTTAAATACCCTCCGCCCGCGGCGCGCTCCATCCGCCGTCCGCGCCCCGCGCCACGGTCGCGCGGTGGAACAGATTGCGACGGCGTCTGAGATGACGCCGGTGTGACCTGGCTCTGTCCACCGTGGTCGTCACAACTATACATTTGCTCGATTTACTGTTGATTAACCCAATCACTGGTTCCCAAGCCTTGCTAAGATTATAGCCACAGTCACGGTTTATGAGGTCGTCTTTGGTGCGAATTTCGATGGCCTCTCTAACAACGCTGTCCCAGTATCTCGACGTCTGTACCAGAATCCTCGTGCGTTCATACTCCACAGCGTGATTTTCCGACAAACAATGTTCAGCGACCGCCGACTTGCTCGGATACATCAGTCGAGTGTGCCTCTGGTGTTCACGGCATCGATTCTCGATGGTATGCATCGTCTGACCAATATACGACTTGCCACATTGACACGGAATCTGGTACACTTCGGTCTTCCTCAAACCGAGGTCATCTTTGGCGCTCCCCACCAGTGCATGAATTTTATTCGGAGGACAAAACACAGTTCCGACCCGGTGTTTCTTCAAAATGCGGGCGATTTTCCCCGAGAGTACGCCTGTATATGGAATAAACGCAGTGCCTACCTCCTCCCTCGTGATTTCATCCATCTCCACAGGTTGTGCTGTAGTGGTTGATCGGAGAGCACGTTGAATCTGCCACTCTGAGTACCCATTTTCTCGAAACACAGATCTCAGATGTTCCAATTCCTGGGGTAGACTCTCTGCGTCAGAGATAGTGCGCGCCCTATGTACTAGAGTTTTAAGTACCCCATTCCTCTGTGAAGGGTGGTAGCAGATGTCTGCGTGCAAATACAGATCAGTGTGCGTTGTCTTCCGATACACCACATGACCTTCTCTTCACCAAGACGTCAAGGAAAGGTAATTTACCCTCCGTTTCACTCTCCATAGTGAATTTGATGTTGGGTTGTATGGAGTTTAGATGTGCAAGGAAGTCAAGGAGTTTATCCATACCATGTGGCCAGATGACGAACGTGTCGTCCACGTAACGGAAAAAGCAAGTAGGTTTCCATTCGGATGACGACAGGGCTTCCTCCTCGAAGTTCTCCATGTACAAATTCGCTACCACCGGTGAGAGTGGGCTACCCATGGCGACTCCCTCCGTTTGTTCGTAGTATTCTCCATTAAAAAGAAAATACGTGGAAGTCAAGACATGCCTAAAAAGTTCAGTGGTCTTCTCGTCAAACTTCTGACTAACCAGTTCTAGTGACTCTCGCAGGGGTACCCTCGTAAACAAGGAAAAGACGTCAAAACTCACCATGATATCTGACTCATCCAACCTGAAGCTATCAAGGCGTTTAACTAAATCCACGGAATTACGGATGTGATGAGGGCATTTACCCACATAAGGACTTAATATTCCCGTCAGGTATTTGGCCAACAAATATGCAGGTGCCCTTATGTTGCTGACAATGGGGCGTAATGGTACCCCCTCTTTGTGAACCTTCGGGAGTCCATATAGTCTAGGCGGTACCGGACCTTGGGGTAACAATTTCTTAGCGTCACCCTCCGATAAATCTGCGTCCTTGAGAAGCGACCTCGTCTTGTTCTCCACCTTCTTTGTAGGGTCAACGCTGATCTTCCGGTAGCAATCGTCATTTAGCAGGCTCTGCATCTTATCAGTGTAGTCCTTATGGGAGACAACAACTGTAGCATTGCCTTTGTCAGCCGGTAAGACAACATTTTCAGAGCGCTCCCACAGATCACGAATGGCCGCTCTCTCTTTACTGGTGATATTTGACTTCATCGGCTTGGATTTCGTCAACGCACGACAAGTTTCACGACGTATTTCCTCAGCTGATGCAGGCGGAAGTCGAGTTGAGACCTGTTCAACAGCACTAACAATTTCTGCGACCGGAGTGAATTTGGAGGTGGGAGCGAAGTTGAGACCTTTCTGCAAAACCGAGACCGCATCATCACTGAACACCATGCCACTCAAATTGATGACAGTCTTGCACGGAACCTGCGGAGATGGTTTGCCAAGGAGACGTGAGAACTTAGCTATTTGACGTCCCGTTGCCTTCTTACGGGCGGAATCAACTGCAACCCAGGTGACAGCATCAATCCAATCCCAGGAAGAAGAAGTGAAATTACTAGCCAGTTGCAAACGTAGTTTGAGTAATTCCTGTGAGGTAACTCAAGGCTCCGGCGGGTGAATTGCACTCTCCGCCGCGGGCGGAGGGTATTTAAATCGGCCTCCGCCGCGACCGAGCCCAGTTCCCCCTGAGCAGCCATAGTGTACGGATGTCCGTGCCGGCACGTTCACAGGAGCTCAGTCCGTCAGTTCACCTGATGATGGCGACATGCATGATCGCCGAAATATTGTGCCCGTTGGACACTGTAGACCGGCAGTACACCCGTGGATATTTTGATTATGACAAAATAATTCATTATAGTTGGGTTCAGCACACGTAAGTAAGAATTATCAGAGATTATTTTTTTCTTTCAAATAATACTGCTATTCTTGCTGCTACATTTTCATACGTTTTATGACAGCACTTACACACCACCGCAGTAACTTAAACGAACCAAAAAAACTCATTACAAGAGCCATTTAAGCAATCATTCTTTCAACGCTCCGTACTAGAACGGAACAAGAAGATAGACTAGTAACTGGCACAGTAAGAATTACCCTCTGTCATGCACTTTATTGTATTTTGCAGAGTATGGATGTCAGTGGAGAAGTCTTCCCGAGTCGAACAGAGGTGGTAACATTTGAGACACACGGTATTGCATTCACGGAGGTGACTAGAGTTGTGGTCTGCCAATACTGCGGTTCAGTAGTTTTGATGCAGTACATAAATGATGTAATAAATTGTAGAGTTATCGATAGTATTGGTAGCATTGGTAGGAAAAGGAACATAAGTGATCCTGTAAGACAAAAACTGGAATATTTCCTTTTTTTCGACATAGTTTGAACTGCACATCATTCAGTGTTACTCCATTGTATATATTTTATGTCCTTACAGCATACAAAATTGCATTTTATAAGTAAAATAATTAGTTGATCGCATAACTTATGCACTTTTATGTAATCAAAGCAATTACCTTCGATGCAAGTACAGTTTATATACACAAACGTTAAAAAATATATGTGTTATAGTTATCTTGCACTCAGTAGAATGTTCTTCCTGACGGTCAAGGGCAACAGTGTCGTGTTGTTATAGTTAAATGCGAAATCTGTTTATGAATAATAGAATCATGTTTTATGTAATTTCGACATATTTTTGTTTTGATTTTTTTATTTTATTTTTTATTTTACGTTTTTCTGGCGGTGATAGATCTGTATTTTTAAATTTTTTTTATTTTTACTACAACATCACACTGTTTTACGCTACAAGAAAAAATTTTCCAATAAATCCTAAATTTTACACTGACAGTTACAATTTTCTGCAAATAATCTTTATTTTTAAGTAATAGATGGGAAGATAATAATGAAAAAGAAAACGATCCGTAGCTTATGTTGACCTTTATTCACCCTCACTCAGTTTCGAGGCGGTTCACCGCTTTCCAATTGTATAGGAGCCTACTAAGATACTGATCGCATACGTAAAGAAAGCTCCCATCATGATTTAACGCCCAATGCGTACGAAACACATCTAACGTACGGTAACGTGTACTTGTTTGTGTGTGCGTGTGTGTGTGTGTGACTGTGTGTGTGTGTGTGTGTGTGTGTGTGTGTGTGTGTGTGTGTGTGTGCATGCGTGTGTCTGGAGCTTACCGGCGCTCACCGGTGAGATTATCAGCGCCCGCACGGTAATGCGAGCACAACCTTAACTGACCACAGCTTCTGGGAAAACTGCTGTAGACTGCGCTTACTTATGGTAATCTTCCATAGTCTAAGGTAGTTTTACAACTCCAGAAGTGACAGGATACATTTTCTTCCAACAGGGAAACAGTTCAGAATTTAAGTTTTTATCACTGACACTCTGTAAAATAACTTTTTTTTAATAATATAATCAATATTTGTATATGTGTTTGGAGAGAGAGAGACTGATTTTTGATTGGAATTTTTACTTTAAGTCGTAACTGGTACCTGAATTTTTGGTTGCTGCCTCCTTGAATGATCAGCTTCTGCACCAGTTGTTTACGTATTATAATTTGGAGCAAGTTATTGTTCTTTAAGGTTTAAATACGACTCTGTTTGTTACTTGGCCGTATTGTGGATAGCTTCGAGCCCAAGTTTTCGTAGCTTTTCACACCTGAGGGACCACTGTTGTAAGTAAGAAAGATCAAATAGCAGTTTGCTTTTCGTGGGAAAAGGAGAGTGCTTGACACACAAACTTCCTTCTAACTACACGTCCTGCTACATCAAAATTGGTCACTGGAGTTCAGCACCATACTATTGTACAAGAACATAATCCAATTACTGTAATTAAGAAATTATGAGAGGTTGTTACTTATTGAATGAGAACTATAGAGAATGCATTTGTTTTCCGGTACTTTAGTGAACTTTGTACACTTACAATTCTGTCAATTGATTGATGGCGACAACAATGAAGTTCACCTTCTTTTCCAAAAACAAGACATTTCTATTCTTCACTTCCAGAAAATTTGTATACATAAATGTTTGGCAAGTCTTACACATACTTGACTCGGTTTTTTCACTAAAATATGAATTTTCATTAAATATAACAATACGTTCTAAGCGACGGCCTAGCAACACATCCTCTTTCCACAAGATACAGGTTGACAGTCCTCTTTTTTTTTAATAAAATCAATTGTCTTTTTTTTAGAGTCCATACTCAAAGATTCTCTAATACTATCGTTGCGAGGATTACGCGCTAAAGAGTTTCTTGCTGTCCTGCTGCGCTTCACTTCACTTCAAGTACTTTTTGAATCACATTTACATTTTCGGTATTTACATACATTACTGAGCTTCTCAGAATAAGATCAGACACAAATTAACTAAAGGAAAAAAGCAGTGAGGCACACATAACATTACAACTCCACTACACCATGTTCATTTCAATTTGTCATACACACCTAAATGAGCAAAAAATTTTTTTTCCTTGCTGATACAGCTATTGAGAAGGAAGTGAGGCAGCGGCAAGTGAACCATTCGCAGGCGAGCCGAGCGCTAGCCCCCACCATCGCCCCTACAGGGTCGTAGGGATTCGAAGCCGGGAGCGCCGTTGCGCGGCCTCCGGGTATAAAACGTTTATTGGAGGCGCGGCTTGCGGCGGTCGTAAAAGCCGAGAATCCCCGGCTCTGTAAGATAGGGGGGCTGCGCTGTGCCGGGCTGGGCATCCACCGCCCTGCCTCGCTTCCCGCCGCCGCAGCCACAGCCGCTCCTCGAGTAGTCGCCTTCTGACTTCAATTAAATCTCGGCCCTGCTCACAGGCAGAGCTCACCAGTTAGGAATGTCTGGTCCCCGCATGAGCCACCCTCTGCTGTCTGTCA
Source organism: Schistocerca piceifrons (assembly GCF_021461385.2). NCBI lineage: Eukaryota > Metazoa > Arthropoda > Insecta > Orthoptera > Acrididae > Schistocerca > Schistocerca piceifrons. The sequence goes on from NC_060138.1 coordinate 159,865,991, forward strand.
TTTACATAACGTCAACAGATCCCTCTCAACAACCGGGATACATTCTCCATATCGGAGGCGCAGTAGCTTCAAGACGTTAAGCAGAATCAAGAAATAAAGTCGTATGTCCTCAAGGGCATGCTGCTCACGGCTACAAACAGAACCAACCGTTTTATGACTGTTATTAAGACATCGCTCCTACTTTTTCCACCAATTTCCCCTTTCCTCCATTTTGTATAACTTTTGGATTGTAGCTTGGATAAATTAGAGATTCATTACGTCCAAGCGGGACACTGAGACATAACATGAAATGGAACGAGCTCAGAAGATCAGCTTTAGGGAAGACGAATGACCGACTGCTGTTTATGCGGAAATTTCTGGGAAATTGTAGCGCACAAGTCAGGAGACAGCGCTTAAAACGCTTGCGCGACCTATTCTTGAGTACTGTTCTCTTGTATGGGATCCGCATCACGTCAGATTAAGGGAAAATGCTGAAGATATCCGGGTTATACTGCCTCCAACATTCATGTAGGGTGCGGACTGCAAGGACAAAGTAAGGAAGATTAGGACTTATATTGAGACATTCAGGAAATTGTTTCGTTCCCTCGCTCCATCTGTGAGCGGATCAGCAAAGGGAATGACTCGTTATGGTACAATGTACTCTCACCCATGCACCACACAGCGAATTTTAGATTCCCTGTCGGACTTTTACGCCGACTCTGGCGATCAAAACCTTTTTTGTTTTTATCTTTTTTTTATATTTTAAATTGAGAGCAGATGTGAACAAGTAGTTTAAATACCTGGGAAGAAACGAAAACAACAGTTTGACACCGCACTAAGATAGATGTCGAACACTAGCACTGTCGGCTAAGGATAACAAACAAAATTGGCACTCAGTTTCTTTAGGAAATCACTAGTCTTCAACTCCTCTATTAAAAAGTGCTGCCACTTATGATGTTAACCAATTGTAGGCTTAAAGTAAATTGCCTGAAAAGAAAGTGAAGCACACAGAAGACATGGTAGAATGTCAGTATGTACTTATCAGCGTGTAGATGATTATTGTTGAAGTTCAATGTCACGCATAGAATGGCGATCAGAATGCATTATCGTTGTTCCTGTTTAATATTGTTGCCATTTCTGATAGGATATATAAGGGACGTGGACAGCGTCAGATGTTGAGTGGTTGTTGTGGAGGGCACGAACATGCTGCATGCTAGTGCGGGACAGATTTAGAAAGCATCCTCTTTGGGGATCTCCTTTAGGCAACAGTTAGAGTTGTGAAATATCCAGAGTGGGGGTGTGAAGTAATCTGATGTGACGGTGACCCAATACTGGGCTGCATGGAAACGTGAAGGCTGACACAATCGCCGTCAAAGTTCTGTTGCCCATGTCTGACCACCACAAAGGACGATCGCCAATACACCACGTGTATCGTAACCCCTTCATATATCCGCGTGCCATTCAAGAACAAGTAACGGACTACCTGAAACATCCCACACTATGGTATGGGAATAGCAGCAGTCAGAAAGAGAACTTACCATCCTACGCATAGTTTACCATTATCATCAGAACACAGATGGCTACTTTTGAGTAATACCATGACCGGGAAGCATTAACTACTGATGAATGGCACTGCACTGTACTGCGTTCAGTCACGCACTATCCCAGATCACCATCGGCAAGTACGGCAGTCACATGCAGAAAGGTCCCACTCTTCCAGTTTTTGGATGTGCCCAGCGGTTTTAGTCCTGGTTTCATGGTGTGGGGAGCTATCAGAAATGGGTTGACATTGCGGCTGGTAGTGATTGAGGGAACTCTGAAAGCACAACGATACGTCATTGCATCATGCACCTTCATGTGTTATTTATTGTATGGTCCTGCCAGATGTGGTCTCCTATGTGTGAGTGTAGGATAGAGGGGCGGAGGTGCAATAGTGGTGCCCTGTGGAACACTGAGGTGCTAGCGGACCTCATTCAGTTAAGATAAATTTCTTTCTGAGATATTAAAAATCACTCTGTCTTCTTTCCAGTGCTTACTAGCAGCTGCCATGCTGAGCTCGTGTTGCACTAAGGCACAGCGTAGCACGTCAGTGCCTGGCGAGGAATTTCCACAAACTTTCTCTGGCGTTCTCTGGGGCAGAGCCGCAGCCCGAGGGTCCAGCGGCTGGTGTGCCGCTACAGCCCAGCGCAGCTACGGATGTCAGAGCCTCAGCACTCTCGTCGAGTGAAGCTGCATGCTGTTGTCTGTCGTGGAGAGGGCGTGCAGATGGAATGGGCGACACTGACATGGACATCTCAAGAATCGGTCCCAGCATATAGTCGGTAAGGCGGTATTTGCACTGCCCAGGAGTGGCGGCACGGGCACTGCATTCAAGTAGAACAGCTCGCAGATGGACAGATCGATTTTTCATCCATTAAAAACTGGCCCAATCCTTATCTTCCTTCAGTCACATTTCTGACCAACAGGAGTGCAGCTCTCAGAGTTAAAGTTCCCTTCACAGCTAGAAGGCTCTTGATTCACAGCAGTGAAGTCCAAGGTAGAAGAGGCAGCAGAAACTTGGTGGTATTCAGCAGGGCATCTGTAGCTAGTAAAGCTGACCTTCCATCGGTATCAGTAATGGAGCTGGAGTGGTCTGACTCTGAAAATGAGTAGAAGGAAGGCGAGGGTTTATAGCAGTCAGTGACATGTTTGCTCGGATACGAGTGACCGAATATGCTAACATTTTCTGAGCCATCAGCACTGTATGCTAGCCTGACACTTAACTTCAGGATATAAAATGTGTGATGTTGAGGTAACCAACATCCGATGATCTGTCCCTAATAGATCATGTGTGGGACCAGCTCGGACATCAGATCTGTCTTAAGGCTAGGATCCAGGATATCAAAGACCTGTTATAACAATTGTAGACCAGCATGCCTTAGGGACCTATACCAAAGCTTTATGACTTGTTTGTCAACTGAGTGCAAGGGGGTGCAACGTCATACTGATAAAAGGGCTAATACTGCGGAGGTCCCTGCAAATATCACTCTATTTTGTTATCACTGAAATAACATCATGTACAATCTCAAAATCTGAAGTTTCGGTTTGTTATGTCTTCTTTTTATGAGTGCTTCAAATTTTTTTATCCGGCAGTGAATTTTATGTGCTATACTGAAGTGTTTCTCTGCCTCTGTAGTTGAGTGGTCTGCGTGGTTGACTGACATGCTGGGGACCTATGTTCAATTTGCAGTACTGTCAAGGACTATTCCTTGGTGTTGGTGCTGGAGCTGGGTGTACTCAGCCCCGTGATGCAAGCTGAGGAGCTACTGAGGAAAGTGGCCAACGCCCTCCAGGATCACATGGACCTTAGGCGAGTAGCTGTAGACAGGACAGACACAGTTCTCTCTGCAGTTCTGGATCGACGGCCACGTCATTTACCTTGAATCAGCTTATGGGATTGTCAACAACAAGCTAAGTCTTTATATGGCGTGTGTGACGACGTATGGAGCACCACGGACTGTCAGCCTGCCGGCATTGATGCGGCTTCCCTTGACGCCCCAGCAGGTAGATGAATGCCGAGATTGATGCCGCTCAGTGAGAAGACTGTAATAGGACAGCCCACCACAGCACGTTCTCAGACAAGTCCTGGTTGTGTGTACAACATAAAGATGGATGTATCTGTGTGTGTGTGTTCTGAGGAGAAACATCATTGCCAGACTGCGTTCATCGTAATACAGGACCAACTCCTAGTGCAATGGTGCCGACTGCTACGGGCTGCACAATATGATTATCAATGCTTCGGAATAGCGGTAATTTCAACTGCAGGCACTATATTTCTAACGACTTAAGGCCTGTGGCGATCCATTGTTTTTAAGTCTCTGTAACATTATCTTTCGACAAGATGGACGTATTGTTAGTATACTTATGGGGACTTCAGCCCCAGTTCAAATTTCCTTTGCTAGTCAGCACTGCAGTCACGGTGGTGTAGTAATAGATGGTGGTGAATAAATAAAATGTTCGAGATGGCAGATGTCATGGAATTAAAAAATCAAAGATGGCCCTTGCAGAAAATTGAAAACGGGAGAAGCCACTGTTCGAAAGCAAAAAATGCAAGATGGCAGAATTTAAAAAGAAAAAGAATAAAAAATGAAATCCTAAATATCGTAAATTACAGAGTTGGCACAACTGTGCGTTATAGCACCTCTCTTCAACTCTCATACCCACTTCACCTCCCCTCTTCTCCCTGAACTGCGTAAAATGATACCATACTAAAAAAATACAACCAACTCTGATATCACAATTTACTAAAAATGTTATGTAATATACTGTATTGTCTTGTCAGTAAATTTCATCTCACGTCTGCAGTTTTCATCGAAAACTATATAGCTTCAATATGGAATATGATTACAAAACATACTACCCATAAATAGTTGAAAACTAACGTCCGCCTATGCAATGTAATTAATGAATTAGAAATATGTAGTTGCCAATGATGAGTTCTCCTTTAACTACGACTACTATAATCGGCTAACGAAGAATTGGCAGAAGTTTCAATAAATGAAGAGCTGGAAAATTCAAAATTTGATACAAAAGCAGCTTTACTATATGATCCTATTGCTTGTCATCAGCAGCAGATGTCAGCACTTGTAAAAGTTCATAGTCTGTTTACCGATCTTACAGGTTGCAAGGCAGAACAAACACGCAAATTAATTGTTCTCCACCTCTAAATTCCTGTATGGTGCGCTTCAGGTGTCGTAATATTCCTTCAATGTGTAAAGGTATGCAATCATTTGTCAGCGACAAATTATTCTTTACTTCAAGTGTCACGTTCCTATATTCCATAGACACGCTGTCAAGAACTATCTCGATACTAGAAGTATTTGCTCTGAACAGGACCTCCTCCAGATCTGTCATTCATTTAAAACATGGTCATGTGTTGCCAGAGGCAGGTAAGCTTCTGCTCCACAGCTACATAGAGTTGATGCTGCCCGGTAGTCTGGAAGCTTAGTTCAGTTCGACATGGTATAAATTTTAATATATTCATGAACAATTCCTGACTGTGGTATCGTTGCAAGATAGTCTTTCGAATCTCGAAAATATGTCCGTGGGCTGTTGTCTCAAGAAAATTACTTAAGAGGAAAGATTTAACCTTAGTAAGCATTTGGTTCTTATTTTGCAAGAGGACTAATAATGAAGCCATTCAGTGCCCTGAAACCAATACCACCTTCATCACCATAACTGTCATTATAATCATCGGTATCATCATACGTGTTAGTGCCATTGATGCTGCCAGAGATGGCAGCTGTGTGTATTAAATATTGGATCCTCTGCGATCCCAAATCACGTAGCAATTTAACCGCGTTTTCTTCCTACTATAGTGCATGCAGACAATAACTAAAATTTCGTTTCTCACTTTTCTTCTTTGTGTAGCAGTTGTAATGCCAGTAGCGCAATATTTATCAAAAACTGAAGCTAAGTATAATAATGTTTGTTTGTCGGAAAACATTATCAAGCACGCCACGGGTGTTTCAGTGCATTATTACAAAGAAAATCTTCGTGTAGAAGCTTCGTTGTAGACTATAGATTCCCAACTTTTCTTTGCCTATCACCCCCTGATATTAAAGAAAAAAAAAATACTCGCTGACCCCTTTACCGAAGAAATACACTGAGACTCTTTACCTTCAAGTAAATAAGATAATAGTTTTACAGCTTTTTCCAGTCACAGCTCATGTCTACCTGCAGTGATTCAATGGCTTTCGTCTTAGGTGAAGGAAAAATGTCAGATTTTCATACTTTGTTAAAAGGTGTTAACAGTAACTGTTTGATATTCGAAAGGCCGCCCGGTGTGGTCGAGCGGTTCTAGGCGCTTCAGTCTGGAACTGCGTGACCGCTACGGTCGCAGGTTCGAATCCTGCTTCGAGCATGGATGTGTGTGGTGTGCTTAGGTTAGTTAGGTTGAAGTAGTTCTAAGTTCTAGGGGACTGATGACCTCAGATGTTAAGTCCCATAGTGCTCCGTGCCATTTGAACCATCCGATATTCGAAAATGATTAACAAATACATATTACAGTGACATTAATTTTACGATACTTCACCAAATATTTGTAATCACCAATCTGCAATCCTATCGCTCGACTGCTGACTGCGTATCTCTTCTCTTTGTTAGTAATTTACTGGTTGCACTAACTCTCTTTCGGCTACTTATGATGGTGAGAATGCAGTGAAAAATTTCTTTCCAGCAACGCGTAACATTATATGTAATGTACGTAACTTTGAAGCCAAATGTCTTGATTTCCCTTTTTCAGTTTCATCTCCAGCACTTCATTTATTGAAACTTCTGTCAATTCTTCGTTAGCCGATTATCCTGGTGTTTTTGAGCTTGAGAAAAGTATAGTACCCACTCAACAATGATCATATTATGGACATCCTGAGATCTATATCAAAAATCCTGTTTAAGTGCTTCCAAATGCCGGCAATGTACCACAATGTCACAATCATTTACGAGGTGTGGCTAGAAAAAAACCGGACTAGTACTGGTGAAACAATAATACGAATGCAATAAGGCTGAAAGTCGCGTGGCCTGTGAATTGACTCTCGCTCCGCCTACTGCTCGAGTTTCATCTGCCTCCTGCACTCAGTCTGCCCGTGGCGTCTGTTTTAAGTAGATGACGTTTTGTCTGTGCGTCGGAAAATGTTGAGTGTACAGAAAGAACAGCGTGTTAACATCAAATTTTGTTTCAAACTAGGAAAATCTGCAAGTGAAACGTTTGTAATGTTACAACAAGTGTACGGCGATGATTGTTTATCGCGAACACAAGTGTTTGAGTGGTTTAAACGATTTAAAGATGGCCGCGAAGACACCAGTGATGACACTCGCACTGGCAGACCATTGTCAGCAAAAACTGATGCAAACATTGAAAAAATCGGTAAACTTGTTCGACAAGATCGCCGTTTAACAATCAGAGCAGTGTCTGAGTTAACAGGAGTTGACAAGGAAAGTGTTAGGCAGATTCTTCATGAAAGTTTCAACATGAACAAAGTGTGTTCAAAAATGGTTCCAAAGTGTCTCACAATTGAACAGAAGGAACGCCGAAGAATGATTTGTTCTGACATCCTGGAAAACATTGAAAGTGATCCCACCTTCTTACAAAATGTTATTACTTGCGATGAATCGTTGTTTTTTACTTACGATGCCGAAACTAAACGCCAATCGATGCATTGGAAAACTCCTGGTTCTCCACGACAAAAAAAAGCACGAATGGCAAAATCGAAATTCAAGGCAATGATGATTGTTTTTTTTTTTACATCAAAGGGATTGTGCACATTGATTGGGTACCAGAGGGACAAACAGTGAATCAGCATTACTACATTAGCGTCCTGGCTACCCTACGTGAGCGAGTATGGAGAAAACGGAACGATTTGTGGAGAAAAAAGTCATGGATCCTTCACCAAGACAATGCCCTAGCTCACAGTGCGTTGTCAGTGAAAACGTTTTTGGCAAAACACAACATTCCCATCTTAGATCATCCACCCTACTCACCTGATTTGGCCCCCTGTGACTTTTTTCTTTTCCCTAAAGTCAAGTCAGCTTTGAAAGGAACTAGATTTGAGACTGTTGAAGCAGTAAAAGAAAAAGCGACGGAAGTAATGTATGGACTTACCGAAAATGATCTGCAGCATTGCTATGAACAGTGGAAAATTCGTATGGAGCGGTGTAGAGACCGAGGAGGAGAGTACACTGAAGGAGATAACATGAAATTGTAAATAATTGTAAATAAATGTTTTTTCCAGCATCAGTGCGGTTTTTTTCTAGCCGCACCTCGTATGTCCACGTAGGAAAGATTTGTAAAAACGATATACCTGCCTCCCAACTGAACTTTGTTTCTACGAGGCAAGTCTTCGAATGAACTCTGGAATAGGTGCTTCTCCTTTGACCAAGTTCGAATCATCTCCTTTTAGCAGTAGATTCATTTCGTTAAATTTATTATATCTACCTGTTAATTAAGCGATTTCAGCCTAAAATTTCAATACATACCTCCATAGGGAATCGCCTTTGTTTTCAGAAAGCGACATAAGTGAATCAAAGAGGTCATACAATCCTTCAAGGCAAGTACCCTTTGATAACCAATGAACTTCTGTGGACAACGTTAAACGATTGTAATTTTCCTTATCTGATACTATCGCCCATCCAATTTTCCATGGACGAGGAACGCTGTCTTAGATCGCTTCAACTTTCACCACTGCTACAGACTATCATTTCCCGTCCGTAGTATCACCTAATGCTTTCCGGTTTAACTAGTCTCTGTCAGTTTGCCGCGTACTATTGGACTCTTTGAGGAAATAATAAAACTCAGCCCAGATCCAACAGATGAGAAGAATTTAGTCACAAGTTAAGATATTTCTGCTAGAGACACACAACCAAATTACGAAATATGTGCAGACGTTTATTTTCATTTTGTTTTCAGTCTTAAAAAGCCGTAAAGAGATGGCGAGGTAGTTTCCACGCAATGAGGTATTATAATTTCAAATTTTCAATTCAAGCATAAAGCTTTGATGGAATGACAACGTTTTATTTATTATATGAAAGACTACAACATAGTATCGTTGCACACAATCCTGCAGTTAACTAAATCTCTATGAAACTCTTTAGTGTAACGTATTGCCGGTATCTATTGTTTACCAGGTATATGTTGATGTACGATTTATACATACACTGTCTCACAAAGAAAAATAGATCAGGAAACGAAATGAAACTTAACGAATTAAGAAGGTGTGTGAAGTTATTTCAGTGTATACAAAATCGAGTCAAATGTATAACGAATTTGGCAGTATGAGCCCACGTGGCAGTATGATGTTACACCCCTCTGGCATTGTGCCTGCAACGATTCATCTGGGGAGAGTACCATACGTCCGTTGAATCCTCTCCTGCGGAAAGGTGGCCCGCACCTGTTGTGATGCCTCCTTCATATTCTGGATACTGCTACTGGAATAGAGATGAAGTCCGGGTTAGACCCATTGGACCCCACTTATGTTATATCGGGAACAGAGCTGGAGATCTTCCTAGCAACGGGAGTATCTCAACATCGCGCACATAGCTCATAGTCATGTATGGATGACCGTTGTCCTGTTGAAGAACGGCACCACGACACAATGGCATGGGAGGCAACACATGAGGATGTAAGGTGTCCATCACGTACCTTTCTGTTATCAGAGTTCCATCAATCATTACCAGCCGTGACTTGAACTCATACTTGCTGGTTCGCCACATCATTACGTTAGGAACAACATCAGTGTGTCTCTCCAAAGTATAGGAAGAATACTTCTCCCGAGGTCCGCCACTATTCTCGACAACGATACTTATCTGGAATAGTGAACAACCGCTATCCATCACTAAACACATTACAAAGACATTAATTAGCAGGCAATGCTTTCCGGTCTTGGCACCACGCTACATGTAACCATTTCTGTTGTGATGTTAACGTCAGGGTTCGCATGGAACGATAATTCCCTACTCTGACTGCTGCTAGTCTTCAACCATTGACGCGGGATGACACAGAATGTTTCAAGGAGGCCATTACTCGTTCTCGGACGCCAGGCGCACATGGGAAAGAGTCATTATGTGCTTGGTGCGAAGTCCGTCTGTTCTCCCTTGTGATGGTGGGACGCGGTCGACCGAAACCTTGACGATGAGTAGGGCAGCTCCCACACTCCCATGTTGCTCAAAACCGGCCGACTTTCACATAAAGGTGCCCCACATATTTGAATAATGCACGATTCATCTGGACAAAAGAAAACCTCTACCTCACACGAGTGCAGGGTGTCTCTTTGTCCCTCACAGTGATTAATCAACATCTGACGCTGTTTACGTCCCTTACATGCCCTGTCAGGTACATCAGTAACACTAAACACGAAAAACAATAATCCACTTTGGTGGTCGTTTGTATATACTGGTTGTTCAGCTTGAAACGTCCCCTTAGAAAAATTATACATGACTGTCCTTAAACTGACACACAATATTTTTAGCGCAACGCAATCTGATTTTCAAAAATCCCTACAAAAGAATGGCCCTGACTAACATTAACCTATACGTTTCACAAATCACTTACCTCACAAAAATCTTCGTTACTCGAACTACTGCAATACAGCGAGCGCCACTACTGCCAGCTAAATAAAAGATTCAAACTACTGAAGGCACTAACTACTGATAGGCATAGTTAGCAAATGAAAGATTTTGATAGAGAACAGTGTATTTACCTCAATAGTGTTCAAAAGTCATAATGTATATAGCAGTTCATGACATCCAGTCTTACAAATTTCAAAACTCCGTCATCTCTCTCCCCACATCCACCACTGCTGGCGGCTCACCTCCAACTGCTCAACGCTTCGCGCTGTTAACAGCCAACAGCCCAACACTACAATGGCAGACAACAATGCAAACTAGCCACAGACTGCACACAGCACAGCCAGTGATTTTCATACAGAGCGCAACGTGGCGTTACCAATATAAAAATCTAAACAGTCTACTTACAAGCTGTCTTAATAAATCAGTTTCCACATAATATTTGATGCAGTAGCGATTAGGTCAATCGTCAGAATAGAGCGCGTGTATGTGAATCTCTGTTCCGTCTATAACCAGTCATTGCAGAAAGATAGTTTTTGAGCGGATTATGAATGTAGGAACCTTATATGAATATACATAGATTTTAGATCAGAGATATCTCCTGATATGCAAATTACAAAGCTTGTTTCCTGTTTTCCGTAAATACATTAGTACTGTATAACAGATAACACTATCTAACACTACACAAATATTTAACTTTGTCACAAGCAAATTTAAACACTGAACGAAGAGTTATGCATGTTGATCCGTTTTTCAGATACAGTTATGTACAGTTCCGTATTGCACTTCAGCAGGTGTCTGCCTCTTCAGTCTATGACTAAGCATTTAGATACAGTTGTGCCCTTTATACTGTAGTAGATGTCAAATTACTTATGATCACTGTAATGATTCTTAATACTTCATCAGTAAGTGGGAATTGCACCTGGGAGTGGCCGATGGCCAGTTGCACCACAAATTGTTGACGATATTACTGTTGGTGATACTGCTGGACTCGTTGTGCTATCTTCAAGCAGTGCACGAGCTGTGTCGCGGCAGTTGAACACTCTGCGTTCCACCTTAGCTTCGGACAGCAGAAGAGCAGTCTCTCGTGTGGTTACAGGCTGCTGTGGATGAAGGTGGTCGCCACGCTGAGCAACGTCTGTAATGTACAAGGTAAATATGATCCGCGATTAACAAATTTTATCCTGTCATGTGGAAATTAAAATGAGTTTGTTTCGATGGTTTATTCGTCATTCCTCTTCGGCATCTCCTTACAAATGATTCCACAAACGTTCACTGTCCTATGATCACTCATTGTCCATGGGGGAATTTCAAGTCGAAAATTATAAAAAGATAGAGAACCAAAGAAAAACACGGTAGCATAGTTTTACGCAAGAAAGAAATGCATTCTGGACAGTCGTGTGAATTCACAGATCTAAGTGATTCATCGCTGTCGTTATGTACTTGTGAAACACCGTGCAGGGTTTAGCTACCCAATCCAGACAGCATCCCATAGCAAGACACTGTTCTGCATTTGTCACTTCAAGATGAAATGCAGTCCTGTCAGAAAAGTTAGTGTCTAACATTCAGAGGGCCAGGATACGAATAAACAAAGACGGACCAACTTCGTGAAAAGGATAAAAGATTGGTGTACAGGACCAAGTCAGACAACTGCATGATCCTTGAGCGTATTCGAACCTCAAACATTAAGAATTTACTGCAGGAAAAGAAAGAAAAAATTTTTACAATATATTTTGCAAAGAAAAGTTGCAAGTGGAAGGAACTTGATATTGTGCCACATTGTCAACTACAAATCATCAGCTAATCATATGGAGCATCCCTGCAAATATGTGACTCGTTCGAAGAATATTTCATCAAGAGAACCTAGTGCGTTGTACTGGATAACGAATGTTTCACAGAAACTAAAGGAATTTAGGCTGTACTTCAACGAAGCATATCAGGACCTATAATGTTCTCCATGTACACTAAACGAGCTCTTCGCCAGCCCATGAAGTACCAAGGGATGTTGGGGTCGCCGTGTCATCCTCTGCCTTAAAAGCGCCATGCGGATGCAATATGGAGGGGCATGTGGCCAGAACATCGCTCTGCCGGCCGTTTTGTATACTATCCACTCTGCTCGATCAAGTAGCTTCTTAGATGGCATCGCGAAGCTGAATACCCCCGCACCAGTCCCCCCGCCAAGCATAAACCCTTCAGAGCGCCGGGAATCGAAGTTTTTCTTCTCTGCCGCGACTGTCACTGAACTTAACTCACACTCTCAGAAAACCCCATAAAAATTAGAATCTGTTGGTTACATGAAGTCCATCTCTCGCGAAAAAATCCAAATGTGACAACTACGCATATTGTTCAGAGCCTAAGTCCAACTACGTATTTGTACAAATTTAGAAGTTAAGCTACGAAACGATCCGCTCAAAATCAGAGGTCTACTGCCTGTCTCACACTGAAGATTTACTAAATCCGAGGCCAGCCATCTGCTGCCACCTACAATATGCTGCTCCAAGCCCAAAAACGTCTGGACCAGGAAGTGCTGGACGCACTGCCACAAATAGGCCATGTCCCTCTCCGCTACCTACTCCCACTGACGTCCATCAATCGAATAGCGCAAAATTTAGAAACAAGTCATTTGTTCGAATTTAGACAGTAAACACATCAACACATTATGATTATTGTACAGTACTGGCCATTAAAATTGCTACACCAAGAACAAATGCAGATGATAAACGGGTATTCATTGGACAAATATATTATACTACAAGTGACATGTGATTACATTTTCACGCAATTTGGGTGCACAGATCCTGAGAAACAACCACCTCTGGCCGTAATAACGGCCTTGATACGCCTGGGTATTGAATCAAACAGAGCTTGGATGGCGTGTACAGGTGCAGCTGCCCATGCAGCTTCAACACGAGGCCACAGTTCATCAAGAGCAGTGACTGGCGTATTGTGACGAGCCAGTTGCTTGGACACCATTGACCGGACTTTTCAATGGGTGAAAGATCTGGAGAAAGTGCTGGCCATGGCAGCAGTCGAACATTTTCTGTATCCAGACAGGCCCGTACAAGACCTGCACCATGCGGTCGTGCATTATCCTGCTGAAATGTAGGGTTTCGCAGGGATTGAGTGAACGGTAGAGCCACGAATCGTAACACATTTGAAATGTAACGTCCTCTGTTCAAAGTGCCGTCAATGAGAACAAGAGGTGACCGAGACGTGTAACCAATGGCACCCCATACCATCACGCCGGGTGATACGAAAGTATGGCGATGACGAATACACGCTTCCAATGTGCGTTCACCACGATGTCACCGAACACGGATGTGACCATCATGATACTGTAAAAAGAACCTGGATTCATCCGAAAAAATGACGTTTTCCCATTCGTGCATCCAGGTTCGTCGTTGAGTACACCATCGCAGGCGCTCCTGTTTGTGATGCAGCGTCAAGGGTAACCGCAGCCATGGTTTCCGAGCTGATAGTCCATGTTGCTGCAAACGTCGTCGAACTGTTCGTGCAGATGGTTGTTGTCTTGCAGACGTCCCCATCTGTTGACTCAGGGATCGAGACGTGGCTGCGCGATCCGTTACAGCCATGCGGTTAAGATCCTTGTCATCTCGACTGCTAGTGATAAGAGGCCGTTGGGATCCATCACGGCCTTCCATATTACCCTCCTGAACCCACCGATTCCATATTCTGCTAACATTAATTGGATCTCGACCAACGCGAGCAGCAATGTGTCGATACGTTAAACCGCAATCGCGATTGGTTACAATCCGACCTTTATCAAAGTCGGAAATGAGATGGTACGCATTTCTCCTCCTTACACGAGGCATCACATCAACGTTTCACTAGGCAACGCCGGTCAATTGCTATTTGTGTTTGAGAAATCGGTTGTAAACTTTCCTCATGTCAGCACGTTGTAGGTGTCGCCAGCGGCGCCAACCTTGTGTGAATGCTCTGAAAAGCTAATCATTTGCATATCACTGCATCTCCTTCCTGTCGGTTAAATTTCGCGTCTGTATCACGTCATATTCATGGTGTAGGTATCTTAATGGCCAGTAATGTATATTTTTTCACGCCAGATATTTCTACATTTGCTGTTTATCAACCACAAAATTTGTAAATCTATTAATCTGTCAAAAATACAATGTACAAAGAACGTATCTAAATATTATTATACTGATCAATACGGTGTGTCATTATAAATCAGTTTTTTATGCTCTTTTCAAATTATCTTTATGCTCGAGGGTGGTATGAGGTGCTATCTGCGTTAATAAGACGGTAGAGGAGACGATATGTGTTATATTCGTTAAATAGTTGATTAACTGGTCACATACTATATATTTGGAAGAAGACAATAATAGTGTGTCATTCGAGGGGTGCTGTAGCAGCGTCATCGTCGGAACGCAGTTTTACGAGGCCAGGACTCTAGGGATGATGATGTTTGGTTTGTCATCAGCGCCCGTATAAAGTCCCAATTTTTACACAGTCAAATTTTTTACTCAATTAAATATAGCCACTGTCACGAATGACGATGATGAAACGAGAAGAACAACACAAACACGCAATCCCCGGGCAGAGAAAATCCCCAACCCGGGCGGGAATCGAACCCGGGACCCCCTGATCCAGAGGCAGCAATGCTAACCACTAGGCCAAGAGCTGCGGACCCAGATTGTAGGGGAAACTCTCGTGATTAACGGTTGGTTCGAGATAATCAATCGGACTGTGATGCCATAACGTCCATTAGATGCTGATTTGATATGCATGATGGATTTTTAGCCGGCCAGCGCGGCCGAGCAGTTCTAGGCGCTGCAATCTGGAACGGCGCGACCGCTACGGTCGCAGATTCGAATCCTGCCTCTGGAATGGATGTGTGTGATGTCCTTAGGTTAGTTAGGTTTAAGTTCTTCTAAGTCTAGGGGACTGATGACCTCAGCTGTTAAGTCCCATAGTGTTCAGAGGCATTTGAACCATTTGACTTTTTTTGTGCTAGCATTAACATGTTGAAGTCAGAATTTTTCCTCGTTACTGCTTGTTTTCATGAAATAATCAGTAGGTCTATATTTTTTTGGCAATTCGATTTCGGTTCCCGGAAAAAGGAAGCAATGGATTAGTTCCTTAATCAAGACAATGGAATCAGCTGCTGCTCTTACTTAGCCTATAGCAGGAGCCCGCAGGTCTCTCGATAGGCCAGGTGGTCTTTTTATGTTACCCGGAAATGTATAGGCGTGCCTGATTTCATCATTTTTCGTAGATTTATTGATTCTGTTCTGTTGTTGCTTCTAGGAAATGTGATTTTGAGGAATGGGATGTAGTTTGTATAACCGGTAAGAAGGAACTGTTTAAGTTCATTCACTACCAAATGTTCAAGTTTCCTTCACACTTTTCCGGTCTTTTGCGGAGCATATTTGTCATATAGTCAAGTGAATTTGTCAATAGAATGTGGTACAGCCTTCGTCTGCCGAAACTCAGTGAGGCGACATGGAACTGACGTAGCCTACAGTTAGCGCTGCCTGCTCAGTGCTCAGTGCGGCCTGGACGAAACAGTGATTCGTGTGTGAACTGTTGGACGACTGCTGTCGGAATCTGTAAGATGGCCTTTGATGTACTGAAATCACAAACGGCTGGAAAATGCCAGATTGTTTCATCGATTCTGAAGGACATGCATGCACAGGCATGCTGTAGGTCAAGCTGCGCAAACGTTGTCGTTTGTTACTGACTGCGATCATTGTTAGACTGGAGACTAATGGGGCTACCGATTAAATTCATTACTGTTATACGGCTGTTTTGAGCTGAGAAGGTTATTACAGCATAGCTCTGGACTGTGTGTTACTTAAGTCAGTAGCTTTTGTGTGTTATACCAAATTAGGCTGCAAGAAGTTTGGTTGGTGTTTAGTTTGATAAAATTAAAAGCGAGAGTTATCCTTCTATTATTGAGACATTTCGGTTTTAATTCATTATTTCAATTCAAAGGCAAGTTAGTTTTTCTTAAAGTGAAAACTCTGAATTGTCGAACGATTTCCCATAATATCTGTATTGTTGATGAAGTTTGTCTTTTCTATAGCAAACTAGGAGAGTAACCAACGTTGCCCATATTTTATCTCAGTCTTCTATTAGTCTACCTCTCATGTCGTCGTTCTCCCTCTTTTCACCCCCTCCTCCCCTCACACCCTGTTCATGTGCTCCTGCTCTTCTTCTGTCCATCGGCTCCTCCCCCTCTATCTGTCCATCTGCTCCTACCCCCTTCTCTGTCCCATCAACTCCTTCCCGCCTTTAAGTCCATCTCGTCTTCGCCCAATCTTGGTTTATCTCCGTTCCCTACTCTATGTTCATCTCCTCGCCCTCCTAAAGACAGATTCCTCCTCCTCGCCTTTCTGTCTATCTTTTCCTCCCACTCTTTCTATTCATCTTCTCCTCATCCCTCTTTCGATCTGTTTCTACCTCTTCCATTTCTTTGTCCATTTCCTCCTCCCTCTCTCTCTGTCCACCTCCTTTCCCCCTATCTGTGTCGATTTCGTCCTCCCGCTTCTCTGTCCTCTCTCCTCCACAACTCCTATAACCATCAAAAAGTTATCACCCCTACCACAATAGCAGTCTGGTGGTTCTTATCCCAACAGCACTTGTTTCTAGATAGTAGGTAATACGTACACCAAGTTTGGTTGAAATCCACCAAGAGATATAGAAGAAGCTTTTCCACGGGACTTTGCTGAAGTACGCACATTTCACTTATATTTCACATATATTTCACATATATCACACATATTATGCACATATAACACATGTAACTGCCGCAGATTTCGTCGTGTAGTTTAGTTTTTCAATGACATAATTTGGCAGGTACATTCTGAGCTATGTTTGTATACTGTCTGCAAAACGTGTTGCGAATAGAGCCGGTAGCAGAGAAGTAATAAATTTAAACGCCATGCATGATGCGGAATTTTTCACTTATCTCAGAGTTGAAGAATATATCATACAATGATATAACTTTGCAGGTGAATTCGGTGGTGTTCGTGAATGAAATGGAAATGAGTGTTTGGCGTCATTGGCCGGGAGGCCCCTTACGGGCAGGTCCGGCCGCCTTGGTACAGGTCCTACTACATTCGACGCCACATTGGGTGACCTGCGCGCCGGATGGGGATGAAATGATGATGAGGACAACACAACACCCAGTCCCTGAGTGGAGAAAATCCCCGATCCAGCCGGGAATCGAACCCGGGCCCCTTAGGACGGCAGTCTGTCATGCTGACCATTCAGCTATCGGGGCGGACGTGTTTGTGAATACTGTATGCAGACCGTGTCGTGGATGAATTTAGTAGTAAAGAAAAATCTTGTCTGATACGGCAGATTGACTGCATGAACAGCGAAAAGGTAGTAAGCGATAATTTTCTTTCTCCTTTCGTAAATTTGTGGGCGTTGTCAGCGAGTAAAAGTTTCATTAAGATTTGAAATTATGTATAAAGTTTGCTGGAAGTCACTAAGTGCTTCCATTCTGTGGCCGAACGGTTCTATTCGTTTCGGTCCAGAACCGCGGTGCTGCTACGGTCGCTGGTTCGAATCCTGCCTTGGCCATGGATGGGTGTGATGTCCTTAGGTTAGTTAGGTTTAAGTAGTTCTAACTCTAGGGTACTTATGACCTCAGATGTTAAGTTCCATAGTGCTTAGAGCCATTTGGCTCCCATTCTGAAATAACGCATGAAGAAAGTTTGCGAACTGGTGTGTTGATAGTTTCACTACTTTCCCACCCTCATCCCTGCCCCTATGATGGGTACGTGGTTCTTGTCCCCACAGCGATTTTTCTCTGACAGTAAATGATAAGCATACCACATTTGCTTGAAATCGATCCAGTGGGTTAGGAGGAGATCTGAAAAATACATACATATATACCTACTTACATACACTGACAGGCCAAAACACTATGTCCACTGGCCACCGCGACGCTGGATGTCGCCTGGGGCCGTTGCGGACATGTGACGTGCTAATAAAGGTGTGTAAGCGGAGCAGCCACTGACGGAGGATCACACTAGCGCCGATATGAGCTGCAAATGGGGATAGCCATCGAATTAAGCGATTTTGATAAAGGACAGATTATCACAACTCTGAGCCTGTGAACGAGTACCTCGCAAACGGCGAAGGTGGTCGAATATTCGCGTGCTACTGTCGTGAGCCTCTACAGAAAGAGGTAGAAACTGCCACTGGGAGCTAAATGGTTGAACGTACACGACTCTTCACCCGAAACAGCACAATGCTGGTGCATGCACAAGTGTTTCGGAGCACACCGTTCATCGTACACTATTGAACATAGCAGACCAACTCTGCACGTTCACATGTTGACCAGCAGCAGTCCACCTCTACATGTTTACATGTTGATGCAAAGGAATCGTCAGTTACGATTCCTGCAAGCAGAGAACCATCAGGATTCGACCGTCGATCAATGGAAACGTGGCGGCTCTTCTTGCAAATTACAGTTTTTCTACTCTAGGTCGATGATCGTCTCCACAAACGCCGTCATCGAGATGAACGGCTGCTCAAAACATGCAGCGCGCCACGGACGCAGTCTGGTGGGAGCAGTATTGTGCTGTGGAAGACATTCTCATGCTCTTACGTGGGGCTTATATTAGTAAGACACGCTGACAGCTGCAAACTGCCTACGTCCCTTTATGCTTGTTGTCTTCCCCAATGGCAATGTCATCTTTCAGCAGAATAATTGTTCGTGTCTCGGAACCAGAACCGTGCTATAGAGGTTTGAGGAACATTGCAGCGAACTCACGTTGACGTCTCAGCGACTAAATTCGTCTGATGTAAATCCTGTGGAACCCATCTGGGTCGCTATCGGGAGACATGACCGCGTACGCAAATCAGCGGTACACGTTATTTACGCGAATTACATGACCTGTGCGTAGACATGTAATGTCACATACCTCCACAAACCTACAAATTAACTGCCGGATCGATTATACGCAGAATCAGTGGTGTATTTCGTTCCAAAGGCGGACAAACAAGCTGTTAAGCAGGAGGCCATAAGGTTTTGGGTCATCAGTGTATACAGGATGAATCACCCAATACATCGTATTGCAAGCATTGCAGGCATGGAAAGTGCTATTGACGTGCGGCTTTCATAGAATGGTTTGATAGTCAGCAGCTCGTACTCTTAGCCAATAAACAGATTATAGTACTACCTAGAAAGCGTATTTTTTGAGCAAACATTCAAACAGAATAATGCTTATTGACATCAAGAAATGAAATGGAGGTTAAATTAGGATGTCAGTGGTGTTTGTTGCATGATGCTAGTGGGAGTCGCTTCGAGATATCGTATTTTGAAAAGTTTCCTCACTGACACACAGTCCAAGCAGTAGGCAGTGAGTGGACGATAGGATTTACCAACGTAGAAGAAGCCGACATGCTCATGGTGTATGGAAGCTATAGGAAGAATGAAGTTCTTCTCTCGTACGGTGTATGTGGCATGATATCCCAATAGGCGTCACTCATCTCGGCAATTGGTTATCAGCCTCTTCAAACTGTTACGTGAAACTGTTAGTGTAAAACTTCGACAAAGGAAACAAGTGACGACAGAAGATGGGAAAATTAAGCATCTGGCTGCTGTTGCAGTTGATCCGCACCATAGTTGACTCACAATCACATTAAGAAATGGCATGAATCAGACAAGTATCCTAGTCCGCAGCTCGTGGTCGTGCGGTAGCGTTCTCGCTTCCCACGCCTGGGTTCTCGGGTTCGATTCCCGGCGGGGTCAGGGATTTTCTCTGCCTCGTGATGACTGGGTGTTGTGTGCTGTCCTTAGGTTAGTTAGGTTTAAGTAGTTCTAAGTTCTAGGGGACTGATGACCATAGATGTTACGTCTCGTAGTGCTCAGAGCCATTTGAACCATTTGAATTTTTGAGACAAGTATCCTACGCATTCTCCATCTTCATTGGTTCTATCCCAATCGTATCTCTCTCCATCAGGAGCTCAGGGAAATGATTTTGAAATCGTGTTAACTTCTGTAGATAGGTATTGAGACAGGATACTCCAGATGCACCCTATATCTTGTTTAGTGATGAAGTCACATTTACCAGTCATAGCCAGGCAGACATCCGATACATCCACTACTGATCTCTTGAAAATCACTGTTGGCTCCGTCGGGTGGAACGTCACTGTCCATGGAGTGAAAAAGTGTGGTGTGTGATTGTCAACTTTTTTTCACAGACGGAACACTCAACACACAAGTATCGCAGCCTCCTAACAGACCACCTTCCACGTATGCTAGAAGATGTTTCTCTGCAGACTAGGAGGAACCTCTGCTGACAACATGATGTCTGTCCAGCCCATAGTGAACGAAGTACTACAGCTTGTTTTCACGAACTGTTTCCAAATGCCGGCCGAAGTGGCCGTGCGGTTAAAGGCGCTGCAGTCTGGAACCGCAAGACCGCTACGGTCGCAGGTTCGAATCCTGCCTCGGGCATGGATGTTTGTGTTGTCCTTAGGTTAGTTAGGTTTAATTAGTTCTAAGTTCTAGGGGACTAATGACCTCAGCAGTTGAGTCCCATAGTGCTCAGAGCCATTTGAACCATTTTTTTTTGTTTCCATATAGTTGAACTGCATGCAAATGACGTGTATCTTGGCTGGCCCATTCGCGGATTTCACGACTGTGAATTTCTTGTCTGTAAGGAAAGGTGAAAGAAGTTGTTTCCAACCACATACAAATTACACCCGATGATATGCAACGACGTTTTGCTGCAGCCTGCTCGGACATCTCCGCTGAAACGCAAGCACACGTGCAGCAGTCGTTCCATACCAGAATGGAGACGCGTATTGCCGCTGCCGGTGGTCGTTTTGAACACAACCTGTGATGGTTAGTTGTCTCGTTATTCTTCAGGGTCCACATAACTAGTGTATGCACCTGCGTTGTTCTTTAGTGTGTGCTACTACAGGTATTGTACAAGAGTCGATGTGGGAACTTTCCAAAGTGAGATATCTCGCGAACGACTCTCACTATAATCGTGCAACAAACATCACTGATATTCCAATCTTAGTCTGTTACTATCAATAGGCATTGTTCAATTCAAAAAAGTACATGTTTGCACAAAAAATTCACTTTCTAAGTAGTATTAAAAATCTGTCGATTGGGTAAAGTATGAGGCCCTGACTACCAACTCCTTCTGTGAAAAGAACTCCGCCATCAGGCTACAGGTGGCCCATCGCGACCATCCGACCGCCGTGTCATCCTCAGCTGAGAATGCGCATAGGATGGGCGTGTGGTCAGCACACCGCTCTCCCGGCCGTTATGATGGTTTTCTCTGACCGAAGCCGTTACTATATGATCGAGTAGCTCCTCAGTTGGCATCACGAGGCTGAGTGCAGCTCGTAAAATGGCAACAGCGCATGGCGGCCTGGAGGGTCACCCATCCACGTGCCGGCCACGCCCGACGGCGCTTAACTTGGTGATCCGACGTAAACCGGTATATCCACTGCGTCAAGGCCGTTGCCCACCATTCTGTGAAAACCGCATACAAATAGCACTTTCCATTTCCCCAATAAATGTGATGCAAGTTTTAGGTGATTCTCCTGTATATATACATACACACATTCTTATAATATGTATAAATGCTGCTTGCAATTCTTAATTATGATTAATAATCAATGAAAGCACGTGAACCCACCCCAGGCCTCCACAGTGAGACCATTGGTCTATCATTACAAAATAATATCGAAAAACCTGTAATAGAATGACATATCCGGAAACGGCATATAATATATTTATTATATACATCAATAAATGCGTGTTACAGGCCACAGAGGTCATTTGTAAATAAAATGAAGCGAAATGCGTAAAGCATATAAACAACCAGCCTTTCATTTACACTACTGGCCTTTAAAATTGCTACACCAAGAAGAAATGCAGATGATAAACGGGTATTCATTGGACAAATATATAATACTAGAACTGACATGTGATTACATTTCCACGCAATTTAGGAGCACAGATCCTAAGAAACCACTACCCAGAACAACCACATCTGGTCGTAATAACGACCTTGATACGCCTGGGCATTCAGTCAAACAGAGCTTGGATGCCGTGTACAGGTACAGCTGCCCATGCAGCTTCAACACGATACCACAGTTCATCAAGAGTAGTGACTGGCGTATTGTGACGAACCAGTTGCTCGGCCACCATTGACCAGACGTTTTCAGTTGGTGAGAGATCTGGAGAACGTGCTGGCCAGGGCAGCAGTCGAACATTTTCTGTATCCAGACAGGCCCGTACAGGACCTACAACATGCGGTCGTGCATTATCCTGCTGAAATGTAGGATTTCGCAGGGATCGAATGAAGGGCAGAGCCACGGGTCGTAACACATCTGAAATGTAACGTCCACTGTTCAAAGTACCGTCAATGCGAACAGGAGGTGACCGAGACGTGTAACCAATGGCACCCCATACCATCACGCCGGGTGATATGAAAGTATGGCGATGACGAATATACGCTTCCAATGTGTTGGTTGGTTGGTTGGTTTGGGGAAGGAGACCAGACAGCGAGGTCATCGGTCTCATCGGATTAGGGAAGGACGGGGAAGGAAGTCGGCCGTGCCCTTTGAAAGGAACCATCCCGGCATTTGCCTGGAGCGATTTAGGGAAATCACGGAAAACCTAAATCAGGATGGCCGGACGCGGGATTGAACCGTCGTCCTCCCGAATGCGAGTCCAGTGTCTAACCACTGCGCCACCTCGCTCGGTTCCAATGTGTGTTCACCGCGTTGTCGTCAAACACGGATGCGACCATCACGATGCTGTAAACAGAACCTGGATTCATCTGAAGAAATGACGTTTTTCCATTCGTGCACCCAGGTTCGTCGTTGAGTACACCATCGCAGGCTCTCCTGTCTGTGATGCAGCGTCAAGGGTAACCGCAGCCATGGTCTCCGAACTGATAGTTCATGCTGCTGCAAACGTCGTCTAACTGTTCGTGCAGATGGTTGTTGTCTTGCAAACGTCCCCATCTGTTGACTCAGGGATCGAGACGTGGCTGCACGATCCATTACAACCGTGCGGATAAGATGCCTGTCATCTCGACTGCTAGTGAACCGAGGCCTTTGGGATTCAGCACGGACTTCCATATTACCCTCCTGAACCCACCGATTCCATATTCTGCTAACAGTCATTGGATCTCGACCAACGCGATAGGCTACAATCCGACCATTATCAATGTCGGAAACGTGCTGGTACGCATTTCTCCTCCTTACACGAGGAATCACAACAACGTTTCACCAGGCAACGCCGGTCAACTGCGGTTTGTGTATGAGAGATCGGTTGGAAACCGTCATCATGTCAACACGTTGTTGGTGTCGCCAGCGTCGCCAAACTTGTGTGAATGCTCTGAAAAGCTAATCATTTGCATTTCACAGCATCTTCCTGTCGGTTAAATTTCGTGCCTGTAGCACGTCATCTTCGTAGTGTAGCAATTTTAATGGCCAGTAGTGTAGTTACATAGACGGCCAAATCTCCAAGAACACAATAATAATAAAATTTATAAAGTATGTCGTTTAAGCATCAATAGCTGTATTCTGATAACCCTTCTGCGACACGATCAAAAAGGTATGCGTCTGTGTATGCTATTGAGAATGGAACTCTCTTATCATGGCTCAGTACCGTGAGAACCTGAGGAAGATTGTCGCCAGTGGCTGGGCGATAAGAAGTCTGGTTTTAATAAGGCGGCGATCTGGCCTGCGCGGACGGCGCCTCTCCCAAACAATAAGAAGGGGCTGCGCCTAGCAGGGGCGGGGCGGGGGTGGATGGTCGGGGGCGGCAGACGGGGGCGGCAGACGGCCGTAATCATCGGCGGCGGCAATCTGGCCCGCGGGAGCCATCCGCCCAGATTTATCCCCGGCCGGCGCGTGCTGCCGCATCGCGTATTCATGGCGCGCGCCGCCCAGGTGCTGCGCCGGGGCCAAAAATCCCCGCCCCCCACCAGCCTGCGTCCGCCCCTCTGCTTGACCTTATTCCCTCCTAGACACCTACGGCTGCCTAGCCTTCATTGTCTATGCACGTGCACGACGATTTCTCAGCCCTCGCAGCCTTCTTGCCTGAAAGGTGAAGATGCCGACCTGGAGCTAAGGCCGTGGCTAACATCAGTGCTGCCAACCCACCACCTCTGCGCGATTACCGCTCCGCACGCACGTCCCAGGGCACTCTACGCAACTGCTTGAACAGAACAGTGCCTGCCACTTTGGTAACTGATTACAGTTCATATCTCCCGTCCCTTGTGGATTCGCTAATATGTTATGACGACCTCAAGAGGAAGATTTCCTTCTTGTTATGACGAAAAAATGGAAGATCTTGATGCTGAAGCTGTAATCAAACACGTACAGTTTTCAGTGTGTTCGAGTCCATGGATGTGTAGAAGGAATTCCCGAATTGTTACTAAGGTTTCAATATTTCTACTTTTTACCAAGCACTGTTCGCTGTGTAAATGTTAGAACATGTATAATAAGTACTGATTTTCACCCCTGTTCCCCCTTAATACTGGTTAGCTTTACGCACTTACATACGGCTTCAGTACGACTAGGTCACATTACACTATCAGAGTAGTGGCCTACTCTTCACACATGTCCTCTGCGTAGAGTTGTAAAACTACCGTAAACTACCATAGTAGCTTTGGTCATTTACGGTCATATCCGTGTCACCCGAACATTAACTGTGTTCCAGAATGAGATTTTCACTCTGCAGCGGAGTGTGCGCTGATATGAAACTTCCTGGCAGATTGAAACTGTGTGCCCGACCGAGACTCGAGCTCGGGACCTTTGCCTAGGTGGTAGGTAGGAGACGAGATACTGGCAGAAGTAAAGCTGTGAGGACCGGGCGTGAGTCGTACTTCGGTAGCTCAGATGGTAGAGCACTTGCCCGCGGAAGGCAAAGGTCTCGAGTTCGAGTCTCGGTCGGGCACACAGTTTTAATCTGCCAGGAAGTTTCATTAACTGTGTTGCATGCCTGTGAGGTGTTACCTCATAACGAGCGTTTTCTGTACATATGCGGTTAGTGTCCTACAACATTCCCCTAAAAATCAGAAACAATGAATCATATAAAAACTGAGAAGGAATATATAAACAGCTACCTAACCTACTGAACATTTTTCTTCCACATGGTTATCCTCCTGTCTGTTACTTAAGCAGTATTTATAGTTTAATTTACGTTTTATTCGAAAATTGTTGATCTGTAACTTGAAACAGAGGAATGATGTAGTAAAAGTAAAGAAAACAGTACAAATTTATCACACAGTGCAGAAAACGCAGTTTACGAAAAAAATGTAAAAGAACAAAGAAAAAAAACACAAAAGAAATATATATGGAAATGGTTGCCTTTGACCGTGACGAAGAACGATATTGGGTGCAAAGAAACAACAGTAATTATGTATATTTTTTAAGTTTATCATGTAAACAGTACTATAACCAAACGTAATTGCTTTGGTTGTATAAAAGCGCAGAAGTTATGCTTTCAAATAATTTTTATTACTAGTAAAATACTATTTATACTCTGTAAGTATATGAAGTAATCAATGGACTAAAACTGAATGATGTGCAATTCTAATTATCTGCAAAACAAAGGGTTTAACAAACAAAAAATCAAAGAGAAGTCTTCGGCTCCCCGTTTCTCTCTTACACATTCATTTATGTTTCTGTCCCTATCAGTTCTGCCAAAACTATTGGCAATTCTATCGTTTACTACGCCTTTTGTGGAGTGTACCTAAACTACCGAACTCCAGTGTTGGCAGAGCGCAACTCTAGCTCTGCATAAGGAAAATTCCAGGAACGTTTCTCCACTACCGAAATATTTCTATACTGCTTACACTTTACCTTTGTTGTCACACACAAAAACTTCTGAGCCTCATAGTAGAACAAACTACACGTAGTTATTAGTTTACTGGCGGACATTGCGTTCCAGTTTCATATGTTGTTGTTCGCAGCATACACTTGGATACGTTCCCGTCTCTTAACCTCACCGTATTGTGTCATTGTCATACGTTTATTATTAAGTGGCTGACAGTGCAATATCAGAAGAACCCATAGATTTTTAGTTATCCCTTCGAAGTAATAGTTACATAATCAATCTTTTGTTTGTCTGCTGATACATGCCTGCAGTCCTGGTGCACATGGAAGTCCAACGGTGGCAGTACCGTAACATGCTACTAGAGGATCCAAAAGGAAATAGCATGGCACAGCAGCACATTTATTGAGTGGAGGGTGGAAATGGGCTGAGCAACCTTTTTTTTGTTTTTTAATGTGACGCTGGGAGTTTCACCATCACCAGGACTGCAGGCTTGTATCTGCAGAAAAAAGCAAAAACTTAATTGTGTAACCTTACTTTTTCGGAATAATAATCAAAATTTTATGACTAGCCATCTTAGAGTTCTGTCCTCGCGTCGGCACACAGCCCACTTATTTTTAACTGCACATATGCACGTCTTATATTAACGTCCCATCCAAATGACGAATGCGTATCAACCATATTGCATATACCCAAGTGATGCCGCACTGTTAAACAGTTTGTGCTGTAATTCACTACACTGTTCACTGCTTTGTTTCTTCGTCCAAATCAATTCTGCCACGCACGGCTAAGAAGCTGCAACATTGGGATTTGTTATTGTCACAGTACAGTACCAGTACGAAATATTGGGCCAGCCCACGTCGAAACATGCAAGTGGTGACATCCTTTCTCATCGTCCTGTTTATCCCGATTCTGAATTCGATACTACTGCCGAATCTTGTTGTCAGATCGATGAGCGGGACATTGAACTTTTACAGGCTTTTCCACTGAACTATACGAAAATTGCAGAGGCCACAGAAGCAGGTCCTGACCTGAACCGCCGGCCGCTGTGGGCGCGCGGTTCTAGGCGCTTCAGTCTGGAACCGCGTGACCGCTACGGTCCCAGGTTCGAATCCTGCCTCGGGCATGGAGGTGTGTGATGTCCTTAGGTTAGTTAGGTTTAAGTAGTTCTAAGTTCTAGGGGACTGATGACCACAAATGTTAAGTCTCATAGTGCTCAGAGCCGTTTGAACCATTTACCTGAACCTCTTATTGCTCTACACCCATATAGCTTGGCCTCCTCCAGTGAAAAGCATTTAGAAATTTTTTGTGCGTCGGTACTTTGCTCTTCAGCATAGCCTCTCTGTCCAGCTTAATGTGATATTACTGCGAGACGATTCTGGAAAATCGCGTTTGCTTGTTTCTGAAATATTGTAAAACGATGTCTTTTGATTGCTCCTCGAAGGATATTGGGGAATTGTACACACAAAACAGTTAGCGTGTCGGCACTGTGATGGCTGTGCATGGACTACCATATTGAACAGATGACTTAACAGTTTCGCGCTTGTGCTCAAAATCTATCGGCCATGCCGTTAACGTTTTCATTTTGGCCTAGCTCTCAATCGCCGTGACAACGAGTGCATATTGACTTTGCTGGCCCCTTATGGAACACTCGATGGCTTATTGTTATGGACTCTTTTAGCAAATATCCGCCTGACAGCGGGCCACAGTTTACGGCTCAGGACTTTGAACTGGTTTGTACAGCCAACGGTGTTACCCATCTTACCACTGCTTCATTTCGTCCTCCGTCGTACGGAGAAGCTGAACTATTTGTGCATACGTTCAAGCAACAGACGAACAAATTACGTGCCTCCCAGGCACGGCAGCAACCACTGTTGCTCTTCGTCGCTACACACCGCTCCCAGCTCCGCGAAGGTCTGTCGCTGGCAGAGCTTGTATGTGACTGGCGCCACGACAAGCTGTTCCAGTTACTGCACCCACCCCCATGCATGGCAACTACCAAGCTCTGGAAGTATCTCTTTGCGCCTAATGGTTCTTTTCAGAGATTTTGGTCGCAGAAGGCGCTGGGAGAGAGGAAAGATTCTTTGACATTTGACTTGGGCGCTTGCATGTATTTAATTCAAGGTCCTGATGGGTTGCTGCACCCCCATCAGAACCAGATTCGTGCCTGAGGATTGAGAGATTCTTCTGCAGATTTTCTGTCCTCAGATTCGCATCCTACCAGGATCTTGCGGCCGACCACAGGTGCCTCTTTGGCACCGCCCACAGAACCGATGGAGCTTGACCCCTCGCCTTCACCCCTGCAGTCGTCCTCGTCGTCGTTACCACGGCCGTCGTCATCGCCATCCTGTTTGTTTTTCGTAGGTCCCGCTCAGGAAGAGGGTGAGCGCCTTTTCGGAAGTATCCGACCCACGTTCCCGTCAGAGCGCAGGACGGATGTCGTGGCGCGGCCGGGCGCTCGGCGTCGATCCCAGTTGCGGCTCCGGCTCCTCGCGCCACCCTCCATCCTGCCTCCCCCCCCCCCCCCTTGACCACCGTAGTCGTAAGATGGATCCTTACTTGACAACGGAGCGGCACTTTGTGGGGGACGACTGTGCAGTCCTGAAGCATCGAGTGCACACCAACCGCGAAACGGCATCACGAAGGCGCTGACCTGCACACCAGTGGAAAGAGCAGGCAGTGCCACACCTCCAAGAAGACAGAATTCAGAATTCAGCGCCTCCTGTCAACGCTGACTTAACCAGACCAGTCACCAGTAGCTGGAGGGCCGAGTTCGGGTGCAGACGTCGACAGCATCGGTACTGAGAAATAGGAAAACAATATTTAGGCTGCATTCTGCGAGTAGTAATAATGTTAAAATTAATTTCATGTAGGAGGCAAAGGAAGCCCATCGAGCCACCACGAAAGGAGAAATTGTCTCTCTTTCCTTTTTAAGAATAAAATGTTCTATTAATCGGCAAGTGTTTTGTACAGATCATGTTCGATTCCTGCCGCCTTATTTGTGTCGGTGCTGACTCCTACAGAACCGACACAACACGTTGTGCTGAGAAATAACTGGTAAGAAGAAATCAATATGTAGTAGGTTGCGCTGAGAATTAATTGTTAAGAAAAGTTCGATATGCAACGGTTTCTCAGTTAAGTAACATTGAAACAAGCCTATTAGGTCGTTGGGCACATAAATTCAAGGTTCCAGCCAGCTGAAATTAGTATCAGTTGTTCTCATAGCATAGCTGATAGCACACGAATCTGTGCAGCCTTTGGCTTGGTTTCGATCCTTCCTATCGTCACATGTACAATTCTTGAATATCTCTCCCGTTAGGTTTTAGGAAACCAAATGAAGAACACGTTTGGCGAAACAGTTTCCCGTGGACTGTATGCATTTGCACGCACAGTGATCTGCTTTACTAACTTTAGTATTAATTACCTGAGAAATGGTACAATATATCGAATATTTTTCTTCTCAATACTTCTCTGCACAACCTACCATGCGACAAACTAGCAACCTTTTCATATCGGCCGCGAGGGATTAGCCGAGCGGTTTAAGGCGCTGCAGTCATGGACTGTGCGGCTGGTCCCGGCGGAGGTTCGAGTCCTCCCTGGGGCATGGGTGTGTGTGTTTGTCCTTAGGATAATTTAGGTTAAGTAGTGTGTAAGCTTAGGGACTGATGACCTTAGCAGTTAAGTCCCATAAAATTTCACACACACATGTTTTCATATCGTTTTTGCCCACACTGTACGTCGCTAATTTCCGCATCAGCACTTTCCTGTCATCAAGGCTGTTCCTATCTCTTCCATCCACGCGTGCAGCCCCTGCCCCCTCATATGCCCCCTCCCGACCTCGTGCGCCCCTAGCCTCCACTCAGCCAATGGCTTCCAAGTTCAGTGCCCGATCCTTCGAGCATCTATTTTATAGTAATTTGATTTCCTGTGCGAAATCATTTGCGTCTAGCATGAAACATGTCCATCGGCAGCGATCGGCTTGGAAGAACAGGGTTGTTGGCATATATTTTGTCAATTCATCACTTATTATTATTATGTGTGTATACTATTACACTCAGAGCATTATTATTGTTACAAATGAGGACATGAAGGTGTATCACACATCACAGCAGCAGCCACTCTAGGCAGGATATCTTCCTGACCCAATGTCGTTCACCTACGTAGTCGTACAGTTGCTGCTACAGCTATAGCAATGACCACCTTATCCAATGCTGGACGAGGGTCCGTAGATGTTTCCGCCTAAACCACAGATCTTCCCGACTTTTCGCACCTGCTGTCGTCAGAATATGCTGTAGCACAGTCACAGAAGTCAAATGCCACTGGAGTTTGTTACTCACCGACACATTCAATGTGATTTCCAGTGGCTCTGAATACGTGAAAGTAGGCGTAGCACCTGTCATTGACTTTGAAGCAGTTGTAGCAATAGAAAATGCACGCCATGTCGCTACTAAAGTGCAGTATTCATGGTATCAGATGGACTGTCTATGATTATGATGGAATATGTGGAGAGGAAAATGATATATGAATATCTACGACCCTGCAAAGTTTGTTGGCATCGTTCTGCAACACCCTGTAAAAGCATATGTGTAAATAAGAAATATATTTTACAAAAACCATTTTTAGAATGTGCTACAAACCTGTATTAACGTTAATGGCAAAAAGATGAAACAGTAACACAGATGTGGCAAATTAACTCATGATTTATTATCAGTAACAATGCGTTTTCTTTTTTCAAAATAACAAGATTGCAAAAATACTTCATGTTATACGAGGAGGAGAATGATTTTACACCCATAACAGCGACCGATCAAGTGCTCTGGATGATTTCTTTAAATACAGTGTTTGTACCATCACACACTATATATGACCAGTAGATTTGTATTGTACTAAGAGAGGAAGACAATTATTTTTATTTACAATATTTACACAACAGCCAGTGATCAATAAGTATGGAGTGTACAATATTAGAACACATAGGGACTAGCAGCAGCAGTTGAAGATCCACGCATATACATATACACCCAAACATATATAGAATCATACACAGTTTGCAAGAGAAAATGTGTACACAATACACATAACAACATAATTTTGAAGCACATGCAGCTATGACAAACGCTTCATATATCTATTCCAAACACAGACACACATACACACACAAACTCTCACACACGCACACACTCACACACGCACGCACACACACACACACACACACACACACACACACACACACACACACACACACACAAGGGAATATTTTGAAAATGATAGGGATCAGAATCATCTGCACACGCGAAGCATTTGTCATAATGGTACAACAGACTGACTTTCAGTTGCAGTGAAGTATGCACTTGATGTCCATATGGCCAAAAGACTACTTGGCTCAAATGTCAGCCCTTGTGGCCGATCGGTTCTAGGAGCTTCAAATGGTTCAAATGGCTCCAAGCACTATGGAACTTAACATCTGAGGTCATCAGTCCCGTAGAATTAGTACTAGTTAAACCTAACTAACCTAAGGGCATCACACACATCCATGCCCGAGGCAGGATTCTAACCTGCGACCGTAGCAGCAGCGTGGTTCCAGACTGAAGCGCGTAGAACCACTCGGCCACACCGGCCGGCTCTAGGCCCCTCAGTCCGGGGCCGCGCTGCTGCTACGGTCGCAGGTTCCAA
Organism: Schistocerca piceifrons; assembly: GCF_021461385.2. Taxonomy (NCBI): domain Eukaryota; kingdom Metazoa; phylum Arthropoda; class Insecta; order Orthoptera; family Acrididae; genus Schistocerca; species Schistocerca piceifrons. Next base: position 159,897,552 of record NC_060138.1, read on the forward strand.
TCCTGCCACGGGCATGGATGTGTGTGATGTCCTTAGGTTAGTTAGGTTTAAGTAGTTCTAAGTCTAAGGGACTGATGACCTCAGATCTTAAGTCCCATAGTGCTTAGAGCCATTTTTTTTGTCAGTCCCTTTTCATTCCCACCCCTATGGAATGTAAGTGATTCTTAACCCCTCACTGATAGTAAATAACCAGTAAAGTCAAGATTCTTTAAAGAGTGCCCTGTATAAAACAGCTTCAAACTTTTGATTACTTAACAACTGAGTTAATGTGTTTAAAATTTGACGTTAAGCATGAAAGCAAGAAAGACGTTTGAAATTGTTCTTACAATTTATTGGACTCACTAAGCGCTCTCATTGTTAAAGGCAGGATGAGTATAATCTGGATAATTTGGCCTCCATTTTAAGAAAAGCTAGTTTTTCTCGTATCTCGGTATTTAAGGTGACATATATTCTGAAATATGTGCAGTACAATGATATAATTTTGCAGATGCATCCAGTGGTATATGTGTTGCGAATAGAGTTGGTAGTAAGGAAGTAATGAAACACTACATTGTACCTTCTATGGCGGTTTTACTTCACGAGCGGCAAAATCGTAGTAGGCGATAAACCTGTTTCCTTTCATCATGTTGTGGGAGTTGTCAACGAGAAAAATTTTCATAAAGACTTAAAATTACGTGTGTACTTTGCTGTGAGTCATCCTCAAATACTACATGAATATAGCCAAAGATGTTTGCCCAATAGGGGCCCGCCAGATGTGGCCTCCTACTTGAGTGTATGATAGACGACCGGGTTGTGGTAGTGGAGTCCTGTGGAGCACCGGGACCCTAATGAGACATCATTTAATGAACAATCGTTCATCAGCAAGAGTTTGACATGCATTCCGTCTTCCACCCGGCGCTGCCTAGCGGCGGCCGTGCTGAGCCCGCGCTGCACGAGGGCGCAGACAAACACGTCAGCGGCCGGCGAGGAATTTGCAGGTGCAAGCTCTGGCGTTGTAGGGGGTCAGTGCTGCAGCCCCATCGTAGGAGTGTCCGGTGGCTGGTGCGTCACTACAGCCCAGCCTAGCTGTGGACATCTGTCGGGCCATCTGCGCTCTCACTTTGTGAATCTGCTCTTAGGTTCGGCCCCAGAAATCCCCACACGTCTGTTATCAGTTGTCGAGATCGTGTGTAGACAGAAGACCCAGCAGCGGCACTAGATGGTCACAGCATAAAGTCAGCAAGGCAGTGCACGTACTGTCCAGGAGTAGCGGAACAGGCTCCCTGCTCCCCAGATGAACTGCTTGCAGACGGACTGACAGGTTCTTAATTCACAGAGGACTGTCCCAGCCCTCATCTTCAGTCACTCAATGTCGTGACTGCCACGGCTGCAGCTCACAAAGTTAAATTTCCTTCCTCAGCCGGGTGGCTGTGGACTCGTAGCAGCGGACTCCAAGGTGGCAGCGGTGTAGATACTTCGTTGTATTCACCAGAACATCCTCCAGTAGTAGAGCTGACCTTCCATTGATATCCGTCATGCATATGGAATAGCCCACCTCTGAGAGTGAGTGGAAGGAAGGTGAGGTTTTCATAACCACGGACGTCGTGATTCCCCCCATATGGGTGACCAAGTGTTCTGTCGCTACTGTTTAACTTCAGTGCTTCAGAACGTTCCTTTAGGCAAAGCTTGTGAACTGAAAGGCTTTCTTGTGTCAGCCCAGTGTGGAGTTACTGCATGTATCCTCGTTACAGAAAAGTGTTGTCTGCTGTGCACTGTTTTCTAAGTGTTAAATCAGGGGCTTCTGGCATCCTGTATGGCACACTATGGGGCAACAAACTCGCTGTATGTTTGTAATTCAGTTCTTCCTAGTGTCGGCTGAGGTTAAACCACTATAGCAAGACCAGCGGACGTGTTCCACTTCGCATTGTCTCAGGCGGTTGCAACAAAATTTTATTCCCCACAGTTAATCACTGTTTTGTTGTACAATAGCTTCGGACATTACGCTTCTTTTTCACTTCACCTCTTTGAGAGGTAGATGGTTCCTACTTAGCAAGTGTTATAGTACCAAATGTGGTTCAAATCGACCCAGTGGCGTAGTACGAGATGTTGAAAAGACGTGGGGCGTTCAATAAGTAATCCAATACATTTTCAAGCTATGTATAGCGCCGCCACCTATCGGAACTTTTTAAAGCTGTAGGGGCTGAAGCGTAAATATTCAAAGTCGTCGCCCAAAAAATTCCCCATTTTTTCAGTCTAAATTGGTCGAAAAGTAAAATGTGTTGCATTATTTATTGAGCGACCGTCGCACTATATACGTGCATACTTTCATATAATACTTGCATTTTTAAAAGGTATGGAGACAGATGAGCTGATTTGTTGTTACTAAAATTTGTAGCTGTTATTACCCAAGTATCAAACTGTTGTTAATGTATATGGTTATTACTACATACCTCACAAGCTTCGCTGTGACGATCGCTGCTCTCCGTGAAGTTGTCTACGAGGCCTCTTGCTAATTGATTCCATTTCCCGAAAACGACCAGTGCTAACTTATGGACGAGTAATGGGTGATAACAGATGGGATACAACAAATGGTCGACAGTATTGACACCTGTGACCTCTCAGGACGATATATGCCTCTCCATCCAGACATTCATCAATCAGAGCAATACGTTGCAGACCAAAGACATTTTTCGTATGTTCCTGCTACATACAGATTCTTCACAACAGGGCACTGTATCCACAAAAATGGCACCTCTCCACAACTTTCTTATTACTGAGTCCACCAACCTTTCCTTAGCATCGAAAGTGTTAACGGAATCGCTGTGTAGGAGTAAGGTGATCCTAGATTTAATAATTGACTCTGGAGCGGACTGTTTTGAAATTTCGTAACGGATTAAATTGGAATCTAGACTTTCACCAGCAACGGGGATCCATCTTTGAAGACTACACATGCCTGTGTACTGTTATGAACAGGACATAAAGTGCCGAAAGTATGGCTTACAGACACGTGGTATGGCTGAAACTCCTGAGAAAGCTGTAGGCTCTGCAGGTGACTCGCTGACACACGACGTTGTGTTTCTTTATAAAGTCTGGCCAGATGTCGATCCCGTTGTGAAGTCTTCTGGTGTTGGTCAACCTTAAACTGACTTACCAAATAAGCCTCAGAATCGTCGTCAAATCCCTGACACTGAAACTGGTCTCTCTCTAAGCTCGTTGAAAGCGTCAGCGTGTAGTACCTGCAGATTAACATTTGTGACAGTTCGATGTAACTTACACCATGATTCTCTAATATTGTAACAGCTCAAAAAAGAACCAGATTATGATTTCAAGTCCTGTTAACGAGTGGGTGATTAGTGATGGAGAACAAGTCAAATTGGGGATGGTTTGGGAGGCATATTGGCGGTGTTCTTACTTTAAACGCTTTTGCAAACCATGGAAAAAATAAATCTGGATACCAACCCTTGCGCTAGTGTAGTGCCTTAACCACTGCACCATCTACCTCGGTGAAATAGTATCAGGCACTTTACATTTAGTTCATAGCTTTTCATTTTCCGTGAATCAATTACGTATTTGTTGTAGGGCGATGTCTTCTCTTGTACAGTTTGCACTACACTGAATTTTGTGATGGTTATTTGCAGTGACTGCTTACGTTTCTTCTGTCCATTTCTTTCTTTTTACACTCATACGTGGAGGTGGAGCCCTATTGTTCCTTGTACTAATTGAAGAATCGTTACCGTGTGTTCAGTTAAAAAAATTACGACTTTAGACATAAATTTCTACATATCTTATAACAGGAGTTTCTGTGCTAGTGCAGGAGATGGACTAAAGATGCTAATGAGATGATGTCAACTAAATGAACGCAGAATGTCAGACGGTAAAATCAATAATCTGTAGAATTTAAATAGACTAACTAAAATCAGAAAACACAGCCTAAGATTTTCTCGTATCAGCAAGCCACTGACTGCTTCTCCTTAGTAAATGCTGTGATATTAAACATTAATTTCTTATCTGGGAGGGAGGACTAAGCTCGAAAGTTGTTATTCATTTCCATGAAAGTCCATAGAACAGATGAAGTACAGCATACGGTAGCCCTTTAACCTTCACTTCAAAATTCCATGTATCTGTCGATCAGTATAGAATTATTAGAGTACTGAGTCAATATAGAAGGAAAAAAAACATAAAAACGCCTGTAGCCACACAGACAGAGCACTGATGGGTTCACTGAGCTTAACGTCCCAGTCCGATGGACATATCTCCACCACGTGCGTTACACGCCCTTATTTTCTGGGACTTTGCGAAGAGATTCAGAATTTGACCAAGGCGATAGCATCCATTTTGGAAGTCAGACCCGTTTGCCTTTCAGTTATTTATCAGTCATGAAACGCTTCTTCCCGAGATGAATTCGAAGAATTCGAAACAGGTACCTGCAAACACAACGCGCTGAAGCAAAACAAGCGCTGTATCGTGTGTGAGAAATATTCGGGCGAGTGTGCCGCGTCACCGTAACGTGTGTAAAAATCAAAATTTACGTTTAAAACTTTTTTATCATATATTTTATTGTAATAACGTTTCTGATATCAAGTTTGTATGTGCCTAGACTTGATTGTTTCCGAGAGACCACGTTAAGCTACCTCTTATTGTTTTTGAGTAATTCAGTGAAAACCAATTTTGTAATTAAAATATTCCCATTTGTAATAGATTAAGTACCTGTAATTTTAATGATAGAAAATTTTGGTTAAAGCAGAAGATAAAATCTACTAAGTGACAGAGCAAAATCAAATTTTAGAGTTGTAGAATTAATAACAGCCAATACAAGTTCTAGTAAAGGTATGGTTCAGGGGTAACGATCTACCGTTAGTTCCACTATAAAAATTCTAGAAGGTAAAGTTTTTATCTAAGCGAGCTGAAAATTTCTGTGCTTTCAAACAACTTACCTAAAAACATGTAAAAATTAAGAAGATTCTGAATTAATTCATAACTATGTTATTAAAGATTATGTGTCCCAGAAAGCTGTTGTTCTGAGGATGTTGACGTGTGTTAAGGCAGTGGACAACAGATGTTCCCTCGGCCATCCGCTGCGGCAACTATATGAATACTGCCCGAGAGGCAGGAGAGAGGTTCACTTCGCACTCAGCCACTGTAAGACCCACGTCTGTTAAACGTCGGATCGCGCTCTGCCTGGGATGACGTCAGAGACGAACTGTGACAAACCGCGTGTTCGCGGTAAAAAACGGATAGGGACCTGGCAAGGACTGTACACCGTCCTGGATCGCTTAGAATTCGCTAAAGCAACTTTTTGTGTGCCGTCCGTGATAACTACAAATCCGCGTGGCAAGTGGTGAATATTATTTCCACTTTTGTGGTGAGCATTTATGTTGGACATATGTTTTGAGTATTACTAGTCAGGGCGAAAGACAAGTAGATAGGAACGTACCGTAAATTCGCCTCTGAACTGATAATAGTGCTGTTTAGAACAGAAAGATTTACTGTCAATTGAACATAGTGAATTTCAAAATGTTGTACTTGATACATTTTACTCAATGTATGTTTGAAGTAAAACCTTATACCTTCATTTCTAATCATAGTCCCGATCCCGCTAAATAGAAAGAGAATAGGGACATTACTTTCAGTGGGCTGGACCAAAACGTGGCCATGCAGACTGTAAACTAAGGTCAGTATGTTCTCCGTCACCTTCTTGCTAACCACAAAATTAGTTGCCAGGCTCACGTGGGAAAGACGGTGAACAATCCTCAAACAACCACCAACCATCATAATATTTAACCCGCCGCCCCACAGCGCCATATCAGCATGCTTTAAAGACTAGACTTCGGAAGATGATTTCACAGAATTCTCCGGTGTAAGATCTTGATTAATTCAGTGGGTCTGATTTAATTATTCTGAAGCGTCGTGGATTTACAGAGTGCATTTTCCTGTTCTATTGCATGTGGGAAAAATACAGGACTAGTCGAGGATATAAAAACAAACTGGTGGAGTCGCAGAACGATAGGTAGTGAAGAGCATAGGTAGCAAAGAGCATACGGCTATCACAAATTTCTTCAGTGCTGCAGGTAGTGAGGTAGTGTGGTAATACTTGCTACTTTACGACTACCTTCTAAAAAATAGCTATTATTCGTATTTGCAAGTGAATGACTTGTTTTGTCCAACATGTTTCACTTGGTTGTTTCAGGAATTTTCTGTGGCCTAGATAGAAAATGTTTATTAGACGTGACTGTACAACTTAACACAAAATATTTATTGTTCGGTAAATAATTATTGTAAAACTTTTAGTGTAGACCACTGAAGAGGCCTAAAACAGTTTCATGAAACCTACATAAACATCTACATACATACTTCGCAATCCACCATACGGTGCGTGGCGGAGGGTACCTCATACCACAACTAGCATCTTCTCTCCCTGTTCCACTCCCAAACAGAACGAGGGAAAAATGACTGCCTATATGCCTCTGTACGAGCCCTAATCTCTCTTATCTTATCTTTGTAGTCTTTCCGCGAAATCTAAGTTGGCGGCAGTAAAATTGTACTGCAGTCAGCCTCAAATGCTGGTTCTCTAAATTTCCTCAGTAGCGATTCACGAAAGGAACGCCTCCTTTCCTCCAGAGACTCCCACCCGAATTCCTGAAGCATTTCCGAAACACTCGCGTGATGATCAAACCTACCAGTAACAAATTTAGCAGCCCACCTCTGAATTGCTTCTATGTCCTCCCTCAATCCGACCTGATAGGGATCCCAAACGTTCGATTAGTACTCAAGAATAGGTCGTATTAGTGTTTTATAAGCGCTCTCCCTTACAGATGAACCACACCTTCCCAAAATTCTACCAATGAACTGAAGACGACTCTCCGCCTTTCCCACAACTGTCATTACATGCTTGTCCCACTTTATATCGTTCTGCAATGTTACGCCCAAATATTTAATCGACGTGACTGTGTCAAGTGCTACACAACTAATGGAGTATTCAAACATTACGGGATTCTTTTACCTATTTATCTGCACTAATTTACATTTATCTATATTTAGAGTTAGTTGCCATTCTTTACACCAATCACAAATCCTGTCCAAGTCATCTTGTATCCTCCTACAGTCACTCAACAACGACACCTTCCTGTACACCACAGCATCATCAGCAAACAGCCGCACATTGCTATCCACCCTATCCAAAAGATCATTTATGTAGATAGAAAACAACAGTGGACCTACCACACTTCCCTCCCTGTGACACTCCAGATGATACCCTCACCTCCGATGAACGCTCACCATCGAGGACAACGTACTGGGATCTATTACTTAAGAAGTCTTCGAGCCACTCACATATTTGGGAACCAATCCCATATGGTCGTACCTTAGTTAGGAGTCTGCAGTGGGGCACCGAGTCAAACGCTTTCCGGAAGTCAAGGAATATGGCATCCGTCTGATACTCTTCATCCATGTTTCGCAAGATATCATGTGAAAAAAGGGCGAGCTGCGTTTCGCAGGAGCGATGCTTTCTAAAGCCGTGCTAATGCATGGACAGCAACTTCTCTGCCTCAAGGAAATTCATTATATTCGAACTGATAATATGTTCGAGAATCCTGCAACAAACCGATGTTAAGGATATTGGTCTGTAATTTTGAGGATCCGTCCTTCTACCCTTCTTAAATACAGGTGTCACCTGCACTTTTTCCCAGTCGCTCGGGACTTTACGTTGGTACAAAAAAATCAACAAAGACGAATAACAGTTATTTTTATCTCCAAGATGAACGGCACTGGGTGTTGTAATAAATATAATTCTTTTATGAGAATAGATTTAGATATTTGTCTCACTATCTGTAATTCTTTAGAAAGGAAACAATTTATCTCTCACTAAATGCCGAATAAAAGCCTGATTAATTACATTTTTATACAGGAAAATAAACGAGGAAACAGAATTTGTTACACTAACACACTAACCCATGACATCATCAAATTCCCTTTAAACAAATGCATACACTCCATTGGAAACATCCGGTGACCGTAAGCTCACTGAATTTTAAACTGTGTAAATAAAAGTATCCATTGTCACGATCGACTGCATTTAAACAGCCGACTCGTCAATTCGAATCATTTTTCAGCAATTGTATGTGCATTAACAGGTGGTTGTCATTGCAGTTTTATGCTGCCAGTGCGCGCAACAGAACGAATTAAAACAACGCACGGCCCAATGACCTCACGCTGTTCTGCAATTCGTTTTGGTGTTTATTTATGAATGAACGAGCGGTTAACATTTTAATGTGGGGAGAACAATGACAGGTGACTGCTGTGTTGCGTTCTGTACATAGAGTCCGAAGTAAAAACGGAAAACACAGTTTATTTATTTGTGACCCTTCCGTTTGCTAGCGGAGTGGCTGGATCAATATTTCAGGGCACCTCTGATACAGTCCCATAACTACCTCGTGTAGGTCAGCTCCGTATCTCAGATTGTTTAAAATTCTGAGATATCTTGAAATAATGAAAGGTATTGTGGCCAGCGTCTAGGAGAACACATTGATCTAAAAGCTGCTGTCTGGAAACCTGAACAAATGATGATATGCGTTTGTGTGTGTGTGTGTGTGTGTGTGTGTGTGTAAGGGAGGGAGGGAAGGTCGGGCGCTGAAGGAAGGGGCAAATAAGGATACTGGCTATTATTAGGCCTTCTAATGGCGCTGAGCATTTTTCTGTGGGACACTTGAATTTTTGCGGTTTATGAAATCACACTGGAGTCATACACTCCTTATCATTTTTTTCCAGTCAACTTGAATAATAATGAGCATTTGTTTGATGTGCTTTGACGACAGAAACACTATTTTTCTCTCTGTTCGCGTTTCTATTTAATCCCTTTACACTGAAGAGAATTGTTGAATTCCATACGTCTCCGCTATTTAACTATGGATCTCTTCTCCTTATAACATTGTCCAGTCGCAGAATTATCGACTAGTGATCCCCCAGCGGCAAACTCGTAGACATTAGCTGGTGTGTTGTTGGATTAGGTTGTTGTCCTATATCTGCATTTACGACTCGTCGCACTGTCTCAGCAGCAACCTACAGATCCCCTTTACAAAACTCTCAGATGTTTATCTGAAATTTAGGTGTATAATTGAGCTACCTGACTAACAAGAGGAAACAGTAGTTTGTGGAGATTTCAGTGTAGACTTCTTGAAAGACACACACAAGGAAAATGAAGTAGAATCATTAGTTGAGTGTTTCAAACTGATTTCAGTAGTAAATTTTCCAACTCATGTGCAGCAAGAAAGTAGGACCCTGGCGGATAACATTTTTATAGACAGCGCTATAGTTGGAACAATTAATGTGTACCCTGTTGTTAATGGACTATTTGATCCTGACGCACAATTAATGGAAATAAACAATATAAGAGCCTACAGCCCTGAGGAAGATTCATACAGAACACTGAGGTTAATTAATGAGAATAGGATAGAGTATTTTAAGTCAGTGAATAGGATGAAAACTGTATGGAATATTGTCAAACAGGAGACAGGACAGTCTGTCAGTGTCAACGTACCATAAAAGTTAAAGTAAATGGCAATATGACTGACCATCCACATGTTGAGAGTACTTTTAACAATCGTTTTATAATGTAGTAGCAAAAACACGATTAAATGGTTCAGTTTAAGAAACAATAGAATATATCTAAATTTCATTCCATAAAACTTTAAGCAATGAGAAGTAGTACTAACATCCCTTTCTAAAATTAATAGCACCATAAAATTCTGAAAACGACAAGCTTGTATGGTGTTGATACAATTTCAAAACTGAATTCTAAAAAGTTGTTCTAACTTTATAAGGAACGTCCTTACCGATATATGTAATGCATTATTGGCACAGCGAATTTTTCTCTATAAGTGAAAACATGCAGTTCTTAAATCTATTTATGGAAAAGATAAGATGAAAAACTTAAATAATTTTAATATATATTCTGTATAATTGTTATCGTCAGTTTTCCTTAGTGATATCTTTTTCCGAAACATTTGACAAAGTTATACAGTCAGGAGCAGTCTAACAACGACGTTCAAACAATTTACTTAACATGTTAGAGTTTGGATTAGAGAAGGGTTGCTTAACTGTGAATCCTATTTATACATTGACCCAGCATATATGTAGAGGCTCAAATAATAAAATGTCACCAGCTGGTATTTTCCATGATCTTTCTAAGGCTTTTGATTCTGTAGATGATGTTACATTAAGACAATAATTTAAGTTTTATGGAGTTGAAGGCTTTATACACAACTGGCCTGAATCACATCTAACAAACACAATGCAAAAGTTGTGCTGAATAATCATCAGAGTTTGAAGGAGATAAAATTGTGGGGACTAACGAAAAAAGACAAAGAGAATCCCACAGGGTTCAATATTGGGTCATCTCCTACCTTTTAGACGTGACCTTCCACATAACATTCAACAGGCAGAAGTGGCACTTTGCAGAATTGGTACAAGTACTACAATCAATCCTATTAGAGAGAAAGCAACAGAAGATTTTGTTAATTATGTTGGCAGAGAATTATTAAACGGTTATGATGAATAAAAATCCCGCTGATAGCCGGTAAAACTTGGCTTTATTTGACCATACCACCGGTTTCATGGCTTGCTGCTGCATCTCCAGATACAACCTAGATATCTGAGAAATGAAATATGAATTGTATTACAGAACTGTGCTTTATTGATGATTGTTTGAAGACTTTTACTCACAAAAATTATTACATTAATCCATCATAGTTGAACCCATTGTTCTTAGTCACGGTATTGCAATTCTGAGAATACTACCATTATTTAAAATACCATAGAACAAAGGATAATTGGCCCATGTAATATCCTCTTAGGTTACCGGGTAGATTAAACTGATGTACTAGCCATTCATTGCACAGCAAGTGTCTGTATGTAAAGGAAATAATGCTGATGACTAAAACCAATTTCGGAGGTATACTCATACGAGCGTAGTTAACGGTGGAAGTAGTGCATGACAGTAGTCACAAAGTATAATATACTAGGCAAGCCGCCTTCTTTTATGTCAATCCACATACTGAAAGTGCAGCTTGCAAAAGTAGGCCCTCACTTCTCCAGCTCCCAGGAGACACTGGACGCCTAGGTAAATTATAGCTATAATATGAACACTGTGTCGCAACGTACACATGACTAAGAACACTGTGTCAGTCCCTCACATTCAAAATATTCTTTCTTGTACATATTATTTCTTTTACATATATTACTTATAGGAAATATTGTCTTTATATCTAAGTTTTCTGCCGATATTAGAAGAAAGGAAATATGCAGGAACGTTGTTTTTGGGGAACCTAAATATAGTAGTCTGCCAAAAAATACCGTTGCTCCTATATCCCATCGGGGACACAACATTATTCTTTCTTATTATACTCTTACTTATCATATTAAGAAATTTCCGTTTTGATAAACAGTATTCCGTATCAGTGTGTATTCTTTACTTTGGGTCTCTTTTGAAAGGGGGACTTCACACATACGATTCAGTATGGCACTAACTGCAGCCGATGTATACTTAAGTGTTTGGCATGAATCTTTATGACTAAACAAATCTGTCGTTGTAAGCTTTCTGTAATTGTCAAAACTGAGTTTTCTCGTAGTTTAATGTCATTGAGAGAACCAAAAATAGAACAGCGCGATCATTTGCATGGTGTAAGACAAACTGTATTATCATTCCTTCTGGTCCGTTCCCTCTATTCCATGGACGAATTTGTATTTAGTAGCTAGTAAACTGTAAAAAAAAAAGCGTAGTTATATGATTAGGTCTACAAAATAAAGTGTTCACTAATGTTAACACTTAACATGCATACATATTCTGTAAAGTGACTCGTTCCACATCGATACGATAAAAGAATGGTTCAAATAAAGCATACAACAGGAACTTTGAAATACTTATCACTAGAATACATGGCTTAGTGAGCAGATTTGGAAATTGAGAGAATGCATCTGGGTTTCAATTGTAGTGAGACAGTGCACGAATTAAATAGTTTTGAAACTAAAGCTCTCCATTGTGTGAATATATGTCCACTCCATTCCTTTAATACAACAGAAGCGAAGGAGTTTACAGGCATGAATATAGTTTCACTTCCTAGTGAAATTAAATGACGAATGAATCATCATGTAGCTACCTGACCAAAAACCTACAAAATAAGCATTTCTGTGCATTTAACGCTGTCTTTGGTTACATTCCATCCGGTCTGACCTCATTTCGTCATAAGTGTTAAACTCAATGTATAGTACTCCCTTTTCCAACTAGCATAGCGGTCCTCATTATTTACGAATACAATAAACCCTGCTACCATTCAAACTAACCCAGGCTTTTTTAACTCGTCCATTCATTCAACACAAACTTTTCATAGAAATATATATTTATTTGTTCTTTTTAGGAATTACTTGTTTTCTAACATTTTTCTAATCGATTTGCATCACCATTCTGCAACACAGTTTTTAAATTCACTTAATTTCTCCTTTACTTTTTTATAGCTCTCCACGCTTCACCTTAATATAGGGCTGTGATTTAAACGATCACATATTTTTCCCCACTTAAAACAGTTTCCATTAGGAAAGTTTTGCTCATGAAGTAACTCTTCATGTGCGTCGCTTGGTTCTGTATGTTTCTGATGCATTGATCGTCTTCGGTATCACAACTTTCCAGACAACAGAATCGTTAAGGCACTGTGCTATATCTCCTAAATGTTCATACTCTTTACCATAAATACACGTGTCACTCCACATTACTTCTTTCCTTATCATTGCAAATCCTATATTAAATAGTTTTTGATTGCGTACATTACTTATTTTAATTCCTTATATTTTTGTTTCCAGCAACGAGGACGATGTGATTCGCAAAAGCTACGTTGATATCAGTTTCCACCTTAACTTCCTTCACGTTCAGTGTACTTCTTTCACTTTCTTCATTTCCACTCTTACATATTTTGTACATAGTTTGTCTTTTCTGACTTGTAACATTTGTTGTTTGCACTTGACTCTTCTTCGAATTACAAATAACGTGTTCGGGTCCACAAATCATAATATTCTTCTAAGGATTTCTGCGATAATACTTTACCATACATCTCTTCTCTAATTCCGTTTTTGCCTTTTTGCCTTTTCTCATTACCTCAAGTGCTTACTCAGCGCTCTTCTGAGCTAGTACTGTTCCCTTAAGCTGATCCGATCATCCCCCAACCTTTCCTTCCACTATATTCTATTCTGCTGCTGAAATTAATACAGAAGTTGGGGTGTTAAAACTGATACGGATCATTATACTTACTTGCTACTACCTTGTTCAGTAGTGTACTTGTAATTCCCTTCTCAGATCGTTAGACTGTTTCTCCAGCTCTGTGATGTTTCTAGATTGTATTCCCTTAACACAATGTTATAATGGTTCTTTCGATTGTTTGACAGTGATCTACCGTAGTATTTGTGGTAAAAACGTGTTTCTATTTCAGAGATTTGTAACTAACTTTGAATATATGCTAAGACTGTACACTTTTATAACCGAATTGAGAGGAATTTGTTTCTTGAGGAGTGAAACTAGCGTATCAACCAGGGTATTGGTCCTAAGATAAAAAAGTTATAATAAACCTACCTAAAATACAAATTCAGAAACCATTACTTGAAGTGGCTTGTTATCTAAACCATAAACAAACAGTCTCCTTGTATGGAGGCAGAAATACTTGAGACGAGATAGTAACGATACAAATATACATCTCGCGCAAAGCTCAAGACGCAAAACAGAATTTACGCTCTATAACGGGTAATGATATTAAGGTTCTCTTTTTTAATGCATTTCATTTACATTGCTTGAATGACTAACCACCTCCTCCTTCTCTTAACCAGTGCGTACCTACCAGACACAAACGACTTCTGTAACCTACGGTAGATATTCAGATTCATTTTTCCCTAAAATTTTTCCTCATCTTCGCTCGTTCAGATATTTGTTAACTATTCTCGGCTAAATTAATCCCTCAAAAATTCAGGTGACCATTGAGAGGATTGGACGATACAAAGTGAGACAGAAAAGTAAAACTTTGTCTCCTTACTTTTCTCAGAAATGAACTCTACCCAGTTTTGTACAAACTAAATTTAACTATGACAGATCTTGAAAAAGTTACAAACACGGAAACAGATGGCGTCGATAGTGTTCGACAGTTACTTCGAGAATGAGGCATATCGGGAACTCGTATCCAGTGCATTTTGCGTCTTCATCTCACCTTAATATATGTGTGAAATACGCCACTTCTGTAGTTGCTCCAGGTAGAAGAAGAACTGAGTGTTTCAACGGTATGCTGTAATTTTATAGATGAGTGCAGAAGCGAAATATTGACCAACGACATTCTCTTCGAATATAACCGAAATGGTCTTTCCAACGGGCTACACATCCCAAAAACTATTATCTGGTTTCTCCTACGAGAAATTGTAACCTCTCAGTGTGGTCCATTGATCTGCGTATTTTCGACTAAACGGCAGGGATCTGCATGTTATGAATAAAGCAACTTTTAGCGTACAACTGTGGCTTTCTTATAACTATTCATTGGACCTTAATTGTTTTTTACTCTTCCAGGAATTGCCTTCTTCCCTTTGTCTGCTTGTTGAACGTCACCCTGTATATAATATTAGTTGCGGGCTATGTAATTAACTTCTTGTTACTGTCGTGATGAGACAGGATTGACTCGTAAGCCTTCGTAACGTTGGACAACATAGTCTTGCTACTTCGAACGGCTAAAAGCAAGAGGCAACTACAGCCGTTATATTTCTCGAAAGCACGGATCTCAGGTTTATAATTTAATAATAATGGCATGCTCCTAGGAAAATATTTCGGTGGTAAAATAGTCCCCCATTTAGAGCTCCTGCAGGGAACTCTCGAGGAGGAATTTGTTACCAGAAAGGAAAAATGTGGCGTTACGCGAGTCAGAAACTTAAATAGCATTAATAGTTTAAGGAAACTGAAAAGTGAAACTGTTACGTCGAAGTAGATATAGTGTCAGTGAAATGTGGTGGCAAGAAGAACAGGATTTATAGCTGTATGAGTACAGAGTTATCAAAGCAATATGAAAAAGGAATAATGCACCAATAAGTAGCACTAAGAAGAAAATAAGTATATAGCTATACTTATACGAATAATATAGTGAACAAATCATACTCAAGACAGAAACCAACCCAAGAATCACCACTGTAGGTGGTGGTGGCGGTTAGTGTTTAACGTCCCGTCGACAACGAGGTCATTAGAGACGGAGCGCAAGCTCGGGTTAGGGAAGGATTGGGAAGGAAATCGGCCGTGCCCTTTCAAAGGAACCATCCCGGCATTTGCCTGAAACGATTTAGGGAAATCACGGAAATCCTAAATCAGGATGGCTGGAGACGGGATTGAATCGTCGTCCTCCCGAATGCGAGTCCAGTGTGCTAACAATGACCACTGTAGTACAAGTATTATTTCTACCACCACCGCAGATAATGAAGCGCTCGAAAGATGATGAGATAAAGAAAATTATTCAGCACACTAGATGAGACAAAAATTTCTCTGTCATGTGGGCTCATGTGTAACTTTTCAGTCTTTAGGTACAGACCGTTCATCGAGCTATCGATTGTATAGGACTGATAAGTAAGGAACTATTGTATCAGCATACTCTGTATGCTGTAGGCTAATTGATACAGTATGGATGAGAGAGCCTGCCTTTATTAAGTGATTTAAGCTGCTTCGCAGAATCCGTAATATTTACTTCTAAGTTACTGATATAGACAGCTCTTCTAGATTCGAATTCTGGAAGATGTTCTTATTTTTTTGTGAACGAATTTCGGAAAACGGTATTTAGTAACTCGATACTATTGGTAGTATTGTCTGTAGCATTATCATTGCTATTACACAGCGAAGGTGTTGATTTTACGTTACTGTTGGTGTATTATAAGTACAATCGGAATGCCTTTGGATTTTCTCTCAGTAAATTGATAGGTTGATTTTCAACAAGAAAAGCTTAAGAACGGGAGCGTCTAAGCGGCTAAAGATATTTTAGGGTTTCAGTTATCAATTTCCTCATGGTGCAGATGACTGGATTTTAGGCAACACACATTGCTTAAGATAGCCACACTGTGCCTAAGTCCTGGAGTCTCTCAGGGGCATAACCAACTATAAAAGGCGGTTATAATTGCTAGGACGCGTTACTGGACAGTCTGTCTTTAGAAAAAAAAAATTGTTTCCCCTCTACATTTTTGATGCAAAGACTTCGGAACACTCTGTATAGAAAAGCTGTGTAAAGGGAAAGACATTTGAAGTCTTTATTATAGAAAGGTAAGAGGAAGCAGATGGAAGATGTGGCAGAGCACTACGGGAACTAAGTAGGAAAACATGATAGTCCTTCAGAATTACGCTTCAGAGAAACTTCCACGAGAATGTTCCACGTGGTATGTTGAATATATGAGAGAAGCAAATTACTCCCACACTTCAGGAAGAACGTAATAATCCCTTTACCAATGCAGGCCTCTGCTGTTAAGTATATTAGCGACTTGTCAGCGTAATAGATCATGGTTACTAAACACTGACACGAATTATCTCCAGAAGAATGTAACAGCTGGTAGATGCCGATTATGGGTCATACCTCTGGGTTATGGAGAAGTGTAGGAACATGCGAGACAATAATGACCTTACGATTTGTCTTAGAACAAAACTGGAACATTTGTTGATTAGAAAGTTTGCGACAAAGTCAATGGAACTTTCTTTCTTTCTTTCGCTTACGCCATAGTCCTGCAGCAATCGCAGGGTCGGCGTGGTTACAACTGATTTGGCAGTGTTAGTGTTAGGGATGCCCGGATCCCCTTCCTGCCGCCATCCTGTACCCCCCAGGACGGAATCAGTGTACCCCAACTGTCTGCGTCTAGTGTAAATCGTGCAATAGCGCGGACGTGTTTCAAATGTATGCGACGCATGTAACTGAGGCGGTACATGGGGACCAGCCCGGTATTCACCTAGCGGGATGTGGAAAACCGCCTAAAAACCACATCCAGGCTGGATGGCACAACGGCCCTCTTCGTTATTCCGCCGGGCGGATTCTATCCGGGGCCAGCGCGCCTACCCGAGTCCAGGAAGCAGCGTGTTAGCGCTCTTGGCGACCCTGCCGGGTTGCGACGAAGTCAATGGAACATACTCTGTCAAATACTTACTGTATGAGAGATAAAACACAGAAAACGAATGGTTATCTAAAATTTGCACAGATACCTTACAGAAGTTATAACAATTGCAGGACACAAGAAGGGAGCAGAAATTGAGAAAAACGTGAGACAGAATGGTAGCCTACACCTAAGTTATTACTTTTTACGCCGAAGAGAACTTTGGAAATGGAATTAAAGTTCAAGCTGAAGAAAAAACCTTTAAGGCTTGCGGAAGACATTCTAATTCTGTCACAAATGGCAATGGAGCGTGAAAGATTATTTATAGGGAATAGATAATGAGATGAGCAAGAGATTTTAAGTTGAATCTTAACGAAACCCAGTAAAAGACGGTAGTGGGATGTGGTAGAATTAAATCACGTAATTATGGAAGCAATGGGGCTATGGAGTGGGACATTACAAAAAGTATACAAGTTTCGTTGTTTGGGCAGAAAAATAACAGACGATTGCCGCAGTAAAGACAATATAAATTGTAGACCGGCAACAGTAAGAGAAGCTTTTTTGAAAAAAGAGAGATTTGTTGACTTCAAAAATAAATTTAACTGCCAGAAAGTTAATTCAGAAAGCGTTTGTATAGATATTATCCCTTTAGGGAAGCAGAAAGACGATGATGAACAGTACATTCTAGAGGAGAATAGAGGCGTTTTAAATCTCTTGACGTTGAAAAATTCCGAATATTAGATTGGTAGATAGAGATCTGATAAAGGGTTACTGAATCGACTGAAGAGAAAAGTTTCGAGGATGAACATAACTAAACGAAGGTATGGGTAGGAAGGACACATTTGCAAGCATGTAGGAATTGATCATTTGGAAATTGAAAAATGTGTAGGGAGTAACACAGTAAATGAGACTAAAGTTTGACTATAATAAGAGTGTTCAAGTCTATATAGGTTGCATCAGTCGTGTACAAATGAAGAACATTGCTCGGGATAGACAAACTTGGAAGGCTGCATCAAACCAGTACTCAGACTGAATTACACGCTTACAACAATCCGTTTCCGCTCCCCTTGCAGGACAAATCTCACTAGAGAATGAGTTGGAGCTGGTTTCCTCGAATCACAGCGCTAAACGTCACGCGAGAATCGTTCTCCATTGACAAACTGCCATAACAATTGGTCGGTTTACTACCAGTTCCTTGCCCTTCTTTCTTGATGTCTTTGGGTCCCGCGATAAGAGTCTAGCACTTCCGTTTCGTATATCATCACAAATTATAACCACACTAAAAATAACACCCACCCACACATCGATGTTAATGAAGCACGCACGTTTCGTACGCAACACTAGCCAAACACTACTTGACACTTCCGCACAAGACGCGGTTCAACGTCATATATACAGTTATCACAATTACAGTGATCGGTTTAAATTAGATCAGCTTCATACGACATTTCGTGAAGTCGAATTTTCGAAACTCGCAGTTCATTATTGTCATTAGATCACTACAGTTATAGATACAAGTAGCGAAGGCAATTTTGTTGCATAGCAGGGGCAGATGTGGACTCTGACCACAATCTATTGGTTATGAACTGTAGATTAAAACTGAAGAAACTGCAAAAAGGTGGGAATTTAAGGAGATGGGACCTGGATGAACTGACTAAACCAGAGGTTGTACAGAGTTTCAGGGAGAGCGTAAGAGAACAAATGGCAGGAATGGGGGAAAGAAATACAGTAGAAGAAGAATGGGTCTTTGAGGGATAAAGTAGTGAAGGCAGCAGAGGATCAAGTAGGTGAAAAGACGAGGGCTAGTAGAAGTCCTTGGGTAACAGAAGAAATATTGAATTTAATTGATGAAAGGACACAATATAAAAATGCAGTAAATGAAGCAGGGAAAAAGGAATACAAACGTCTCAAAAATGAGATCGACAGGAAGTGCAAAATGGCTAAGCAGGGATGGCTAGAGGACAATTGTAAGGATGTAGAGGCTTATCTCACTAGGGGTAAGACAGATACTGCCTACAGGAAAATTAAAGAGACCTTTGGAGAAAAGAGAACCACTTGTACGAATATTAACAGCTCAGATTGAAACCCAGTTCTAAGCAAGGAAGGGAAGGCAGAAAGGTGGAAGGAGTATATAAAGGGTCTATACAAGGACGATGTACTTGAGGACAATATTATGTAAAGGGAAGAGGATGTAGATGAAGATGAAATGGGAGATATGATACTGCGTGAAGAGTTTGACAGAGCACTGAAAGACCTAAGTCGAAACAAGGCCCCGGGAGTAGACAACATTCCATTAGAACTACTGACGGCCTTGGGAGACCCAGTCCTGACAAAACTCTACCATCTGGTGAGCAAGATGTATGAGACAGGCGAAATACCCTCAGACTTCAAGAAGAATATAATAATTCCAATCCCAAAGAAAGCAGGTGTTGACAGATGTGAAATTTACCAAACTGTCAGTTTAATAAGTCACGGCTGCAAAATACTAACGCGAATTCTTTACAGACGAATGGAAAAACTAGTAGAAGCCGACCTAGGGGAAGATCAGTTTGGATTCCGTAGAAATATTGGAACACGTGAGGCAATACTGACAATACGACTTATCTTAGAAGCTAGGAAGGCAAGGAAAGGCAAACCCACGTTTCTAGCATTTGTAGACTTAGAGAAAGCTTTTGACAATGTTGACTGGAATACTCTCTTTCAAATTCTGAGGGTGGCAGGGGTAAAATACAGGGAGCCAAAGGCTATTTACAATTTGTATAGAAACCAAATGGCAGTTGTAAGAGTTGAGGGGCATGAAAGGGAAGCAGTGGTTGGGAAGGGAGTGAGACAGGGTTGTAGCCTCTCCCCGATGTTATTCAATCTGTATATTGAGCAAGCAGTAAAGAAAACAAAAGAAAAATTCGGAGTAGGTATTAAAGTCCATGGAGAAGAAGTAAAAAATTTGAGGTTCGCCGATGACATTGTAATTCTGTCAGAGACAGCAAAGGACTTGGAAGAGCAGTTGAACGGAATGGATAGTGTCTTGAAAGGAGGATATAAGATGAACATCAACAAAAGCAAAACGAGGATAATGGAATGTAGTCGAATTAAGTCGGGTGATGCTGAGGATATTAGATTAGGAAATGAGACACTTAAAGTAGTAAAGGAGTTATGCTATTTGGGGAGCAAAATAACTGATGATGATCGAAGTAGAGAGGATATAAAATGTAGACTGGCAACGGGAAGGAAAGCGTTTCTGAAGAAGAGAAATTTGTTAACGTCGAGTATAGATTTAAGTGTCAGGAAGTCGTTTCTGAAAGTATTTGTATGGAGTGTAGCCATGTATGGAAGTGAAACATGGACGATAAATAGTTTAGACAAGAAGAGAATAGAAGCTTTCGAAACGTGGTGCTACAGAAGAATACTGAAGATTAGATGGGTAGATCACATAACTAATGAGGAGGTGTTGAATAGGATTGGGGAGAAGAGAGGTTTGTGGCACAACTTGACTAGAAGAAGGGATCGGTTGGTAGGACACGTTCTGAGGCACCAAGGGATCACCAATTTAGTACTGGAGGGCAGCGTAGAGGGTAAAAATCGTAGAGGGAGACCAAGAGATGAATACACCAAGCAGATTCAGAAGGATGTAGGTTACAGTAGGTACTGGGGGATGAAGAGGCTTGCACAGGATAGAGTAGCATGGAGAGCTGCATCAAACCAGTCTCAGGACTGAAGACCACAACAACAACAACAGCGCAATGCTTAGCGTACGAACTTCAGGTTCAGGAGATTGTAGGTTCGAGTCTCATCAAACGTAGCGATTTTTTGTTTGTTTGTTTGCGAATCGAATCGAAAGCTTTTGATTTAAGTGATTTAAATGTAATAGTTTCATTTTTGTTTCTAATATTTTGCCCACGTCATTTCATAATCAAATTGACATTTATTTGCTGTTTGTTTTTTAAGTTCTGTCGCTCTTTTGCGTTTGGAATCTGCCTATGTCACCTATAATAATCTGCAACCAAGTGGCAACGAGCACAGCTCATTAGTTGGTAAAGCGGCATCTCGCGCAGCCAGTGCGAGGATAGTTTCAGGTAGCCAATGATAGCGAGAAATTGCAGTTTCCTTTCAACAATTAAACTGAATTTATTCTGTCTTGCATTTGATCGCTCAGGTTTGCTTTAATTGCACTGAACAAAGCCATCGTGATTTTACGAGGGTTGTCCAGAATGTAAGTTCCGATCGGTCGCGAAATGGAAACCACTGGGAAAATCCGGTAAAGCTTCTACACATCTGTTGGGCAGTGTCTCTAGTATGCCCGTCGAGCGTGTCACGTCGCTCTTTTCAGTTTTGAGTGAACAGAGAGCACGTAAAGATGCGTAGGGAATAGCGTCTCCCATCAAGTATGAGGGCCTGGTTAGGGAGTTCGCCTGTGTCATGCAGCCCACAGAACACAACTGTTCGAGCAGTTCCTTCTTCATGTCAATTCTTGGCCGCACACAGCAGTGGCAATGAAGACGCTCCTGCAGCATTTCCGATGAGAAGTGTTTGATCACCCACAATGCAGTCCGTAATTGGCTGAGTCTCATCTCTGCTCACAAGAACAGCTGGCAATGAAAACAAAATTTTTCCACAGACAACGAGCTGCAGAGCAGTGCAGATAACAGGCCGAAAGCACAGGTTGCTGCTTTCTACGATGAGGATATTGGAAAGTTGATACAACGCTACAACAAAACTCGAAGTTTGAGGAGCCACTATGTAGAGAAGTTTCTCGTTTTCACTGTGGTTCCCATTTAACGAGAGATTTTCTGGACAATCCTCGCAGTTCGGCCGCAGATTATTGACAGCTCTTTTCTCGGATCGCTGCACATCACGAGGAGGTGAGCTACGAAACGCAGTATAGACACTGGTCACTTAAAACCAGCAATCTAGCATTTCCGACGGTGAGTTAACGAGCATTGCGCTCTCGTTTAAATATATGGCCGAAAGAGTCAGCCTACAGGAATTGTGAAACGAAACCTGTCGTCCAGGACCGCGTGCCACAAAGGGCGCAGTTACGCCACGAGATGGCGAAGCTCACAGGCATCTATTGTCTATTGAGACCGAAGCGCTGTAGTGTGTGTGAGTGAGACAGACGAGAACTTACATCATCGGGAAACCCAGTAGACAGCGTTTGTGGCCGAGAAGACGTAGCAGTGTTAAATATGCGGACCTACGATCGACAGTAAAGGGAAACGTTTATGAAAAACTATTTAATTCTGTAGCACTGCAAGGAATCAAGCCACAGTAAATTTAATCTGCCAGCCTCCACAAGCTTTCATGGAGATCCCAACAAAACTTTGAATATCGATCATATCTATAATAGTTTAGGATTTACTGTTAAAGTGAAATAAACAAGTTTTGTAACAAAGACCTGAATGCTGAAATCTGAACGCTTTGGTCGATCTTAACGTTTGAAATTTCATATAGAAGCGCATCATTAATATGGAAAACATTGTAAATATCAACTCTCTAGCTTTACTTGTTTAAAAGATATAGTAAATTTAAATTATCAGTATTTTCAGTTAAGGATCAGATCATCATTTCCACCAAACAAAACACATTGAACGATGACAGCATGACAGCTTATTGAATCATTAGGTTATAGAATATTTGTTACAAAGTTTATAGCATAATAGTTACTTTTGTTCTTTATTTATTTATCAGAAAGCACATTGGTGCAAGGCTACTGGCCGTGACATTCGAAGTTTCGTTTCATGTAAAATAATTTAACGTTTATTATGTAATGGATGTTATTGTTACTTTATTTAGAACGTGAAAGTGGTCAAGCTTTGATTATTTAAATGTGTTAAAATGTAAAGTTATGTAGAATAAGCTGTAACGAATCAGATGGACGGCTTCAGGAAAGGGAATTGCGTTAGTCAGTTGAGCGAACATGTTCGGTTCGCGGGAAACGCGGTCGGAGACGGGCAGAGGGCAGTTCTGGTCTAGATACGAAAGGGTGTAGTTCGTATTGAGAAGCGAAAGCGGAGAGTGGGTCTTTAGCCAGCTAGGAAGTGAAAGGGCTTAGAAAATGTCGGGTTGTGTGGTATCGCGGGACTTACTCTCTGAGCAGGGAGCGCCTGGTGTGAAGTCTAACTTTTCTTGTAAATATCGAGGTGGAGTATTGGACTCGTTTCGTGATGAGACAGTCAATGATCTAGCTGTGTCAAATGGATATGCGCTCGAGTGTAATAGTAATTCTAAATACTACCACTTTCACTGTTTTCTTTCTGAATAAACATTCTAACCAAATCAGAATTGTGTGGCCTACATCATTTATGGGTCGTTAATTTAGTTCTCGATATTAAATATTACGGTTATTATATGTTATATTAACTGTGTATTTCGCAAACTTGCCATCGGCCAGACAAATTAACCAAAGGGTCACAAGTGTCTAATTCAGGGCGTGTAATGCGACATGTGCCGCTCAACCCCTAGACGAGTTTGAGCCCGATCATCTTTGAGATGTCAGCTCGCACGCCATACCTCGCGAACGTCACTTCCCACATTGCTCCGCACTACACATTAACTACAATTGTGAAGTCACCCGCTGCGTTTTTGTGTCAGGCAGGCAATATCGCAACACTGTAGCGGCATGTGAAAGACGTCAACCATGATGTAATTTCAATCGCGCTGTAGTTTCGTCTGCAAAGGGACGTCAGCATAGGGACGTCTGTACAAGCTGATACTGTGCGGTGTATCGAGGTGCATTCAAGTTCTAAGGCCTCCGATTTTTTTCTCCGGACTGGAAAGAGATAGAAACATGCGCATTGTTTTAAAATGAGGCCGCGTTCATTGTTAATACGTCCCATGGATGGCAGCACCGTACGGCAGACGGAATTTTACTGCCAGCGGCGAGAATGAGAACTGTTTTAAATACTTAAAATGGCGAAGTTTTCCTTACTTGAACAGCGTGCAATCATTCGTTTTCTGAATTTGCGTGGTGTGAAACCAATTGAAATTCATCGACAGTTGAAGGAGACATGTGGTGATGGAGTTATGGATGTGTCGAAAGTGCGATCGTGGGTGAGACAGTTTAATGAAGGCAGAACATCGTGTGACAACAAACCAAAACAACTTCGGGCTCGCACAAGCCGGTCTGACGACATGATCGAGAAAGTGGAGAGAATTGTTTTGGGGGATCGCCAAATGACTGTTGAACAGATCGCCTCCAGAGTTGGCATTTCTGTGGGTTCTGTGCACACAATCCTGAATGACGACCTGAAAATGCGAAAAATGTCATCCAGGTGGGTGCCACGAATGCTGACGGGCGACCACATGGCTGCCCTTGTGGCATGTTGCCAAGCAATGTTGACGCGCTACGACAGCATGAATGGGACTTTCTTTTCGTCGGTTGTGACAATGGATGAGACGTGGATACCATTTTTCAATCCAGAAACAAAGCGCCAGTCAGCTCAATTTAAGCACACAGATTCACCGCCACCAAAAAATTTCGGGTAACCGCCAGTGCTGAAAAAATGCTGGGACAGCGAGGGCGTAATCCTTACCCATTGCGTTCCAAAGGGCACTACGGTAACAGGTGCATCCTACGAAAATGTTTTGAAGAACAAATTCCTTCCTGCACTCCAACAAGAACGTCTGGGAAGGGCTGCGCCTGTGCTGTTTCACCAAGACAACGCACCCGCACATCGAGCTAACGTTACACAACAGTTTCTTCGTGATAACAACTTTGAAGTGATTCCTCATGCTCCCTACTCACCTGACCTGGCTCCTAGTGACTTTTGGCTTTTTCCAACAATGAAAGACACTCTCCATGGCCGCACATTCACCAGCCGTGCTGTTATTGCCTCAGCGATTTTCCAGTGGTCAAAACAAACTCCTAAAGAAGCCTTCGCCGCTGCCATGGAATCATGGCGTCAGCGTTGTGAAAAATGTGTACGTCTGCAGGGCGATTACGTCGAGAAGTAACGCCAGTTTCATCGATTTCGGGTGAGTAGTTAATTAGAAAAAAAAATCGGAGGCCTTAGAACTTGAATGCACCTCGTATCTCCCACATTGCTTCGCATTACACATTAACTACAATTGTGAAGTCAAAAAATGACTCTGAGCACTAAGGTGCTTAACATCTGAGGTCATAAGTCACATAGAACTTAGAACTACTTAAACCCTAACCAACCTAAGGACATCACACACATCCACGCCCGAGGCAGGATTCGAACCTGCGACCGTAGCAGTCGCGCGGTTCCAGACTGTAGCGCCTAGCTGTGAAGTCACCCCAAGTGTTTTTGTGTCAGGCAGGCAATATCGCAACACTGTAGCGGCATGTGAAAGACGTCAACTGTGATGTATTCAATCGCACTGTGGTTCCGTCTGCAAAGAGACGTCTGCAAAGGGATGTCTGTACAAGCTGATACTGTGCGGTGTGTCTCGCATTTCCGCGGTACTGCGTTACAGGCGGCGGCGGCTGCAGGGGGCCGGTGAGGTAGCCGTGCGCCAGTAAGGAGGTCAGTCGGTCCCGGCGGTGTCCGCGCGGCCGCCCCCGCAGTGATTGCCCCATAAATCGCGCCGGCGGGGGCGGCTCGGCGGCCCGGGGGCGCTCCCTGCCGCGCTGCCGCCTTACCGCCAGCCGTGACGGAGGCGCCGTTCTCTTCCGGCGGTTTCTGATAACTTACTGCTTCTGACTCAAAATTTGTACTCCAACTGCAAAAAGAGAGAGCACAAGTGCGATTTCTAACTGAAAAGAGTTTTTTATTATGTAGCCTTTTGTCTAGTAAATTTTCGTCCGCCGTGGAATGTGTGCTGATTCGAATTTTCCTGGCAGATAAAAACTGTATAGCGAATCGTAACTCGAAACGATAACTTCCCGCTGCCAGTCGCTCTATCAACCCAGATCGCCAGGCGTTACCACTTCCCTGCTGTCGTCGAGTGAGTGAACTATTTCATGTTCAAAAGATTTCCGCTCAGTTTTACAGATCAACGAAGAATACCAGACACTCTCCTTTCGCTTATAATTCCATCAATAATTTTTGTTATCGATAGAAATGGTTAAGATTTGTGACTTCTACATACACGATGAAGTGCTACGCGCTTAAATCTTTTCATTTCCTGTATATCAAGAGCTCCATGTTCTGAAGAAGAAGAAGGTTATGATTTAATGTCCCGCCAACAGAAATGTTATTCTAGGTTGAGCACTGCTCGAAATATTGCAAGAATTGGGTCAGAAATCGGCCATATCTTTTCAAACCATCCCAGCATTTGCCTGGAGCGGTTTAGAGATATTACGGAAACTTTAACTTGAGTGGTCTAACGCGGAGCTGAGCCATCATTCTCTCGAATCCGACTCCAGTGTTCACGTTCTGCCATCTCGTATCAGAACAGTTTTTAGAGCATCATCTTTTCCGTGAAGAATACACCCGGTATTCCATCGAGATATTTTGGTGTTTCTTCATGGGTGTTTTCTGGGCATATTGATGTAATGAAACCGTGGTCTCTTGTGTCTTGTTGCCGAGTAATAACGCAATCGTGAGTTATTCGATCTTTTATCACACTCTGGAAAAGTAAATTCAATACAGTGAAAAGAGTTGTGATAAGCGAACAGTAACTCTGGACGCAGAATAATGCGACAACCATTCGATGGAAAATGTGCTGCGGCGTGGCCGCCGTTGTTGCGGGAATGCTCAACACATTGATGGCTTTGAAGATTTGCCATGACGTTTAGTACACTCTTACACGACATGAGTATGAGTCAAGCCTCCATGAGTAACCCTATCCATACTGTTGTGCATCAGTTTTAACGTACAACTAACACTGCCGAAAAAATAAACACAAGATAAAACCGAGCAATATTTAATGCAAACTTGAGGGCGAACAGGAAAAGGGGCATTACGTCTGTCAACAGCGACCGCTGTGAGTGGATGGAACGAGTTTGTTTCCAAACAAGACAAGCATCCCATACCGTCATCGACACTTATACTGTTGTAGAGATACTTTCAGTGCAATACATAAATAGAGATAACTGAGATAACAATCACAAATTAGGCGAAGTATCTCTGTTACAGGCCCTTTATAGCAAAGTATTCAGAAAATATCCCTCAAAATTCTCCGAGATTTTGTCAGTATCATTTTTCTGCACTTAATACTAGCCATATGTTTTACATCCTGTTGCAGTCGCTTGTCTGAATCCGTGTCTGGGAAATCACTGGGGGAATAGTCGGATGTAGGCTGTGTACTGGGGTATATAGTGCATGACTTATAAAGAAATGCCGAGTACAAATTGTGTTAGGTGGTCAGACACACGGGACCATGCGCTGTCGACCAACAACTGCGACTCAGTATACGAGAAACGTGATGGTGGCAGCAGTCTCCCACCAATACGTGTTCTATAAATTTTCCCAAGGAAGTCCCGTGGGAAAATGAAACCTTTCTTCTAACTGCTTAGTAGCACAGTGGTCCTCCTTGGAAAACAATACAGAAGCGATTCTGCGTGTCGTGGATCTAAAAGTCCTCAGTAGGTGTCCGGAAATATGTGACGCCAAATGTCTACGCCCAGGTCAGTCGGTCTCCTTAGATCATGGACATGTGGTTACTGGGCGCAGAACTGACGTCCGTTAGTGTCCCGAACGTGTTCCATCTGGTTCATATCGGGCGAATCTTCTGGCTAAGATATCAACGTGATTTTCAGTATCACGCTTTCAACACCACCGTAGCGTGGGTTTCGATCTACTGACACGACATATATTCTTCTCGAAGAAATGTTCACGTAGTGCACACCTGTCATGATGCCTTCGGTTACCATCACAGGTCCCATGGAAGTGCGAGCCGATGTCTCTTTCCGACCTGCTCCCGTAGCGCGCTGCATATTGCGAGTAGAAGCTCGCTTTGATGGCCACGACCGTCGACCTGGTCTCATTCATCCTACCCGGTCCAATGACGAGGGACCCGTGCCTGCTGCAATTGTAATGTCAACATGAGAACACATAGGGACTTTCTGCTGCCGAAACTAATGTGCTCTGATCGGTGTGGCCTGAAACATTTGCACCTGTACCAATACTGTCCTCTATCGTCAGTTTAACCACAGATCGCCACTTACGCTGCTTCGCAGAGTGGGCAAGTCTCAAACCTCCGCATTCTCTGATGAAGAATGAACGGCCAGCTTCTTGTCGTCTACTCCTGGTTTCACTGTCCTTCAAGCACTCTCTGTAGATGCTGACCAACCTCGATGTGTCCGTTATGCTCGTTTCCAGGCGTCGGGCCATAACAATGTGGTCTCTGTCATTGTCAGTGGTTTACCCCATTTATGGCCCATACTTCGCTTAATGCGTCACATGACACAGTGGCACAAGGCAGCAGGTATTCAGTCGCACGATGGGCAGTGGGAATAATGATTTGGCTCATCAATGGAGCCTTTTAGTAAACACCCTAAATATTTAAACTTGATCGCAGATACGGTTCCACAATTGATATTGTTTCAAACAATATAAAGAAATGGAAAATACAGGATTATAGTAACGACGCTTTATGCCACTGAAATTTCAGATGTATTTAAAGTGCACATTTATGCAAATAATGCAGGTAAAGTACCAGAAGAGCCCCTAAAATTTGCAGTATATATGACAATTGTCTCACCAATGGACTAAAAGGTGGGACTGTAACTGAAAATTTTTCCGATTATTGCTTCCTGAGGCAGCTTCTTCTAAAAAGGAAACAGTCGAAGACCCAAATCCAAAAAGAATCTTCAAACTTCAGAGCAAATTATCATTAAGGAATATCATTTTACTTCCTAAACTATAGCAATGTGTTCCATTACAGAATCTCGTACTTAAATAATGTTCTCTCAAACTGAGAAGCTATTGGAATCAGAAATTTGGAGATTTCCCCAGGACAACTCTTTGAGAATTCTGTCCTTGATTGGGCACCCATTTTTCAGAGACCAGTGCATAAAACAGCCCTCTGGTGATGTGCACACGTTATAAATTGCGCCTGCTTTGCGATAGAAAAGAAACTTCGGTTCTATGTTGTTTCCAGCATATTTTATGAATATTCCTCCAATACTTACGTGGTACATATCCAAGTAATAATTGTATGTTGTTACAAACTTGTGGCGAGAGGCAATTAGCGCCCGATATAGTATCAGTTTGTGTGAAATATGTTTGTAGAAAACTCTTTGGACTTTCTTAACCACACGTGTAGCATCTGGAAGAACATCTAATAAATGCGTCAGATACCCAGCGCTCTTCTTTAGACTCATCTATCATAAATCAGAGTATTCCGTTTTTCTTTTGTATAATTATTCTTTCATACTTCTATTCTCTTTATAATCCCTAATCTTCATCTCTGCATAACCTAAACATTTAATAACGCTTGTTACTTAATCCAGTGATTGTTATTATATACTGTTTAATTTCTCTCTCGACTCAACCAGAGGAATAAATAGTCGTGGACGTCTCAATGCTTTTAGAATGCTCTCCTCGCTAGATGTATACGAACAACGTAAGTTGTAGGTATGTGTTTCATCGGAGATAAACATTCCATGTAATTTCATGATAAATACACGGCCCGTCATTACAAATGCTAGGTTTGTTGCTTAGTTTTACTCTTCTGGTGTTATGCCACTTATGTAGACACTTTAAACACAAAACGACTTCCGGTTTCTCTATAAAGTACAATTACATACTTGATGCTAAACTGTGACTGATAGATTCTGAAAGAGGAGACGAAACTTAAGGGAAATTAGCCATTGTAAGGTGTCTGTATCCAGCACACAGCTGTCTGATGGAAGCAGAAATAGTCTGGACTCATCATTTACGGAGAACGTTGTTTCAGGCATTCGAGCTATTTGCTTGGGACGCCACTGTCAACAGGATCTCGAATTTTCCAAAGAGAAAGGGCAGCGAGTTGAACACTATGTATAATACTAACAAGTATACTTATCTCAATATTTGTATCACTCCACGTCATTTATATAATTTTGTCTGCATTCACATGGACAGTTATACTTTCAGAATTCACACTGCCATAGCGAGCATCAAAATTTGTGAATTATGATGTAATTATAGCCTCAAATGTGTAATATATCAGAAACACTGAAATAACTAGTGATTAAAATTGTAAATACTATAGAGGCCTATAGGGTTGTACCTGAGATATAGATCATTTGAAAATATGCTTTTCTAAGACGGCTCCGGCTCTACGAACTTTCCGTAGAACCTTACATTTCCTCAACACATCGCTTCTGTAAACAGCTGTGATGATTGTTTCAGTGGTCTGCTGATTAGCAGCTAATAGCAAAAATTTTCAGGAACCGTTTCCATATGCCGTATGTTGATTATACACACATCAAAAAACGTTTTGCATCCTCCGGTTCCCAGAACTCCTGATGATAGACGTTGACTGCGGATACTGTATCACAGACACAGTTCCTTTGACTGTTCACAGATGTCACTAAACCCGCCCAGAGATGTAAACAACCATGCATGAGCAGCTCGTACTAGACGGAGGGAGTACGACAGCCGATCAGTTCCAGTCATTCCACCAGGAACGAGGTACACGGCTCGTGTTGTCTATAGTTCAACCATGCGTAGACGGTCAATACCGCGGTTCGATCGCGTCCGCATTGTTACTTTGTGCCAGGATGGACTCTCAACAAGGGAAGTGTCCAGACGTCTCGGAGTGAACCAAAGCGATGTTGTTCAGACATGGAGGAGATACAGAGAGACATGAACTGTCGATGACATGCCACAGTTAGGCCACCCAAGGGCTACTACTGCGTTGGATGACCGCCACCTATGGATTATGGCTCGGAGGAATCCTGACAGCAACGCCACCAGTTGAACAATGCTTTCCGTGCAGCCATAGGACGTCATGTTACCACTCACACAGCGCGCAATTGGTTGCATGATGCGCAGCTTCACTCTCGGCGTCCATGTCGAGGTCCATCTTTGCAATCACGACACCATGCAGCGCGGTACAGATGGGCCCAACAACATACTGATTGACCGCTCAGGACTGGCATCACGTTCTCTTTACCGATGAGTGTCGCTATGCTTTCAACCTGTCAACCGTCGGAAACGTGTTTGGAGGCAACCCGGTCAGGCTGAACGCCTTAGACACACTGTCCAGCGAGTGCAGCAAGATGGTGGTTCCCTACTGTTTGAGGGTGACATTATGTTGGGCCGACGTACGCCACTAGTGGTCATGGAAGGCGCCGTAACGGCTGTACGATAGGCGAATGCCACCCTCTGACCGATAGTGCCACCATATCGGCAGCCTGTTGTCGAGGCATTCGTCTTCATGGACGACAATTAGCGCCCGTATCGTGCACATCTTCCATATCGGCAGCCTATTGTCGAGGCATTCGTCTTCATGGACGACAATTAGCGCCCGTATCGTGCACATCTTGTGAATGACTTCCTTCAGGATAACGACATCGCTCGACTTGAGTGGCCAGCATGTTCTCCAGACATCAATACCGTTGAACATTCCTGGGATAGACTGAAAAGGGCTGTTTATGGACGACGTGACCCACCAACCACTCTGAGGAATCTACGCCGAATCGCCGTTGAGGAGTGGGACAATCTGGACTAAGAGTGCCTTGATGAACTTGTTGATAGTATGCCACGACAAATACAAGCATGCACCAATGCAAGAGTGCTACTAGGTATTAGAGGTACCAGTACCAAATGATGTTTATGTTGATCTCTATTCCAGTTTTCTGTACAGGTTCCGGAACTCTCGGAACCGAGGTGATGCAAAAGTTTTCTTGATGTGTGTTTATTGCGAAGTGAATATGAAATTGACAACCACCCAATAAACTTTAGGACTCAGAATTTTATGATATAACAGTGAGAATCACTGTAATGTTCGCTGGAATAGTCTCTGAATTCGGAACCTATCTAAATTTGCTATGTTTCAGGTTTCCCTGGCGTGTTTAATGATAATTCCATACCACGATTATATTTTTAATCTCAACTGTCAGTTCGGCTCAAAGTTTGAAAATACCGCACTCTATATGCGGCGATGGTAAAATATGTGACATAAACCGTGTTGCAGTAACGCGAAAACCAGACACCTGACGTGATATTCTCTCACATTTTCTTCGTTGGAATGAAAACGCTTTTCAGTTATTCAGAACGTGCGAACATAACAAGATGTCTGTCTGATGAAGTTAGTGCGCAGCACAATCGAGTCAGTACTGATATAAGTCACTGCTACAATGAGGACAAATAGATTACAAACTCAAATACTGTTTGTAATCTCGCAACGATAATATGTAGCAACACAGAGAAAAAATGAAAGAAGATCTGTCTTAAAACATTTAGAGAACCCATGAAAAACCTAAACGTGGATGGCTGATCAGGAAATTGAATATCGGTCTTTCGTATGGCAACTAAACTGTCATAACTGCTTGCCTGTAACAGGCAGTGTTTTGTCTTACAGGCGATATTCACTATCCTCGCGACTAGATGGTGAACATTATCAACAAAAGTTTGACGTTTAAGATTCTTTACGCCTTTCCAGGACCACTTAATCATTGGAATACAAGGGGTTTATAAGAAGCACATATATCATTTTAATGTTTGGAGG
Organism: Schistocerca piceifrons; assembly: GCF_021461385.2. Lineage (NCBI taxonomy): Eukaryota > Metazoa > Arthropoda > Insecta > Orthoptera > Acrididae > Schistocerca > Schistocerca piceifrons. The sequence continues at coordinate 159,930,216 of NC_060138.1, forward strand.
AGATAAAAAGACACATTTTTTATGACATAAACAATTTTTTGTAAGACAAAAATCTCACAAGTGCATCGTTTCCCTATAGTGGTACATGGAGGGTATGACACAAGTGATGTTCACAGACAGTGTTCAGTCTGATGTGAGATGAATATTGTTTTAGAGCTGTTGCTAAGACTGTCGTCCGTTTACATTAATGTACATCTGACATATACGAGCCAATGTTTGTCTATCAATCTCAAAGCAACCAGGTTTGCTTCAGCCAAACGGGCAACCAGCTCTTCTGGAGTGTCTCTCGGTATCTCACATACCAAACACTTGATATCATCCACAGAAAGAAATCTCTAGCAGTGAAGCCGCGGTACTCGTCGACCCCTCCCAGTCCAACGATTGGGGAAAACATCGTCTAAAACTGGCTCTGAGCACTATGGGACTCAACTGCTGAGGTCATTAGTCCCCTAGAACTTAGAACTAGTTAAACCTAACTAACCTAAGGACATCACAAACATCCATGCCCGAGGCAGGATTCGAACCTGCGACCGTAGCGGTCTTGCGGTTCCAGACTGCAGCGCCTTTAACCGCACGGCCACTTCGGCCGGCTGTCTAAAACTGCTCTGACATCCAAAGCAAGTTGATGTTTGGGCCCGTCATGCTGGAATCGCAATCGTTGCATTACTGGTAGCGCGACATTCCTCACTATTTCTGTTGGTACTACACGGAGTAAGATACTCTTATTTCCTCATCCGAGTGTGTTAGGAAGACGACACTAGCATGTAATTCACATATAATATAGTAAAATTTTCTGTTGATGGTTGAACGCATGAATTGCCTTATTTTTTTCCAACTTCTAGACATGGCTACTGTGGCTGTTTATTAGTCCTTCCCTTGTAAAGGCAAACTCGTCAGCAAATAAAACACACGTTTGGATGTCATGGACGTTTGCAGTTTCGTGTAGATGCGGTTTCCAGAACTGCACGTGCTGGAGAAAGTGATCAGCTAATCGGTCTTTTACCTTCTGATTCTGTAATGGAAACATGTCCCTTTGATGCACGCTCTCCCCCACACGTTGACGCTGGAGGTGGTTTGGTCTTGGCTATGGGTCAAGTGCTGGTCCTGAAATTGTTCTCAGTTCTCTGTAACACAGCTTTCTCAAACTGAAGAGCTGGACACAATGTCATAAACACTGGGACAGGCTATTTTTATGTAGATCAGAACCTAGAAGCATGTGTTTGAGAGTTGCCGCTTCAGAACACTTCTCTTATAATTATAAGACTCTACAGATCCCCTCTACTAAACATTCAGATATTTTGAGAAATTTAGCTGCATTATTGAGCTCCGTATCAGACAAGAAGAAAAAGTTAGTAGTTTGGCGAGATTTCAACGTAAATTTCTTGCAGGATACTGACCAGAACTTGAATCAAATGGCTCAAATGGCTCTGAGCACTATGGGACTTAACATCTACGGTCATCAGACCCCTAGAACTTGGAACTACTTAAATCTAACTAACCTAAGGACATCACACACATCCATGCCCGAGGCAGGATTCGAACCTGCGACCGTAGCAGTCGCGCGGCTCCGGACTGAGCGCCTAGAACCGCTAGACCACCACTGCCGGCACTTGAATCATTATTTGGGTATTGCAGTCTGGTTTTAATTTGCTCATTTTCCAACTAGCGTGCAGCAGTATAACAGGACACCGCTTGATAACCTTTTTGTAGACAGCACTCACTCTGAACAATTAATGTGTGCTGAACGGTTAAAGGACTATCGGATCATGATGCACAATTAATGGAAATAAACAAGTTACCACCTTATACCCCGAGGCATATTCATACAAAGCAGTGAGGCATATTAATGACAACAGGGTACAGCACACAAGAGTAAGTTAAAAGAAGTGGTATGGGATGAGGGACATATCCAGGAGCTAATGTAAAATTCAATACACTCTATAGTAAACTTGTGTCAATATTTGAAAGTAGCGTTCCTAAAAAATTATCGAGAAGTCCTATTAAAAATAATCAGGTTATGGACAACAAAAGGGATTAAGATATTGAAACTTCCTGGCAGATTAAATCTGTATGCCGGACCGAGACTCGAACTCGGGACTATGCCTTTACTGGCAAGTGCTCTACCAACTGAGCAACCCAAGCACGACTCATGACTCTTCCTCACAGCTTTAATGCCGCCAGTACTTCGTCTCCTACCTTCCAAACGCTGCGCTGCAGAGTGAAAATCTGATTCTGGAAACATCCCCCAGGCTGTGGCTAAGCCATGTCTCCGCAATATCCTTTCTTCCAGGAGTGCTAGTTTTGCAAAGTTCGCAGAAGAGCTTCTGTGAAGTCTGGAAGGTAGGAGACGAGGTACTGGCGGAATTAAAGCTGTGAGGACGGTCGTGAGTCGTGCTGGGGTAGCTCAATTGGTAGAGCACTTCTGCAGGGAGTATGTGTTGAGAGCTTTCCCGAGCTCTATGAGTACGAACATACATTACACCTACTACCGCCGGTGGCAGTGGAACAGCGATACTTCTACGTGGCGGCATAGTAGCCGAGGACGTGGTGTACCTGCCGTCAGCGCGAGGACTGGCGCTCACAGTGCTGGCAGTACGGGTCGTTAACATCTACGCACCGTCGGGGTCCGACAGACGGCGCGATCGATCACGATTTTACGTAGAGGAGTTTGCAACACTATTCTTAGGCTGGTATGAACATGTCTTATTTGGAGGCGATTTCAACTGCGTACTCGCACTAATAGATCAACACCCATGTTATAATTCATGCCCGGAGCTGCGGCAACTGATACAGGACATGAATCTCATTGATACTTGGGAGACGATACATGGTGACAGACGCGGATACACCTACGTCACAAGTCACTCTGCAAGTCGTCTCCATCGCATTTACGTAACATGTTGTCTCGAATCTACGATCCTCGATGCGGAATTGTGGCCCGTCGCCTTTTCAGATCACATAGCACATATATGCACGGTCTCTCTGAGTCGTCAACGAGTGTGGAGGAGTCGCACTGTTTGGAAACTGAATACAGCACACCTCAGGGAACCTGAGTGCAGGCGCTTAATCGAAGACAAAAAATGGTTCAAATGGCTCTGAACACTATGGGACTTAACATCTATGGTCATCAGTCCCCTAGAACTTAGAACTACTTAAACCTAACTAACCTAAGGACATCACACACATCCATGCCCGAGGCAGGATTCGAACCTGCTACCGTAAAGGTCACGCGGTTCCAGACTGAAGCGCCTAGAACCGCACGACCACATCGGCCGGCTTAATCGAAGACACTTGGCACATGTGTGAACGACGCCTACCGACATATCTGACGACGTTACAGTGGTGGGGGGAATGCGTTAAGCCTGCATTGCACCGGGCGTTAATTGCATACGGAAGAGAGCGCTTTCACAGGATCGTAGTGGTGAATAAAACGAGTATAGGCCCAAATAATTTCCACTATGGTCATCTCTATGAAGAAGCGGAACACGATTAGGCAACCTTTCATGAGGTCCGTCGAACACTCTCCGCGTGTCTCGACGAGACGGCCAACTGGGAGTTAACAGGGGAAGTCACAGTTGACGTAATGGATTCGCTTGATAAGTAAGCGTCGCACAAATCGCCGGGGCCCGACGGGTTTCCGTTAGAGTTTTATCGTACATTTAAAGATCTCATGACTCCACGATGGACTGCCATGTACCGCGAATTGATTTCTCCCAATGTGCCTCTTCCACCCTCCTTCGTCGAAGGAATGATCATCCCCATCCACAAACCATCCGGCGGCACAGGAATACAGGTCTACCGGCCACTGACCCTTCTTAATTGCGACTACAAGATCTACACCAGGCTACTTGCAGCACGCTTTAAACGCGTAATAGGCCAGGTGATATCACTGGACCAAACGCAGCTAGGAGGAGATAACAATATACAAACGGCACTCAGCGACTACCGCGATGTTATCGCACTGGCATCAGCATGTCTCCGGGGTGCACTGGTATCGATAGACTTCGATCGCGCCTTTGACAGGCTGAGCCATGCTTATCTTGCGAGGTGCCGGGGCTAGCAGTGTATTTAACACTAAATTCTTCTAGAATCTACATATGTAAATGATGCTCTAAGCCCCCCCTATTCTAACTCCGACTTTTGCTGTTGCACAAGGATTAAAAAAAAATACGCGAACTGACTCTAATCAACCCTGCCAGTGGAGTAGAAGAGAGTTTGGCACCTGCAATAATTTAATTTGATAAATAATTTAAATAAACGAAGGTTTCATTAACATAGTGAGGAATGATAGGGTTGCTCTACCGATTAACAGAATGAAAGTTCTGTCCAAAATAACAATATGATTTATTAAGACTAAACACAAAATAATAAACAAAAACACATGAAACATTTACAATACATCAAATTGGCTCAAATTGGATATTCAAACAAACGCTGTGAATGTGAAGTTGTCCCTAAACTAGATTGTGAGGATTATGACGAAGTGGTATGTGGAGCCAATTCCTTGCAACTCAAATCTTAAGAGAAAGCACATAGCCAACCCAACATTAATTGCTGCTACCCAAGACAGAACAAAGTTGGAAAAAGACGAACAGGCACGCTCTGCTGAGCTCTGATTAGCACCTAGGAAAATCCCTGTCTGCCGGTGCTGCGGACATACCTTACCAATCTGTCTTCTTAACTGCCAGAACACGATTTGGCGTACTGGAGGCGATGGCTGGTTGCTTCGACGTCCTCGACCGAAAGGCGAGAGCCGACTACTTAGAGTACCCGTACAGGCCGAACACACAACATTCCCGCCCCCACGACAGTGGCCGTGGTTAAACGTTCCAATTAACAACTCGAAAACCGGCGGAAAATTCCACTCTATTGCCGGAGCACTACCATTCCACCAATGGAGATTCTTGGTGCCAATTTCTGCGCTGATTTTGCTACGTCACGGAGCCATGCCCTGAGCAAGCCAATCACAGTTACTATTTTGCAGAAAGCGCGGGAATTTTCCCGCCACAACTGCCTGGGTACACAAGTCATTCCCACGCCTCGCTGGTAGCCCGCCAGAAAGTGTTTTCGCTAAGTTTCTGCGAAGTAACGGAACCTCTAGCCCAGCCGCTACTTCAGACCCCTCCGGGCGTGTCTTTTGACAATGTCAGCGTCTGCAAAGCATTCACTCGACTTCCTCACACTCGTCGGTTTAACCCTTTCCAGATCAGCTGAGCCCGCCTGTCACCGGACCACCCGGGTGACGAGAGACGCTGCGTGGGAAGTCCGCGTGTGAAGGAATAGCGACTTTTCACTGCATGCAATTAGAGAGGAAAATCGTAAGATAGAAATATGAGAGGTAGCTCATGCCACCTCTCAATCTCACGGAAGTGATGACGCAAATGAAGTTTCCAGAAAGTTTTGTCACCGTCATCATGAGACTACTCCACGGGGCCGCATCCAGAGTGCTCATCAATGGACGCTTCGTGGGGCCCATCACCATCTCACGATCAGTGAGACAAGGATGCCCGCTGTCGACGATATTGTATGCCATCGCTGTCGAGCCGCTGCTCTGCGGGCTCTGGAATCGACCCCAAGGAATGACCATAAGACACAACAAGTTTATATGCAGAACACACTCATGATGACCTAGTGTTTTTAGCATGGTTAGGAGACGAAGCAAGAGCGGCCCTACATTGGATTAAATTGTATTGTATGGCTACAGGAAATCGTCTGAACATGGAAAAGTCTGGAGCGATGAACATCCGGAGAGGATTCCCGAGAGGAAGTTTAGCGATCAACAAGATGAAATGCCTAGGAATTATCTTCACTACAGACGTTCGACGCACGGCGGCACTGAGCTACAGACATCTTCTGCAAACAATTCGTGACAGTGTCCGAAGTCACAGGTTAAGGGCACTGGATATGATACAAGGGGTCACCTTTGCCAACACTTATCTAGCTTCTCACACCCCCACCTGGCGCAAGTTCTTCCTATGCCGGTGGTGTGGGCGCGCCGAATCCTGGCGGCATTAGGATATTTTGTGAGCACAAGTCTGCTTTTTAAGGTCGGATACGAAATCCTCACCCTTACTCGTAGTCGTGGAGGTCTTGGACTAGTCCACGTACGCGACCGAGCAGTGGCTATTTACGTAATCACGATGATAAAGGTGTGGACACGCCACCGGACAAGGCTGACGCACACCTTGATCGATGAGATGGCTCCACCTTATCGTTCGGCACCGGTAGCAGTGTCTCACATCTCACCATCGCTTGCCCATGTGAGAACCTTTTTTGTGGAACACAGTTATGTACCTATGGAACTACCGACTACCTGGACGGCAACGGTACGTGATATACAGGGTGATTCAAAAAGAATACCACAACTTTAAAAATGTGTATTTAATGAAAGATACATAATTTAACCTTCTGTTATACATCATTACAAAGAGTATTAAAAAGGTTATTTTTTTCACTCATAAACAAGTTCAGAGATGTTCAATATGGCCCCCTCCAGACACACGAGCAATATCAACCCGATACTCCAACTCGTTCCACACTCTCTGTAGCATATCAGGCGTAACAGTTTGGATAGCTGCTGTTATTTCTCGTTTCAAATCATCAACGGTGGCTGGGAGAGGTGGCCGAAACACCATATCCTTAACATACCCCCATAAGAAAAAATCGCAGGGGGTAAGATCAGGGCTTCTTGGAGGCCAGTGATGAAGTGCTCTGTCACGGGCTGCCTAGCGGCCGATCCATCGCCTCGGGTAGTTGACGTTCAGGTTTCTTAACTAACCTTTTTCGTAGGACTCTCCATACAGTTGATTGTGGAATTTTCAGCTCTCTGCTAGCTCTGCGAGTCGATTTTCCTGGGCTGCGAACAAATGCTTGCTGGATGCGTGCTACATTTTCATCACTCGTTCTCGGCCGCCCAGAACTTTTCCCTTTGCACAAACACCCATTCTCTGTAAACTGTTTATACAAACGTTTAATACACCACCTATGAGGAGGTTTAACACCATACTTAGTTCGAAATGCACGCTGAACAACTGTCGTCGATTCACTTCTGCCGTACTCAATAACACAAAAAGCTTTCTGTTGAGCGGTCGCCATCTTAGCATCAACTGACGCTGACGCCTAGTCAACAGCGCCTCAGGCGAACAAATGTACAACTAAATGAAACTTTATAGCTCCCTTAATTCGCCGACAGATAGTGCTTAGCTCTGCCTTTTGTCGTTGCAGTGTTTTAAATTCCTAAAGTTGTGGTATTCTTTTTGAATCACCCTGTATATCGCATCTTGACTCGACGACGGCCGAGTAATGCCATAGAGCGCCGCCAACCAACAGTTACGTGGTCAGTGGTATGGCGTACAGTGCACCACCCACACCTTGATACGGGAACGCGCGCACTGTGGTATCAGGTGATAAACTGGAAATACATGACTCGTTCCAGGTTGCATACAACTCATATGGTGGGTGAGCCACTGTGTCCGCAGTGCAATGTTATAGACACAGAGGAACATCGCCTGATATGCGGGCCTTCGGCGGACGTACGGCGTTTGGTCCAAAAAATGATCGCCTTCCTACTTCGGGTGGTGCCGCAAACAATAGAACCACGGATACTACTTCTCCCAGATATTACCTATTATCCCCGAACAAAGACAAACGCAGTGACTTGGTTTCGAGGTTTCACTGTGCGTTATCTTTTCCGAGATGGCAGTAAGACTGTACTCGACTTTTGGGTCTTACTACAAAAACATCACTCACAGTTTATGAGACATCCGAGATATCGAACATATTACGCAAATTTTTTAGAGAGTGCCTTGCTTGATCCGCCACCCAGTTGGGGTGTCACGGGTAGGAAAAGGTAATTGTTTCCTATGAGTATCAGAACAAGAAAGGACCAGGACAGTGGAGAGGATCCACTACCACACGTGAAGACGTACCCGACACCAACGCGAGTTATAACGGGATTAGCGAGGTACGCGCCCAAGAAGAGGAACGTGGTCCGTTATTGTTTTGTACTGACAGAAGCAGGATAAGATAAATAAATAAATAAAAAGAAAATAAAAAAGTGGGTAGATCACTTGCCCGCGAAGGGCAAAGGTCCCGAGTTCGAGTCTCGGTCCGGCACACAGTTTTAATCTGCCAGGAAGTTTCATATCAGTGCACACTCCACTGCAGAGTTAAAATCTCATTCTGGATTAAGATCTTAATATTTATGTGAAGGGCCCAATAGGTAAAGATATGACGTTTATTTGCATTCTAAAAAAATACTGTAATATTTTAAGAAAAGTCATTAAAATATCCAAATTTATGCACGTCGTAGCAGAAATTAATAATGCAGATAATAAAATTAAAACTGTATGGGATATTGTCGAACAAGAGAAACGACAGTCATTCATTCTACAAGGTAAAACAACAGTTACACTAAATGACAATGTTGTAAGTGATAAATCACAAGTCGTAAGTATTTTGAGCAACCACTTTCTAAATATAGAAGCAAAAGCTGGATTAACCGGTTTAGCTGAAGAAGCAATAGAATGTATTAAAAAGTATTCTACAAAACTGTAAACAATTAGAAGTAGCACTAACACTCTCCACTAAAATTATTCGAGTGTAAATTTTTAGAGTGTAAAGAACAAAATATCAAATGGTGTTGATGGAACTTCAAAGAGATTTCTGAAAAAATGTGTTGGATTAATAAATATTGTCCTTAGTGACACGTAATGCATCGATGGGAGAAACTTAAATAACTATCGTCGAGTTTCCTTACTGACATTTTTCTCCAGACTATTCGAAGAAGTAATGTACTGGTCTCATATTTAAGAAGAAACAATTTACTTAGCACATCACTGTGTGAGTCCCAGAACTGTGCTTGACTGAGAATACTGTTTCTGCATTTACTCTCCATACGTTGCAAGCCTTAAATAATGTAAATACCGCCATTTGGTATTTTTTATGATCTTTACAAGGCATTTGATTGTGTATATCATGATAGTCTTTAAGATTAATAATACTAATAATATGGTCATTATAGTTAACACTAGTCATACAAGGTGTCTCAAACCTTTAGCATCAAATTGAGCCGGCCGGGATGGCCGAGCGGTTCTAGGCGCTCCAGTCTGGAACAGCGCGACCGCTACAGTCGCAGGTTCGAATCCTGCCTCGGGCATGGATGTGTGTGATGTCCTTAGGTTAGTTAGGTTTCTAAGTTCTAGGGGACAGATGACCTCAGTAGTTAAGTCCCATAGTGCTCAGAGCCATTTCAACCATTTTGAAACATCAAATTGAAACAGGTGATAACGGACCCACAACCGATTATGTTGAGATAGGGAACCAATGGTCAGATATGCATATTTATTACGTTACTGAAACACACAGCGTACACAGCATAACGACAACATACCTCATAGTAATCGTTCAAAGTGGTGACCACCAGTCTCAGTGCATGTATGGCAACAGCGCATGAAGTTTTTCCGCACTCTCAAAGATCCCTGATGTGCAAGAGACAGGCATCTTAGACTCTAGCATGCAAGTCTTCATACGTTTTAACGGGTGTTTTATACACCAAGGTCTTGAAGTAACCCAGGGTAAAAGTCTAGAGGTTTTCGACTCGCCGATTGGCTGGTCATCGGACAGGACCTCCCTGTCCTATTCAATGACTACGGTACGTGTTGTTCAGGTGCTCACTAACATTAACATCGAAGTGAGCTGGTGTACCGTCGTGATAAAGCCACATCCTCCCGCGAACAACAAGGGGTACCGTCTCCAAAAACTGTGGGAGCACTTCTCGCAGGAACATCAGTTTACGTGGACCTGTCAAACGAGAATGCACCAAATAAGCTCCTGTTATATGATCTTTGACAACGCCTGCCCACGCGTTGACAGAGAACCGTTGCTGCATCCCCACGTTGCAGTAAAGAAAGTAAATAAGCGGAGCACAAACGAATGGGGGGAATCATTTTGTCGACAACACGAGCAGGGTCAGTCTGTGGCCTAGGTGACACAAACCGCCGTTTGGGACGCCATGCTGAAAAGGGTGCACCCGCATCTCGTGGTTGTACGGTAGCGTTCTCGCTTCCCACGCCCGGGTTCCCGGGTTCGATTCCCGGCGGGGTCAGGGATTTTCTCTGCCTCGTGATGGCGGGTGTTGTGTGCTGTCCTTAGGTTAGTTAGGTTGAAGTAGTTCTAAGTTCTAGGGGACTGATGACCATATGACCATAGATGTTAAGTCCCATAGTGCTCAGAGCCATTTGAACCATTGAAAAGGGTGCACAAGTGCACAGTATACAGTACGTTATCGTAGTTAGTAGTGAAAACTGACAGGGCCGAAAGTGTTCGAGGGAAAATGGGAGTGGGGCAGGGTTGGCAAGGGGGTTTGCAACAAATAATAAGTCCCATGTGTGAAAAATATTCTCGAACCAGCCCTGACAACAAGTCAATGGTCTGGTCTAAATACGCCGTGATCCAGGCGAGTAATTAAGTTGAAAATCTGTGCTGGATCAGGATGCGAACCATGTCTCCTGCTTGCTGGGCAGATGTGCTGAACACTACGCCATCTGGGCACAGTGGTCACCACAATTGCTCGGACTACCCTGGCACACTTCCTATCTGACAAAACTTCTCAACTTCTGTCACATACTACTGATGTGCTCTAGCTCGTTAGCCTCGTTACTCGCACTGTCTCGCCGACTCCCACTAGAGTTGAAGCCTAGTGTGCAGCTGCACTGAAAGGATCACTGGCAGTCATTGCCTTCTATATATATATATATATATATATATATATATATATATATATATATATATATATATATATATATATATAATTCTATTTGTGTCTAAATGTTTAATATATATTTCTCACGTAGTAAGTCTTGAATGGTTTAAGATGTCGGAACAAGATGCAGCTCTTATGCTATGCTCCATCGTTGCATCAAGCCTTTCAACTGCTTACTTGTTTCCACAAAAGCCCTTCACTTAACCATTTGAAATAGTTCTGCAAATAGTCTTCTAACATGCTGGAAGTTAGCGCATGGTTTCTTTTACAAACCATTGTAGCTAACCTGTATCAATTTATAAAGTATTACCTAAACGAAATATATACACTACTGGCCATTAAATTTGCTACACGAAGAAGAAATGCAGATGATAAACGGGTATTCATTGTACAAATAGATTGTACTACAACTAACATGTTATTAGATTTTCACGCAATTTGGGCGCGTAGATCATGAGAAATCAGTACCCAGAACAACCACCTCTGTCCGTAATAACGGCCTTGATAAGCCAGGGCATTGAGTCAAACAGAGCTTGGCTGGCGTGCACAGGTACAGCTGCCCATGCAACTCCAACACGATACCATAGTTCATCAAGAGTAGTGACTGGCGTATTGTGACGAGCCAGTTGCTCGGCCACAATTGACCAGAAGTTTTCAATTGGTGAGAGATCTGGGAATGTGCTGGCCAGGGCAGCTGTCGAACGTTTTCTGTATCCAGAAAGGCCCGTACAGGACCTGCAACATGCGGTCGTGCATTATCCTGCTGAAATGTAGGGTTTCGCAGGGATCGAATGAAGGGTAGAGCCACGGCTCGTATCACATCTGAAATGTAATGTCTACTGTTCAATGTGCCATCAACGCTAGCAAGAGGTGACCGAGACGTGTAACCAATGGCACCCCATACCATCACGCCGTGTGATAGGGCAGTATGGCGATGACGAATACACGCTTCCAATGTGCGTTAACCGCGGTGTCGCCAAACACGGATGCGACCATCATGATGCTGTAAACAGAACCTGGATTCACCCGAAGAAATGACGTTTTGCCATTCGTGCATCCAGGTTCGTCGCTGAGTACACCATCGCAGGCGCTCCTGTCTGTGATGCAGCGTCAAGGGTAACCTCAGCCATGGTCTCCGAACTGATAGTCCAAGCTACTGCAAACGTCTTCGAACTGTTCGTTCAGATGGATGTTGTCTTGTAGACGTCCCCATCTGTTGACTCAGGGATCGAGACGTTGCTGCACGATCCGTTACAGCCATACGGATAAGATGCCTGTCATCTCGAGTGCTAGTGATACGAAGCCTTTGGGATCCAGCACGGCGTTCCGTATTACGCTTCATATTCTTTTAACAGTCATTGGGTCTCGACCAACGCGAGCAGCAATGTCGCTATACGATAAACCGCAATCGCGATAGGCTACAATCCGACCTTTATCAAAGTCGGAAACGTGATGGTACGCATTTCACCTCCTTACACGAGGCATCTCAACAACGTTTCACCAGGCAACGCCGGTCAACTGCTGTTTGTGTATGAGAAATCGGTTGGAAACTTTCCTAATGTCAGCACGTTGTAGGTGTCACCACTGGCGCCAATCTTGTGTGAATGCTCTGGAAAGCTAATCATTTGCATATCACAGCATCTTCTTCCTGCCGGTTAAATTTCGCGTCTGTAGTGCGTCATCTTCGTGGTGTAGCAATTTTAATGGCCAGTAGTGTATTGTCTTAGCAGCATAGGTCTAGCTTCTTGGTGCATTTAACGACGGAGACTGCCAAGACAACCATACCTGGTGCTGTTTACACCGCAGTAGCATATTCCAGACAGCTTTCCTTTCAATTTTATCATATTCCTGTGATACGTTTAGGAATAATTTAATCGAACTTTAAGAAGTGTTATAACATTATACTCATCTTCACAAGACGTTCAGATTTCTGTTAAGAAAAGGATATCATTCTTTTTGGAAAGAAATGATATTGATCGAAAATCTCTGTTGATACCGAAGGTAACATCATTAAACATGCAACAAAATTATATGCTCTCTGAGCACTGTCATTATCCGAAAACTTCGACTCGATATCTTCACCGGCCGGAGTGGCAGAGCCGTTCTAGGTGCTATAGTTTGGAACCGCGCGATAGCTACGGTCGCAGGTTCGAATCTTGCGTCGGGTATGGATGTGTGTGATGTCCTTAGGTTAGTTAGGTTTAAGTAGTTCTAAGTTCTAGGTGACTGATGACCTCGGAAGTTAAGTCCCATAGTGCTCAGAGCCATTTGAACCATTCGATATCTTCAGCCATACCCTAAATTGTAAATGGTGTGTAACATCTTACGTGACTCACGTTCCATTCTATACGAAATCAAGCCAGAGACATAGAAAACATTCAAAGCTGAGAAAAGTAATAGAGATGTCAGGCTACACTAATTAAGTGCATTTTATATTTGTGTTGTAAGATTTTCTTTATTTGACCTAACGTAGTTTCGATTTCAATTTCTTGATCATAACACATGGAATAAATATATATCTGAGATTTCGCATGTGTATAGCGATTAACAAAACGATTTATTGCTGACAGCCTCTTGAGTAAAAATACCAGGGGCGTCTGTAAAGTCCGTACGAAGTCCGAGAGATGACACCATCGGCACGTGTCGAGGTCATGTTTAGTTATTAGCGTCTTTGGAAAGAAAGTACACAATCTTTCAGCCATATTGGTCTGTTTCTTTGGGTTTGGCATTCGTGTGAATCAAGGAAGTTGAGTGATTGCCAAAAAATTGCTGAACGTTCTGGACGCCCTGTGGAGGTTGCGGCTCCAGAAATCGTTGATAAAATCCATGATGTGGTGATGGATCACAGAAGAGTTAAGGTTCATGAGATTGCTAGTACTGTGGGCATCTCGAATGAATGGGTACAAAATATTTTGCATAAAGATTTGGACCTGAGAAAGCTATCCGCATGATGGGTTCCACGATTGCTCACGCTTGACCAAAAACGAAATCGTGTGAAGTGTTGCAAGGATGTTTTGCAATTGCTCAGGAAGAATCCGCAGGACTTAAAGTCGTCACTGTGGATGAAACATGGATACATTACTATACTCCTGAGACCAAACAACAATCTAAACAATGGGTTACCAAGGGAGAATCTGCACCAAAAAAGGCGAAGACCATTCCTTCGGCCGGAAAGGTTATGGCGACTGTCTTTTGGGATACGCAAGGGATAATACTCATCGACTATCTGGATGGTGCAATGCTTAATACATTCGACGCATTTGATTCAAATGCCCATACAGTTTTCCAGATTCAGGTTTTTCATAATTTCCCTAAGTCGCAGAAGCCAAATGCAGGAATGGTTCCTTCGAATGGAAGCATGGTTCATAGACCGAAGTATGAACTTGTATAGGTACTACCACAGGAGCGTTAAGAAGCAGTTGTGGGACAAACTGATACGTTTTTAAGGTAATTTAATAGATTTTATCACAAGTGCACACATTTTCAGGGTAGGTTAATGTACACTACTGGCCATTAAAATTGCTACACCACGAAGATGACGTGCTACAGTCGCGAAATTTAACCGACATTATTCAACATTAGTGGACTGTTTGAAAACAGAGCTGCAAGAAAAACGACTGCGATTGAACCGCAAAAAAGTACTTTTCCATCACGACAATACACCAGCACACACCTTAGCAGTTGTGGTAGCAAAATTAATGGAAACAGGATTCCAACACGTTTCACATCCCCTCTATTCACCAGACTTGGCTCCCTCGGACTGCTATTTGTCCCCCAATTTGAAGAAATGGCTGGCGGGATAAAGATTTTATTCAAACGAGGAGGTGATTGCAGCAACTGATACCTATTTTGCAGACTTGGACAATTCCTATTATTCGGAAGGGATCAACAAATTAGAACAGCGTTGGACAAAGTACATACAAGTATATAAGTCTAAAAGGAGACTATGTCGAGAAATAAAAATGGTTTACCCCAAACACGTAAGTAATTTTTATTTTTGCAAGACTTTTCTAACGCCCGTCGTATTATAGTGTCGGAATATTATTTCGGTGATTGCAAGTGTGTACTGTCGTAAAATCAACTTCGTTAACGTGGAATAATATTGGTTACATTTTGGAGTGATTTACATAATCCGCTAATGGATGCAACAGTTAACAACTAGCATTTCGAGCAGTGGACTTTTCTAGAGGTCAGACCTATAAAACGTTCGGTGCACGGCGAGTTGTAGATGCAACGAATAGGACTGGGGAGGGAGGAGGAAGTGTGGAGTCGTAAAGGCGTCCCCGCGAGTAGACATTGTGTTAATTACGTGCGGCGTCGCACCTGCAGCGTGCGTGTGTGTGTGTGTGTGTGTGTGTGTGTGTGTGTGTGCGCGAGCGGCAGCCACGCTGATTGGAAACACGGGAGCACGCCCTGGTCTGGTCTGCCGCCGCACTTTACGACCGACAAT
The DNA here is from genome assembly GCF_021461385.2 of Schistocerca piceifrons. Classification (NCBI taxonomy): domain Eukaryota; kingdom Metazoa; phylum Arthropoda; class Insecta; order Orthoptera; family Acrididae; genus Schistocerca; species Schistocerca piceifrons. The sequence continues at coordinate 159,945,428 of NC_060138.1, forward strand.
CGTAAACTTGGGGTTTAGGGGCTCGTTAACTGCGACACGACACGGCGCCCTCCCAGCACCTCCAACCTCACACCTGCACTCCCTGCCAGCGCTTGTAACAGTACCTCATCATTTTCCGCCACGTGCGTCTCAACGGCTCAAGTTCCTATCACCGCTATTGCCAACTGCTTGTTAACAACGGCCAAGAGCTTTTCAATTTACTTTATTTGTCATGGTTGGGAGGAGGGACAGGGGCGTTGTCATCAGTGTTTTGATATGATTGCCTCTCATGTGTCAGCCTCTTCATGCCAGAGTAATACCTAAGCCCAACGTCGTTAGTTATTTGTTGAATATATATTACGATGGCTGCCTTCCCCTACAATATTTGCTCTCTGCAACTCGCCTCAGTACCGTCGAAGTAATGTCCTGCTTCTTAAAACACGTCATGTAATCCTATCAATTTTCCTGCTTACAGTTCCCCATACATCCGTTTCATTAACAGTTTACAGAGAATGATGGTGCAATGCTTAATACATTGGACGCACACGATTCAAATTCCCATACAGTTATTCAGATTCAGGTTTTTCATAATTACCCTAAGTCGCAGAAGCCAAATGCCGGAATAGTTCCTTCGAATGGAAGCATGGCTCATAGACCGAAGTATGAAGTTATATATGTACTGCCACAGGAGCATAAAGTAGCAGTTGTGGGACAAGCTGATACATTTTTGAGGTAATTTAATAGATTTTATCGCAAGTGCACACAATTTCAGTGTAGGTTAATGCAGTTCGTGGCCAGACGGTACGTTTTCATGGCAAGTTGAAACTTCCCCTTAGAAAAATTAGTGAATTACTGTGCTGGTAAACCCCTTACGTTATTTGATTTTCAAATAGCTGAGCAGAACTGAACGTACTCAGACATTTCGCTCTTTACCTATTCTGATCAACACTAAACTGACACATAATATTTTTGGCGCAACGCAATCTGACTTTCAAAAATCCCTACAAAAGAATGGCCCTGACTAAAATAACCTATACCTTTCATGAATCACTTGCCTCACAAAAATCTTCGTTACTCGAACTACTGAAATACAGCGAACGCCAATACTACCAGCTAAATAAAAGATTCTAACTACTGAAAGCACTAACTACTGATAGGCATACTTAGTAAATGAAAGATTTTGATAGAGAACAAACAATGTATTTACCTTAATAGTGTTCAAAAATCGATATATATATATATCGGTTCATGACATCCAGTCTTACAAATTTACTGTCTCTGATCGACACATGTACAGATCATCCGCTCTCAAAACTCCGCCATCTCTCTCCCCACATCCACCACTGCTGGTGGGTCACCTCCAACTGCACAACGCTACGCGTTGTTAACAGCCAACTGCCCAACACTACAATAGCATATACTCCAACAATGCAAACCAGCCAGAGACTGCACACAGCACAGCCAGTGATTTTCATATAGAGTGCTACGTGGAGTTACCAGCATAAAAACCTAAACATCCTACTTACAAAGTTAATGCAATTTTTCAATAAGCTGATAAATTTTTGTGGCAAGTTCACACATTTTTGGAGAAAGTTGACATATTTTGGCTCCAAGTTGATACATTTTTTGGGCAAGTTGATATATTTTTGGGTGCAAATTGATGCATTTTTGAGGGAAGTGGATACATTTTTTCGGGCCATTACTCACGGTTCAATTCCGGTTACTTTGGTTCTTCGACTCATCACCATACTTGAGTCTGAATATAATCCGTTGATGTTTACGATGTTGGGTGGATGTTCTAGATGAAATCGGTCTAATGTTCGGAAATGCTGCGGTATGAAATTAGCGTCTCATAAGAATATGGTACATTTGGGAGCACTTGTTTCCATAGAGACTGAGATTATCTTCACCATTTTAATATAGTGATGGCTTAAATTTTTTTTTTAATTACCAAAAATCCGAAGCATCACTGGCAATCCTGAGACTTATTTCAGTACAATGATCTCTTTTTATGTTAAGGAGCTGTCCTAATATTTAAAGTGATCAGCCGGCTTCGAACCACCTCCACCAAACTGCATATGAAGAGGCTGAATGCTGTGAGGCTGGTACAGTGCCCTAGTTTCAGTCTTGGCGACGCTTTATTTGAGGTCAAAGTTCTGACAAAACTCATCAAATGCAAATATAAGATTTTGAAGCTTGTCAGTTAAATCAGTAGGGACCGTCGGCGTACATTATCTCGATGATGTTGGCATTATATGCTTTCGTTTTAGTAGGACGAAAGACAGTTTCACGCCACAAGCGACATAAAAAATCCGATTCTTCATCATTGCACAACATGATTATAATCCCGCAAGAGTCTAAACACACGTACAATCTCCTCACAGCATCCTGAATTCAACAGGATTGTACAGGGAACCACCACACGGAATTCGATCGAGTTTTAGGCATTACACAGCAAACACGCTGCGAAAAACTTTTAAGCTATATTTCTTCGACAGGGATTAAAAGAAATTAAGATATAATTTTAGTGATAGAATGCATTTGGAAGTATCCTTTCTCACATCTCCTTGGGTCTTTAACTCAAAGTTCGAAGCAACAAATAACCCAAGAAACGCACAACAACAGAATTTACGTAAACTACCGCATACAGCATTCCACTGCTAGACGGAAAACTGATTCTTAGCCTTTCTGTACGAAATCTGAAGTGTCATTTCGGTAAATGTCACTTTTCCCACCACAGGTGCTGTTCGCTCTCCAGTTTGAGAACAAATTATACGTTCTGCTTCTTGAAATATAGCCTTCGCTAGTGAAACAGGAAGACTTCAGGAGGTGGTGAAACACAGCTGGGAGATGGTGTGGATGAAGATTACTGATCTCACCATCTGAAAGGCCTACCATTTACCTGCAGTGTATCGTTGCTCGGATGAACAATGGTATTACGATATAAAAGTGTCTTATTAAAATGGTGCGACTTCTGGTGGAGATGGTAATTCCAATTCAACATCGTTTTAACATACAGCATAACCAGCGTATTTCATCGGAAAACGTTATTTGAAGACGTACAAAAAATTTTGAGTGAATTGGACCAATGTCTAAATGAAGAGACGTAAAACCGTTAACTTCTTATATTTCATTAGGAGCCTCTTCGTGCAGAGGAAACCGGATGCGTACTTTTTGTTATTGTTAGATCGGTCTTTTTTCCGAGCTTGAAGCTATTAAATCTGAGAGATCAAGCTGAAATGACCGCAACTCAAATTTTCTCACCCCACAACTTTCCATTTCTTCGGTGGATCATCACGCGCTAACAGAACAAGGTGGGGCTACAAGCCATACCGCAAGAGGCTCGAAGAATGGTGTGAATGTCTTGCTCCACGATCATCTCATTTCTTGTAACTGGGGTAACCCTTGGTCTCTTCACCCCTCTAATTTTACACTCTGAGACTTTCATTCTCTTTCGGTACCCGAAAAAATCACTCAGGCCAAAGCATCCGTATAAGCCTCATCCTTGGGACAACGTTTTGTCAATGAAATTGTGTGGAACACCTTTATTTTTGCAAGGCGCGAGAGCCATTTCAGAAGTCTTGCACACTGCCCAGGAGCGAAGGTTATGGTGGCGTGATCAAATTGAAATTCATGTCACCTGCGAGCGAAATTATAGGTTTGACGGTCATGTATGTTTTTACTGGTTCGCGTGGCTGTGTCGTCAGTAATTTGGTTTCAAATAGTAGCTGAAACCGAGTCGGGTCGGATTATAGTAGTGACCAGCATTCTCACATTAAAATCGAATGCCTACAAGGAAAGAACCTAAAGGAAATTTACAACGCTTTGAGAGAGATGTGTAGGAATAGCGGAGTGGACTGGTGATCTACTCGCTTCCGTGTACATCGGGTAAACACTGAGGACAACCCGAGAAGTGAAAGGCCATCAACTGCAACAAATTACATCTCTCAGGTATTTGTTATTGAAATTTTGAGAAAGGATCGATGAAAAACATCTGAGGAAATAGCACATGAGGCCGGAATGTAGGTCCATTCAGTTTTCGTAATAGTAGCTGAAAAGTTAGCACTGAGAAATGCTATCTGATGGGTTCCATATAATCTTAGTAGTAGTAGCATAATATAATAAAAAATGTATAAATAATGTTTAGATATATGGAAATAATGAGATAAATTTTTCGGTGCTCGGACAAGCACAATAAGCTGAGCTACGCCTGTAAATGGGTTCATATTAGTTCACATTAGTCCTGCATGGGCGAAATAGTCTTTCTCTCTCTGTAGATTTATGCTTACCATTAATAATACTACTTCCGGTCGCCGTATCCACCTACAAAATCTTGACCGTTTCCATCATTCCTTTTGTAATCGGATCTTCGCATTAGCTCCGAAGTACACAGGCGAGTTTCTTGAATTTTTCTATATTACATTACTACTTGGAATAATGATTCAATTTTTCACTAATGTAATACAACTATATTATTTCTTCTACACACATAAAAATACAGACTTCTTTACTTATCTCTCAACCCAAAATGGCTACCGCTGATTACGCTCTAAAATAACGTGCGTCTATCTTCGTTCATTAGCAGAGAGCGAGAACTTCCTCTCACCAAGGAACAGGAGAAACATCTTATGTTTTTAACATTTGAATATCAATAATACATGACGGTAGGCGCAGGCTCTACGCTGGGCTACCGCTTCACGTTTTCTCTTTGCCTTTAAAGAAAACGAAAATATAAAAGCAAGAAATGCACAAAGTACATCACAGTAGGCAGAAAGCAAGGTCACAAAAGAATCGCATAAGAATTGCTTTAACGTTGTCGAACAGAAGGAGAACAGTTTCTGAACAACACTATTTTACTTGAAGAAACGTACATATGATATTTTGAGACAAAACTGAAACTTCAGTTGTCACAGTGGGAATGTTCCGCTCTCCAGACCGGAAGAAATTCCGTTTCCAACAATCAAAGATGAAACCGGTGATGATCTTCGCGAATGACATGAATGGTGTCATAGCTACAAATAGTTTGTCGCAGGAGACGTCTGTAACAGGCACATACTACAAGCTGCAGAACATTCGTCACGGAAGGCCTGACATGCTTGTAGCTTATGTCCTCATACTGAACGATATTGCAAGACCGGATACTGCCGCACCAGTGAGAGAAGTGCTTGACAAATGTGGGTGGGAAATATTTCCCCACCCACCATACGGTCCTGATTTGAACCCACCAGACTTTGATTTCTTTCTCAAATCGAAGAAACGACTCCTTGGAAAATGCTTTGATACAACTGGTGAAGCTTCCAGTGATGTGACCCTTGTAATCAGAGAACTCAGAAAAGAAGGTGCCCTATCCGAAATACGGAAGTTACCAAAAAGTTGGAAAGCTGTCATAAGGAAGAACGGAGATTATATTGAAGGGCTGTAAAATTATTTTGTAAAATAAATTATTTTCTTCCAGTATATCATACAGTGTGTAGAACTTTCGAAATGACTCCCGTAGTAAACATCCAGACAGTATCTACCAATGTCTTTGGGCTTCAGATGTACTATTCAAAATCTGTGAACTGAATTGCCCGATATGTTGGTGTATCAGTGCGGACTGGCCAATGTGTCTACAAGATACCGTGTACCACTCACACCCGTGAGAACAGTGATCGTAAAAAAATTCTAACCGACATGGATTGGGACAAGTGTTACGTTCTGTCAATGAGGACTGGAATGAAATGCGACAGAAATTGCTGATTACAGTGAATACATGCCTTTCTCCAGCATTTTTCGAGGGAACATAGTATTCAAGAACGATTGTCAGTTACCTCACAAAACGCGATTACTGACTACGAACCATGGAGCTGCACGTCTCTCTTGGGCGAAACAACTGAGAAACTGGACTGTATCTCACTGGAAAAATGCGCTATGGTCCGACGTCTTGACTTTGGCTCTTTACAAATTTCACAAGACCCTGAGTACACGACTGACCTATGAGGCGTTTAATCCACAGTGTACCAAATTGTATTACAGGCCAGAGGTTTCTCGCGTTTTCAGTTTGTGTTTCATACCATACCTTCTTCGACTGATTCACTTTACGGTGAATCTGAACCTTCACTTTCTAAAACACTAACTTTTCATCTACATCTTCATGCTGAGTATGGACAGGCGTAACAGTCTCCCAAGATGAAACAGCCAGTTTCACAGACCTGCACGAAAACACATGCAGAAACGGTACGGCACTGCGACTGGCTTTCTAAATTAGAAAATGTTTCGAAGAACGAGTGAACGGGGGTAATCAACATCCCCACAATTTGGTAGATCCAAGCGATCGTATCTTAAATGAATGTGGGTATTGCATTCCTGAAGGAAACACTGGACTGTCTTCTCCGGCGAATTCAGGCTGATATGAAGACTGGAGGTAGAATTACCGATTAACCATTCCTCCACAAGGCGCATCATAAAATTCAACGAGTGCATAATGATGGGTTGTAGGTAGAGTTGTATCATTTGTGTGGAGCTTGCTTTTCCTTATTACCAATGCTTGAATCATTTACGTGATTTGCTTCTTGTATATATGTTTCGCTGATGGACAGTGCAATCCGAATTCAATGATTTGTTTGGACCATATCAGTACTGTGCATAGTGTTATTGCAATAGCTTTCATCAGGACGTTGATCCTAGATCCAAACACAATTCTCTCATTAACTCGCGTGAACGTCAGTGGATTGTCATCATAACAGAGGAATGGGTATTGTTCATACGTTGTGCAAAAAGTCTAATTACTTTTTTGAATTTATACATTTATTTACTTTAACAATTTTGAACAAACAAAAACGTCAATCATTTGAAGATCATGCCTACAATGACAGAACACTCACGATGCCTGTTAACAAGGCTTATAGAATCGAATTATCGGATCCTCGGGAAAGAAGCTGAATAATGACCACGTGCGATCACAAAATCAGCTAAACAGAACAAATGAACGAAGAAAACCATTTAGAAAAAGAATAAAATTAAAGCATAGGAAAATAAAAGGTGAATAGTTATAACTGACTTGGCTCAGTTCAAAGTGAGGACTGTCATTATTCGTCCGTGAGACATGCAGTATCTAAGTATTTCAAACCCTCAACATTCAACGAATCATCTCTCATGGTCACGATATACTTCGACAACTGAAACGGAAGATACCTGGAAATGAAGCCAACAGTTTAACGACTAATTCGGGAGTGTTACTTACCCCCTAAAAAGCGCGATGTTCACATGTGGTGATCTCGGTGGTGCAGGAAGTTTACCTTTAAAAGCTACCGTTGGAAAAACGATTTTTTTGCCCACACTCTTCCGAATTAGACCATATAGTAGTGACGGCTGGTCTCAGTGAATACCAATGAGCGAAAATTAACAACTGAGGAACTTGGTTATATCCTTGATTCCAGATCTCTAGAGATGAAACTGCTACGGATTCACGGCACATTGCGTGCTGGAATACGTAAATCTGATATCGAACTATCACAGCAAATAAATCACGGGGAATTTTGGCAATACATGGTAAGACCTATCTTAAGGAGGTGTTAACTTCGGTTTACTGTGAGAATTGTAGGAAAGCACAATTCCTCTTTATAGGAGACCATGTAGAGAAGTCTCGGGCTATTCATGAGCACTGCCCGAGTGTTTGCGATACCTAACACGTCGGATTTAAGAATTCATCGAAGCAATTCAGGCGTATGCTACTAGTTTCATTACCGATTGGTTCGATCAATACATGAGCGTTATGAAAGTGCTCCATGAACTCAAACTGGAATCTCTGCAGGGAAGAAGACATTCTTTTCGTTGAAAACTATTGCGGATCTTTTTGTGTACGTGGAATTAGTCAGCTTTCACGTATGTTAGGAACTGGATCATATAATGCATGGCTGTATTTATTTTATTTAAACTATCGAGTCCTGTCACATTATACCTTTTAGATTGTGTGCCCTACAACTTCAATGTTTAATCATTGTGAAATGTTTTGTTGAAGTATAATGTGTGTTATAAGAAACATGTCTTCCGTCTTGCAATGTAAACACTAATAACATGAAGACAGAAGACGTTTTGCAACACATTTTATACTGCAACCGAGTATTTCAGAATGATTAACAATTTTAGATGTGGACTACACTGTTAAAACATGCATTATAACTCAAAGATAGTTTTAATTTGACCGCAATTGATAGTATAAAAAATAAGTAGAACAATGTCTCATACGATCCAGATCTTACAGAGAAATTTCAGAGAATTGGCGTTTTCATTAGACTGCAGAACGGTTCTACTGTCACCAGTATACATCTTTCTGAAGGACAGCGAAGACAACATAATAAAAATCAGATCCCGTACCGAAGCATACATACAGACGTTTTTCTCTCGCTCCATTGGCAATTGGAAGAGGAAACGGAGCGATTGGCAGTGGCACAACGTAACCTTCCTCCATGCCTGTGGAGTACATATGTAGATATAGATACAGATGTAAATGAATGACTTCATCTGGAAATGGTTTACTTGAAGAAAGCTATGGGCTTTCTTCTTCGCCGAACTGTGGCTAATATCGGGGTTAGAGGCAGTGTTATATGGTACTACCGTAATGTATCCTGGGAGAGGGTGTCCTTATAAACTTATAAGCTAAACAAGTAACCACAGCGGAAAAATGTTCCTATTGGAACACCAAAAAGGCCAATATGCTCCAGCTTAAAAGGGTGTGACTGAACTTGTGGTGTACTTACTGCCTCAGTCTACTTTCCTCAGCTCCTTTAAAAATTTTCCAAAAAATTTTTGGCACGTGAGCATATTCGCGCTCTTTCTAACAAGAAACTCACATTTCACTCCCACAGGCTCGAATAAGTGCAACTCGCTCATACCCACTAGTTCATCGTTGTAAGTCTTTCGTCCCCATCCACAGCCACTTGCTCATTCTCACTCACTCATTTAGCCCAACTCATTGTCATTGTCTATTTGTGTCCTCTGCGACCGTCTCCTACATCACAGCCAGATTCTCCTTCGTTCTGTCCTACTATTACTATCTCCTGTCATTATTATGGTCTCTCACTTGCTCCCTCTTAATGCGCTATCTGCCCGCATCTCGTGGTCGTGCGGTAGCGTTCTCGCTTCCCACACCCGGGTTCCGGGTTCGATTCCCGGCGGGGTCAGGGATTTTCTCTGCCTCGTGATAGCTGCGTGTTGTGTGATGTCCTTAGGTTAGTTCGGTTTAAGTAGTTCTAAGTTCTAGGGGACTGCTGACCATAGATGTTAAGTCCCATAGTGCTCAGAGTCAATGCGCTATCTCATTCATTCCTTCCCACAGCTGCTGTCTCTTCTTACTGTGACTATCTCTGTCGCCTTATTAATCATTGTCATAAAGTCTCTCATTATCAGTGTGTCCTTCACTATTTCCTGTGAAAGAACAGTGCTAGGAAAATAGTGAAGTGTCAATAATCTTCCACTGTCGTTGTGTCCCTGTGTTTCTCTCATACTGCTATAGTCTCTTGTGCTCTCCCTATTCCGCAACCACTGCCTACTAACTTCCACTACTTGTTACTTTTCCGTCTCTTTCCCAATGCTAGTCTCTTTCTCTCTCAGCGTGAAAAGTGCAAATATGTTCCCACGCCAAAATTTTCGAAAAAAATGTTAATGGCTCTGAGCAAGATAGAATGAGCCATTTTTCAGTCAGAATCTTTTAAATCGGAGCGTATTCGCTTTCTTGTCCTCCAATAGCAGCAGTTTTCCGATGGTCCCCTTCTTTTCCCTCATACAGCAGGACGCGTCACTCATACGGAAAGAAATATATGGGTCAATGAAATTTTACTTGTGTGAAACTGAAGTAACGCAAAACTAATTTTGGACTTCAGACCGGTTTTTGTGTTCACAAAAAATTTGCATGTACCTTCAATGGTACAACATTGTGGTTCCAGAACTTTTCTTATCACGACGCAGCCACTTTATAGCGTATTTCTCCGTGCTGAGTAACCTTATAAACTACGTTTTCGCTTCACAGCGTATTTTAAGTGTAAAAGTAGGATAAATCTGAACCTATATATCTCCGAAAAGCCGGCCGGTATGGCCGAGGGGTTCTAGGCGCTTCAGTCTGGAACCGCGCGACCGCTATGGTCGCAGAGTCGAATCCTGCCTCGGGCATGGATGTGTGTGACGTGCTCAGGTTAGTTAGGTTTATGTAGTTCTAAGTTCTAGGGGACTGATGACCTCATGTGTTAAGTCCCACAGCGCTCAGAGCCATTTTAACCAGCCATTTATCTCCGAAAAGGATAAAGTTAGCAAAAAAGTTTTCAAGTTTGTTAAAGACCGGGCTCTTAAGAGCATATCGTAAAAATTACAGACATTTTCTGTGCATAGGCGTCTTGGAATCCGCTGCTCGGTTACTCAAAAGCTATCCGATTTCTCCCATTTGCCGGCCGCCGTGGCCATGTGGTTCTAGGCGCTTCAGTCCGGAACCGCGGGACTGCTGCGGTCGCAGGTTCGAATCCTGTCTCGGGCATGGATGTGTGTGATGTCCTTAGGTTAGTTAGGTTTAAGTAGAATGAAATCTTCACTCTGCAGCGGAGTGTGCGCTGATATGAAACTTCCTGGCAGATTAAAACTGTGTGCCCGACCGAGACTCGAACTCGGGACCTTTGCCTTTCGCGGGCAAGTGCTCTACCTTCCAAACTTTAGAGAAGCTCTCCTGCGAAACTTGTAGAATTAGCACTCCCGAAAGAAAGGATATTGTGGAGACATGGCTTAGCCACAGCCTGGGTGATGTTTCCAGAATGAAATTTTCACTCTGCAGCGGAGTTTGGAAGGTAGGAGACGAGATACTGGCAGAAGTAAAGCTGTGAGTACCGGACGTGAGTCGTGCTTCGGTAGCTCAGATGGTAGAGCACTTGCCCGCGAAAGGCAAAGTTGCCGATTTCGAGTCTCGGTCGGGCACACAGTTTTAATCTGCCAGGAAGTTTCATAGATTTAAGTAGTTCTGAGTCTAGGGGACTGATGACCTAAGATGTTAAGTCCCATAGTGCTCAGAGCCATCTGAACCATCTTCCATTTGCCTAACCTGGAGGAAGTGTGTAATATTGAATTTTCGACTCTGTACTGTAGAACAGTTACTGTAACACATTCCTTCTGTTGTCCACACCACAAAGGCTGTCCAACACACTTGACCTTACCTTTCTATCACCAATGGAACCCGATGTACGACCCCAGAAAAATCCCATTTTTATACGTGGGGTTTCGGAGCAAATTAACAGGGCGTGCTGTCGCCTACGTAGCTATTCATCCAGAAGCGTCCGATAGTACCGGCGCTAAGGCGTCGTGCATCTGGAGTTTCAGGGCTGAGGGAATGAGTGAGGCTGGCTGAAAGGTCTGCAGGGCCCGGGGAACAGGATCCCGCACTTGCGGGTCCTCGGCGAGACGTCCGCGCCGAGCCTCAAGAACGCCGCCAGCCCGAGGGCCGGCCGGGCTGCCTGCAGGCCGCCCCCACCCCGACCTCAGCCGCGTCTCGCGCCCGAAGCCGTGTGGTTGCGGGCAAAGTTTGCCGGCCTTTGGGGCGGCCGCCGCTCTGGCCGGAGAGCGGTCGGAGGCAGCGGCCCGGGGGGCAGAGGCTGGGGGCGGAGGCCGGGGGCCCGGTGTGGGGGTGGGGGCGGCGCTGCGCGGCGTAATGGCGCCGCCTGCGGTCGCACCCCGCCCCGCGCTGTTTATGGACCGCACTTCCTCCGCGGTGGTTCTCCCCGCCTCCCCCCCCCCCCCTCTCCCTTCTTCTACTCCTCCTCCTCTTCCACTTCTTCAGCAATTGTTTCGGAGAAGGTAACGCAATTAGGAGCATCGCGCAGCATTAAGTTAGCGCCTCGCGCAGACTCTGATTGGCGCCAGCGCCCGCCGCCTGCCAGGGAAAATCGCGCACAATATCGGCCGCGGCGCAAATTAGCGGGGACTCGCCGGCCAGAGTTTGCGGCGCCCAACGCCACCCACAATGGGCGGCGCCGCCCTAATTAGCCGCGGGGCTATTCACCGGCGCGCCGCTGTCTCGCCGCGCCACCATCCCAGCCCGTAGCAACGAGTTTGGAGGGACGCACAATATCTGGCCCAGCTACCTTGTCTCGTGACAAGTGAGCAGGACACTGCTGTGCAGCCGTTCTCGGCGACGCACCGCATCTGTTGGAGCTACTCCTGTTGCACTATTGTAGATACCGCGAAGCGCTTGTCGCTTTCAAACTGTAACCCGCATGGACTTCCACGTATCTGTAGAGACACAGTGACAATTGTAATGAGTATAGGGTAAAGCGAAAGAAGATCATGCTTATTTCGAAAACATATTCTAAAACCTGTAGAAGTGTATATGTGAAAGCATAAATGCTTGCCAAATGTTCGGCACAAATTTCTCATCTTTGAAGAAAAGGTCGCTTCTCTAACCATGTCACTGAAATTTAAAACACTATCTAATACGTGATGTTTATATGTACATTGAACGATGAATAAAAATTTATACCAAGGTTGGGAGCCTAAGCCATCTATCCTTCTTACCAGGTATAAGCACTAACCACAACGGCACTTTGGCGAAATGGCTTTACCCAACTACACGGAATACGCCTCCGAACTCAATCAAAATCCTCGTTCACGCCTCAGCAGCCGGCCGCTGTGGCCGAGCGGTTCTAGGCGCTTCAGTCCGGAACCGCGCTGCTGCTACGGTCGCAGGTTAGAATCCTGCCTCGGGCATGGGTGTGTGTGGTGTCTTTAGGTTAGTTAGGTTTAAGTCCAGGGGACTGATGACCTCAGATGTTAAGTCCCATAATGCTTAGAGCCATTTGAAGCATTTGAACCACGCCCCAGCGTACTCGGTAGTCCCACTAAACTCAAACAGCATTGCAGAGGCTCCCCAACTGTAGTAGAATAGCACGTCGGCATCGAATGAAACGAGGGATCGTCCCTGAAACTCAGACGCAGGTGCGTTACTCAAATCAGACCTTTTGAAGTCTCAAATACCTGTGTTGTATATGTACAGACTCAAGCAACGAATGAAAATTATTTTCATTTGTCACTTTGGTCTGCATATATCCACTCATCAGCCATAACATTATGACTACCGACATACAATGAGTATAAACCCGTCTCTGCGACGGCAGTGAGGAATGACTGCTAGTCAGACACACACACACACACACATGGTACTTGTACACTGAAGCGCAGAAGAAACAGGTATAGGCATGCGTATTCCAATACAAAGATATGTAAACAGGTAGAATACGGCGCTGCGGTCGGCAATGCCCATATAACACAACACGTCTGTCACTGTGAGATTGGATACTGCTGCTGCAATGACAGGTTATCAAGATTTAAGTGAGTTTGAGCATGAAGTTACAGTCAGCACACAAGATATGGGACACAGCATCAGAGTAGGACAAAGCTGCCAGCAACGCATTTTGTTAGTGCGGGTTGCCAACATCAGGGACAGCTACGCACACAGGGGAAAAGCAATTATTCTCCTTTGATTGACAGGTCATTAACCTATTGTTCTCCTTTTAGTGGTCCTTAATCTATTGTTCTGCTAAAAGGGTACTTCGTTTTGATTGACAGATCCTTAACCTATTGTTCTCCCTCCCCCCTCTCCCCACCCCCTCAGCCACAGGAAACCTCCAACCCACCCCTTCCCCATCGCTGCTACAGGTGACCTTTCAAGTCCGAGTTATTGGAATTTGTTTGGCTATCAATTAAATTGATCAATTAATTAACTTCTCCCCCTATGGCAAACACTCTTCACTCCCAACCTCGCTCCTGGAAATTGGGGCGAAAAAGACTCTGGTGACTGGTCATCTGGAGGGAATTCGATTACAGTGTATGGAATATTGTTTAAACAATTTAGACAATGTATAGAATATTGTTTATTTATGGCAGTGTATGCAACATACTTTATATATTTAGTCAAAGCATTTGTCCAGAAATCGATTGCAGTGTATGGAATGTTGTTTAAACAATTTAGACAGTGTGTGGAATATTGTTTATTTCTACAATTTATGTGTTTCAAGGCAATGTAGAGTATATAATTTATCTATTTGCTTAAAGAATTTTTCAGGAAATCGGTCCCCTCTCCCCGCCACCACATCCCCCCTTCTCCCCCTCCCCACTCACCCTCCAAACCTTTACCTTTATTGGTGACTCTCCAGTTGAGAGGAAGGGTCTCACAAAGGCAAATTCAAGGTTATGTTGTTTATTTATTAAAAAAATCTGTTTATGGGGGTTGGATTTCGCTTGCTCATCATTCTCTGGTGTTTGGAAACATGCAGGTCTTGTAAAAAGTAATTAAATCGATCGCCTATCTATCTATTCCAATAACCCAAGGAGAACCATCATGAAACACACATAACACATAATTACATAGTTAAAATTTTTTCGATCACGAAGCACGCACCACTCTCCACTGGACCGCACAGAACGCCACCGCACACGATCCCAGGAGTTGAGATGCACCGTTGGTCCCCACAGAGCGACGACGTGGCCGTCAGCTGCCGAACCAAGTACAAATGTCAGTTTGGGTCCCATAAACATCACAAAGCGGCATTCCTTTCATACTCGACACATGAGAAATACATGTCGAAACACATGTCTACCTAGCCACCATTGCTGGTACAATGACACACAGCCTTTGTACTTGTGGTCAGTCCATTGAGATGTTCGCATAGCAGATCACTCTCAGCGAGTTGTTTACGTAGTGGCTCACATTTACAGGCACAGCGAAAGGATTGTCAGTGTTATACTGATGTCACATGTCTATGTAAATAACATGAGAGTCTCCCTCTGGACGTGCTATACAAATATTTTGCAATGCAGATGTTTAGAATTGATAGAATAGTTGATTTAGTTAAAATGCTTAGAACTCGAACCATCTGTAGCTCCATCATGCATAATAACCACAAGTTTCTTGTTCCTCTTATCCGTCTGCTATTACATCACAATACTTTCAAATCTCCCACTGTACACCGATAAGGGGTGCTAACCTCCTCGACTTGGGCGGATGTGGAGAATCTTGTATAGTTGGATGGGTAATCTCCATTCGTCACGGCAAGCTCCATTCATTCACGATATGCGGAGTGTAGTGGTCTACTCCTGGTCAGCTGCAGATTAAATCGGTAATGGTGCTCCAGGGTGGGTTGGTCAAAGGCAGTGCGTGGGGATCTTTCAGTTTAAGTTTGTGAGAATGCCGTGTGACTCCCATCTGCATAGAGACAGATCGTAAATTACGCACTGTGCTCGAGGTGTTATAAATATGTAGATCACTGTCTGGTATACTTTGATGATGTATATATTCGAGAATTAAAAAGGAATGGGTGTACTGCACAGTCATCTATCTACATTCGCAATGGTACTCGCAAAGTAGAGAAAGGGAAGTTCAGCGATGATACTGTAATTGGGAAGCATGCTGTCGCATCATGAAACGGTGTTGCAATTAGTGTAAAATTGCTAAAACTGTTTGCACTTTCAACTGTGATGCTTATTATTACAGTACGTCGACGGTGTCTTTTCCATCGAATCTGTCCACTGGTACGCTGTTGATTATTACATAATGATTGACTGACGTCGCTTATTTGAGATGGAGAAAGAATCCTGGTGGAGGGGCAACACATTCTGGGGCAGCTAGCGCCGAAACAGTGATCACATATATGACTGCAATATGAGGAATAAATTGAAATGGAACACAGAGTCAACAGCTACCCCGTCACTGCGACATATGAGTATAAATGTAGAGGTTGTCAATCACCTTTGGAGAGCAGTGTGGAAACACTCCACAACACCACAAAACTCTGCCAGTTTCCTTATGTTGTAACTGTATTTTATTTAAAATAATTCAGTGTGTGTGTGTGTGTGTGTGTGTGTGTGTGTGTGTGTGTGTGATGGTAGCAGCAGCAGCAACATGATTTAGACCATGCGACGCCGAGTTTTCTGTGAAAGGCAATTGATCAGAACGTGTTAATGTCAGTTTAGAACCTGACACAGACCTCGAAGTCCTGTTGGTAAAAACAAACTATGTGGGAGTGGACAAAGCGTGTTACAGCAGAAAAAAAGCATGTTTCAAACAATGACAAAGGGTCTCAGGGAGCGTCATTTTCGACTTATAGTATAGTCCTTGGGATACGGTCATCCTAACAGTACAGGCGTTAAAACTTTACACCGGTCTGTGCAGCGAATCAATACCTGTAATTTGATAGGATCGTCACATGTGACCGATGTCGGCACACAGTCGGTATTTGTTCTCAATATATGGGCAGGAACAGATGCGGCAAAAGTCTTATCGAGTTCTCTGTCGGATGGAGTTAGTGGAGTTTTAGTAGTTCGTAATTTTTCTCTATTGTATGGTACAGAATAACGATTTGTTGAGTCTTCCTAACTTTCCCGATAAGAAACACCCCTGTAACTGTCTTTGTACTACCTCGTGTTGCAGGAGTGGGTTTCGTTTGGCGTCGACCTTACGCATCATACACGGTTGGTGGAGGTACAGCAACATGTGGCATTTTCCATTGAATGATCAAAACAAGGTCACTAACACAGCTTAGACTGTTTCTACATAGACTGCAAAATGTGATAGATATAGCTTTCTCCAACTTCTACTCAGTTTCGACTTAAATTGGAATGATCACATTAACAAGGCTGCAAGAATGGCAGCACAGAGTCTGAGGGGCTGTTGCAAGATGCGTAGGGACTACCTAAAATTTTACTGTAGCGGATAGGTTCGAAAATGGTTACTCGTTATGAGATATGATTCACTAGTGGCTGTAATCATTAAGACTTTTCCATAGGATCCAACCCAGTTATGTGGTTGAATGGAAAGACTTGATTCCAAATCACAGATATCATTTCTACTAGGGAAAGCATAGCACTAGGGATCTTAAAAGCTAGTGTATATTTCATACGACCTCAATAACCATTCCCTTACTGTTGCTGATCCTTCTCAATCAATCATCACCTATAACCCAGTGGATATATTGCAGAAACTCTGACGTGACATCAAGACAGAATGCATTACAAATACTGTAGAAATATCTAGTGGCAGCATGAGAATTGGAAATACCGACTTCATATCACGTTCGTTAGTCAAATAACTTTCTAAATTCGTTGATTTTATTAGGAGCTTAAACACACCAGCGAGATGTAACCACACTGTTGGTCTGATAATATACACTCCAGCGATCACCGTTTATATTCAGTATCGCAGTATTTGTCAGAGAAGTCTGCTTGATTGGGAGATAATGCCATAGCTCCATGTATAACACTTGTATAGTTTTTGACGTGGATATCGTTAGCAATACTTGTGAGCACTTGTAGAATCAAGATCGCTTGTGGCAGTAACATAGTTCTTGGCATAGTGTTATTAACATCTGGAGGCTTGTAAGACAGTTACATTTCTGGTACCACTGGGAAGAAAAACTTATGAGACATGTCCAGCCATCGTTGATTTTCGGTCAGTATTGTTTCATATCGCCAGCGATCAGTTATTGGAGAAGTATGATACTTAGTCATAGGGGATGCACGATAGGTTCGCCTTGAGCATCAGGCCTATAAAGTATATGTGTGTGTTCTGACATGTGCAAAGAAAATGACTATGTACAATAGTATGGAAGGTATGGATTTGATGTGTAATACTGTGATAGCAAAGGGAAAAGTATGCCAAGTGATAAGAATGGTACAGATATTTCTATTTCCAGAGCCACAGCCGTCAGCAGCGTGTATTAACAATACTTCGCTCATTGTCGAATGTCATCGAATTGAGACCGAAATATAAATATTTAATTGTAAGTATAGCGATCAAATATGTATGTGGCCAGTTTGCTAGGATGATTCTGTCTGGGGTGTGTGTGGTGCGCAGCCGCTTGGGCTCGTAGGGGGAATGGTTCACGTTTCTGGCTGTCCGAGTGGAAAGGCCTGATGGTTTGCACGAATGTAGCTGAGCAAACAGTGTCGTCTTCTACATGGCCAAACAGCGAACTAATACTCAGTATGCAGTGGACAGTCTTCGTGATCATGTGCGATCCCTGTGGAAATTTGTGAAGATTCAATATGGGCATGTGTTTGTGCTGGACGATTATTCACTGTCTTGTGAATTGTCCAGTTCACTGCTTCTGCACATTTCCCATCTTTATTTGGCTGAGAGAACATCATTTATGATGTGTGCATCTAGCACGTGAAAGATGGGTGGAATACACTTTTGCTGGTTCTCTAGACATGAGAAACGCCTTAGTTGACTTTGTAAATCATATGGATGATTTCGAATCTGTTATGTCACCAACATCGGTACTCGCGAGTGGAAATATCAATTTCTTCTATTTTTTCGAGTTTTCATGAAGAGATCTTCACAGATGGGATACGTTTCTAGTTACTCAGTGGTTTACAGTACACTGCACCTCGCTAAACCTTGAGATTTTTAGAGAAATAATTTCCAGTCTGTATCTTTGGAAATATACTGTGCAAGTGAAACTGCTATGCAAGCAATATTGATGTGTGCTTAATATCGAGAAGTGTCGCATAAATGGTATGATATTCTGGCAAACCATGGGAAAACATATGTGTTCTTGTAATCCCAGAATCTGGAGATTGATGTAGAAAGTAGGCAGGCAAGCAGATAGAGGCCAGAAACAGTAACGCCTTTGTGCCCAGGGGAACCGACCCAGCCTTTGTACAACAGTCTTCACAGTAAATGTACGGATGTGTGGTGGTCGCTAGCTGTATGCAGGATGCCGAAGTGATGATTTTGTAGGGTGCAGGATACGAATCGCGTGTTTATACATGGACAGGTTGAAGATCGTTTTCACACTAAGATATTCAAGATTCTGTCGTCAGTGATAGGGCAGTGTAGTTTAGGAAGTGTTGTCCTATAGTATACGACCTGTAGACCACTTTTGCAAGGTTTAACTGTCAGTGCAATATGGCGGTCTGTACTAAATGACTTCGCCACTATAAATTTCGTCTGCAGAAAACAAAAGGCGGACAAAGCTCCCATACCGGGGAGGGTAAATTCAGTACGAGCCAATCAGAATGCTCCATTCATTCACAAGACATCCTTTGTGCTAGGACATAGGATCATAGATGGACTGGTTATAGTAAGTTGGGGGCTGGGTATCTACAGCAGGAACTGTCCCTCTGCAGTCATTCCGGCATGGGGGCATCTACAGCTGCTGTAGGACACCGAAAATTCCAGCGATATTTCTCTTCTGCCCTACAGTGCTTCAAATTCTCTTTGGGAAACTGTTCTGATTTGCCCCGTCTGTGCTGAGAGAGTGCTCTCTTTCCAAACAACAAGAATACTTCTATGATTAACGGTGTTTTCAAAGGCGTGCAAAAACATGATTAAGTCTTTCAGCGGTGAGAACGTTTACTATTTGCGAGACATATGCTGAAACCAGGAAGTCTCGATTCACATGGAGGAACAAACGAAGCCTCGTTAGGACCATCAAGAAGAATTCAATCGGTTGTACGCACACATACGCTCGATCTCATGGAAGAATAGACCTTGCCACAATCATTGAGATTAATAGGCAGGGAGAACTACTTTCGCAGTGTGTGGAGTAAGCTGAGAATGTGAGTCTGTTTGGGGGCGTGCTTGGGATAATATCGCGTAGCCGCGTGAATTCCTGTGTCCTCGGTGGCCTAGGGATTTGAGTCGGCTTTCGGTCGTGGTCGCGTGCGGACCAGCTCCGCGTGCAGGACACCGCACCGGAGTTTTTTAACTTCCGCGTCGCGGTATTTCGTGTAGCGTCTATTACTTCTGCACCTCATGGCGCTCTGTTATCGCCGAGCTACACTTAAAATAACATTCCAAACCGAACATGCACGACCACGCGATTATGAAATCGAACTATTCATTCGCGAAGAATTATTCACTTCTCTATCACTGGCAGCATCGTCTATATCAAAATTACGACGGCGGAAGCATGGGCTGAGGTAGTTCAACAACACGCACACGGACTCAAGTTTAAGCATTCTGACAGGCATATTGTGGAGGTAACGGTAGCTCCCGCTGGTTTCGGTCTTCGAAAAATTAGGTCTTTGAGCTCCCTTTCGAAGTGCCACAACACTGGTCGTCGAAGATTTCCGACCCTAAGCAATGTTGTGGGCCACATCGCGAAAAAATAGCAGATGTTCACGACATACCACTTGTCGAATGGTACCCGCCAAATCAAGATCGAACTTTCCAAATACGTGGCGTGTGAGACATCTCTATGCATGATGGCCAGCAGCGGACGTTTGCTCTAGGTCCCAGTGATTCAGCGACGGTCTCTTCTTTACCAGACAGTTACGCCACAGCCTTGTGCAAACCCCGGTGCGTCAGTTCAGGAAGCGCCTGTTCTCCCCACGGCACTCCCCATTGAAATGATGGTACGGCCACGGCCTCACCAGCACCATCTCCTCCGACGGTTACGAGACCAACAACTTTCCAGAGCTCGATGACCAAGTCCACCTGCTGCGATGGACATCGATGTGAGTGTGTTGCCTATCTCTGCTTTTCTTCAGACGGGCGCGACCTCGGACATTGAACTTCAACATTCTGACACAGAACAGCACCTCTTAAAGTAGCGGTCGCCCCCAAAACGGAAGAAGATAAGTCAAACGTCGTCCTACAACATCCTTCTTCATGCTGCATCACAGGCAGTAGACCAGATACAAGACAGTGATCCCCTTCGAGTGCCCTGTCGACAGGAATGGCCGCTCCTGACGTCCCATCTGAGGAGCGATCCCACCCAACAACGATGGATTTCACGGAGGGAGATTCCCTGGACCCCGCTACAGCAGTGTCACTACGCCTCGTCCTCGATGAGTGCGACAGTTGCTTGCCACTTTTTCCAGTCTCCTGCACTGACGATGTCGACGATCGAGCAGATCGAGATGGTGATAGGACCTATCGATAAGTGCTCCCATGAAAATGATTAATATTGTGATATTTCGGTATGAAAATGTTTTAGAAGTCCCGTAATATGTGGAAGGGGGTCCGATTTTAATCACATTGCGAAATTCGGAACGTGTGGTGACATTTTAAATAACTTAAATTCCGCGTTGAGTATTGCTTACTCGCGAACGTGAGGCAGTGTCCCTTGGAGGTGTCTGACCCCCCTTCCATCCAGTGATTGCAGCTACAGTGACTGCGCCAGATGTTACACGCCAGCCGGACATCTCTGCCGGGCCATCGGTGCCAACAGTAGGTGCATGCCCATAACACTACCACATGGCGACAATTAATCTGGCCATCACTCGGGCTGCACAGAAAATGGCAGTGTTCTGAGAGACCATTTATGCTGCTGATGTGACCTTGCCCTCTTCCAAGAAGTGATTGTCGCTGATTTTCAAGCCCTCACTGTCTACACGGCACATATCTCCCATACCTCTGGCAACGGTAGTGGAGTTGCCATCCTCCTCTGGACTCCCTTCTGAAGATGTAGTGTACTTTCTTAATGCTAGAGCTATGGCTCTAACGCTATTCGGCGTCTGCATCCTCAAAGTATAAGCGCCGTCTGGCTCCAGTCGACGTCGTGACCGACACATCTTTGCTGATGAGACCCCCCGGATGAAACGGTCCTCGCTGGTGCTTTCAACTAAGAACAAGGGCCTGCTGACCAACTTCCACGTCATTCCTGCTGTATGACTCTCTCCATCCTCATCGTCAGACCTCAGCACGTTGACGCATGGATAAAGGTTCATGGCACCCACGCAGCTTTCACGTACGATACAGTGCATTCGTCCAGTCGCCTCGACCGTATATACCTCACACTTCCCTCACTGCAGACACTCGACATGCCGACATGTGGCCTCTGAATTTCTCTGACCATGAAGCCTACATCTACGATGTAGTCCTAACACGCCAACATGTATGGCACAGTCGCGGCTTGTGGAAATTCAACGTTTCCCATCTGACTGTACCTAATTGCCGACGGATCGATGAGGATGTGTATGTCTGTCGTTGATGTCACCCACCATACACATCCACCTTATCCTGGCGTCTATCCTGCGCCAAACCAGCTCTACGCAGGGCACTGGTGGGATATGGCAAAGACGTAAAAGTTTGCCAAGCGAGCACCAAGGACTTTTATTATGCGGTGCTATGTAACTGCACTTAAGTGACATTCTTTCCTGTCCTTCAGACGATAGCGCATCGTGCTAAAGCGCAGATCACTTCACTCCTGCAGTGACGCTTCGAAGGGACACTTGTCAGGTGCTGTACCCATGACCATATGCCTCACATGACACCATCGATGTACCACTTCTTCACAGAACGCCGATGTCGATGTCGTGCTCTCATCCACGACCTCATCGATGCAGAAGGACGACGATACACTACGCAATGCGCCATTGGTCACGCTTCCTACTCTCATTACAGCGAGTTGTGCCCCGCCGTCCCACATCCCCCTACCTTAATTGAGAAGGTACAGGAGCGGCTCTGACTGTCAACACCATGCCAGAGGATGTGGCTCAAGAACCTAAGGAAGACGTAACCCCCTATTAAGTCCAAGATACTATGAAGGTGGGAGCTGCCAAAGTCTCCTGGACCTGACGGCCTGACCGTCGAATTTTGCAAGTGTTTTAACTGTCTTTTGGTACCTAATTGGACGTCCAGCAGTCGTGAACTGATGTCAGCCACAACAACGCTCCCAGCCACTTTCCTTGATGGGGTCATCATTCTGTTCCATGAGCCACATGGGTTATCACAGATCTGTGATTACCGGACTATCACTCTACTTGCGGGCTCTCAAATAAAATAATGATGTGGTGATGTGAGGTGGTGGCCCTCAGATTCAAAGTTGAAGTATTAAAAGCTTTGGCTGGTTTCGTTGTCTAGGGGCTGGGATACGTAGTTGTCGCATTACAAGCCAAATACTGCTGATTCTAAAGTATACAATATGAATATACACATGAATAGAATGGTCGAGGGTTTCTATCACTCGGCAATCGCGAATGTAACGTAGAAATTTATAAATAAAATATTGCAATAAATAAAATCTGCAGGTACTATCTTAACGACTTTAAATGATTAATACGACAGTAGCAGTACTTTCCAGAATGTGGTATATTTCTTCAAATTACTTATAGGTGTCGATGGTCCAGCAATTAAATAAAATATAAGTTTAATAACAGGGAAACAATAGATTTCTACTACATGTAATTAGTTATGAACGACAACATAGCTCGCGAGATATTCACCTCTAAACGCATACTACGTCTTCACTGTAGAAACCTTGGAAACCTCACAAGTCCGCACTCCGAAGTATTTCTATCTCTCGCGACCACGCGCAAACCGCTCCACTCTCCAAGTCTCTCTGTCCACCGTGTGTCCCTCGCGCCGTACTGTCCAAACTCCCCAGTATCCTCTCCCTTACCCTTCTCCCACTTCAGTCCAGTCTCCCCATTCACAAGCGCTGTGATTGGCTAGACCCGCTCTGTCTTCAAGCCAACGCACGCTCACAATCATAATGAAACACATTCGAAATACTGGATTTACATTTAAATAACTTGAAATTAATTAAATATTCCTACCGCTGGACCATTAACACGCTCTAAAACACATTATTAAATAAATAAATGAATTAAATAAACATACATCCAAGGAATAACAACAAAGGTAGGCCAATAGCCTAATGTCTCTGTGCTTTCTAAAACATGTTAAATATTTAACCAGTTTCATCATGAATAGTATATATCGGATATAAACAAAGACATAGATGAATAAATATATTTATAAGCATGCTGCCTCCGTTTTCTCGTGTAACTGTGGAGTTCTTATGGCCTGACGCGATCGATAGTAATCGGCCACTGTGACCTCTAATAACTCGTGTACTATTGAAGCTACATGCCTGTAATTTATACCAATTTGGATTTACACTAATAGCTCTCTAAAGACATGACGATCGACGAAATCGGCTGAACCCTTTAGATTTTGGAAATTCGTTGCTGGGTGTTACTTGTATAATTTATTGTCACATACTGTACTTTCAACTAATAAAGATATTGAAAATCTGATTACACTATCAGAATCTTCAAGCAAATAATGGTAATGTATATGTTTATTTTTCCGGTATCATGATTCATCTGTCTACTATTAATTTCTATATGAACAGTGAAATGTCTGCCATGATGGTTCCATGAAGTCCTCCATCTTTGCCACTCTCGGCATACAAGTCTCTTTCATCAACACAGCGTCACCACGAAATTCCCAACCACGCGGTTCCTGGACCTCGGCTAACGTTCGGCACCACGTGTTTGCTACTGGGCCCTGGCTTACCGAGCGGCCCATGCGGCCACGCCAACTAAGAACTTAGAATATATCCAGGGCGCCACAACTCGCCTGTTAATACTCAACAATGACTTGAAAATTTTCACCCGTTTGTGGCCTCACCACTCAATAAGGCAGCAAGACACATCATCTCCCTTAACCATTGCTCAGCTTGACTTCAGTCAGGCATTCGACCGTGTCGACCATGCCTTTCTGAAATGGGATTTCCAGCGCATGTAGTGACAGTAGAAATGCGCCTCTTGAGCGGCGCGACTCCAAGAATACTCTGTAATGGTCGCCTCACCGCGCCTATAGCGATCGAGCGCTCTGTCCGACAGGGTTGCCCACTTTCCATGATACTGTATGCTTTGGCATTAGAGCCCTTATTCCAGAGACTTCGCCAACGCCTGGTGGGCCTGACATTGCATTGGCACCGCTTCTGTTGTACAGCCTGTGCTGACGATCTAGTCTTCTACCTCCGCAATGAAGACGATGCTCGCGCATCATTCATATGGCGACTTATGGGGAGGCATCGGGCAATTCTTTTAACATTTCCAAGGCTCTGCTCATTGTTGAGAGTCTACCTGAGAGATTTATCGCTCTAAGTGTGGCCACCAGAGTCCGCTGTTTGGGCATTGATTTTATGAATGACCTCCATCGTTCAGTGACGAAAAAACAGTAGACGTCTCCTCCAAACGATCAGGGCTGCCCTTGTCGACCACCGAATTAGATTCCTTGACACTGTACAGCGTGCGAAAGACGTGAATGTTTACAGCACCTCTCGCATCCCCCTTGTGGCGCAATTCTTCCCGGTTTCGATTACACTCACCCGTCGTATGTTGATGGCGATGGGATCCTTTGTCTGTACCAGGATTTTATGTAAGGTTCAATATGTCTCACTTTCCCTCCCACGGGGACGTGGTAGAGTGGGCTTAGTCCATGTGCCAGACAGACTTACGGCACTTTTTGTTAGTTCCCAACTGAAAGTTTGGCGCCACTGCCTGAGGAGACTGACCGAACTGCTTTTGCATGAATATGCGCCAGTCTCCATTTCAGCCCCAGTCGTTATCAGACATTCCACCTCCCTTTTGTCGCTTTCGGCACTTCTTTCTTGAAATAAGTTACATCCTCCACCCCCTACGCCTTCCACGTATACTCCAGACAAAGACTGCACACGACACATTACAAATATGTCGAATCCCCAATCCCATCGAACACAAGTTTCCCCCAGATCATATGGTGCTGTGTGTGGAAAGCGGTGCATGGAGGTTGTCTCGACACCGGCGTCCAGTCCACCTGGTATTTCAAGGTCAATGGCAAACCGGTCAACCAGTGCCTGGCTGACACACCCCTCTGTGTTCACAGACGCTCGTCGATTCTCATGTGGTCCGTCGTCTGCGTCTGGAGGCTCGCGCAGCATATTTTAACTTTCCTTACCCGACAGACACCTGCTCAGATCACTTTCCTGGCTCATTTATTCCTAGGTGTGATTCATTACCCAGCAACAAAAACTAACGCTGTGAATTGGATACGCGGTCATACGGTCCGTCATTCTTTTGGCCCCGACGAGAAATCAGAACTAGGTTATTGGACGTATCTTAAGGATCGACGCTGTGCACTTGTTCGCAACGCCGGATACAAGCAGTTCTTTTTAAATTTTTTATGGAGCTCCTTTCACGACCCGCCTGCCAGCTGGAACGTCCAAGCCATGAGGTGGTAATGCTAACTTTGCCGACACGATGTTCTGAACGCACTACAAACGGAATCTCCATTAAAATTTCGAGAAGACACGTTTGGATGTTCCGCCAGTCGGAAGACGATAGCGACTCCTGGAATTCTGGTGTATAGAATAATGCAATAAAAGCAAATAAATAAATAAATAAAAGAAAATAAAAATATACATACAAAAAATAAAAATAGACAAAAATGAAATAAAATAAACTAAAAAAAAGAAAGCTCTTACACAACTACTTCCATTTTCATCGCTACTCTTATATGTTCTTCCCCTGCACTTTCTTCCTTTCCTAGACCCTTGCAGAAATAGGTTAATTGTTTTGAGATGCATTTTTTTTCTTTTTTTGTTAGGACACAAGTTGCAGTGGCAAGTAGATTATTTTTGTTGTAGTTTCCTTAAAAAAAAGGGGGGGGGGGTTAGAGCCCCTGCCTAGTAATGAGGAGATCCCGGATTCGAATCCCGGTCGGGCACACATTTTAAAATCTCCACGTTGATTCTGTCAACGTCCCGGTACACAACTGATGTTTGTAATTTGTTGAAATTTCACTTCTCGAATTATTCTCGTATATGCAGCAGTAGTCAGCTGCAGCAAAAGTCTGTATCTTCTTCTTTGTCGTTTCCCGTTTCTCTATGGGGTAGGCACTGTTACATGGGTTTTGGCAGTGTTGGTGGCAGTTGGGGCCAGATGCCATTCCCTACGTCACCGCTCCCCCTAGAACGGGAACTGTGTATCCATTTTGTCTGCGTCTACAGTCATGCTTATATCCAAGCGTGAGGGGGTTTTCTAAATATTTCTGTAGCATGTATTTTATGCGAGACGTGCGCATCAGCACGTTTGTTGGCCAGTTGGATGTGGGACACATCCTGAAAACCACATCCTCAGCATTATTCGACGAGGTGGATTCGATCCGAGGCTATCAGCGTCCCCGAATCCGAGAAAGTGGCACGTTAAAGATCTCGGCTATATGGGCCAATGCCTGTAATAGCAGTAGAAGTCTGCTGAAAGATTATCGCATGTGAACACTGTACCCATTCTGGTCGTGAATATTGGCTGAAGATACAGCCACATTCTAATTTGTCTCACGTACCCTGGAAACCAGATTGAACAGTATTGTCGCGCTTGGTTCTTAATAAAACTGAAGAATGACGTCTATTTCAGATGCCTTGTTTCTGATTACATCTTTCATTGCTGTTGCGTCGGCGTGGTGCGTTGCAAAGTTCCATACACCTCATGGTGAATCTCTACTCACACTCACATTTCCTCGAAGTTACGAAAATGCAGTTCACAGCCAGAAAAAGCTATAGAGAAAATAGCTGTACACCTCGTAACCACAAGTCGCACAACAAATTGTTTTGTTGATGAAAGGAGTGGTTAAACGAAAGTATTTATGTAGTTAAAATTTCGCTGTATTTTGGTAAGCTTGCATGAACCAATCACTACCAAGCCTTACTCTAAGCTGTACAAAGTCTGAAAAGTCGACTCACACACACACACACACACACACACACACACACACACACACATGTTGTTGTTGTTGTGGTCTTCAGTCCTGAGACTGGTTTGATGCAGCTCTCCATGCTACTCTATCCTGTGCAAGCTTTTTCATCTCCCAGTACCTACTGCAACCTACATCCTTCTGAATCTGCTTAGTGTATTCATCTCTTGGTCTCCCTCTACGATTTTTACCCTCCACGCTGCCCTCCAATACTAAATTGGTGATCCCTTGATGCCTCAGAACATGTCCTACCAACCGATCCCTTCTTCTGGTCAAGTTGTGCCACAAACTTCTCTTCTCCCCAATCCTATTCAATACTTCCTCATTAGTTATGTGATCTACCCATCTTATCTTCAGCATTCTTCTGTAGCACCACATTTCGAAAGCTTCTATTCTCTTCTTGTCCAAACTATTTATCGTCCATGTTTCACTTCCATACATGGCTACACTCCATACGAATACTTTCAGAAATGACTTCCTGACACTTAAATCAATACTGGATGTTAACAAATTTCTCTTCTTCAGAAACGCTTTCCTTGCCATTGCCAGCCTACATTTTATATCCTCTCTACTTCGACCATCATCAGTTATTTTGCTCCCCAAATAGCAAAACTCCTTTACTACTTTAAGTGCCTCATTTCCTAATCTAATTCCCTCAGCATCACCCGACTTAATGAGACTACATTCCATTATCCTTGTTTTGCTTTTGTTGATGTTCATCTTATATCCTCCTTTCAAGACACTGTCCATTCCATTCAACTGCTCTTCCAAGTCCTTTGCTGTCTCTGACAGAATTACAATGTCATCGGCGAACCTCAAAGTTTTTATTTCTTCTCCATGAATTTTAATACCTACTCCGAATTTTTCTTTTGTTTCCTTTACTGCTTGCTCAATATACAGATTGAACAACATCGGGGAGAGGCTACAACCCTGTCTTACTCCCTTCCCAACCACTGCTTCCCTTTCATGTCCCTCGACTCTTATAACTGCCATCTGGTTTCTGTACAAATTGTAAATAGCCTTTCGCTCCCTGTATTTTACCCCTGCCACCTTTAGAATTTGAAAGAGAGTATTCCAGTCAACATTGTCAAAAGCTTTCTCTAAGTCTAGAAATGCTAGAAACGTAGGTTTGCCTTTCCTTAATCTTTCTTCTAAGATAAGTCGTAAGGTCAGTATTGCCTCACGTGTTCCACTGTTTCTACGGAATCCAAACTGATCTTCCCCGAGGTTGGCTTCTACTAGTTTTTCCATTCGTCTGTAAAGAATTCGTGTTAGTATTTTGCAGCTGTGACTTATTAAGGTGATAGTTCGGTAATTTTCACATCTGTCAACACCTGCTTTCTTTGGGATTGGAATTATTATATTCTTCTTGAAGTCTGAGGGTATTTCGCCTGTTTCATACATCTTGCTCACCAGATGGTAGAGTTATGTCAGGACTGGCTCTCCCACGGCCGTCAGTAGTTCCAGTGGAACATTGTCTACTCCGGGGGCCTTGTTTCGACTCAGGTCTTTCAGTGCTCTGTCAAACTCTTCACGCAGTATCAAATCTCCCATTTCATCTTCATCTACATCCTCTTCCATTTCCATAATATTGTCCTCAAGTACATTGCCCTTGTATAGACCCTCTATATACTCCTTCCACCTTTCTGCTTTCCCTTCTTTGCTTAGAACTGGGTTTCCATCTGAGCTCTTGATATTCATACAAGTCGTTCTCTTATCTCCAAAGGTCTCTTTAATTTTCCTGTAGGCGGTATCTATCTTACCCCTAGTGAGATAGGCCTCTACATCCTTACATTTGTCCTCTAGCCATCCCTGCTTAGCCATTTTGCACTTCCTGTCGATCTCATTTTTGAGACGTTTGTATTCCTTTTTTCCTGTTTCACTTACTGCATTTTTATATTTTCTCCTTTCATCAATTAAATTCAATATTTCTTCTGTTACCCAAGGATTTCTACTAGCCCTCGTCTTTTTACCTACTTGATCCTCTGCTGCCTTCACTACTTCATCCCTCAAAGCTACCCATTCTTCTTCTACTGTATTTATTTCCCCCATTCCCGTCAATTGCTCCCTTATGCTCTCCCTGAATCTCTGTACATCCTCTGGTTCTTTTAGTTTATCCAGGTCCCATCTCCTTAAATTCCCACCTTTTTGCAGTTTCTTCAGTTTTAATCTACAGGTCATAACCAATAGACTGTGGTCAGAGTCCACATCTGCCCCTGGAAATGTCTTACAATTTAAAACCTGGTTCCTAAATCTCTGTCTTACCATTATATAATCTATCTGATACCTTTTAGTATCTCCAGGGTTCTTCCATGTATACAACCTTCTTTCATGATTCTTAAACCAAGTGTTAGTTATGATTATATTGTGCTCTGTGCAAAATTCTACCAGGCGGCTTCCTCTTTCATTTCTGTCCCCCAATCCATATTCACCTACTATATTTCCTTCTCTCCCTCTTCCTACACTCGAATTCCAGTCACCCATGACTATTAAATTTTCGTCTCCCTTCACAATCTGAATAATTTCTTTTATTTCATCATACATTTCTTCAATTTCTTCGTCATCTGCAGAGCTAGTTGGCATATAAACTTGTACTACTGTAGTAGGTGTGGGCTTCGTATCTATCTTGGTCACAATAATGCGTTCACTATGCTGTTTGTAGTAGCTTACCCGCATTCCTATTTTCCTATTCATTATTAAACCTACTCCTGCATTACCCCTATTTGATTTTGTGTTTATAACCCTGTAGTCACCTGACCAGAAGTCTTGTTCCTCCTGCCACCGAACTTCACTAATTCCCACTATATCTAACTTCAACCTATCCATTTCCCTTTTTAAATTTTCTAACCTACCTGCCCGATTAAGGGATCTGACATTCCACGCTCCGATCCGTAGAACGCCAGTTTTCTTTCTCCTGATAACGACATCCTCTTGAGTAGTCCCCGCCCGGAGATCCGAATGGGGGACTATTTTACCTCCGGAATATTTTACCCAAGAGGACGCCATCATCATGTAATCATACAGTAAAGCTGCATGCCCTCGGGAAAAATTACGGCTGTAGTTTCCCCTTGCTTTCAGCCGTTCGCAGTACCAGCACAGCAAGGCCGTTTTGGTTATTGTTACAAGACCAGATCAGTCAATCATCCAGACTGTTGCCCTTGCAACTACTGAAAAGGCTGCTGCCCCTCTTCAGGAAGCACACGTTTGTCTGGCCTCTCAACAGATACCCCTCCGTTGTGGTTGCACCTACGGTACGGCTATCTGTATCGCTGAGGCACGCAAGCCTCCCCACCAACGGCAAGGTCCATGGTTCATATCATTCATAAACGTACCCAATTATGTTAATTGTTAATTATCTTTCATCTACAGTTTACAAACCGATTGTTTCCTTCAAAATTGCTCGCTCAAATGTTGCTATAATCAGTGTTACTTAACAAAATGCTCACGTTCGCGAGTAAGCAATACTCAACGTGGAATTTAAGTTATTTGAAATGTCACCACACGTCCCGAATTTCGCAATGTGGTTAAAATCGGACCCCCTTCCACATTTTACGGGACTTCTAAAACATTTTCATACCGAAATATCTCAATATTAATCATTTTCATGGGAGCACTTACCGATAGGTCCGATCACTATCAGATTCAAGCCCCGAGTCTACTTCTCTCTCTACACAAAAGAAGCTCCTACTTTCCCAAAATAAAACGCGAATATGCTAATTTCTGATTGACAGAGAAATATCAGAGCCAATCGGAATGCAGCGTCAAACTCGGTCAGCCCCGCGCACATATACAGAACCAACCAAAATTTGTCACTGAATCAGAACAATAAACTACAATAAATAAATTCTGAAAACCAACAAACGTAAAATTAATTCCTTCTTAACAAAACTACTTTACCGAAACCATAATATCATTTCCCCAACACCATAAACTATCGAAATAGTTTATAACAAAGTCCCCAGTACAAATGACCTACGCACACGTCATTTTGCAATATTCGTTACGTGATAAGTTGCTTCAAAATATAATATAAAAACTTTACTGAAATAGTATTTCACATTCACACCTTCATTCACTCTCATACCTAAGAAAAATAATAGCAGGCGTTAATAAATAATTAGAAAATTAAAGAAACAGAACGAGAAATAAAAACGACATTATTTTGACTGCAGCTCAGTGTCCGTCGGCTAGTGATCTCTACCAGATCACTTACAATCTACACATAGACCAGCATTTGACATCGGCTGTCCTGCGCATGAGTCATACTGCACGTCTGGTCACTGCTGTTATGTCCGATCTAAACAGCCACCATGTAAGGAGGCACACCTCATTATGTGAGTGTTTTGTCGTACAAGGGCGATCAAGAAGTTTCCCTTCGGGTGCACTGGTGAAGCCTATATGCAATCCAGCGCGACTCCCACGCCGCGCGGAGTGGCCGCGCGGTTAGAGGCGCCATGTCATTGACTACGCGGCCCCTCCCGGCATGGGTGTGTGAGTTGTTCTCAGCATAAGTTAGTTTAAGTAGTGTGTAAGTCTAGGGACCGATGACCTCAGCAGTTTGGTCTCCTATAAATTCGCACACATTTTTTGCGACTTCGATGAACGAATATAAATACCGAATGCAAGCAAGGAATTAGTGCAACCTTCCAACGGAAACTTCTTGATCGTCTGCGAGTGCAAGCTCTCTCGGCGAATTTCATATATGAAGTCACCACGGGTTGTCAGCCGAGTAGCATCGTCGTCTCGTAGCAACATTTCGATGGAATGCGTCTCCATCATCTTCAGGCGAAGTTTCGGGATATCGTCGGTCCCGGGCTTATATCTCTGCTGGACCGCTGTCCGCTTCCCGCGGCCGGCCAATCACGCGCCCGCGGAATCGCCCGATGCGCCCGGATCGGTCGGTGGTGATGGGGACGCGTGCACGGGGTTCGAGTCCTGGCGTCCGTCTCTGTCTGCTCCGTCCGCGGCCCTTGGTGGAACGGAACGTTCTTCTCTGATTTTCCTGATTGCAGGCTCCCAGGCTGTGCTGAGATGGTAGCCACTGTCGCGGTTGATTAGGTTGTCGTGTAACCGTGTTTCTATGGACTGATTACTGAGTCCCAAAATCTGTTTGTACTGCATATTTTCTTTGTGTCCTCGAAATCTAAGGTGTGCTTCTCGTTAATACTATGTTCCGCCACAGCAGATTTGTTGCTCTGACCCAATCGTACATGCCTAATATGCTCACTGCGGCGCTGTGACATGCAACGCCGCGTCTGTCCTATATATTGCATCCCACATTCGCATCCGATCTTGTACACACCTGATGCCGTCAGACCTAGTGGATCCTTGGTTGAACCGAGAAGGTCTTTGATTTTTCCCGCTGCGCGGAAAAGGGTCTTCACTTTATGTTTCTTGAGAATTCTCGCAATCTTGGACGTCGGAGGACCCGCGTATGGCAAGAACTCACCGCCCATTGCTTCGTCTTCATCCGGTCTCTCTTCTCTCTTCTTGTGATTGGTCTTCAGATCTCTCCTTATTTATTTCTCACTGTATCCATTTTTCTTGAAGGTGTCGTTTAGGTGTTGCAATTCTCCTGGCAAACTTCCCTTATCGCAGATGGATTTGGCACTGTGCACTAAGGCGTTGAGTACAGCATTGCGTTGCGCAGGGTGGTGGGTTTTGTGTTAGCAGAAGTGCCAACACCGCGTTACGAGTGGAGGCCGAAATGCACGCGGTTTAGCTCACGCAGGCTGGCGTGAGAAGGGAAGAACTATACTGACGTGAGGTCTGGAACATGACAAGGAATGAGAATTCAGAAAGCGGAAATAATTAGTTTCATACTTAACTTTAATCCATTAATGATGAACGTCGCTCTTGACGGTACACGATTCACAACATTATCTGTTCAGAATACATTATAGTAACTGAATATGGCGCCTTGCTAGGTCATAGCAAATGACGTAGCTGAAGGCTATGCTAAACTGTCGTCTCGGCAAATGAGAGCGTATTTAGTCAGTGAACCATCGCTAGCAAAGTCGGCTGTACAACTGGGGCTAGGGAGTCTCTCTAGACCTGCCGTGTGGCGGCGCTCGGTCTGCAATCACTGATAGTGGCAACACTCGGGTCCGACGTATACTAACGGACCGCGGCCGATTTAAAGGCTACCATCTAGCAAGTGTGGTGTCTGGCGGTGACACCACAGGTGGCAGCTATTGGCGTTAAGATAGAGGTCCGTGTGTGTTTTATTTCTGTACACTGCGTGTCCCAGCGTGCTCTCCATGTTTCTTGTGGTAAGGATATCCAGAAAGGGTAAGCTTCTGTTCTCTTCTATCTCCATGGTAAATTTGATATTTCCATGTATGCCGTTGAGGTGTTGATGGAACTCTAGCAGTTTGTCCCTACCATGTGGCCAAACTACAAAGGTATCGTCAACGTACCTGTGGAAGGCTTTTGGCTTGTGTTTAGCAGGTTCCAGTGCTAGCTTTCGAAGTGCTCCATGTATAGGTCGACTATGCCTGGTGCTAGGGGGCAGCCCATAGCTACACCGTCTGTCTGTTCGTAGAAATTCCCACCACAGTTGAAATAGGTGATGGTTAGAACATGGCGAAAGAGCTTGATGACATCCGGTTCTTCGAGTAAAGCCAGGGAGTCTTCTATTGGCGTTCTATTCTCGGGGCGCTTCCCAAGGGGCCACTGCTGTTTCTTATTTATATAAATGATATGCCTTCTAGTATTACAGTTGGTTCAAAAATATTTCTGTTTGCTGATGACACCAGCTTGGTAGCGAAGGATCTTGTGTGTAATATTGAAACATTATCAAATAATGTAGTTCACGAAATAAGTTCGTGGCTTGTGGTAAATAATTTGATGCTAAATCACAGTAAGACTCAGTTTTTACGGTTTCTAACTCACAATTCGACAAAAACTGATATTTTCATCAGACAGAATGGGCATACTATAATCGAGACGAAACAATTCAAGTTCCTAGGCGTTCGGATAGATAGTAAGCTGTTGTGGAAAGCCCATGTTCAGGAACTTGTTCAGAAACTAACTTCTCCTTTATTTACCATTAGAACAGTATCTGAAACAAGTGACAGTTCAGCACGAAAAGTAGTCTACTTCGCATATTTTCATACGCTTATGTCAAATGGTATTATTTTTTGGGGTAATTCTTCTGATTCAAAACGGGTATTTTTGGTTAAAAAACGGGCTGTTCGAGCTATATGTGGTGTAAGTTCGAGAACCTCTTCAATAGTCTGAGAATTCTGACATTGCCCTCACAGTATAAATTTTCTTTAGTGTCGTTTGTTGTTAGCAATATTAGCTTATTCCCAAGAGTTAGCAGCTTTCACTAAGTTAATACTAGGCAGAAATCAAATCTGCATGTGGAATGCACTTCCTTGACTCTTGTGCAGAAAGGAGTGGAGTAGTCTGCTGTATCCATTTTCAATAAGCTACCACAAGAACTCAAAAATCTTAGCAGTAGCCCAGTCTAAACTGAAGAGTTTCCTCATGGCTCACTCCTTCTATTCTGTCGAGGAGCTCCTGGAAGAGCTGAAAAATTAAGCAAATTCCAGTGTTACATTGTTGATTTTCTTTATTTAAACTTACGAACTGTCGCCTGAATACGTTTCTTGTATTTCATTTTATCTGTTTCTACTATCGTGTTATAATTTCACGTATTGACTCGTTCCATGACCATGGAGACTTCTCCTTAATTTGGTCCCACGGAACAATAAATAAATAAATAAATTGGTACTCGTGTGAATGAGGATGTCATATCGAGGCTGACTGGTAGGTCTTCTTGATCGTCTCTTCTAGTATCCCATTCATCACCTCTTCTTCATCCACTTCTTCCCTTTCCATAACCTTGTCAAGCCAGTATTTACGATAGCATTAATCTCACTTCCCACTCGCGCCTAGTTGCGAAGTTGCAGTGGCGTCCGCTCAAGAGGTGGGCTGGAGCGGGCAGTAGCTGCTAGCGCCCTGGCAGGGCTCTGTGGGGACAGCAGTTTGGGGAGGCGCAGGTGGTGGCGCTCTGCGGGCGCGGCCGTCGTTAATTGAGGAGAGGTCGCCGGGGGCGGCGGGGGCGGAGAGGTCAAGGCCCCACCCGGACGCGCTTATTGTCAAACAAGCGGCCCACGGTGGCCGGTCGGCCGGCGCGCCACTTTCCAATCTGGCCGTCTTCCAATTACCGGTGCGAGCGCGTAATAACAGACTTCCCGGCCGGCGACAAAGGACTGCCCCCGCCGCCGGGCACCCGCGGAGGAGACGGGCGCGCCGGGGAAAGAAAGAAATAAAGTGAGGCCGCAAAGAAGGCGGAGCGCCCGTAATGTATTCTAATGAATTGTAATTGAAGGGGTGTCGGTTAGTTTGATTAGAGGGTCCGCGCCTTAATAAGTGTTTGATCATTAAAAAAGGAGGAGCCGGCGCTGTCCTCTTAGCGGCGGGGTGAAGTGGTCTGTGCAAACAGCCGCCTCGTCGACGACACCTGCCGATAGCCGAGCAGACTGACGGCCGCCCCTGAAAAAATAACGAGGGGCGGCGACCGGCTTCCTCCGGCAGCCGGGAGGGAGGCGGGGGAGTGACGGCTCCGTGTCCGGTGATCTGTTGAGACCGCCGTCTCCAGGGGCGGCGGGGCGCTTAAGAAGTTTCTAAAATCCACAAGTGCAGCACTTCCGCAAATCGCAGCTGTTATTTATTATTCCCTTCATTGCGAATTAAAAGAAAAGGAAAGGGAGTACGAGTTAGGGACAATGAAGAGACAAACGCTTACGCAAGTTGCGTAGTTTAGCCCAAGCGCTGGTGGCGTGTCGGTGGTACGAGTTTCTCGGAAAAAGAAAGGAACAATTATAATTCGACAACATCGAAGATGAGGTTATTACAGGTGGAGCTCAAGAGAGCGGCGAAGCCACGAGCGAACGGTACTTCTTTACAGATAAAAAAAAAAACAGATTCTCAGAAGTGAACACCCTGAAAGACAGAAGGTCAATACAGGTGAGCTACCGCGTGGAGCAAAGGCACCTTACGGTTGTCACAGGTGGTGGGTAGCAAGGAGCGTCCGCATACGGGTTCAGCATATCAGAAGACTGAGACAATTATAGTAATACCCAAGCAGTTACACCTAACGTCTATAAGAGAGATTTAGCAGCTCAAGTTCGAGACAAGGCCAACATAAAAACAGGAAATTAATATATAAACATTAAAAGTAATAAGAATAATAGGTTGCGTGCCGCCTTATCATATCGTCGGCTGATGCGTTATAAGAGGTGCTTACGAAGCAGAACATGCCCTCTGCCTATAATACTCTCCCAGGGTGAGACTTCTGTTGGAGATCTGATGTCACTCACTTCTAATATAGTCATCGTGAACTGAAAATAGGAAGTATAAACGGAGTGAAATGCCGACATGGTACCTGGTAGCAGTGTTGGAACTCGTGCTCCTATGCAATTCTTAAAATATTTATATTACTCTCACAACTGTGAAACTTTTATATTATAGACATACCTGTACACTACTGGCCATTGAAATTGCTTCACCACGAAGATGACGTGCTACAGACGCAAAATTTGACCGACAGGCAGAAGATGCTCTGATATACAAATGTTTACCTTTTCAGAGCATTCACACAAGGTTGGCGTCGGTGGCGACACCTACAATGTGCTGACATGCGGAAAGTTTCCAACCGATTTCTCATACACAAACAGCAGTTTACCGGCGTTGTCTGGTGAAACGTTGTTGTGACGCCTCGTGTTAGGAGGAGGAATGCGTACCATCACGTTTCCGACTTTGATAAAGGTCGGATTGTACCCTATCGCGATTGCAGTTTATCGTATCGCGACAATGTTGCCCGCGTTGGTTGAGATATAATGACTGTTAGCAGAATATGGAATCAGTGGGTTCAGGAGGGTAATACAGAACGCCGTGCTGGATCCATAAGGCCTCGTATCACTACCAGTAGAGATGACAGGCATCTTATCCGCATGGCTGTAACGGATCGTGCAGCCACGTCTCGGTCACTGAGTCAACAGATGGGGACTTTTGAAAGACGACAACCATCTGCACGAACAGTTGGACGACGTTTGCAGCAGCATGGACTATCAGCTCGGAGACCATGGCTGCGGTTACCCATGACGCTGCATCACAGACAGGAGCGCCTGCGATGCTGTACTCAATGACGAACCTGAGTGCACCAATGGGAAAACGTCATTTTTTCGGATGAATCCAGGTTCTGTTTACAGCATCATGATGGTCGCATCCGTGTTTTTCGACATCGCGGTGAACGCACATTGGAAGCGTGTATTCGTCGTCGCCATACTGGCGTATCACCCGGCGTGATGGTATGGGGTGCCATTGGTTACACGTCTCGGTCACCTCTTGTTCGAATTGACGGCACTTTGAACAGTGGACGTTACATTTCAGATGCGTTATGACCCGTGGCTCTACCCTTAATTCGATCCCTGCGAAACCCTACATTTCAGCAGGATAATGCACGACCGCATGTTGCAGGTCCTGTACGGGCCTTTTTGGAAACAGAAAATGTTCTACTGCTGCCCTGGCCAGCACTTTCTCCAGATCTTTCACCCATTGAAAACGTCTGGTCAATGGCGGCCGAGCAACTGGCTCGTCACAATACGCCAGTCGCTACTCTTGATGAACTGTGGTATCGTGTTGAAGCTTCATGGGGAGCTGTACCTTTACCCGCCATCCAAGCTCTGTTTGACTCAATGCCCAGGCGTATCAAGGCCTTTATTGCGGCCAGAGGTGGTTGTTCTGGGTACTGATTTCTCAGGATCTATACACCCAAATTGCGTGAAAATCTAACCACATGTCGGTTCTAGGATAATATATTTGTCCAATGAATACCTGTTTATCATCTGCATTTCTTCTTGGTGTAGCAATTTTAATGGCCAGTAGTGTAGATACCAAGAGCGTATTAGGTGTGCTGACATTTCTATAGTTGTGCTAACGCTCTTCTAAAATTTTAATGTGCAAAAATACATTTTTAATGGAATCTTCATTTGCCTTGTAGTCCGGTCATATTAAATAAATATTAATGTAACTGTGGTGTCAAACATTTTTACGGGTCGGTTTCAGCCTACAGGGGCCAGTTCAGATCTATATTACGAGAGCATATTGAACAGTAATGCCTGCGAATTCTTTTACGTCAAAATTCTTAAAGCATTTTAGATAAAACAGACTTCATTCTACTATAGTCTATGGTCCTTTGGCGATATAATAACAGTTA
The DNA here is from genome assembly GCF_021461385.2 of Schistocerca piceifrons. Classification (NCBI taxonomy): domain Eukaryota; kingdom Metazoa; phylum Arthropoda; class Insecta; order Orthoptera; family Acrididae; genus Schistocerca; species Schistocerca piceifrons. Next base: position 159,984,115 of record NC_060138.1, read on the forward strand.
GCTTCCAGCTCAATGCAGTCAAAAGGTAAGGCCACTTGATGTCAGATATTTTGAAACAACTTACTCTTCAAATACTGTATCGGAGGACATCACACACATCCATGCCCGAGGCAGGATTCGAACCTGCGACCGTAGGGCTCTCGCGGTTCCAGACTGAAGCGCCTACAACAGCTCGGACACGACGGCCGGCTCATTGACCTGGAATCATGAAATTTGGCAAGAAGGAAGGTTTCACAGTACAACTGAAGAAAAATATCCGAAAATTGTTAATTTGTTATTATGTCACAACAATAATATTTATTTTGTTGTTTGTCATCCGGAATCAAACTTGTAATTAAAATAGTCAGTAGTTCTGCATTCACGCTGATTGCGTAGCAATGGTGAAAGTCATACATCATGGAAGGAATGACTTTATTGCTCATATGATGTGTTTCGTGATCTATCCCTTATCAAATATCCAGGAGTGATTACTGCACGTAGATGGTGTTTCACTCATAACATGAAACTCCATAGATGACAGGAGTGAACTATTGCTTGCTAGATGTGTAAAGGGGTATGAACGTGCATCTGTTGAGCAACTGAGCGCCGGATGAACCGCGGGGCAACTAACTGTGTCTCCTTAACGAACATTTAGCTTTAAGTTCCTGCACATGGTCCTCCACAGCCGGTGCCTGGTAGATTCACCCATGCTGACTGCTTTTCATCGGCGACGAGGGCTGGATTTTGCACACCAATAGTGCAACTGAACGTCCACTGGCCTTTTTAGAAGATCACATTTAATGATCCCTCTGACTAAAAGCGAACACATTGTAACAATAGTCGGAAGGCTCCAGGGCAGAGTTGAGAACTTTATGGTCCGGGCACATTATCGTGGCGTTCCGTGGGAGATTTTGTCATTCTGTAAGGCACAATGGGTCGGCACAAGTACGTCTCTGACCTTGCGGACCGTGTCCACTACAAGCAGATTGTTTTCCCTCGACACGATGTCATCTGCCGGAGGGACAATGTGACGCATCACACAGCTCAAAGTGCACGTGCGTGGCTCGAAGAGAAACAGGATGAGTTTGCCGTACTCCCCTGGGCACCAACTCCACGGATACACTCAAAATTTAGAATCTTTGAGACCTCCTCTTAATCAGGCTGTTCGCGTCATGGAACCTAAATCGAGAAATGTAGCTGAGTCGGCATGGTTCCACATCGCTGTCTGTCCTTCCACAACCTTACTGACTCTTTTCCTGCACCTCTCCAGTGCTTCGTGACTGTTCGGGCCTTTGACAGGTGCTCACACTGTGACTGAATTCTGTATTAATGACTGACAACCCACAATCTTCTTCGATCGTCTCCTATCGAATACCATATTTAAAACGCCCGAGGTGGCTCTTCGACCAATAGCCTTGCCGCAGTGGTAATACGGTTCCCGTCAGATCACCGAAGTTAAGCACCGTCGGGCTGGGCTAGCACTTGGATAGGTGACCATCTGCTCTGCCGGGCGCTGTTGGCGAGTGGGGTGTACTCAGCCCTTGTGAGGCAAAATGAGGGGCTACTTGATTGAGAAGTAGCGGCTCCGGTCTCAGAAACTGACATAGGGCCGGGAGTGCGGTGTGCTGACCACATGCCCCACCATATCCACATCCAGAGACGCCTATGGGCTGAGGATGACAAGGCGGCCTGTCAGTACCGTTGGGCCTTCGTAGCCTGTTTGGGAGGAAGTGGCTTTTCGGGAAGAGTATACTTGCTTATTTATTTATATTTTTCTCATTTGTTTGGTGTGTTAAAAACACGCATGCGTTTAATTGTGTGATCCAATACGCAATAACTGTTAAATGATTTTTACCTGAAATCTATCATTCAAAGAAATTTAAATATACCATTTGATTGTTGACTTTTGATTTATTTAACTATTTCAGAAAATTATTTAAACATTGGATTACTTTTACGTAACTCGCAACTGAGCAGTAAAACCATCAAACAGTATGGACTATCGAGCGAGGTGGCGCAGTGGTTAGCACACTGGACTCGCATTCGGGAGGACGACGGTTCAATCCCGTCTCCAGCCATCCTGATTTAGGTTATCCGTGATTTCCCTAAATCGTTTCAGGCAAATGCTGGGATGGTTCCTTTCAAAGGGCACGGCCGATTTCCTTCCCCATCCATCCCTAACCCGAGCTAGCGCTCCGTCTCTAATGACCTCGTTGCCGACGGGACGTTAAACAACACTAACCTAACCTAACCAGAATGGACTGACTTCCAGCCAAGAATAATATTTGAAAATGAAAATAAAACAGGATTATAATTAGCCTCGACGTGTTTTTACTTTAAGAACACGGACGCAAATACTGAAATTATTGTTGACCCATACAACACTCGAAGAATACTCCTCTCACCATCATATTCATGAAGGTAAGATTCTGGCTCTCGGCGTAAGCTGAAAAGTAAAATCTTAAAACTAATGTTGTTCTCTGTTGTGGCTCACTGCTGTGAAAAAATAAATGTTCGTTAAATATTAAAGCGGCGATCTCTGCGCTTCCGCTATGGTTTCGCTTTTTAGATCGTCGCGTAATGGCGTTCAATTTTTTTTTAATTTTTTTTTTACTTCTTAACTGTCGCTGGGACGGCACTCACCAGAAAGTTATGCGGTTTAGTAACTTCACATTTATGAAACTTTATTAGTCGTCCAAATAAATGAATGTTTACGTAGAATATGAAATTCTGTGTGATATCTCCTCTCTTCATATAATCTTCTTTGACTAAGCTTGAGTAATACGAAACGCGACTGCCGTGAAGATCTTCCTCTGGTTCTTGGAAATTTAAAATCATAGGTTGGGAGTGGTCTTGATTCGCAGAAAAGGTAGTTGAGTTTTTCAGTAACGCAGCATTAGGCTTACCAGAGGCTTGCCACAGGTCGGTAAGCGGACGAGTGCATCGTGTGACCTCATCGTCGACTAAAATTTGGTCTCCGATTTTGCTCTCTCCCTTTATAGAAACCAAAGTAGGAGACCGAGTAAACATCTTTGTCGACTGTCACTTTTTAAACTCTGTTATTGCTCTATTCAAAATGGTTCAAATGGCTCTGAGCACTATGGGACTAAACATCTGAGGTCATCAGTCCCCTAGACGTAGAACTACCTAAACGTAACTAACCTAAGGACATCACACACATCCATGCCCGAGGCAGGATTCGAACCTGCGACCGTAGCAGCAGCGCGGTTCCAGACTGAAGCGCCTAGAACAGCCCGGCCACAACGGCCGGCTCGCTCTTTTCCTCGATCAACATTATCACTGTTATACTTTCACTAAGTCGTAAGCCCCAGAGCTTGCACCAAGGTCATCGCTTAAGTTATAGTCTTCCCCACAGAGATTATGAAATGAGATCGTGTAACAGTATTAATGGTGATTCGCCTTTCAGACGAGACATTTCATTTACCTATCCTCCCTGTCTCTTTCCCTCATCTTTTTCTCTCTACCTCTCTCTCTTTTTTTCACCAGTCTCCTAATGGCTGTGTGCTGCCCGCCATGATGACCACTTTTCTACCAGTCCCTTTCATCACAAAGTAGCAGCTGTACCCAACGTGCTCGATTATTTGTTATATATATTGCCATCTTTGTGTTCCAACAAAATGCCTGCACTGTAAGGCTTCTTCTAGTACCAAGAATGTTTGATTGAGTTGTTTGGCATATCTCTAAGATGCTGCAGATCCAATTCCCAGAGATTTACAGCAAGGGAAGCTCCCCATGATATCATGCAAATCCAAAAGAAACAATGTCGCGCTTTGGATACCGTCTTATTAAATAAAAATTACTAGGGGATGCCCAATGAAATTTGAAATTCAGGGTAACACACCTCATACGCACATACTTGTGAAGGGATTCATCGAACTACGAAAGGAGACTAATGGCAACTATAACAATATGTTTTCATTCCATAATACACAAAACAAAATGATTTACCCAGTGAATCAGGTACATAAATACTTAATATGTAGTCAAGGGATTGAAAAAACGAACTACAACCTTTGCACAGATTGGTCGGTAAATAAAATAACGCTATCAAAATATGTTGCGAATACAGCCAATGATTGCAAAATAGGTTAGTGATTTAAGAAAAGGTCACCAGAAAAATATGAAGGAACACAAATACTTTCACCAAAATTGCACGCTGGTTGCAGCTAGCTGGCTGTGAAAATTAGATCTGCATCCCCTTCGCCTCAGTAGTTGTATCAAAAGCCCATGCTTATCACTCTTAAGCTGTGTAAGTGTAGAAGATGGATGCAGTTGCGGCTGGAAATTCTAACTTCAGCTTGGCCTCTGTACTTTGCTGTAAGTGAGAGACATCTTTCTGCGCAGCCCTGCCTCTACCACTGGAACAAGTGTCGTTTGCGCCCCTCTTCGATCTCCCTGATGCAAATGTCATCTGACTTTACGAAACTTAGCTCGTTCTGCTGGCGGTTGAATCTCACCGGCCATTGGCAGCAGACCTTGTGAGTTCTGAGCAACAATAATTTTTTAAAAACAAGTTTGACGATTTCCTACTCTTGGGAATTTTGTCGTGGTTAAACAACAGGGTACTGTGTGGTGAAGAAGGCAGAAAACCCCACCCACTGCATGACAGATTTCCAGTAATGGCCAACCAAACGCTCTGTACACGTAAATGGGTGGGAACTCCCTCCCTTTACTGAAATAATTATTGTGAGCCAATCAAATAGCCCCTTTGATGTTACTGGCTATTGGAATCTATATTAAAATAGGTTACGTGACAGTTTGAGCATAGACTGTCATGTAGCACTCTCATCCTATCCATAATATTTTCCACATATTTTTTTCTTCGCTAGTTTTGCAGACAACGTTCTTATTTCTTATCTAGTCAGTCCATTTAATTTTCAGCACCCTTCTGTGACAAAACAAATCAAGTACTTATATCATCTCCTTTTCCGGTTTTATCACTGTCGATGATTCACATCCCTATAATTCTTTAATCCAGATGTGCATTTGCAGATCTTCTTAAGAAGTTAAGGTCTGGTTTGTTTCTATTCTAGTAGAGATGACGAAAATGGTTTCTTTTTCTGAATGGGCTCAAATTCACCATCAACACAAACATGATCCTTCATCACATGCACACTGATTACAGTTATGTATGCACCGATCGAAGGATAAAAACGAGCCAAAAATTCTTGAAGAAAGATAATTTTTCCAGATATCTGAATGAACGTGCCCCCTGTGTCTCACAACCAATCTTGCTGCTTGGGACACGATTTTTATAGTAAGAAAGCTAGATGACTCCACAACATTCGAAATGGACTGCTACTTGGGTTTGTCTTTCCTCATTACAAAATTATCCCTGTCGGTCATCTGGTTGAATTACTTGTGCATTGGATTTGCTATTCTGCTCCTTCCTATTATTGAACTCTCCACGATACGTACTAAAAAACAACCGGAAGTGTAGTAATCTGCAGATAAACTGCTTAAAATACACCACCACTTGCATATCTGTGATCATCTGTAGGCTTACTCTCAAGGGCAGCAGGCAAGAAACAACATACTTTCTGAACCGAAATATCGTATATAAAAACGAAGCAATAACTTAACAAACCCAGTTTACGAAAGGGCACATTTGTGATATCGAAATACACTGCTGGCTACTATACACTATCGTGTTCATCAACTCAGTGCACTGTAACACGCTTAGACGCTCCGTGGCATGCTGCCCCTACGGTGACAATGACGTTGTCGTTCGAGAATGTTCCAATTTCTGACGGCGGTCCTTCTGAAGTCAACCAGTGAGTAAGATGGGTTCGTCAGACGACACACAGCAAATTTCAGTTGATTCTAGGCGTGGTCAGTCAGGATATTGTCGGCACATACCGTTCGCCATTCCATTCGATTGATTCCTGCCTCCTGGAGGACGGTTTTAACGAAGTAGATATGCTGTGCTTGTACATTAGCGTTCCAAAATACGAACCCCTTGTTGACTGTAAGACTGAAAATAGTTTGGAGGAACCTGTTCCGACACTGCACAGTCCTCAAATTACGCCCGATGGCGATGAAAGACGTCCAACATCCGTACATGATAGCGGCTGAAAAACATGTCTCACGAGCTGATTGTGGGGTTGCACGTCTTGGACATGCATTGGCCCGAGGCCGCCTTCGCTCTCCTCTGTGGCAGTCGTTAGGTGTCATACAAATCGTGGAACTTGTCAGCGGAAAATTCACGCCACTGGGCTAGGTCAAATCCATGTGCTCCTAAGTCTTCTTCAGGCGACGGTTTTAGGGTTTTTTTTCTGTTGTTAGTAGTGGGTGCCTAGTAGCCAAATACGTTCTATGTAGACAGATGCATAGTGTCCCGATCGACACAACTGTCCCAGTTGCCTTTAAAATAGCAGAGCGCAATTATGGTGCTGCCTAAGAGACAATTTGTACAGAGTAGACGTCAGCTATGACTATCTTATCATAAGTTTCTTATTTGTTTTTTTAAATATGGCTGTTGACGTAATGCGGACATGAGAAGCATATAGTACAGTCTAGGAGAGCAGTCCTCGCTAGAAAATCATGGGCCTTAGTTTGGAAGTATGTTCTTATAAAGCAATAGCCTTCTATGGGAGCGATTATGGACTAAGACGTAAGTGGAACAGAACAGAATTGAGAAGTTTGGCTTGTCGTTTTACAGAAGGACGACGAAAATTAAGCTAACTAAGAAGTGAGAGGTTCCTCATGGAGTAGGCGAAAAAATTAATAGGTGGAAAATATTAACTAGAAGAAGGGGGCTCGATGATTGGAAATATTTGACACGTTAACACTGGCACTGAGAATTGTGTTTCTTGCTGTGTGGAGACGTGTTTATTGATGCCTTCCTTCATCTGTCGGCGCTGCTTTTCCTGTTTATAGCCATGCGGTGCGGTCGTATTCAAATCCCACAGACTGCTAGTATAATATTTTTATTTTTTGTTTTGAATATGGCGTAAGTCTATTCGTTCAAAACAACGAGAAGTTACATAAAATAATTGTACATTAAGTTAATCACAAATTACACGATATTTCATTTGTCGAGAAAAGATCTCTTGTTGCAGGGTCACACAAAATTATATTGACATCTGATAGAGGCGCCTGGATGATAGGTAACACATTTTACGGTAGTCTGTTGTTGGTAGCATAATCGGTGGAGTGGAGCATGAGAGACCAGTGGAGGATATAGGGTGAGCCACTAGTGGTATACGCTGGCGTTAACTTGTTAAGACATAAGTGGATAACTTAGAATAACCAAAGGTTACCATAGAGAACAACAATTGCAGGAGGAGACAGAGACTGAAAATTATCCAAAAAATAACTGAGAACGTTTGATATATGTGTAATTTGGGGATGAGGAAGTTGCCACATGAGAACAAATCGTAACAGGATGAATCCTAGCTGTCAAAGACTGAACAAAATATTTTACTTAAGGCCAAACTAATTACGCAAGTAAGTCAGCATTAGCCTTACTCTAATTCTTCTCCATCTGGTAACTTCCCTCTTTCACTCTTTCATTTTTCAGTTTGTACCTTGCGTTAGTGAGTTAGTTTTGACTTGGAACGTTTTTTTATTTCTTAAATTTGTCTGTATAGTTTGTTCTGCCACCAGTTAGATTCATATTTCAGTTGTTCGATAAATGTGTACTGTCTCTTATCTGCTTGTTATTCCTCCAACGTTAATAGAAATATTTACATCTTTTGTTCTTAATTTTGCCCATGTTTTTCTTTGTTTGTAAATTTGCATACCGCTTCTTAATTTAAATATTCTGCTGTTCTATTACTAACACCTACCTCATAGTGTTTCTCTCAAAGTATACGAAATCTTCATTCTTTTTGTCGATCGCCAAACTAGTAGCGTTTCTACACATGTTATTACTGGCCTAATTATTGTTTTGTAATTTTGACTTCTTACATTTGTAGAGAAGGGTCTTTGCTGTAAGACTCTTTCGATAGACAGTATGTAATGTCCATGTCTAGAACTTGCTCTGATAGATGCATTGTCCATTTGACAAGATTTGATTATTTCTTCTGTATACCTAATTTTGGGTGTATTTCCTATTTTTTCGATTCTTTCTGCCTACTTTTCGTAGTCCAGTCATTTTGCTGATATTCATAACTTCGTTTTTTACAAAGGAGAGTCACTGTCCGACGTTATTATTGTTTCAGGTAAGTTTATTTATGTTGTCAGAATTTTAAAATCATCGCTAAATAGTAAACAAAGAATTTCTAAACTGCTGGAGTTGTTTACGTGTGCAGGGCTTTAATATGGAAACCTTGACCACGAAATATATTAAGTAGGTTAAAAAAGTAATTTTTTGTCACTTTATGTTGCTAAATTACTAAAAATTTTTGGTTTCTAAATTGAACTGTCTCATTATTGGTTTTGAATATACACTACTGGCCATTAAAATTGCTACACCAAGAAGAATTGCAGATGATAAACGGTTATTCATTGGATAAATATATTATACTAGAGCTAGCATGTGATTACATTTTCACCCAATTTGAGTGCATAGATCGAGAGAAATAAGTTCCCAGAACAACCACCTCTGACCGTAATAACGGCCTTGATACGCCAGGGCACTGAGTCAAACAAAGCTCGGATGGCGTGTACAGGTACAGCTGTCCATGCAGCCTCGACACGATACTACAGTTCATCAAGACTAGTGACTGGCGTATTGTGACGAGCCAGTTGCTCGGCCACCATTGACCAGACGTTTTCAATTGGTGAGAGATCTGAAGAATGTACTGGCCAGGGCAGCAGTCGAACATTTTCTGTATCCAGAAAGGCCCGTACAGGACCTGCAACATGCGGTCGTGCATTATCATGCTGAAATGTAGGGTTTCGAATGAAGGGTAGAGCCACGGGTCATAACACATCTGAAATGTAACGTCCACTGTTCAAAGTGCCGTCAGTGCGAACAAGAGGTGACCGAGACGTGTAACCAATGGCACCCCATACCATCACGCCGGGCGTACGCCAGTGTAGCGACGACGAATACACGCTTCCAATGTGCGTTCACCGCGATGTCGAAAAACACGGATGCGGCCATCATGATGCTGTAAACAGAACCTGGATTCATCCGAAAAAGTGACGTTTTCCCATTCATGCACCCAGGTTCGTCATTGAGTACAGTATCGCAGGCGCACCTGTCTGTCATGCAGCATCAAGGGTAACCGCAGCCATGGCCTACGAGCTGATAGTCCATGCTGCTGCAAACGCCGTCGAAATGTTCGTGCAGGTGGTTGTTGTCTTGCAAACGTCCCCATCTGTTGATTCGGGGATCGGGACGTGGCTGAACGATCCGTTACAGCCATGCGGATAACAAGCCTGTTATCTCGACTGCTAGTGATACGAGGCCGTTGGGATCCAGCATGACGTTCCGTATTACCCTCCTGAACCCACCGATTCCATATTCTGCTAACAGTCTTTGGAAGGACGACGGTTCAATCCCGCGTCCGGCCATCCTGATTTAGGTTTTCCGTGATTTCCCTAAATCACTCCAGGCAAATGCCGGGATGGTTCCTCTGAAAGGGCACGGCCGACTTCCTTCCCCATCCTTCCCTAATCCGATGAGACCGATGACCACGCTGTCTGGTCTCCTTCCCCAAACCAACCAACCAACCAACAGTCTTTGGATCTCGACCAACGCGAGCAGCAATGTCACGATACGATAAACCGTAATCGCGATAAGCTACAATCCTATCATTATCAAAGACGTGATGGTACGCATTTCTCCTCCTTACACGAGGCATCACAACAACGTTTCACCAGGCAACGCCGGTCAACTGCTGTTTGTGTATGAGAAATCAGTTGGAAACTTTCCTGGTGTCATCACGTTGTAGGTGTCGCCACCGTCGCCAAATTTGTATGAATGCTTTGAAATGCTAATCATTTGCATATTACAGCATGTTATTCCTGTCGGTTAAATTTCGCGTCTGTAGCACGTCATCTGCATGGTGTAGCAATTTTAATGGCCAGTAGTGTATATACTAGGTGTGGAGAATGTCCGCACCAACTTACTTCATTTAACTATTTATAACAAACATCTGTTTTGTTGGAATGCCTGGTCATGCAAGTGAATGAGTGAAAGAAGTGAATTTTGTAGTTCCAGGCCAGTTCAGGATAACATCTCTTGTCAGAATAAGATCAACGATAAGCCGTACTCATTTTACGACACCAGCTGGCACCGATGCCATTAATTTCATAGAAGAGTTCTCGCTTTCTCCCGGTATAAAGTTTTCTATCGAGGCAGTTTATCCGCAGTACAGTCCACTTTCCCTGGATTGTTCCCCCTCGCGGCAGTGGCGCGGTCCTGGCTGATATTCCTCTGGAGACCTGCGGCTGGTGGGCGAGCGGAAGGACCCCACGTCCAGCGACGCGCCCGCGTGCTCAGCCGTTCCCAGCACAGGCGACGCCGTGTCAGCCGGCAGGATATTTCAGGAGGCGGGCAGCGGGCGTCCGGTGGTCAGGCGGCCCCCGGGGACAGCCGTGGCGCTCTCCAATATTCATGCCGGGGCGGCCCCCCGTGGGAACGCGCATCACACGGTGCACCAACAGTCGCTATACTCTGTCTGCCGTTTACACCTGAGAAATACCACCCTCCTCTTTCGAGGACTAAGAAAATGGTTACAGTGTCCAGAGGCACTATGGCGTAGTCACGACCGCTCACCGTCAGCACACTTTGGAAGAATATACAGTAGCTCGTTGGCAGTTTGAGTCATCCATCTTTGGATAAAAATTTCTCTCTGAGCTATGCGTTTCCGTTTCTACACTGAAGAGACAATATCGTATAGGACACCCGCAAGCATGCAGAAGTGCCGCAACACGATGTGGCATGGACTCTGTTAATGTCTGAAGTAGTGCTGGGGGGAAGTGAATGTCAATCCTGCTGTCCATAAATCCGTAAGAGTACGATACGGTGAAGATCTCTTCCGAACAGCAAAGGCGTCCCAGATACGCTCCATAATGTTCATGTCTGGGAAGTCTGGTGGTCAGCGGAAATGTTTAAACTCAGATGAGTGCTCCTGGAGCCACTCTATACCAATTCTGGACGTGTAGGGTGTCGCATTGTCCCGGTGGAATTGCCCAAATCCGTCGGAATGCGCAATGGACATGAATGGATACAGGTGACCAGGCAGGATGCTTACGGACTTGTCACCTGTCAAGTCGTATCCAGACACGTCAAAGGTCCCATATCACTCCAAACGCACACGCCCCAACCATTACAGAGCTTCTACCAGCTTGAACAGTCTCCAGCTCACATGCAGGGTCCATGGATTCATGAGGCTGTCTCCATACCAGTACATGTCCATCCGCTCGATTCAATTTGAAATGAGCCTCGTCCCACCAGCAACCTGTTTCCAGTCATCAACAGTACAATGTCGGCGTTGACGGGACCGGACGAAGAGTAAAGCTCGGTGTTGTGCTATCATTGAAGGTACATCAGAGGGCTCCGAAACTCCATATCGATGATGATTCGTTGAATGGTTAGCATGCTGACAACTGTTGATGGCCTAGCATTTAAATCTGCAGAAATTTGCTGAAGGGCTGCACTTCAATCGGGTTGAACGATTCTCCTCAGTCGCCGTTGGTCCAGTTTTTGCAGGATCTTTTTCCGGCCGCAGCGATGTAGGACATTCGATGTTCTACCAGCTTCCTCATATTCACAGTACACTCGTGAAATAGGCGAGCAGGGAAATACCGATTTCATCGCTACCTCGCAGACGCTGTGTCCCATCGCTCGTGCGCCGACTATAATACCACGTTCGAACTCATTTAAATCTTAAAAACCTGCCATTGTAGCAGCAGTAACCAATCTAACACCTGCTCCAGCCACTTGTTGTCTTATATAGGCCTTGCCGACCACAGTGCTCTAATCTGCCTGTTTACATACAGTATCTCTATATTTGAATACGAATGCGTATACCAGTTTCTTTGGCGCTTCTTTATGTAAGAAAAAGCAAATTTAGACAGTGTGTTTCACGATTATATACATCAAAAGTAGTTTGACCAAAGGGCTTGCCACAGTGGTAGCACCGGTCCCCATCAGATTACCGAAGCCAAGTACTGTCGGGCTTGTCGAGCACTTGGATGTCGACTGCTGTTTGCAAGCGGGGTCCACTCAGCCCTTGTGAGGTCAATTGAAGACCTGCTTGACTGAGAAGTAGCGGCTCCGGTCTCGGCAACTGACATACGGCCGGGAGAGCGGTGTGCTGAACACGTACCCCTCCGTATCCGCATCCAGTGACGCCTGTCGGCTGACGATGACACTACGCTCATTCGGTGCTGTGCGGCTTTCTGACACCGGTTCGGACGGAGTTTAGAAAGTGCTTTGTGTTCTCCGTCTGGTGTCATCTCATTACAATCCTCTCAGGTGTAAAACCAGCATTCTCACTGCACATCAATAGAGCAGTGTGAACGGGCTAAAGCGGTTTGCGTCATTCAGTCTGCTACCAGCCATCAGCAAGATATGTATTCGCAATTGCGAATACGATCAGATTCCAGCTGTAAAATGTATTGATGAAAATAAAATTTATGTCGGATTGGGACTCGAACCCGGATTTACCGCTTAATGTGAGCGATCGCCTTAGCCGCCCCGGCCGTTTATTTATTATTTATTGTTCCGTGGGACCAAATTAAGGAGAAGTCTCCATGGTCACGGAACGAGTCAATACATGAAATTATAACACGACATTAGAAACAGATAAAATGAAATATAAAAAAAAACATATTCAGGTGACAAGTCGTAAGTTTAAATGAAGAAAATCAACAATGTTACACTGGAATTCGCTTAATTTTTTAGCTCTTCCAGGAGCTCCTCGACAGAATAGAAGGAGTGAGCCATGAGGAAACTCTTCAGTTTAGACTTAAAAGTGTTTGGGCTACTGCTAAGATTTTTAAGTTCCTGTGGTAGCTTATTGAAAATGGATGCAGCAGAATACTGCACTCCTTTCTGTACAAGAGTCAAGGAAGTGCGTTCTACATGCAGATTTGATTTCTGCCTAGTATTAACTGAGTGAAAGCTGCTAACTCTTGGGAATAGGCTAATATTGCTAACAACAAACGACATTAAAGAAAATATGTACTGTGAGGGCAATGTCAGAGTTCCCAGATTTTTGAATAGGGGTCGACAAGAGGTTCTCGAACTTACACCACATATAGCTCGAACAGCCCGTTTTTGAGCCAAAAATACCCTTTTTGAATCAGAAGAATTACCCCAAAAAATAATACCATTTGACATAAGCGTATGAAAATATGCGAAGTAGACTACTTTTCGTGTTGAAGTGTCACTTACTTCAGATACTGTTCTAATGGTAAATAAAGCAGCATTTAGCTTCTGAACAAGATCCTGGACATGGGCTTTCCACAACAGCTTACTATCTATCCGAACGCCTAGGAACTTGAACTGTTCCGTCGTTGCATGAAATGGTATATTGTAGTATCTGTGTTTTTAAGATGTACTTTGGAATATTCTTCAGACATGACTGCACGTCTGAAGGACCTTGGTGGAGGAGGAGGAGGAGATTAGTGTTTAACGTCCCGTCGACAACGAGGTCATTAGAGACGGTAGGACCTTGGGTATGATTCAAATGTTCAAATGTGTGTGAAATTTTATGGGACTTATCTGCTAAGGTCATTAGTCCCTAAGCTTACACACTACTTAACCTAAATTATCCTAAGGACAAACACACACGCCCATGCCCGAGCGAGGACTCGAACCTCCGCCGGGACCAACCGCACAGTCCATGACTGCAGCGCCTCAGACCGCTCGGCTAATCCCGCGCGGCCCTTGAGCATGACTACGTGTCTGAAGGACAAAGTGCATGTCTGAAGGACATTTCAGGGTATATCGTAAAAACAAAGGCACCCCACTATAGTATATAACTCTTCTGCTAACACCAATAAAATCTGCAAAATTTATCGTCGACGGCCTGATGATACCCTAGAAACGGAATACACTGAAGCGCTCATTTGCCTCTAAATTGAAAGACCACTGGAACATGTCCTAAACGATCCTGTGGTCTAGCATTTCACAGCAAGACTTTCCACTTCAATCAGAGAAATTTTCCGAATTTTACATCAGTATTTATATAGAATGACTTCTCATTAGGACGAAATTGAGTGCAGAAATTTGAGATAAAACTGTGACTTCGTTGCATGTAGTTCCATCGTTGGAAGTTACGAATTATTGAAAATTCAGCTTCAGAAATAATATTACAAGGCTACTTAAGCAATGTGCAACACTATTCGCATGAATCACGTCATGACTAATGAACATCAAATAGAGCCTATAACGGGACTCTTTTTTTTCGAATTTAGTAATAATAGTCTATTTATAAATGTACTGTGTACCCCCTGGTGCAGTTTACGAAGAATAATACGATACACTGGAATATACCTATTCAATATCTTTAATGACTTTTTCGAATCTCGTACATATACGTCCGCGGAACGTTTCCAAAGCGCGTTTCGTCATTGTTTGATGCAAGTAATTGTCGCACAGTCTGCTCCATCTCATCATTAGTTGGTAAGTAGCGTCCCAACAGTCTGGCCTTCAATACAGGTAACAAGTGAGAATAAACGGTAATTGCAAAAAAAAGGTAAGTGCTTTTGTTAGAGAAGTTACACGATCAACTAAATTTTATTATTTATAAAACGCAATTTATGTTTTGTAACGATGTAAAATTAACAATGGACTCACACTGAACAACGCGCCGTTCTAATTATACGCAACAGGGAGCGACTTATGATTATTATCGAGGCCCTGTCGTCGTATGAAATACGAGTACTACACTGCAGTCCCTGTGTTCCCAGTTTCATTCTCACAATTTCATTTATGTTTCTTTCCCTACCAAAGCCACTTACGTTCTGTATCAAACCCACCGAACCATACTTTTGGAAGAGCTTAACTCTAACGCCATCTGCAAGCTATGGCTCGTATCTGTGTCAAGGAGACTTCAGCACAACCGCAAGCTGCCATTGTGGAGGAAACGGGGATGGCTGAGTAGAACATCAAAGGAGTGAATATTCTTCACGTGATCATTCAGGCCCCTAGGTGTCCATTTTGAACAACAGTATAAATCTCGCAGACATCTTGATGCGTGAAGGGAACAGGTGTCGTGTCCCGAGAGGAAGTGAGATTGACACGAATTGTATTTAGGGGTCTTACCTCGTTCGGTCTTCTCGAAGAGTAGAGGTAAGTGCGGGCAGCTTCTGCAACTCCGACAGCTAGAAGGAGCAAGCTAATGCTATGATGCAGGATACGGAACTCCGTGAGGAGTGGTTACTGCTGCAGGGTAGAATTCATAAGTTTGACAACTGAAAATCCCTACTGGCACTATCTTGCAGCCGCGCGGGATTAGCCGAGCGGTATGAGGAGCTGCAGTCATGGACTGTGCTGCTTGTCCCAGGGGAGGTTCGATTCCTCCATCGGGCATGGGTGTGTGTGACTGATGACCTTAGCAGTTAAGTCCCATAAGATTTCACACACACTATCTTGCACTACTTTCTTTCAGTTGAATCTCTTACTCTGGAATCTATCTCCCTGGTTGTTGCGGAGCCGAGGCCAGCGAATTTTATAAATTTTATAATTGCACCAGTGTACAGTGGCAAATCACATGTCTTCTTCAACTATCGATGAATTTCAATTGGTTTCACACCACGCAAATTCAGAAAACGAATGATTGCACGCTGTTCAAGTAAGGAAAACCCCGCCATTTTAAGTATTTAAAACAGTTCTCATTCTCGTCGCTGGCGGTAAAATTCCATCTGCCGTACGGTGCTGCCATCTCTGGGACGTATTGACAATGAACGCGGCCTCATTTTAAAACAATGCGCATGTTTCTATCTCTTTCTAGTCCGGAGAAAAAAAATCGGAGGCCTTAGAACTTCAATGCACCTTGTACCAGCTAATTAATTATGCGCACAACGGTAACGGAAGGAAATGATGGTGGACCCTACTACTTGCTAAAATAAGGAGGGCGCACTCACAATAATTTAATAAAAGTCGTAATCCACTCAAAAAAGAGAACTTTCTCGTAATAAACAACAGGAAATCGGATTCTGCCTATATCTACGAAATGTTATGAGGATTAAATATCACAATGAGATTTATTATATATCAGAACATAAATGCACATGATTGTCGACACACACAGTAGGTTAAAGGATAGGGTATACTGAAATATAATAAGAATAAGAGTTGGCTCGAGAACAAGGTGCTCCTACTCTCTGGGGGGCAATAGACTGACGATAATGACTGGAGGTCCTAATGAATCAAATATTAATCTTCCGACCATATAGCAGTATCGCAATTAGTAATGAAAGCTAAAACGGGATCACATGGAGAAATAAGCAAGGTGGACTTGTAGCAAAGCGAGCGCGCGTGCTGCTGAGGGATTCAGTATAAAATTGATAAGGTCCTACAATGCCGGAGCCGCAAAATACTGTACCAGTACCGAAATGTGCAGCATGTCATCGGCAGGCAGCGTCCCGATGATGTAGGCGCCGACTTCTGCCGTGCAGCAACTCTGTGTCAACCCCTGACCTCGAAGGCTGTCCGGGAATTCTAAGTTCTCCCGAAAACGAGCGACCAAGTCGCAAGACCGTCCGACTCCGACGAAGCTCAGATCCCGAATCCTCTCTGCGATGCGATGCAAGCAGCGAAGCCAGCATTGCTCAACTCCCTATTCTCCTCGAAAACTGTGAATCAGCATTCAGTTCTGATTCCAAAATTCCCCAACACTGTCCCAGAGCATCATTCGCGCCAATAGCGACCATTCCTCCAATTTCGAGCAGGGCTTTATGACGTCAGCTAGCCTCAGTTTAAGTTGACCAATCATGCCTCTGCTATTCAGCTGAGGGCACTGAACTAGCCGTTTGACCGGCTACGAAAACAACCTGCCTAGACCACCGGCCATCCGGCGCCAGACAATCGCACCCAGCAGGGCACAGTCCACAAGTATTCTCAGAATAAAGAGGACAATGCAGTCAATTGGTGCCAGGAATCTTGATTCCGGTTGCGCCTGAACGGTAAACATGTAAACTGCGGCAACACTCAGACGTCTCACAGATCGTTTCGCCCAGCATACAGTAGGCGAAACTCGACCGACGTCAGTCGTTCCGCCGGATGTACGAACCCCACAGAATTCAGGGAATTGCAGCCCCCAACCGGAAACGCAGTGTGCCGCGTCCTCCGATGCTCGCCTCACACAAGCCACACAGGAAAGTACCCCAACATGTTTACGAATCAAGTGAAAAGTATTTTTTGAGCTCTCAGTACAAATACTCTCATTACAGTAATCTTATTCGGTCTGTTACTACCTTGCAATGACATAGAACATTAATAAAATTGATGAAAATGAGAGGTGACATGCAAAAGAGGGCATGGAACCTCTCACATCTCCGTCATCGTTACTTCAAGTTGCTTCTATTTTGTAGGAAGAATTCTATAAGATTCCCTTCAAAACCAACCTTGACCTGTATTTATCCATTTGGACTTTATTGGATGCTGTTTTGAATGTCATCGGTTTTTCCACATCGTATTAGGCATGAAATGTGTTGTACTTCTGGTGTTTCCAAATTTTTGTGCGCACACTGTACCTACCAGAACATATTGGAAAGTAATGCTTCTCAATTTTTTGTATTCTGTTTTCAATATCGGTTGAGGTTCTAACGATAACACAGACCACCTTAAGCGGCAAGAGATGCTAACGTTAAACCTCTGCGAGGACTTTTTGAGAAAGTTGACCCTGTGAAAACCTAATGGGAACAGAACTATCACACTGGGATTGGTTTCCGAAACACTTCAGCAGAGTATAACTAACAGTAAACGGGTGGGTCAGGAACAGACGTTCTCCCAGCACAAAAGCAATTTGTAACATTACATATTAAAATCGGTCGCCAGCCTAACTTGGCATTCTTGTGTCAAGCAGTATAATAAAGCAGAAAGCAGTGCTAAGGCTAACCTAACCTTTCTTGACATAAACACACTAAACTCTTTCTTTATACATGTTTACACGACAGCACAGTAACCTAAACATGGAGATAAATGTACTACGAACTTGGAAGTCAGACAAACGATAGCCAGTGAGAGGGCAAACAGTAAAATAGGCCTCTCAACAACTCGTACCTTAAATGAACTAGATGCAGCAGTTTATAGAATCAATCACCAACACATATGAAACTAGTAAGGATACGAAACAGGGAAGAGCATGAAATGACTCTGATTTAAATCACGGGATCTGTTAATGATCATACTCTAGTACAGGGTCTCTATGCCTGTGAATTAACCAACTTGCATTAGAATAGCTTCAACTCGGTTTGAAGCAATTACATTGAATGAAAATCTAACTACATTGGCTCTGAAGGAGCACTTCCGTTGCTTCATTAACTAACTAGCCTAGTACATGAGGTCCCTTAAAATTTCATGGCTTGGAGAACCATGTTCATCAACAAAACTACACAAGTATGTACGAGAATTAGTAAGTATTCGCATCAATAATTATTTATTAGATAGAGCGCAACAAATTGTAACACTTTAAATAACAAATGAGCTTTGGGAAGCAGTCTTTTTACCTATTCAAAATATACAAAATATACAAAATATAGTTGGCTGTCCAAATGCCGACACAACATTAAATTCAAGTTCAAATGCTTTCTCATGAAATGGATACTGATAGAACTTTGTAATTCTGATCAAAGTGCATAAAAGCAAAAATTAATAATCCTTTTCACTTCCGATCAATTTTATTATTTTCAGGCAGCATTTAAAGTAAGGAAAATTATTTAAGAAAATTTCTGATGATTGATTTAAAAATGCACTGTAAGTGAAGAACTTCTCAAGCAGCAAAAGTGAACTTTAAATACTATAACTCTACACATTAGAAAGCAATCACAACTACTTTTACAGCCACCGAGTAAGTTTTTTCATATTAAATTAGGACACTCAGGATTAAGGTCACTAGGAGAGGATTCCTGTGAAGGTTTGTGATTTGGGATAATCACGGATGTAAGACAGAGTTTTCAGCAACAACACGATTATTATTAAAATCAACCAAATTTCACAGATACCTGGTCCATTTACAGAGTGTCAAATACAAATAATGTAGTGGAAGGCTAGATACTGGTGACATAATTTGCAGTGGCTGTCAACATGGCGGTGATGCAGTCATGGCAGTACTATTGGCCTCGCCCTGTTGCAGATCGTCTTGGCGTCGAAATTATGTTTTTATAGGGTCAAAAACCATACCATGATGAATGTATCACCAAACGCAGTATCCGAGGCACATAAATACTGCTATTAAGTTCCTCTGGCCTCAAAATTCCAAGAATACGAGCCACAATAATCCTATACTGCTAGCGACATTTTAACGACAGCACTGCTCAGCTCAGACTCCTTACCCATCACAAAGGACGAGTTGCACTTGCCCACCAACCACACGTTTTCCACTCCGTCAGGCTACTTCCGTAGCTGCGGGGCTTCCCCACATCTTTTACATTCATCCCTACGCTCCCTAACTATGGACCAAGTCATTTACAGTGCATTGTATAACAATCATTCCAGTAGTTATTTAAATCCATAACCACAATTTCAACAACATCGTTCAAAAAGTTCGTATAACTGAAATATGTATACATAGTCAAAAGATTTCCACTACAGATAAAACTCTCTACATAAGCAATACTACAAAATGACGCAGAAATATTCATACAGATACAAAATAGGTCGAAAATAGGTGTTATAAGGTAAATCATGCATATTAATCAGTCCACTTTCTCGCTTGCCTGATGCATGTTGAAACCCTCTGCTCCTAAAGTGCTCTGAATTTTAGCGTGTAACATGAAGGTGTGTAACGTAACTATCTCGGTGCGTGAGAAAGAAGGCGCTGTAATCGAGTTTTCAACCACCTTGGGTTCACTGTTGTCGATCATCGTCCATACAGACCAGACCTAGCCCCCTTCGATTTTCATCTGTTTCCAGAGCCTAAGGAACACCTGCGAGGACTTCAGTTTGATGGTGAGGAAGCTATACAAGGAGAGATGAGGTTGTCAGTACATTAACAATGTCAAACTTAGTACAGTGACGGCATTAACAAACTGGTCTCTCGCTGGTAGAAATGTGTTCGTCGCCAGGGTGGCTATATTGAGAAATAAATACGTAGCATGAAGAATGAAGCGATGGGTGTTAATAAAGTTTGTTGTATTTAAAAAGATTTAAGAGTTTTGGTAAAGGAAGTTCGGAGGCATTATTTTGAGGACACCCTCATATACAGGGTGAGTCACCTAACACTACCGCTGGATATATTTCGTAAACCACATCAAATACTGACGATTCGATTCCACAGACCGAACGTGAGGAGAGGGGCTAGTGTAACTGGTTAATACAAACCATAAAAAAATGCACAGAAGTATGTTTTTTAACAAAAACCTGCGTTTTCTTAAATGGAACCCCGTTAGTTTTGTTAGCACATCTGAACATATAAACAAATACGTAATCAGTGCCGTTTGTTGCAATGTAAAATGTTAATTACATCCGGAGATATTGTAACCTAAAATTGACGCTTGAGTAGCACTCCTCCGCTGTTCGATCGTGTGTATCGGAGAGCACCGAATTACGTAGGGATCCAAAGGGAACGGTGATGGACCTTAGGTACAGAAGAGACTGGAACAGCACATTACACATTACGTCCACATGCTAACACATTTTTATTGGTCTTTTTCACTGACGCACATGTACATTATCATGAGGGGTGAGGTACACGTTCGACTGGCGTTTCATAGGACGTGGAGGACGCATAAATTGGTCAGCCCGTTCTCCCGATCTTACACTTCTGGACTTCTTTCTGTGGGGTACGTTAAAGGAGAATGTGTACCGTGTTGTGGCTACAACCCCAGAGGATATGAAACAACGTATTGTGGCAGCCTTCGGCGACATTACACCAGATGTACTGCGGCGTGTACGACATTCACTACGCCAGAGATTGCAATTGTGTGCAGCAAATGATGGCCACCACATTCAACATCTATTGGCCTGACATGTCGGGACACACTCTATTCCACTCCGTAATTGAAAACGGAAACCACGTGTGTACGTGTACCTCACCTCTCATGGTAATGTACATGTGCGTCAGTGAAAAAGACCAATAAAAAGGTGTTAGCATGTGGACGTAATGTGCTGTTCCAGTCTCTTCTGTACCTAAGGTCCATCACCGTTCCCTTTGGATCCCTACGTACTTCGGTGCTCTCCGATACACACGATCGAACAGCGGAGGAGTGGTACTCAAGCGTCAACTTCAGGTTACAATATCTCCGGATGTAATAAACAAAAATGGCTCTGAGCACTATGGGACTTAACTGCTCAGGTCATCAGTCCCCTAGAACTTAGAACTACTTAAACCTAACTAACCTAAGGACATCACACACATCCATGCCCGAGGCAGGATTCGAACCTGCGATCGTAGCGGTCACGCGGCTCCAGACTGACGCGCCTAGAACCGCACGGCCACACCGGCCGGCTTGTAATTAACATTTTACAATGCAACAAACAGCACTGATTACATATTTGTTTATATGTTCAGATGTGCTAACAAAACTAGCGGGGTTCCATTTAAAAAAACGTAGATTTGTGTTAAAAAACATACTCCCGTGTATTTTTGTATGGTTTGTATTAACCAATTACACTAGCCCCTCTCCTCACGCTCGGTCTGTGGAATCGATTCGTCAGTATTTGATGTGGTTTACGAAATATATCCAGCGGTAACGTTAGATGACTCACCCTGTATACATTAACAAGCCAACACATTGCGAGCACTGCCCTCACGACGCTGGATGCCGCATGGTGACGTTCTGGTCACATGACACATTAACGGAAGACGGTAAACGGAGCAGTCATGAACAGTATATCACCATACAGAAGATATGGGGTGCAAATGAGGAAACCCATTGAGATAACCGACTATGACAAATTGCAGAATATTATTACACAGAGCCCTTGAACGCGTATCTCGAGAACGGCGAAGTTACTTGAATTTTCACGTGCTACTGTCGTGAGCGTCTATGGAAAGAGGTAGGACGGTGAAACTACCATTATGTGCTAAGCGATTGAACGTCCACGACTGTTCACAGAACGCATAGATCTGGGGCTCGTCTGCTCTGTAAAGTAGGATAGATGGTGATATGTGGTGTATTGTTGAACATGGAGTTCCGGAACAGACAAGCCCTATGTTGACCAAACGACATTGTCAATTACGATCGCTATTGGCACGGGACCATCGGGATTTGACCACAGAGTAATGGAAACACGTCAGCTCCTCGGGTGAGTCACATTTTTTTCTACACTAGGTCGATGGTCGTCTCCACAAACGCCGTCATCGTGTTGAACTGCGGCTCAAAACGTGCAGCGCGCCACGGACGCAAGTTGGTGGGGGCAGTGTTATGCTATGGGAGACATTCTCCTGCTCTTTTAAGGAACCAGTGGTAGTAATGGATGATACGGTTACAGCTGCGAACCACCTCCACCCCTTCATGCATGATGCCTTCCCCGACGGTGATATCATCTTCCTACAGTGGTTTCAGGAGCATGATAGTGAAGTCACACTGAAGTCTCGGTGACCAAATTCACCTGATGTAAATCATATGGAACCCATCTGGGTCGATATCGGGCGCTATCGATACGTTTTCAAATGAGCGGCGCGTTATTTACGCGTGTTACATGACCTGTGCGTAGACGTCTAATGCATGATTTACCTCTGAAAACCTACCAACAAACTGTCGCATCCCTGATACGCAGAATCATTGATTTATTTCGTTCCAAAGACGGACAAACAAGTTATTAAACACATGACCATTATTTTTTGCTTCATCAGTGTAAATATTAGATTGTTGCATAAGTTCGTAGCGTTTTTGGCTTGCGTGTTGGTATTCCTGTTACTATGAGTTTATCTAGAGTCATTTTTTATTTGTAGTTCACTGTTGCTGAAATGTGGTTTCGCAGAACAGAGGGGATCAGGTTAGGGTTGTGGAAAGGGGCACAAATCAGTCACTGTCAGTTGCACAAAACACACAACTTTTATTTTCCTAAAAACACTTGAGTTCGCACATGCCCTTAAAAGGACTGAAAACAATACGGATGAAAGACCGAACACAAACTATTAAAATTGCTTTCAGGAATACATGCGACTGAAAGCCTTACTTAAAAATATTTCACTTGAAAGCTCGACTAAAGGCAACATACTGAACATAGAACGACTCAAGGCTTAAGACCTTTCCAATAGAGCAAAATTCCTCTCTCCTTTTTTAAACAAAATTAGTTTAAACAAGAATCCTCAAAGTTTTAATTTAAGACGACTGAAGGCCTTAAAAACATTTCACGTAAAATCTCGGCTGGAGGCCACATACTGAATATTGAACAACTCAAGGCTTAAGGCCTGAATAACAAAGATTTCAAACGGAGCAAAATCTATTTTTTAGAATAGTTTTAAGCAAATCAGTCTCCAAAGCTTAGTTTAAGTCACCTAAAGGCCCTATTTTAAAAGTAAAACAAACTAAACTAATAGACGGCTGAAGGCCTCGCACAGTACATCAGACTAAAAGAAAACCACAATCTAAAACCAACAGAACAGTGGTGCTCAGAAGTGTTCCAAAGGTCGGCCTGAGGAGGTAACTCTAACGTAAAGTTAGGTGAGACAGGCAGCCAAAAGTAAGATTAAATAACTGGATGGAAAACCGACCCAGGGACGGCTGAAGGACCGACCTGCCACCTAATGAATTTCCTTCCGCCCGACCAATGGCACGACAACGGAAAATGTCAGCGAGGACGAAGATACCAGCAGCACTACGTCTTCAAATATTGGCGTCTAAATACAGCCAAGGCGCAATAACCACTCAAAAATATGAACAATATCAAAGGCTGCCGAACTACGCGCCGTGCAGGACTCTGTCCCAACCGAGCGACTGACAACTCCAGTTCAAATGGTTCAAATGGCTCTGAGCACTATGGGACTTAACATCTGTGGTCATCAGTCCCCTAGAACTTAGGCCTAATTAAACCTAACTAACCTAAGGACATCACACACATCCATGCCCGAGGCAGGATTCGAACCTGCGACCGTAGCAGTCGCGCGGTTCCGGACTGAGCGCCTAGAACCGCTAGACCACCGCGGCCGGCTGACAGCTCCAGTGCGCAGGCAGCATTAACATAACTGCTCAGCCTAAATCACACAAGCTAGTCACAGTTGCACGAAAACACTTCCACAGGAACTCGAACAATCCTAAAAGCAATCACTGTGGAACAACAAGGACGAATCACAAGTCGAGACACACAGAGAACCCCTAAGTGGTCGGCGACCAAATACACGTCGTCCGATGAGACGACAGACCGAACAACCAGCCAAGGTCGTCCCCACTCAAGTCATATGTGTCGGCAACTATCGGGCGAGTTTTGGTTGTCCGGACTTCACTGCAGCTCCATCCTGACTCCTTGACGTCCGTTAGGAAGTCGAAGACGCGACGACCCGGACACAGTGGCTCGGACCCAACCGTGCAGAGGGAACACTTGCCCATGGGCCACCCGACATCTCTGCACAAGGAAGGAACCGACCCACGTCCGGCAAGATGACCAGCTGACGAGGGCCAGAAATGGCCAAAAGGCCAAATACACGTAGCCCGATGGGACGACCGACTGAACGATCAACCAACGGTCGTTCCGCTCCAGTCTCCTTCCGTCGGACAGTGCATGTGGGTCGCAAGCGGTCGGCGAGTACTGGCTGTCCGGAACCCACTGGCGCTGCGTCCCGACTCAACTGCCGACAGACCACGACCCGGAAATACTAGCGGTCGCTCCAGAGACAGTACGACAGCGATAAGCGCTGCTGCTGCCACTCACGGGCAAGCAAACCAGCAACTTAGTGCCAGTAAATCAAATAAAAAAGGCTCTGAGCAGTATGTGACTTAACATCTGTGGTCATCAGTCCCCGAGAACTTAGAACTACTTAAACCTAACTAACCTAAGTACATCACACACATCCATGCCCGAGGCAGGATTCGAACCTGCGACCGTAGCAGTCGCGCGGTTCCGGACTGCGCGCCTAGAACCGCTAGAACACCGCGGCGGGCAAAAAAAAAAAAAAAAAAAAAAAAAAAAGGGGAGACGACGGCACCGCAACCAATAAACAGCACGAACGCGAGCCGCGCACGTCTCAGTAACTCTTTACGTATCGTCATTTTGTCATTTGGAGATAGTGAGTGGAGCTGTGGACACTGGAATGTGGAGTGTGAAATGAAGAAATCGGAACATTTCCGACATATTAAACGCTTTGATTTCAGCAGGGAGGTGACAGGAGTGGAAGCAGCCAGAAATATTTGCGCAAAATAGAGGGATAATGTCGTTGGACAGGACACGCAGAATGTTATTTTCTTATTTTAAGGGAGATCGTATTGACAGTAGTGACTCTTCACGTTCAGAAAGTCCTTCGATGTTTGACGTAGATTGTTTCAAACCCATTAATCCACAGTGAATCACGTCACTGTTCTGGAGAACTGGCAAACGTGATGAGCTGTAATCATTCCACCATCGTGCTACATTTGCATGAAATGGTGACGGTTCAAAAATCGGGTGTATGGCTACAGGATGCTCTAAGGGAAAATCACAAAAATCAGTGGGTGGCCATAAATGCGTCTGTTTGCTCATTATCAACTGGTTCGTGAATAACATGCTGTATCATTACTGTTGAGAAGAAAAGGTGTACTTCTGCTAACATACGGAAAAGAAGGGAATGGTTGAGCCCAAGCAAAGCAGCAACTCTGCGTACAACCAGCTGCGTGCTTCCACAAAAGACATCTGCTGGAACAGCGACGGTGTAGTGTGTGGTGTCACCGCCAGACACCACACTTGCTAGGTCGTAGCAAATGACGTAGCTGAAGGCTATGCTAACTATCGTCTCGGCAAATGAGAGCGTAATTTGTCAGTGAACCATCGCTAGCAAAGTCGGCTGTACAACTGGGGCGAGTGCTAGGAAGTCTCTCTAGACCTGCCGTGTGGCGGCGCTCGGTCTGCAATCACTGACAGTGGCGACACGCGGGTCCGACGTATACTACCGGACCGCGGCCGATTTAAAGGCTACCACCTAGCAAGTGTGGTGTCTGGCGGTGACACCACATAGTGTACTAGGAATTCCTTTCCGAGGTGTACCAGTGAGAGCTGCTGACGTGTACTGTCAACAACTGAGACGCCTTGCAGACGCAGTCGAAGAAAATCGACCAGGGAAACTATGCGAAGTAATGCTACTCCACGACAACGTAGCGCGCATACTTCTAGACTGGCAAAAACACTGTACAGGAGCTGGATTGGAAGGTCATTCCGCACCCACGTTATTCACTGATGTTACACCGTGAGATTTTCACCTTACGCGCTCTCTATGGAACAACCTTTTTTTAAAAAGAAATTCCTTATTGTAATAATAATAATAATTATACAAACGTAACCCACTTCCTTAAATGATTAGTGGGTCCTAATTTTATCCGAACATTAATTGCAACTAGATACAAATTTGATTAATTTGTGAGCTACAGATATAACTAGATAAGAATGGGAAACTAATTTGTTTATTATTATTAATATTAAATTTATGTTGCCTACGCTTAACTAAACACTATTGCCTGCAGCGTCACAGTTTTGTCAATGGTTTATAAACCTACTTATTAGAGCATTGCCCATCGAGCTAATCCCGATAGGAGTGCCCCTGATACTGGGCAGGCCAAGGATGTTATTCGCTGCAGGTTCCTAAATAGCTAATTTCCTAATCTAAGTCATAGTAACTAGTTCTAATCTAAGTCCGGTGCTTTGTCATGTATCGGTGATGTCGCACCCCACTCCCCCTAGTCCTGTATGCGGCGGATTCCAGACTATGAGCAAAGTCGGCCTGTCCACGCACAGGCGGTATGGGAATAGGGCGCAAAATTCAGTATTTGGCGTGT
Organism: Schistocerca piceifrons; assembly: GCF_021461385.2. Classification (NCBI taxonomy): domain Eukaryota; kingdom Metazoa; phylum Arthropoda; class Insecta; order Orthoptera; family Acrididae; genus Schistocerca; species Schistocerca piceifrons. The sequence goes on from NC_060138.1 coordinate 160,011,091, forward strand.
CGCAAAATCTTAAGTTAGTTTATGTCCCTCAGGTATTCCTTTAACACTTTTCGTGATACCTCATCTGCCAACTGGTTAAGAATTTGAAAAGTGTCTTCCTGTCTTAGTAAGTGGTACGTGTCATGGAACAACCTTTCTGAAATTTCTTTCCGGATGAAAATGCGACCGAAGTGGCCGTGCGGTTAAAGGCGCTGCAGTCTGGAACCGCAAGACCGCTACGGTCGCAGGTTCGAATCCTGCCTCGGGCATGGATGTTTGTGATGTCCTTACGTTAGTTAGGTTTAACTAGTTCTAAGTTCTAGGGGACTAATGACCTCAGCAGTTGAGTCCCATAGTGCTCAGAGCCATTTTTTTGAAAATGCGCTCCGAACGTGACTCAGCGAGTTGTTATGCTCAAAAGAACGTGATTTCTACAGTTGCGGAATCGAAAAGCTACCCCAGCGTTGGCAGACTGTTGTAAATAGCGAAGGAAAATATATTATTGACGAATGAAGCCTATGTTATGTGAATGCGTTGTCTTTATCAAAATTACGGTGAAACGCTAAGAACTTATGTACCAACCTAATATATTGTGCTCTTCTGCTAAAAATATTGTTCATGTAGTGATGACTATATTTGATGTTTTCTCTTCGATGTGTTCCCTGCGTGGAACTTTTTCTGCGATAGTTGCCGCTTTGTTCCACAGCCCGGGGCTAAACGTAATTTAGAGAGCGGTCTGTAGCAGTAAATGTAGTGAAGGAAGAAACACTTTCGGCACAGAGGCGAGGAGCCGGCGCGGGCTCGGCGGCGGGCGCCTTTTTAGCGCTGCGCAGGGCGGCCGGCCGTTTCATTAAGTGTGCCCGCGCGGGCCCCGGCGAGCGAGACAGCCCCGTGCGCCGCCGCCGCCGTCGCCGCCTCCCGCCGGATCAAAGCCGACCCGGGCCAGACCGCAGCGCGCGCCTCAAAGGACAACTTTTAATTCAATTCTTAACGTATTTGCGTTATCAAACGCGTCCCAGCCCGGCCCGGCGCCGGCGCCGACATCGGCTCAAAAAGGCGCCCGCTGCAACGGCGGCGGCGACGAACACGGCGGCGGCGGCAGCGACGCGCTAATTCAAGACAAGATGCGGGCCTCTGTCTGCAGGCCGCCCCAATTAGGAGCAGCCTCGCTGCGGGGGTGGGGACCGGGGGCGGGACAGGCGGGGAACACACGCCGAGCCCGGAGCGCTCTGCCCAGCCAAAGTCCAAGGCCCCGCCGCCGACTACACATCGGGAGCTGTATTGCCCTACTGTGCTAAAGAGTGTCTTGAAATGAGGTAGTAGGATGAACATCAGCGAAAGTCAAACGTGGCCGAGCGGTTCCAGGCTCTACAGTCTGGAACCGCGTGACTGCTACGGTCGCAGGTTCGAATCCTGCCCCGGGCACTGATGTGTGTGATGTCCTTAGGTTAGTTAGGTTTAAGTAGTTCTAAGATCTAGGGGACTGATGACCTCAGAAGTTAAGTCCGATAGTGTTCAGAGCCATTTGAACCATTTTTGAAAGTCAAACTGTTGTGGATTGGCAAGAGACCCAACCCACTATGAGAGGAAGCCGAAGGGAACGTGTTTTAGCTCACGCAGGCTGGCGTGAGGTCTGGAACACGTCAAGGAAATGAGACTAGCAAAAAAGGACGTAGCTGCGGAATACTTAACTTTAATCCATAAATGGTGAACATCGCTCTTGACGGTACATGTATTGCAGCATCAATAGTAACTGGTAATGGCGCCTTGCTAGGTCGTAGCAAATGACGTAGCTGAAGGCTATGCTAACTATCGTCTCGGCAAATGAGAGCGTATTTTGTCAGTGAACCATCGCTAGCAAAGTCGGCTGTACAACTGAGGCGAGTGCTAGGAAGACTATCTAGACCTGCCGTGTGGCGGCGCTCGGTCTGCAGTCACTGATAGTGGCGACACGCGGGTCCGACGTATACTAACGGACCGCGGCCGATTTAAAGGCTGCCACCTAGCAAGTGTGGTGTCTGGCGGTGACACCACACAAACACACGCCGAGCCCGGAGCGCTCTGCCCAGCCAAAGTCCAAGGCCCCGCCGCCGACTACACATCGGGAGCTGTATTGCCCTACTGTGCTAAAGAGTGTCTTGAAATGAGGTAGTAGGATGAACGTCAGCGAAAGTCAAACGTGGCCGAGCGGTTCCAGGCGCTACAGTCTGGAACCGCGGGACTGCTACGGTCGCGGTACTGTAACTGAACGGGGAGTTGATAGTTGATGGCTGCAGACACTACATCGCTTTTACAGCGTTCTATGGAAACCAGTTCAAAGATGAAACTTCCTGGCAGATGAAAACTGTGTGCCGGACCGACACTCGAAATCGGAACCTTTGCTTTTCACGGACAAGTGCTCTACCATCTGAGCTACCCAGGCACGACTCACGCTCCGTCCTCCTGGTTCGCAGGAGAGCTTCTGTAAAGTTTGGAAAGTGGGAGACGAGGTACTGGCAGAACTAAGGCTGTGAGGACGGGGCGTGAGTCGTGCTTGGGTAGCTGAGATGGTCTCAAGTCGGCAAAACTTCAGCCGGCACGGTAGCTCAGCGTGTTCGGTCAGAGAGCCGGTTGGACTCTGTAATAAAAAAACTGAGTTGTAGGATCAACAAACGAACTTGAACGGATGTCATTGTGACGTCCACAACGACCAAACACAACGATCAACAACGAACAAAATAAATTTTAAAAAATAATTGGTGGAGCACTTGCCCGCGAAAGGCAAAGGTCCCGATTTCGAGTCTCGGTCCGGCATACAGTTTTAATCTGCCAGGAAGTTTTATATCAGCGCACACTCCGCTGCAGAGTGAAAATCTCATTCTGCCAGTTCAAAGATGTTGGCCAGAGATGGGGTAGTCTATACGATTGGAGTTCACACCCTCAGCGTTAGTTAAGGCCTGAAGATGGCGTGCTGAGGCATCCAAAGTGGCTGCGATATAATAAAATAGCAACAAAACCACGGCTGCTGGTGTTTCTTTTTATTATGTAAGTGAATTGCCACTGTCCCGCGGACTATAGACTCTAAAGGTGGTATATGACTTTGGCATGACGCGAGCGAAATAACTGCTGATGGCTGAAGTTGAGAGGATGTAAAATGTAGACCGGCAATAAGAAGAAAAGCATTTCTCAAATAGCAATTTGTTGCAGTGAAATACAAATTTAAACTTCCGGTAGTCTTTTTCTCAAGGTACTTGTCTAGAATGTACCAGTCTACAGAAGTGAAGCGCGGCACAACTAAACTAGGCTCATAAAACTGTTCGGTTCATTAGAACGCATCCTGCACCATCAAAGCTTCGTCAGTTTTCTGCTATAGGAAAGTATTGTGACAACCAGGGTGGGTGGTGGGGGGGGGGGGGAGGGGGCAAGTTAACGGCTATAGAAGAAGACCGAGGCCCTAATCCCGTAAGCAGCTTCAAATGGTTGTTGCAGGTAGCTGTTGACTGGCAGTGTCTCAAGAACGCACACCCAATTCTACGACTTTCTTGGCGACTTTGCACATAAAGTTACTAACACAAGGCAGGTAGGTGAAACAATTGACTTAAGGTCCTCGCAAAAATAAAATTCTAGAAATAGCATTGTGAAGTTGCCTGTTCATTCAACACTTTCACTTCTCTCCATTATATTTTGCTGTTAATATATCGCGGTATCTGTCTTTGCATTACTTTATTTTTATTTATTTATTTAATTAGACTGGCCCTCTCTCACATATAACCAGTCGTTGTACGTATTTTAGATGGCATATATTTAGTAAGCATGTTATACTAAGTTTGGCAACGGCCTTGCCACAGTGTATACACCGGTTCCCGTGAGATCACCGAAGTTAAGCGCTGTCGGGCGTGGCCGGCACTTGGATGGGTGACCATCCAGCCGCCATGCGCTGTTGCCATTTTTCGGGGTGCACTCAGCCTCGTGATGCCAATTGAGGAGCTACTCGACCGGGAGAGCGGTGTGCTGACCACACGCCCCTCCTATCCACATCCTCTTCTGAGGATGATACGGCGGTCGGATGGTCCCGATGGGCAAATTGTGGCCTGAAGACGGAGTGCTGCTGTGCTGTTATACTAAGTTTGCACTTGGCACGGTTGGTTTTCAATTATGAATTCTAGCAGCAAGCGGCATGAAGAAATGGCTGGCCGCGGGGTGAAAAGATGAATCTGACAACACACAGTTAAAAAGGATATAGGGGAACAGGAGGTGGCGTTACTCATAGAAAAAGGCAAAGAGGATGTAGAATAACTGGGATAAGATAGGAGCATTTGGATTATTTTTTGACGGAGGAGAATTTGGCCATATAAGTTGATTTTGCTGGAGCGATTTGAAAATGACAGGAGGAATTTCTTCAGATTTTCCTTAAAACTAGCAGGGCATCGAATTGTGTGAAGAGTTCAGGGCATCTTGCTCCAGAAACGGATAGCAGCGATAGTGAAGGAGATGCCGAATGTTTTCCTTTTATGAATAAGCACGGCTAGGATACTAGATAGGTGAGACCTGTATTTCTATTACGATTCCATCAAAGCTCTGTACTGGGATATTTGCGCCCTGAGGAGCCCATGAAGCAGACACGGCGTTTGGTAGTCCCGTAACTTGGCTTGCGGCTACCACCTTAACCAAGCTTATGAAGCAATGACATGGTCATATCGATGAATGTTACAGATTTAACACGCACAAGTATTCACGATTAGCTCTATTCGTCTTGTGTTTTCACTAGTTGTATCATGTTGAAACACATCACATTAGTGACGGCACAGTAGAACGGTTGACTGCTCGAGTTGTCGTTTCACATCCTGTGAAAATTAAGCGAAACTTTTTGAAGGCATAGAGTAACGCGGAAGTCTTCCGGTATATGGCGAAAGTATTCTCTGCACAATTTAAATGCTCTCCCAAAATAACGGCTGACTTCATCATTGCGTTCTGATATGGTACGGAGATCCGTCAAGTTAAAAGAGAGGCAGCTGATCGTAGAATTCTGAACTTATTAATTTCTCAGGGGATTCTGAGAACATTAGTGACCTCTTTGCATTTAGTTTGGGCACCAGGTTTTTCACCAACGTTATCACTGAAGACACATCATCATTTATCAGAGCAATAGCAGTATTTGTAACAGTCTGGCACCTTGGTAGAGCTGAACGTCGTCGGCGTAGAAATGATATTTACAGTAAGTCAGAACCGATGAAGTATCATTGACACACAAGGAATATAAAAGTGGACCTTAGACTTACCCCTGTGGCACAACTGAAACAACATGTTTCCAGGTCGATTTTTCATTCCCAGGGACATCACTTGGCTGTCTGTTTTTCAAGTAGCTTTCAGGGCACTATCTGCTATCTGAGAAATTTAGCTGCTACATTTTTCTGAGCAGTAGTCGGTGTTGACAGTGTTAAAAGCTTTGGCGAAGCCTAGTAGAGTCAATATTGTGGTCTCACGGTTGTACATGGCATATTCGGCGTCATTAGTTACCTTGATTAATGCAGTAACTGCGCTGTGTGTTTGCGGAATCCGAATTTATATTTGTCAACTAATCTGAATTCGCGCAAGTGTTCAGTAATTTGGTCGTAAACAATGTAGTGCAACGCTTTGGAAACAACAGTGTATGGTTTGATCAGTTTCGATTAATCGATAAAGTACTGTGAACAATCAATCTGCATGTTCACTGCAGTGATTCCACACCTTTGAGGGTCAGTTTGTTTCGTCACCGTTGGGAAGTCTTTGCAGCATGAAAACCACGAGTCTAGCCTAGTTAATATGTTCTATTCTGGTCCCTGTAGGATATACGTGGGTCCGCATTCTGAGAGAAGATTACTGTTTCCTGTTGGCGGTCTGCGCTGTTGTGAAGTTTCTACAATGACTAACGAATTGTGTAAGGCCAGTTCAGTTACTTCCTGTAGTTCAGTTTAGTTAAAGTGGTTAGGTTATTTGGAATTGTTTGCTCACGATTGTTCTGCTATTAGTGTGATTGCACACAGTGAAATGTAAACTTGTAGGGTGCCCGTATTTAATAGGATGGAAGTTGATTTTAGCACATTATGTTGTCTGTTCACTTCGTCGTGCTGTTAATTATAAGTTGTCACCTTCTCCTGAATTATCAAATAGTTTTTGCTCGTTTCCGAAATTGTGAATTGCGAATGTAAATTGCGAATACTTGGCGCGAGATTGACTACTTAACTAGTTGCTTTGAATATCCATGTTTAGTAATAATGTAAGTCTACTCCTTCAGAAATTAGTTCCTCTTGACCCAGCCAATCCTTGTGGAAAATGCATAATATTATGGCACGTTGCACGGCCGCCTCTTACTGAACATCGTGGACTCGTTTCACGACCCATCAATATACTGGCATATAAGGAGGCTAATATTGAAATCTGGTAACGCAAAACGTTAGTAATAAACATATTTTCTTTGAGAGCTATAAGATTCCACATTCAGAGAAGTAAGTCGACGAATGCCGTTTCGAGGATGACTGTTTGTTACACATCGTACGGATTCGTCTTGCACAGTACTACGATGTTACATATAGATGCTATTCAGGATTTATATATTCGTTCCGATAGTTTACTGATTCTTTATTTATAAGGTCAATGCTTACAAAACTCAGGCGACATCCTCGCTGCACATTTGGAAGTTATGAACAAGAAGATGACGTTTGCCCACTTTAGGTCACTCCGTTTGCGAACCAGTACTTGGTGTGTAATTTTACAGCTTGAAGATTTCGTGGCTTAAGAATCACTAATTATGGGAGTAGTCATTGTTTTTTATCACAAAATACGTCTTTCGACTGCAAAACACTCCCTTTACAGATGAAGAATTTTTAATCAAACTGATATCATTTCTTTAAAAGCAAAGCCCGAAAGAAAGAGCTGAACATCCAAACTCTCGGTACATGCTTTGTTGTCAGAAAAAAAATCCTGAGGTGTCTGAATTTGAACCCACAATGACAAATTCTTTTCTAAAGCTGCACTGCGCAAACAAAGCTTATGATTTTATTAATGTCTGTGCCAACAAACGATAAATATCAGAAGGTATTTGAGAATACAGGTATATTCTGGGATACGGTGGTTATCAGAATGGCGAAGATTCTGAAGCACCACGCGAAGACTTTCCTGGGTGATTTTAATGCACACTTTAGAAGGGAAACGAAGTGTGAGAAGGTATTAGGCACAACCTCTCAGATAGAAAACCATCATATCTGGAAAACAGAGGCCCATTATCTTCAACTAACATCCATTATTTATGGTACCAGCTAAGGAAGCAAACATGGTGATAACCCAGCACAACGTTAGGAGGCTTTCAAACAGACTATGCTGCTTAATCTCGGAGACATTGTCCATAATTAATGAATGTTTGTGTCAAAAATATGATAAATGTAGACATCAATACTAAATTTCAGTCATAAATTCTGATTCGTACTCTGAACAAAAAGAACGAAACAATAGTTGTGTCCCGATTCGACACTGAGAAACTAAAAGAACTATGAAACAAATTCTAAAAACTAACTAGACCAGTAGAGGTTCGAAAACACAACTACCATTGGTACTGGTTCAGGAAGAAATAGCGCAGATTAAATAGACAAAGAAACACACTTGGTAGAATGAACAGGTATTTAAATGAATTTTATGCATAGTGGGTATTTAAATTCTTCAAAAATGGTTCAAATGGCTCTGAGTACTATGGGACTTAACATCTTAGGTCATCAGTCCCCTAGAACTTAGAGCTACTTAAACCTAACTGACCTAAGGACATCACACACCTCCATGCCCGAGGCAGGATTCGAACCTGCGACCGTAGCAGTCCCGCGGTCCCGGACTGCAGCGCCTAGAACCGCACGGCCACCGCGGCCGGCTTAAATTCTTCACGCAGTATCATATCTCCCATTTGATCTTCATCTACGTCCTGTTCAATTTCCATAATATTGCCCTCAAGTATGTCCCCCTTGTATAGACCGTCTGTATACTCCTTCCATCTTTCTGCTTTCTCTTCTTTGTTTAGGATTGCTTTTTCATCTGAGCTTATGATGTACATAGAAATGCTTCTCTTTTCTCCAAAGGTCTCTTTGATTTTCCTGCAGGCAGTACCTATCTTACCCTTAGTGAAAAGTGCCTCTACGTCCTTGCATTTGTCCTCTAGCCATTCCCTGCTTAGCCATTTTGCATTTCCTGTCGATCTCATTTTTGAGACGTTTGTATTCCTTTTCACCTGCTTCATTTACTGCATTTTTATATTTTCTCCCTTCATCAACTAAATTCTATATCTCTTCTGTTGCCCATGGACTTCTTCTAATAGCTCTCGCCATTTTCCCTACTTGATCCTGTGCTGCCTTCACTATTTCACCTCTCAAAGCTATCCATTCTTCTTCTACTTTATTTCTCTCCCCAGTGCTTGTCATTCGTTTCCTAATGCTCTCTCTGTAGCTCTCTACAACTTCTGATTCTTTCAGTTTATCCAGGTCCATCTCCTTAAATTACTACCTTTTTTCAGCTTCTTCAATTTTATTCTGCAGTTCATAACTAAGAAATTGTGTTTAGAGTCCACATCTGCCCCTGGAAATGTCTTACAATTTAACACCTGATTCCTAAATCCCTATCTCACCATTATATAATTTATCTGAATCCTTCCAGTGTCTCTAGGCCTCTTTCACGTATACAACGTCCTTTCACGATTCTTAAACCAAGTGTTAGCTGTGATTAAGTTATGGTCTGTGCAAAATTCTACTAGGCGTCATGGTCTCTCATTCCTAGTACTTTTCTTTCGCTCCCTTTTCCTACTATCGAATTCCAGCCCCCCCCCCCCCTCCCCCGGCTATTAAATTTTCGTCTTCCTTAACTACCTGAATAATTCCTTTTGTCGCATCATACATTTCTTAAACCTCTTCGCCATCTTCAGAGCTAGTTGGCACATAAACTTGTACTACTGTGGTAGGCATGAAATTCGTGTCTATCTTCTCTACAATAATGTGGTCACTATGCTGTTCATAGTAACTTATCCGCGTTCCTATTTTTTATTCATTACCCCTATTTGATTTTGTATTTATAATCCTGTATTCACCTGACCAGAAGTCTTGTCCCTCCCGCCACCGAACTTCACTAATTCTCACTACATCTAACTATGACCTATTCATTTTCCTTTTTAAATTTTGTGACCTACCTGCCCGATTAACGGATCTGACATTCCACGCTCCGATCCGTAAAAGCCAGTTTTCTTTCTCCAGATAACGACGTCCTGCTGAGTAGTCCCCGCCTGTAGATCCGAATAGAGACCTGTTTTTCCTCCGGAATATTTTACCCAAGAGGACGCCATCATCATGTAACGATACAATAAAGCTGCATTCCCTTGGGAAGAATGACGGCTGTAGTTCTCCCTTGCTTTCAGCCGTTCGTGGTACCAGCACAGGAAGGCCGCTTTGGTTGATGTTACATGGCCAGATCAGTCATTCATCCAGACAGTTGCCCTGCAACTACTGAAAAGGCTGCTGCCCTTCTTCAGGAACGACATACTTGTCTGGCCTCTCAACTGGTACCCCTCCATTGTGGGTGCACCTACGGTACGGCTATCTGTATTGCTGTGGCACGCAAGCCTCCCCACCGACGGCACAGCCCATGGTTCAAGGGGAGCATTTGCAGTTTAAATACAGTTCATTGCCATGAATTTTAGACCTGTTATCTGGAGGCTCTAAACAGATCGTGTATACTCAACACTGACGGTGACGTACAGTGTTTTAAGTTATGTAGTTTAAATCACGTTAGCAGCAACAGTTGAAAACATCAATGCAGACATAGAACATCACACTGGAAATATAAAGAAATAAAAACAACAAGAAATAAACGGAATTTAATTCAAGTTCTACGTAAGTAACTTGCTTATATTGTTAGACCTGTTACTGTCAGACTTGAAGAAAGAAACCGTGGTTTGCAGGCTAGTTAAAACTATTTCCTTACTAGACTTGTTACTGTTACAATATTCAACATTGCCTACACTGGTAGGCGCGTACCTTGGCAATCCTCGAGGCAACGCGTAACCGTGTGAGTCGCCACTACATTTTAAAAATATTTTTAATATAGGTTTCTCTTAATTATATTTACTCTTGCCTATCGTTCGGAATAATGAAGGAAGCACTTCTTGTGATATGTTGACGCTATTTTCAATATTCATAGCGTTCTGTTAATCTTATGTACTGGAAGCTGAGCAGTTGCCATTTAGATACTCTATGTTCAATGATATTAACTGTATTCCATATGCTCTGGTCAGCTATAATTGCTTACATGTCACAGCCTAACTGACTGCATTTTCTCTCCACCTGGAAACGGGAACCACTGAAAATTAAATGATCAGCGGAACCTTCCTTGTCACTTTCACAGATTGGTGTATTACAACATTACAACACCCCCTCCCCCCCCCCCCCCTCGATGCACGTGTTTGGGATGTGGACCGTGACCTGTTAAGTGATGAACAGTACCTCGAATAGGACAATATTGTGCAATCTGAGCCTGGTTCTGCTGCTTGAGAATATGCTGTATTTGTGCCTTGTAGCGCTTTTAATGTCTCATTGTGCAATTCGTCTGACTTCCAGGATGTTAAGTCTTTTATCAGTAACATGAGCTTCAATATCCCGTAGACAGGATCATATTGTTCATGCCTTCACAAGTGTAACGCTGCTCTGCAATATACTGCGATATCCATTGGGCACATACCAGGTACAAAACATATAGTGCAAAAGGTACCGGTGAGCCTCAGAAGTATGCTCCGAGGAACTCATCACAGTATTGTTCGTAGGTCTTCAGCTGTAGGCGATGCGCCCAGCAGCTTGCAGTGAAGTGCACAATAGCATCGAAGACACCTTCGTGATTGCAACTGTACAACGTACAACCAGATTTACATTTGGCAGTGCGAGCACGGGCAGTATTGTGCGTAATTTCAGCCACGCTCTGATTAACAGATTTTATATGTTCTACTAAGTTTCTTTCCTCGACTTTTATAGGGATTCCGTCAAATCTCAAGGAGGGATTTCTGGCGAAAGAAATTATTCATTTACAAAGTATTTATGTGGTTTCATGAACAGCTGTAGTCGTCTTTTGCCCGTGATCCATTGTTGCACATCATTCGTCTTTTCTTCAAGTTTCGCCGTTGAATCCGCAGACAACTAGTAGGGTGACATCTGCGTATGCAACAATACCCTAAACAGTATCTGCCTCGTCTAATAGGCGTTCAACACTAAGATCCCTGAACAATGGACCACTTATATAGACCTGAGGACAGCTCTTGTTAATCTTTTTGGTTAGCTTGCTCCGCTCCACTAGTCGCTACAGGCCACAATAGTAATCGACAAATGTCTTACCCTGACATTTGGGGACCCCAAGATCTCGGAGACGTGCGAACATCGCAAGCCAAGAGAGATTATCGATTGACCCTATCATATCAATCAAGATTGCAACTGTATATGTCGCAGTCCAATTTTCGACAGTCTGAAGAACTCAGTTAACTGCATCACCCACAGACTTTCCTTTTCTGTACCGAATCAATATTGGCTTTGGTTCAGACTCAAGAGCTCCCTATTTCCCTGCAAACGATCACATAGCAGATGCTCCTAAATTTTGGAAGGGAAATTTAGTAAGCAAATGAGTCTATGGGGTTTAGGGGTCCTTATCGCATTCCATTGTAACCACTACGGCCCATGTTGTTCTCCAAATCAGCAGGATCCTACATATTCGCAACGCCCCGTTTAGTTATGACATCAAATGCCATTGTAGTTTAGTTCTTAAATTCCTTGTATATACATTACATTATCAAAAGTATCTGGAAAATCCCTAAAACATACTTTTTTCATATTAGGTGTATTGTGCTGCCACCTACTGCCGCTCCACGGAACTCACGGACTTCGAATGTGGTCAGGTGATTGGGTGTCACTTGTGTCGTACGTCTGTACGCGAGATTTCCACACTCCTAAACATCCCTAGGTCGACTGTTTCCGATGTGATAGTGAAGTGGAAATGTGAAGGGTCACCTACAGCACATAAGCGTACATACCGACCTCGTCAGTTGTCTGACAGAGACCGCCAACAGTTGAAGAGGGTCGTTATGTGTAATAGGCAGAAATCTATACAGACCATCACACAGGAATTCCAAACTGCATCAGGATCCACTGCAAGTACTATGGCAGTTAGGCTGGAGCTGAGAAAACTTGGATTTCATGGTGGAGCAGCTGCTCATAAGCCACCCATCACGCCGGTAAATGTCAAACGATGCCTCGCTTGGTGTAAGGAGCCTAAACATTGGACGATTGAGCAGTGGAAAAACATTGTATGGAGTGATGTATCACGGTACACAATGTGGCGATCAAATGGCAGGGTGTCGGTATGACGAATACCCGGTAAATGTCATCTGCCAGCGTGTGTAGTGCTAACAGTAATATTCGGAGGCGGAGGTGTTATGGTGCGGTCGTCGTTTTCTTGAAGTTGGTTTGCACCCCTTGTTGATTTGCGTGGCACTATCACGGCACAGGCCTACACTGATGTTTTAAACACCTTCTTGCTTCCCACTGCTGAAGAACAATTCGGGGATGGCGATTGCAATTTTCAACATGATCGATTACCTGTTCATAATGAACGGCCTGTGCCGGAGTGGTTACACGTCAATAACATTATTGTAATGGACTGTCTGGAGGAGAGTCCTGGCCTGAATCCTATAGAACACCTTTGGCATATTTTGGGACGCTGACTTCCTGCCAGGCCTCACCGACCGATATCGATACCTCTCATCAGTGCAGCACTCCGTGAAGAATGGGCTCAATTCCCCAAGAAACCTTCCAGCACCTGATTGAACATATGCCTGCGAGAGTTGAAGCTGTCATTGAGGCTAAAAGTGGGCCAACAGCATATTGAATTCCAACATTACCGATGGATGGCGGCGTGAACTCGTAAGTCATTTTCAGCCAGGTGTCCGGATACTTTTGATCACTTAGAGTATATGTATTTCCTAGGCACAGTCCAGCATTTCGATAATTGTGTAGTGTAGAGAGGTAGAGTCTTGCCGTCTTTAGTACGGATAGGGACTGTGATTGCTGAGTTCGGATGCGGGCTGAGTTGGTGATCCTTCGCTCATAGGTCTAGGAGGCGGCTCACAGCTCCAGGAGGCGCTGGCTTCAGTAACGCAGCTTGAGATTGTTGCATTGTTTGGAGTGCACATGGCATGGTTATTCAAGAGACGTCCAGCAGTCTCACATGTCCTCCGATCATTCTCCCGCTGTGGAAGACTCGGTCACTGCCCGCAATGAGGTTGGCACCTCACCACTGGTCGAGTGGGAGGTCGTTTCGAGGTGTAGCAGACAGCGAAAGACTTTCTCGGGGGCCGATTGAAAGACATCCCCGTTACGCCTGATAAAATGAATTCAGGATCTAGGTGTGACTGATAAAAATCCTGAAAGAGATGCAATCAGTTGCCCTGAATCAGAGACAGTCGGGGGTGAGAATACTGGCATGTGCGTTCTCCTATGTTGGTTCATAATGTGGATTCTTAGGGATAAAGCTGCCAAGCAGGGGAAGAAGTCCAGTGTACAATCTCTGTACATACCGATGACAGCCATCCCAGATGTGGAATGTTTCCTTCAGATGCCATGAATAGTACAGGGTGTAGCTAACTGCATGTTGTGGCTTATGTCGGTACTAATGATATGTGTCACTTAGGATCGAAAGAGATCCTTTCTGGCTTCAGGCGAGTATCTGAATTGGTATATACTGCCAGGATATCTTGCTATGTGGAGGCAGATCACACTATCTATAGCATCGTCGAAAGGCAAAATTGTGTTCTTATGGTTTAGAGCCGAGTGGAGGTTTCGAATTAGAGGGTCAGACAATTCTGCGAGGACGTACGGTGCCGGCCGAAGTGGCCGTGCGGTTAAAGGCGCTGCAGTCTGGAACCGCAAGACCGCTACGGTCGCAGGTTCGAATCCTGCCTCGGGCATGGATGTTTGTGATGTCCTTAGGTTAGTTAGGTTTAACTAGTTCTAAGTTCTAGGGGACTAATGACCTCAGCAGTTGAGTCCCATAGTGCTCAGAGCCATTTGAACCATTTTAGAGGACGTACGCTGCAGATTCCTGTGTCATAGGGAGGTGAGGTAGTTGGTTCCACTTACTAGATTAGGTGTCTATCATATACAGCAGTCAACAACAAGAAAAGTTGGAGGTATATGGTGTCGACTGGATGCTTTTTTAAATTAGACGGTCCTGAGAAAATACAAAAAGGGCTTCAGTGTCAAAGAGCGCAAGTCAAACACAGGTTGAGGATAAACCTAGGTACAACCGGTTTGTAGTCCTAAGTAGATCATGTGTCTATCACATACAGTAGGCAACAACAAGAGAAGTTGGAGCTATATGGTGTCGACTTGATGCTTTTTAGAGTAAAGGGTCTCCGGAAAATACAAAAAGGGCTTCAGCGTCAAAGAGTGCAGGTCAAATGCAAGCTGAGGATAGACCTAGGTTCAGCCGGTATTGTAGTGGTAAATTGTCGTAGCAGTTATGAGATAGTACCAGAGTTCTTAGCGCTAACAGAAATCACTGAGTCAAAAATAGTTCAAATGGCTCTAAGCACTATGGGACTTAACATCTGAGGTCATCAGTCCACTGGACTTAGAACTACTTAAACCTAACTAACCTAAGGACATCACACACATCCATGTCCGAGGCAGGATTCGAACATGCGACCATAGCAGCAGCGCTGTTCCGGACTGAAGCGCCTAGAACCGATCGGCCACTGCGGCCGGCACTGAGACAAAAATCGTTATAAATACTGAAAGTTGCCTAAGCCGGAGGAAGTCAGCCGCAATTTTTACCAATGACCTAACGTTGTTTAAAAAGTATAGATTAAAGTTCGTTTATGGTGGAGTGTCTGTTGCTCTTAGAAGTACTTTATCTTGTAGTGAAAATGAAGTAGATAGTGCCTTTGTTACTATGGATAAAGAATATTGTTGACAACTAGAATCGATTAATATTTGGTCCCTCTTACTGACCCTCGTCACAGATAATCCAGTTAAGAAAAATTCATGTACGAAGTCTGTGGTAGGAGCAAAACATTGCCTGGAACTGCGCTACGAGTAAATATTTCCTCTAAACATTATGTACAGCAATTAGTCTAGGAGCCTACTCGAGGTACAAATCATTCCGTAGCAACAAATAATCGTGAGCAGATAGGGAGCATCATGATGGATACAGGAATTAGTGATCCAGTTTCACCAAAAAACAACGCAAAATATATCTATTTAAATGTCAGATAAAAATCGTATTGACGACTTGATACGAGTCAGTTCCCATTCCTTTCAAAGTAACTATGTAAGTTTAGACCAGATGGGGCTAAAATTCAAAGAAATATCATCGACGGCAATTCAGAGATTTATACCAATAAATTAATAAGAGAGGCAATTTATCACCCATTGTACACAAAACAGGTCAATACACTTTTGCAAAAGCAACGAAAGAGCATCCTAATTTTTAAGAACGCAAAGATGTTTTGCAGAACTCGAAATTTAACGCGGAATTCAATGCGAGATCCTTTTAAAGGTTTTCACAAAGAAACTCTGTCTCGAAATCTGACGGAAAATCCAAAGAGATTCTGATTGTATGTAAGAGTACGCCAGCGCCATGACGCAAGGTCCACATTCACTATGCGACCGAAGTGGTGACGTTACCGATGAAAGTGCAACGAAAGCGGAGTTGCTAAACAAGGTTCTCCGAAATTCCTTCACCAAAGAAGACGAAAAAAATCTTTCTGAATTCTAATCAAGTGCAGCTGAAAACTAGAGATACTTAGGAGTAGATATGTAGATATCCTCTATGTAGCAAAGCTACTTAAATCACTTCATAACGGCAAATCTTCCGGTCCAGATTTTACACTAATTTGGTTCTTTTCAGCGTATGACGATATAACAGCTCCATCTCCAGCAATCATACACAACAGCTTGTTTGACGAAAGATCCGCACCTAAAGTCTGGTATGTTGCGCATTGTCACATCTATATTCAATAAAGGAAACGGGAGTATTCCGATGAATTACAGGCCCGGATAACTAATGTCTATTTGGTGTAAGATTTTCGAGTATACTGCGCTCCAACATTACGAATTACCTCGAAGAAAACTATCTAATAACACATAGACAGCACAGATTCAGGAAGCATCGTTCTTCTGAATACAAATAGATCCCTATCCACGTGAGGAAATGAATGCTATCAACAGGCGATGAGAAATTGATTTCATATTTCTATATTTCCAGGAGACTTTTGAAATCGCTCCTTACAAGCGGCTTCTAATCTAAGTCCTTGCATATGGAGTATCGATTCAGCCTTGCGACTGGTTTCATGATTTCCTGTCACAAGGATTACAATTTGTAGTAACTGGTATGTCATCGAGTAAAACAGAAGTCATAAGCGGTGCTCATGGAAGGAAATGCTAAAAGCCCTCTGCTTTCCTTGGTCTTTATAAATGATACTGCTTTCCTTGCTCTACATATGTGACACAGGACTGAGTAGCCTTTTTAGACTTTCTGCAGATGATGCTGTAGTTTACCGTAAAGTCGTCAGATCAAAACAAACTGAAAAATGATTTAGGCAAGATATCTGTACGGTGCAAAAAGTGGTAATTAACTCTAAATAAACACCAAGCGAGCCGTCGTTTGGCATTTACCGGCGTGATGTGTGGCTTGTGAGCAACTGCTCGCCCATGAAATCCAAGTTTTCTCACCTCCCGCCTAACTGTCATGGTACTTGCAGTGTATCCTGATGTAGTCTGGTATTCCTATGAGATGGTCTGTATAGATGCCTGACTATTACACATGACAACGCTCTTCAACTGTTGGCGGTCTCTGTCAGTCAACTGACGAGGTCGGCCTGTACGCTTTTGTGCTGTACGTGTCCCTTCACGTTTCCATTTCGCTAACACATCGGAAACAGTGGACCTAGGGATGTTTAGGAGTGTGGAAATCTCGCGTACAGACTTATGACACAAGTGACACCCAACCACCTGACCACGTTCCAAGTCCGTGAGTTCCGCGGAGCGACCCATTCTACTCTCATGATGTCTAACGACTACTGAGGTCGCTGATGGTGAGTACATGGCAGTAGGTGGCAGCACAATGCACTTAATATGAGAAACGTATGTTTTTGGGCGTGTCCGGGTAGTTTTGATCACATAGTGAAAATATACGAATCTAAAGACTGTAAATTCAACTAAATACTTAGGTATTACAATCTAAATAACTTAAACTGAGATGGTCACATACACAATGTTGAAGGGAAAGCTAACGAAAGACTGCCATTTATTGCCAGAAGACTTACAAGATGGAACAAGACTACGAAAAAGATCGTCTCCACTACGCTTGTCCATTTCTGGGTGGTATATGATTTTTCCCGGATTGGATTGACAGAGGATGTCAAAACTGTTCGAGGTACTCAGCTGGCTATTTAGACTGAAAACAATGAGGACCACTTCCTGTACTGCATCTTATAGTGCTCATCTCGCTCGTCAGGTCCCCTGCCACGCCACAGAGAAGACATTGCAAAAGCGTCTGTCGAAACAAGGAGACACGCACCTCATTCACGCAGAGCTGCCGCATTGAGTTTATCTACAAAATGTTCGATGGGATGAGAGTACTGCTGGTACACTGGTGTCCAAAATTAAAGCAACAAACTGGTGTTTCCCCGTCCTGTGTCTAAGTCACAATATGATCATAGAAACTGTCAACAGATGTCGTTAAGATAGTGTTCTGCACGGAAGATGGCATTCCTATCAACGGATAAGCACTCTTAGCAATGACGTCCTGCTATCTGTCAAGCGGAGTAGTGTTTGCAGGTAGTCCCACATCCACAATCGTTATGTACACAGTCACAGACGTTACAGTATGCACTGAGAAGACGCTGTAGAGGGCTATAGGAAGAATGGCAGCAGGAGTGTCGCAAACTGATGTGGCCCTATTGCTTAACGTGAATCGTTCTGTTGTTTCTCTGATGAGGTGACGGAAACTGCATCCTGGAGACCAGGACAGGGCTGACCACGTGTGAAATCAGAAAGAGCGGACCATTATTTGGCTGTAATTGCACGACGGTACCGCCTCACTACTGCGTTGAAACTGCCATATGACCTCGCAGCGTCACCTGGACTTGGAGTATCGAGGTAAACGATGTACAGAAGGCTTCAGCAGAGTGGCCTTTATTGTTGGAGGCCTTCTGTCGGTTTACCTCTGGCGTGTCTTTACAGAAGTGAACGTCTAGAGTGGAACCTTCAACATGCCACCTGGACAGTCGAACGGTGGGCCAATGTTCTTTCCACGGATGAGTCTACATTTTATCTGGAGAGTGATTATCGTGGATTCGCATCTGGAGGGCACGTGGAACACGATTTATGGACCCAAACGTTGTGGAAAGAGACATATATCGAGTAGGATTCCTAATGGTGTGGGCAGGGATTACGTCGACCTCTAGAACACCTCTTCATGAAATTGTAGGGGCGAATCAGCAAGATTTAACTGCTGTCAGGTACCGCGAGGTGATCTTGGGATCTCATGCGCTGTTGTAACGAGGTGCTGTGGGCCCAGACTTCGTATTGATGGATGGTAATCCTCGACTTCTGTTTCATTATTTGCCATTTGTCTTCTATTATCTAATATTTAAAAATATGTGGTCGTTTCTTTGTGTTCTTCTGTATGTAGCAGATGCACATAGAGTACAGCTGTCCAATTGATACGTCACATTTAAATATTTCATTGCACATTACCTATACTGTACCACACTGCACAGCCTCTTGGGCACCTGCTGTAGCTCTGACTGAGGGGTCATGGGAGCTGTAGGTGGTGAGACTGGAGTGGGGTGTTGGGATACGGATGGAGACAGGATGGGTGGTGGAGACTGTGTGTCTGTGGGTGATTTTTTTGTGATGATTTACACTGTCAGAATAAAATGTCGCATCACCACACACGCTTAAAGTAAAAGCTAATGTACTGCCAGGAATACGTTGGTCTAGATAACATATTTCAGTGATTAACATTGCAAGATCACAGCTTAATGTAAGCGCAAGATAAGTAGTTGCAAACATGAAATTCTGGTACATAAATAACTGGTGTAACGATCAGAATGTTGTACGCAGCATGCAGACATGCATCCATAGTGTTTTACGGGTGCCGGATGTTAGTTTGTGGAATGGAGTTGCATGTCTGTTGGACTTGATTGGTCAATACAGGAACGGTCAATGTTGCTTGTGGATGACACTGGAGTTTTCATCCGGTAATGTCCCATATGTGCTCGACTGGAAACAGACCTGGTGATCGAGTAGGCCAAGACAACGTGTCGACACTGTGTAGCGGATGTTGGGTTACAAGAGCGGTATATGGCATCCTGTCGGGAAACACCTCCTGGAATTCTTTTCATGAATGGGTACACAAAAGGCGGAATCCCCAGACCGACGTACAGATTTGCAGTTTGGGTGCCTGGGATAATGACGAGAGTGTTCCTGCTATCATACAAAATCGCACCCCAGATCATAATTTCCGGTGTAGGTCCAGTGTGTCTAGCACCCCGACAGGTTGATTGCAAGCCCTCAACTAGCCGCCTTCTAACCAACGCACGGCCACCAATGGCACAGAGGCAGAACTACCTTTCATCAGAAAATACAACAATCCTCCACCCTATCCTCCAATGACTCTCGCTTGACACCACGGAAGTCGCGAATGGCGGGGGTTTGGGGCCACAGCAATGCACGCTGCTGGGCGTGTGTCAGAGTTGTCCTTCAAGTAACTGACATGTGTCACTGTGTGTAACTGCTGCTCAAATTGCTGCTGCAGATGCAGTACAATGCGCCAGAGCCATACGCTGAACATGATGTTCTTCCCTCTTAGCACAGCCATGTGGCCGTCCAGAGCCCATTGATCTAGCTACCGTACATTCTCGTGACCATCGTTGCCAGCAATCATGTACAGTAGCTACATTCGTGCCAAGTCCTGCAATATCGCAGAAGGAACTTTCCGCTTCTCGTGGTCATATTACACGACATCGTTCAAACTCAGTGGTGTACTGATAATGGCATCTTTGTCACCTTAAAGGTATTCTTAACTAACATCAGTCACCATGTCCAGTCTCAAAGCTGTTGCCCACGACTGTTACAGCGAGTATTTAAAGCACACCTGATGTGCATCTCATAGGGGTACTACTAGCGTCACTCTTATGCGACTGTCACGAAATTTGACTATACATCACCTTTCAGTTGTAGAAACACACCTACCTCCTTTCGTTTACGTTGCACACCTTCTTCTTGGTGCTGCGACTTTTTTCCGTCAGTGTATGAAACAGTGAGCATGTTACCCGTCAGTTACTGCTATTCTGTCATTTAGTGTATCTTCATTGTTATTTATGACATTCTGTATGAAATATTCTCCCCTTTCTTTGGTAATTGTGGCATGAGATTGCCATTTTAGTCTTTAGTCCAGAATAGTGGTAATTTTCTTTTATTAGATGTTCTGCGTATGTGGAGTGGGTGCGTTAACTCCTTAGTGTCATATGTTCTTTGTATCTGGCAGTTGAATGTCTTGTAGTCATCCCAATGTATTCAAACTTGCGAGTACAACATCTTAATTCATATGTTTCTCAACTGTTGTTTTTAACTTTCTCCCCTCTCTCTCTTACACACACATCCACACACACACACACACACACACACACACACAGACACACACACACACACACACACACACACATAGATACAACCTCCCTCGATCCCCACCCCAACATCACTATATTATCACACTGTACAGCTTCCATGATACGCCAGCCAACCCTACAAAATCGAAGCAAGATTGTGTATAGTGTGCTTCACTGTAGATCATGCGAAGTGAAACATTTGAAGGTGATCTGTCAATTGGACACGTGTCCTATGTGTGCGACATATTCGGAGAAGAACGCAAGCATACACGAGAAGTACATAAAAGGAATGTAAGTGTAAAAAACACAACCATATCATTTTATATACTTAGATAATTTAAATGAGCTGCCAAGAATCATAACAGATCTGTGTAAAAATATGTAGAAGTCAATAAACTTTTTTTCCTGTAGACCACTGTAAATGTTTAACATGGACAGGCAATACACGTTTCGGTGGACAGAAATAAAACATTGAGTTGCAAACCGCGGAAATTTTCTTATATGTATGATAAATTATAATTCATCTAGAAATATGGGTGCAGATATTAAGAACATTAATTAGAGTCATTTGCAGCTAATATTTATCAAAAATATTAAACACACTAGTTGCAATATGTTGCAATTAATGATTTTGTTCTAGTAGTCTTCAGTCCAAAGACAAGTTTGCTGCAGCTGTCCATGCTTCATCATTCCCTGATTAATAAACCGTTATATATTTGAACCTGCAAACTTTCTTGGTCCTTACTTGCAATTTTCTTTTATGTCGACAAAATGTATCTGTTTTGGACTACGGCAAGAGTGATTGCAACCGATTTTCATAAAACGTATTCTGAAATAATATCTTTGATTCTCACCCGATGAATGCAAAAGAGGATGATAATTTATTCTTCGGATTAATAATCACCTGAAGGTTGTTTTCCACGGTGTTAGTTACTAGGCTGATAGACGAAGAGCATTGGCGGATGGATGTCTACAGGAGTGCTACAGCGCATTTCTTCACCGGGTGACGTCAGATGCTGTTCTTATCTAAACTGTGCCAGAGAGAAACGTAGCATTTGATAACAATGGCGTCTAAGGTCCCTCTGGTCACCTGGCAGTGCTGCAGTGTGCACCCAACCTACTAGCAGTCGTCATCACTTGTGCACACAAGTAGATTTTCATGCTAAGTCTCATCAAATATTGTTGTTCCTTACATCTGACCTATCACCAAAACGTTTCCATTAGTTTTATCGCTCTTGCCTAGCACTCTGCAAAATTAAATATGGGCAAGTCCACAAACCTCAATTATCCAGCTCACATTCTTTAAGTCGACAATTACTTATTAGCAACTATCGTTGGTCTTGAATTGTCACTTCTCTTCCCATATTCAATGAAATACGAGCATCAGGATATGCCTTTATAGAGAGAGTCTTACGTAATTGTAAGTAATGTGTACTTCCAGTGATATTTGCGAAGTCACATATCCGCCTGAGTAGTCAATTTTCAGATCGCTTTGACGGTCCTTTTTGTTCTACACGACCATTGTAATTGCAGGTCTCAAGCTCCTCTCTCAGCTCGTCCTGCAAAGACAATGGATAATAAAATGGTTCTTCCAAAAACGAGAACGACAATTTTCGTATGTACTTGAGAATTTTCTACATCGTTTAGGAGTGATGTAGTCGGAACGAATCAGAAACACACACTGCCACAAGAACATTAATACTCCCTTTCAGAGATCTCCAATTCACTCAAGATTTGTTGTTGCAACAGTGAATATGGAGTAGATGAAAATATTACATTTACAGATCAGTAGCAGAAAAGGTTGCGAGGTATGAGGTACCGACCCATGCAGAAACACCCGTATTAATACATGCTGTAGCCTCCGCTGGAGGCAATACAGGTGCTGTCTCTGACATCCAGTCAATCGTAAGGTTGGCGAATACTGTCCTGGAATACGCTACGGCACGCCTGCTCGACCTGTTCATGATGTTCTATAATAATTGTTGTTACAAGTCACACGAGTCTCTTCTCGTCCTGTGGTATCCCACATGTGGTCGATTGGATACAACTCCAGAGTTCGTGCTGGCCAGGGAAGTTGCTGCATGTCTTGAAGAGTGCGTCGAGTTTCAGGGATAGTGTGCGGGCGAACATTACCCCGACGGAACACTATATCACCGTCATTTTGCAAGAAAGGCGAAAGAACAGGTCTAAAATATTGTGCACATTCCGAGCGTTGATTAGCGTGCCCTCCAGAAACAAAAAAAGAGAACGCGATTGCAGCTTATCGTACCCCAGACCAGAAGGCCTAGAATGTCACCAGTATTCCTTGGAGGAATGACCTCTACGAGATGGCACTCGTCAGATCTATGTCGTACAGGCAAACGATCATCAGCTGCGTGCAGCAAGAATCTATTTCCATAGCTGAGGACCACACGCGCCATCCCATCTACCAAGTGATCCTCTGACGGCACCAGGCTAGCCATTCATGTCGATGCTGTGGGGCGAGTGGAAGACGGTCATGAGGTGTGCGTGCCCGTAGTCCCATTCTTAATATCTGGTTCGCAAAAGGTCGTGTTGACACGTCTGGTGTCAGAAGCCCTCTTACCTGTGCTGTGGTAGGTGTGCTGTCTGTCCTTACAATACGACGATCTTGGCGGGCGTCCAAGGCATCCAGAACTTCGTCTACTGGTGTGAGAATGTTCAAGTGACCACTGATACAAGCATCGTTGCACAACTGACGCATCACGTCCAACTTGCGTGGTAATTCATCGAAAGGAGTATCTGGCCACTCGGAACGCCACAATTTGACCCCTTTCAGTCTCGCTCAGTTGGCGGTAGGAAGCAAGAAACCCCCTGCTTGGCGTGATTGCTTGCTTGTTTCACACGTTTACGCCACAGTGAGCCTTCTGGTTGTTAGTATTCTCTCTTAAATAGAAGACATAGATGGCACTCTGGTAGCTATGAGACTATGCTATATGTTGGCGGACGTCGCTAAAACTATCGTCAGTACACCTACTATTCCCCAGATAGCATTGCCGTCATCATATCAAAATTGGAGTCGTCCTTCCAGGTGTACTATTTGTTGTGACTGTAGAAAATTTTAATTTTTATTCTTGCTTTTGTGACCATAATATGAGTCCAGGCTCCATAGGCAAACAGCCAGCCGACATTAAGATATAGTCCACCAGGACGTAGGGACAAGATAAGCGGCGGAGGCTGCCAAGTATGGCTTGTTGATCAAATACCTTAGTGTTTGACTTCCTTCCAGAGGAAGCAGCATGAATCAAACTCACACAATGGAAGACGCAAATACCAGGGCGATAACACAGCAAGAGAGAGTGTCAGTCACGTGTGGAAGAGACTCGTGTGGAACCAAATTGTGTGAAGCTAGAAACGAAAGTGTCGCCTGGAACCGAAGGCATTCTTGCGCAAGCCGGCCAATTAGAAACGAGAGTGTCGTGTGGAACCATAGGCGTTCTTGTGCAATCCGATCACTTAGAAATGAAAGGGTCGTGTGAAACAAATTAATTCGTGTTCACCCAAGTACATGAGAAACGAAATAAAATGCCAGGCAGCGGAATAGATAGAAGCAGAGATTCAGATGCAGATTCAGAGCCAGTGCCGGCAGTTTGGAGATTCCGCAGCGAGACGACAGCGGGGCCGAGTAGGCCCATAGCAGCCGGTACAGCTGATAAAGACTTCAACTACGAGAAGACGGTGATAGATTCTGGTGGACACTCAGGAACTGCAGGTCAAGTAGGATTTTTAGAGTTTCTTTGGAATAGTGTTGAACAGAGGCTGTCAGTCTTTGCCTCCATTACTCAGAGAGATTTCAGTGCTAACCAAGAACGAGTGATTGCTTTCTACTTGTTTCTTATATGTACTGGCAATTAGCTTTGAAGTAGCAAGTCCGAATAAATAGACTGAATCTTACTAAGGGGTTTATGGTCCAACACCTCACATAAGTATAAGTGAGAATAAACTTGATGGAAACTAACCTATCTTTCATGCCCATTGCAATTATGTAACCTATTTTCAGGAAACTTATTTGCTTCAAACCAAGGACATTCTCTCCCTCTCATCTCCGATACAAAGGTTGACAGCAATTTATAGCTAACCCATTTGGAACGGTTGCCTGATCATTTAATATTAAAAGACTATGACCAAGGTGTGGACTGGGCCAAGGAATTGATATATCAGACGTGATTTAACACATAAATAATTTATTCATAACACACAATATATAACACCAACTACATAAATCCAGCTTCGATGCTTACAATTGCCCAAAGTGGGAGGGCCACCACTTTCGGATTGGAAGGCTTTAATTTAAGAAACTAAAACGCCTATTATAATTTTTAAAAATGACACATAAGTAAGGCTAAGTGAACGCACTCTTAAATCTTTAATTATTAATCACCAAGCGTGGGTTTACCACATTTAAATTCTCATTGCAATCTAAAACATTAATACATGAATTCGCAACACAGCATGGCTTCAAAATTTCTACCTAGACAACCTATGGTCCTAAAACTTTCGTATTACATTCCAGCCAATCACATTAATAACTTACAAGCACGGTAGGTAAAATACAAACGGTTGTACTATAATCAATTTTAATAATACATAACCACTCAAAAAACAACATCAGAAGTTCGATACGGAGCGTGTAAGCCCGTTTATACAATCTTTCGGACCAAAATAGGCAAGAGGGCCACCATAACAGAAGTGCGGTAGTTGCTTTTAGGGTAGGTGCTCCCAGTAGCTTAATCACTGAGCAGATATTTACTTAAGCGACAGGTAAGCTAGTTAATGCAAATAGAAGGTAGTTATAAAGTTTTTTTTTTCTTCCTCCCTTTTAACAAGGGGGTTTTAGTAAGGTGGAAATTACACTTTGAGGAGACGCAATAGCAATATAGCGGGCACGCCTTCACGAGGACGCCATGCTACTACACACGTACTAAACTAGCCGCGTATCCGCTGTTCAAGCCAAACATCAACAACACATTTCCATATTCCTGACACCCAAATAGTCGTGATCAAACAAAACCAAAAATCCCAAGAGCGCAAGATCCAGCATAGCTTCAGAACAGATCTTACTTCATGCGGTTGCCTTCACAAATACCGCTATCGAAATGAAAACAAGAACGTGTAAGAAACATTCCCTAATCAGCACAATGTTCTTCTTAAGTCCCGGTAGCGCTAGACAACGCTAACATTCCAATGTTAACAAGCCTCTAAGGCAACACCCTCCAACTGACAAGCCGAAACCCTTATCAGCTCCGTGACAGGACTCGAACCCCCAACTACTGTCAGTGCAACTCACTTAGAATAAATTCAGCGCAAATAGTACGGCGGACACATGTACCCAGGGATTAACAGAACACTAGACTGAACTAGAATTAACCATAATAATACAGCACTAGATCTTGGGAGACAAGGAACTAACTCCCCACCCGAAACTCTGCAACAATAGGGCGGGAGAACGAACTACCAAAACCTAGAAGTGCAGACGTACACAAATAACTACCAAAATACACCACTACACCGGTTAGCAACGATGCGTGGAGGAATCTGCACTGTCAGAACTGCACCAGTGAACAGAACAGAGGACTGCCACAGCGGTGGCCACAAGGCAGGAAGGACGACTGGATGAACTCAATCACAAAGGACGATCAACTCGAAACATTCACACTTAAGTTCTTTTCTCCTTTCCCTCGGCGCAATTCGTCGTTTGTCCGGGACTGCTGTGCACAATTCTGAGCCGTCCCCAGTCGTCCCGGCAGATACCGGCCCAGCCGAACTGCTCCCGGACTCAAGCCCCCGCCGAACGGCGGCTGCACCGCCCCATGGTGGTTACTGTTTGTTTGCCTTCGTCAACGCAGGCGATTATTAGACTGCCACCCGCCTCCCACGGACAACCAGTGCAGAGCGGACAGAGGGGGCTCCAATCAGGCCGGCGTTTCTCCACGGGTAGAAGTGAGGGTTCGATAACGACACCTGTACACGGAAGGCAGGATGTCGACGTCACCAGAGCAGACACGAAGGCCACTGCGCGACAACCTCCTCCAGCGTGTTTTTTTTTTTTTCTTTATTGTTATTTTGAAACCTGTAGTACAGGCAGGCCTGCAGCAGCATACGACGCCGCTCTTTGGCCGCAGAGAAACACAGATAGACAAATGAAGACATTTAGAGAAAAAACATGGTGGACATATAAACGGAGAAAAACACTTTTTAAAATACAAGGTGCCGTTCACGGGCGTAGAGTCCAAAATAAAATTGTTCAAACACTTGGAAACAGACAGAAACGAGAATTGTCACACGTGAACGTCCTCCAGCGTGACCGCGCTCGCCTATAAATATTACAGGCCAAAGAGTCTGCTGCAGTAAACACGTGAGTCGGTCGTGTTACCAACCTACGGTTTCTAAGTACACCAAAGACAGAACTCGCAATCGATAGTGAGTAGACTACGAGCGGGAGTTCAAACGAAAGAGCTTCATAAAAGACCAACCCTGAACAACCGCGGAAAAACGAAACAGCAGCGAAGCAATAAAAGACATCAACGAGATCCTAGAGCCCGATCGCGCCCAAATACTGTCGATTACCAAAAATATTGGCTCCACACGACGCTCAGGAAACGAGCCGTGGAAAGATGGAAGTACACACGGCTCACCATTGTCGTTAACGTCCCGAATGCGCTATGCAGTTCGCAGTTAATTCATTCTGCTGGGATACGACATATTTTCTTTTTCCAGATGAGTATATTGGCTAGACTTGAAACGAAATGAATTCCAAATAGTCCAGAATGAGATTTTCACTCTGCAGCAGAGTGTGCGCTGATATGAAACTTCCTGGCAGATTAAAACTGTGTGACAGACCGAGACTCGAACTCGGGACCTTTGCCTTTCGCGGGCAAGTGCTCTACCATCTGAGCTACCGAAGCACGACATACGCCCGGTACTCACACCTTTACTTCTGCCAGTATCAAGTCTCCTACCTTCCAAACTTTACAGAAGCTCTCCTGCGAACCTTGCAGAACTAGCACTCCTGAAAGAAAGGATATTGCGGAGACTTGGCTTAGCCACAGAAATATCCTTTCTTTCAGGAGTGCTAGTTCTGCAAGGTTCGCAGGAGAGCTTCTGTGATGTTTGGAAGGTAGGAGACGAGATACTGGCAGAAGTACAGCTGTGAGGACGGGGCGTGAATCGTGCTTGGGTAGCTCAGATGGTAGAGCACTTGCCCGCGAAAGGCAAAGGTCCCGAGTTCGGGTCTCGGTCGGGCACACAGTTTTAATCTGCCAGGAAGTTACAATTCCAAGTAATATTTACGGCAAGTAACACAGAACTGCTGAGCCAGAAGTCGAGTGGTTTGTTTGTCGCTCTTCTAGTTCCATCCTGCTGCATCGAACTCACTGGCTTTATCAGAACGCTGCTCTTCACATTCCCTCAGCTGACCCGTCTAAAATCTTGAGTTTTCATCCGGGACGCAGAGCGCCGGTGGAGCGGGGTATTTTTAACGGATGGGACTGTGAGTGGCGCGCAGCCGGTGCGGCGGTCAGAGGCGGCCCAGCCCGGCACGGCCGAGTTTCTGCGCTCTCGTGTCCGGCGGCGGCGGGAGCCGCGCAGCTGCAGCCGGCCGCCCGCCTGCAGATTCCTTCCTGCCGGATAAAAGGGAGGAAGAGCGGCCCGGGGGTGGGGCGGGGGAGGACACATCGACCCGCCTTAAAGTTTTAATTGCGACAGACAGGCGGGCCCGCGCCTCTGCTTGCCGCGGTCGGCGGTCGGCTGGGAGCTCTGCCGGGGCCCGGCCGACGCTAACCGCGCATTACTCGCGGCCCGACCAGCGCCACGCCGCGCCAAACTTGCTGCTCGCCAGTGGCCATTGCCGTGATTTTCTGCCTTTTACAAACTCCGCTCTCATTTCGTTTCCCATGCGTGCTTCTGGCCGCCTGCTTCGACCTCACAGCGGGTCACAGCACACGTCGCGGCCAGCTACGCTCGGTACCCGCTCGTACTCATACGCACGATATTCTGTAAAATTTGAACCTCTCTCTTTCTACAATTATTGCACCTGAAAATTGTTTTATACACCTATTTCAATCTGAAATCAACAGCTGTCTTCATCGACCTGACAGCCGCGTATGTCACTGTCTGGCGAGAGGGACTGATCTACAAGCTACTACATGTTGCATCAAGTCGAGAAATTGTGGGTGTGTAATATCTCTTTATATTCGATGAATTATTCTGATACAAAACTTCCTGACAAATTAAAACTGTGTGCCCGACCGAGACTCGAATTCTGGACCTTTGCCTCTCGCGGGCAAGTGCTCTACCATGTTGGTTTTTTTTTTTTTTAATTTTCATTTTGTTCGCTTTAGTTCGTTGAATTTGCTCGGGCGGACGTCGTAAGACATCCATTTAAGTTCGTTGTTGATCTGTTAACTCAGTTTTTTTTTATTACAGAGGGCACGTTACCCTCTGACCGAACACTCTGAGCTACCGTGCCGGCAAAATTTTTCACTTCAGGTGAGTTTTGAACTCAGGACCCTCCATGCAACAGTCTAGTATCAGAACCACTACACTACAACAACTATGCGCTATCTGAGCTACCGAAGCACGACTCACGCCCGGTACTCACAGCTTTACTTCTGCCAGTATCTCGTCTCCTACCTTCCAAACTTTACAGAAGCTCTCCTGCGAAACTTGCACAACTACCACTCCTGAAAGAAAGGATACTGTGTGAGTCGTGCTTCGGTAGCTCAGATGGTAGAACACTTGCCCGCGAAAGGCCAAGTTCCCGAGTTCGAGTCTCGGTCGGGCACACAGTATTAATCTGCCAGGAAGTTTCATATCAGTGCACACACTGCTGCAGAGTGAAAGGCCGGCCGCGGTGGTCTAGCGGTTCTAGGCGCGCCGTCCGGAACCGCGCGACTGCTACGGTCGCAGGTTCGAATCCTTCCTCGGACATGGATGCGTGTGATGTCCTTAGGTTAGGTAGGTTTAAGTAGTTCTAAGTTCTAGGGGACTGATGACCACAGATGTTAAGTCCCATAGTGCTCAGATCCATTTTTGAGCAGAGTGAAAATCTCATTCTGTATTCTGATACAATTCTACCCTTGAATGACGTTTACTAATTTTCTATCTTCATACTCGCAGAATCCATGAGCGAAGTAGTTTCATAAAATAGCTATGCCATGAGCGCATAATTATTCTTTGTAGTACACCCTCTGGTGGTTGTTAGAATAAAGCTACGGAGACTGTCTTCGTGCCGATTAGCCTGAGCATTGTCTGAAGAATTGTAATCTGAATATTGAGATTTATAACAAAAGATAACTGATACGAAATTGTACGATTAATTCACTGGTTGAAAAACACGGACTTTAAGGTTTAATCTTGTCTAATATCATATGTATATTGTGTAAAATCATCTGCCTTATATCAACTGTATATTGTATAAAATCACCATACGATTAATTAAATTCTAAATAGCTACGAAAGGATCTGTTTCATCCCTTTCATCATTTGCACTTAAGAGAGTAAAGTTCATTTCTCAATCATATTAGGAAACATTTTATCGGTTACTAAAATTTGACGAAATGGAAGCCACAAGACCGGAAGCTTATCATTCATATTTTGCTAGGACAGTCAGTTGCACTCAGGACTTGACTGCGTCCTCCACAGCTGATCGACAAACAAGATCATATTGTCTTCGATGGAATATCGGCATAGTCTCACTATTTACCTATTTCTGATGGATAGTTTTATTTCTCCCATAACTGCCCTACAGGAAATACGATGGACTGGACGTGGACTGCCTGATATGGGAGGATGGATAATTTTCTACCATGGTTCAGAGAACCACCATAAATTTGGTACAGGGTTCACGGTAAGACAAAAATTTAAACCCCCAGTGAGTGGATTCACAGGAATAACGTATAGGATCTCACATATGAGATTGAAGACCCGATTCTCGAACTACTCATTGATCAATGTACATGGACCCACAGAAGTATCAAGTGACCAGGATAAAGACACATTCTTTGAGAACCTCGAGAGGACTTATGACAGATGCCCTGTGTATGACACTAAAATAATTACTGGTAATCTCAATGCACAGATTGGTAAGAAGAGCATTACCTCCCAGCAATAGGAAAGCTCAGCCTCTATGAATACACAAATGACAATGGCCACAGAGTCATTCAGTTTGCACTGTCACATGTCATGGCTGTACTCAGCACTATGTTCCCACACAAAAGGATTCATAAAGCAACATGGTGTAGCCTTGATCAGCGTACCTTCAACCAAATTGATCATGTAATTATTGATGGCAGGCATTCCTCAAACTTATTAGATGTACGAACTTACAGAAGAGTTAATTTAGATTCAGACCACTACCTTGTAATTGCGAAACTAAGAGCTCGAATATCCAATGCAAGAAAAGTCAAAGGAACACCTCAAAGTTAGTATACGGTACCGAAGTTACAAAATGAAGACATCTCTAAAACGTACTCTGAGAAGGTTGCTGAGAATCTTGCATTATACACCCCTAGTGTAAGTGATATCCTGGATCAGGAGTGGAACGCTTGCAGTAATGCAGTCGTTAAGGCAGCAGAAGACGTGCTAGGGAAAAAAGGAAAACAACCGGGGAATTCCTGGTTTGATGAAGAACGTAAGAGAATACGTCAGGAGAAAAGTTTGGCATACAGGAAAATTCTTTATAAATCATATACTTGTTAGCGGTAAGAAATTATCGAGATAAAGGAAAAGAAGAGAAGAAATAGGATCGGGGAAAGAAAAGGAAATGGGAAAGAAAACAGATTGAAGAACTTGAGACAGTTGGAAAAATAAATGATATCTTCTGGTAAACCTTCCGGGATGTAAGGTCGTGTTCCATGAAACTCTTCAGCTCCTAACGTTTCGTCCAGAGCTGCGCTGGACATCTTCAGAGGGGTGTTTCTCCTCCGGTGAGTCTTGCCGACTGACGGGTCGGACGTCTGAGAGCGACTTATATATCGTAGAAAGTGGGCGTGACCAGAGTTACACGTGATATGCAGAGATAATCTTTGTCAGAGATAAAACTTAACTATCGATCGTAATCTCGTCACAGATAAAACTGTCTAGCAATTCTGTAGTGCTACTATCCAAATATCACTAAGTTTCATGGTCTCTTCTTTCCGATTAAAATTATCCCTATGTTTATATATTTCAATTGCTTCTCTACAAAGCCGTGGGTAATAGTTCGTCGTCGTAGATAAAATTTTTGTTTCGGAAAACTTCACTTGATGATTTCCTGACTGAAAAGCATGTTCTGCTACAGCCGATTTATTTGTTTTTCCTAGTCGGCAAAGACTTCTGTGTTCTTTTAACCGTGTATTTACGCTTCTTTTTGTTGTTCCAATATAAACTTTACCACATGTACACTGAATTTTATATACGCCACTGGCTGATAGAGGAGCGCGTTTATCTTTTACAGACCGGAGAACATGACAAATTTTCTTCGTTGGTCTAAAAACAGGTCTAATATCATGTTTACTTAAAATCTTTCCAATCTGGTCCGTTACTTTCTTTATAAAAGGGAGAGAGACTGTATTCTTTCATCGTTTTTCGGGCTTGTCCTTAGGCTTTTTGTTGTTTGGGTGCAGAATTCTGCTTACTTCTTTCTTTGAGTAGCCGTTTTTCTCAAAAGCGTGCTTCAGATGTTTTAATTCGACGTCTAGATACTCCGGCGTGCAAATCCGTCTGGCTCTGTCAACGAGACTTTTAATCACACCTCTCTTTTGTTGTGGATGGTGGTTAGAGTTTTTTATGTAAGTATC
Organism: Schistocerca piceifrons; assembly: GCF_021461385.2. NCBI lineage: Eukaryota > Metazoa > Arthropoda > Insecta > Orthoptera > Acrididae > Schistocerca > Schistocerca piceifrons. The sequence goes on from NC_060138.1 coordinate 160,043,560, forward strand.
TGACTGTGTGCGTTATTTTTCTAAAAATCTGTTGTTTCAATCTCCCATCTGTCTGTCTCATAACTAAAACATCCAAAACCGGTATTTTGTTATCATTTTCTCTCTCCATGGTAAACTGGATTCTTGGATTTATATTGTTAAGGTAATCAAAAAATTCGTCTAAGGCTTCTCTACCATGTGGCCAGACCACAAATGTATCGTCTACATACCGATACCAGCGAGATGGTTTCTTATCTGCTTTTTCCAAGGCTGACTGTTCGAATTTCTCCATATAGAAATTAGCTACTGCAGGACCCAATGGGTTACCCATTGCTACGCCATTAAGTTGCTCATAAAATTCATTATTCCACTGGAAATGACTCGAAGTAAGACAATGTCTGAAAGGAAGTCCAAAGACTCTCTTAATGGCAAGCTGAATAACCATTTGCAAATGAGCCACAAATGTCCCACGCATTATTAACTTACTGAATTTATGAAGCTCTTCCTCTTGTATCAATCAGATATTTTTTCCGAAACTATAGTCCCTTGTTTGTCTGTCCATGTACAACACATCTGCCGATTTCTGTCCCATTCAGATAATTTCTTCGTTCTGCCTCTTTGGTATATACACTACTGGCCATTAAAATTGCTACACCGAGACGAAATGCAGATGATAAACTGGTATTCATTGGACAATTATACTTGAACTGACATGTGATTACATTTTCACGCAATTTGGGTGCGTAGATACTGAGAAATCAGTACCCAGAACAACCACCTCTGGCCGTAACAACGGCCTTTATACGCCTGGGCATTGAGTTAAACAGAGCTTGGATGGCGTGTACAGGTACAGCTGCCCATGCAGTTTCAACACGATACCACAGTTCATTAAGAGTAGTGACTGGCGTATTCTAACGAGCCACTTGCTCGGTCACCATTGACCAGACGTTTTCAGTTGGTGAGAGATCTGGAGACTGTGCTGGCCAGGGCAGCAGTCGAACATTTTCTCTATCCAGAGAGGCCTGTACAGGACCTGCAACATGCGGTCGTGCATTATCCTGCTGAAATGTAGGGTACGGCAGGGATCGAACGAAGGGTAGAGCCACGGGTCATAACAGATCTGAAATGTAACGTCCACTGTTCAAAGTGCCGTGAATGTGAACAAGAGGTGACCGAGACGTGTAACCAATGCCACCCCATACCATCACGCCGGGTGATACGCCAGTATGGCGATGAGGAATACACACTTACAATGTGCGTTCACCGCGATGTCGCCAGACACGGATGCGACCATCATGTGGCTATAAACAGAACGAGGATTCATCCGAAAAAAAAGCGTTTTGTCATTCGTGCACCCAGGTTCGTTGTTGAGTACACCATCGCAGGCGCTCCTGTCTGTCATGCAGCGTCGAGGGTAACCGTAGCCATGGTCCCGGAGATGATAGTCCAGGGTGCTGCAAACGTCGTCGAACTGTTCGTACAGATGGTTGTTGTCTTACAAACGTCCCCATCTGTTGACTCAGGGATCGAGACGTGGCTGCACGATCCGTTACAGCCATGCGGATAAGATGCCTGTCACCTCGACTGCTAGTGATACGAGGCCGTTGGGATCCAGCACGGCGTTCCGGATTACCCTCCTGAACCCACCGATTCCATATTCTGCTAACAGTCACTGGATCTCGACCAACGCGAGTAGCAATGTCGCGATACGATAAACCGCAATCGCGATAGGCTACAATCCGATCTTTATCAAAGTCGGAAACGTGATGGTACGCATTTCTCATCCTTACACGAGGCATCACAACAACGTTTCAGCAGCGAACGCTGGTCAACTGCTGTTTGTGTATGTGAAATCGGTTGGAAACTTTCCTCATGTCAGCACGTTGTAGGTGTCGCCACAGGCGCCTACCTTGTGTGAATGCTCTGAAAAGCTGATCATTTGCATATCACAGCATCTTCTTCCTGTCGGTTGAATTTAGCGTCTGTAGCACGTCTTCTTCGTGGTGAACCAATTTTAATGGCCAGTAGTGTATATAAAAGACGCAGGACGAAGAAATTATCTGAATGGGACAGAAATCGGCAGATGTGTTGTACATGGACAGACAAACAAGGGACTATAGTTTCGGGAAAAAGATCTGATATATATATATATGTGTGTGTGTGTGTGTGTGTGTGTGTGTGAGAGAGAGAGTATAGGCTTCGGGAAAAATATCTGATATATATATACAGTGCGTTTCATGCCTGTGTCTGTGTGTGTATCAGAGAGAGCGAGAGAGAGAGAGTTTGTCTGCTGTCCTTAACCTCACCATATACTCTTGAATAAAGTTACACATTCTTATAGAATTTAAATAAATAATGTTCTCTTCGAGAAAGAATCATTCATTCCACAGTAGAATGTGCGCTGTTCTGAAACTTCCATTATAGATTACAACTTTGGAAGATTTGAGGGTGTTACTGGCGGAAGTAAACCTATGAAAATGAGTCCTCAGTCGCCCGTGGACAGTTCAGCTGGTAAGACCATTGTACCCAAAAGCCTAGTTGCTATGTACGAATCCCAGTGAGGTACATGCTATTGTTGCAAAATCGTGTCGATAGTATTTTCTGTGTTCCATAGTGTAAACATTCGGTGGGTGGTAAGGATTGAGCTTCACACAGGGCAAGTACTTTGTAACTATTTGCAAATTTTAAACCAGCCTTTCTGAGTCCCGCCCAGGTAGCTTCGCGCATTAACACGACTCTTCCGTGATACGGCCTCAGATCGAATTCGCCCTGAGGATCAACGATGAGGGCCGATACGCCAGCCAGCCTGTGTGGTTTCTACGCGATTTCCCACTTCCGACTGGGTGAATACCAGACCCGTACTCATGTCCCACCTCAGTCACTCGATTTGCTAACATTTCCAAAGTTTTATCACACCTTCCCGTAAAACTAGATACAGACATATGGTGTACACAAACTCCGTCTCGGGAGGGATGGGGTGGCAACAAGATAGGTACTGGCCAACCTTCTGCCACTAACACTGACAAACCTAGATTGCCGCGCCGACGCGACGTCGTGAAGATATTCGATAAGGCCAGGAAGAACTTTCTGTAAAATTTCCTCTAGAAAAAAAAATACCTGGATTGCTGTTCGTCATGTGGAAAGTTTTGCATTCTTTTTTTAACTGTAAGCCCGTGGCTCCATCATGTAATACGAGGTGCATTCAAGTTCTAAGGCCTCCGATTTTTTTTCTCCGGACTGGAAAGAGATAGAAACATGCGCATTGTTTTAAAATGAGGCCGCGTTCATTGTCAATACGTCCCAGGGTTGGTAGCACCGTACGGCAGATGGAATTTTACCGCCAGCAGCGAGAATGAGAACTGTTTTAAATACTTAAAATGGCGACGTTTTCCTTACTTGAACAGCGTGCAATCATTCGTTTTCTGAATTTGCGTGGTGTGAAACCAACTGAAATTCATCGACAGTTGAAGGAGACGTGTGGTGATGGAGTTATGGATGTGTCGAAAGTGCGTTCGTGGGTGCGACAGTTTCATGAAGGCAGAACATCGTGTGACAACAAACCGAAACAACCTCGGGCTCGCACAAGCCGGTCTGACGACATGATCGAGAAAGTGGAGAGAATTGTTTTGGGGTATCGCCGAATGACTGTTGAGCAGATCGCCTCCAGAGTTGGCATTTCTGTGGGCTCTGTGCACACAATCCTGCATGACGACCTGAAAATGCGAAAAGTGTCATCCAGGTGGGTGCCACGAATGCTGACGGACGACCACATGGCTGCCCGTGTGGCATGTTGCCAAGCAATGTTGACGCGCAACGACAGCATGAATGGGACTTTCGTTTCGTCGGTTGTGTCAATGGATGAGACGTGGATGCCATTTTTCAATCCAGAAACAAAGCGCCAGTCAGCTCAATGGAAGCACACAGATTCACCGCCACCAAAAAAATTTCGGGTAACCGCCAGTGCTGAAAAAATGATGGTGTCCATGTTCTGGGACAGCGAGGGCGTAATCCTTACCCATTGCGTTCCAAAGGGCACTACGGTAACAGGTGCATCCTACGAATATGTTTTGAAGAACAAATTCCTTCCTGCACTGCAACAAAAACGTCCGGGAAGGGCTGCGCGTGTGCTGTTTCACCGAGACAACGCACCCGCACATCGAGCTAACGTTACGCAACAGTTTCCTCGTGATAACAACTTTGAAGTGATTCCTCATGCTCCCTACTCACCTGACCTGGCTCCTAGTGACTTTTGGCTTTTTCCAACAATGAAAGACACTCTCCGTGGCCGCACATTCACGAGCCGTGCTGCTATTGCCTCAGCGATTTTCCAGTGGTCAAAACAAACTCCTAAAGAAGCCTTCGCCGCTGCCATGGAATGATGGCGTCAGCGTTGTGAAAAATGAGTACGTCTGCAGGGCGATTATGTCGCGAAGTAACGCCAGTTTCATCGAATTCGGGTGAGTAGTTAATTAGAAAAAAAATCGGAGGCCTTAGAACTTGAATGCACCTCGTATGTGCACCATAAATCAGCAAACAATGACGCCTGAATCGTAACGTTTATAACATCGATTGCAGTATGCTGCACTTGTTCATCATGCCCTGGAGATGTGCTGTCACGCCTCTCGCCGTGCGCTATGTACCGAACACCTCCTACGTCCTGGCCATTCCTTAGCTTTTCCTCACAGTTCCGGACTCTGAATTGGCACTGGCATTGTTAGGAGTATTTATTTGCAATATTTACATTGTTTTCTGAAGTTTATTACAACATTGTCGTGCTGCAGCAATGTGCCAAGATGCAAATACGATAGAAGTACCAGCTTACAAGCCTATATGCAGTAACACAAACTCTTGGATTTACAGCAACGTAAATTGTGTAGAGAAATTCTTCCAAAAGTGATAGCTGACAATGTAATCGTGTAATGATCATTGAATCATCATCTGTTCGGTTTATAGAGAATCACGAAGTTGCGATTAGGTCTGTTGAAAGCGCTGATACCGAATTGATAGGAAAGTGGCAAACTGGTCACTCAAAAGTCATTTGTTGAGTTTAAGGAAAATGATAAAATATGGCGGATGTTAACCAGCTGTACAGCAGTAGCATTTATCTCTTAGTGCAGCACAAGTACATTTAAAGAAGCAAATCTCTAAATTTCCGCAGAAGATCACCGCTTAACGGCATGCCGGGGCTGATTACAAGTGAACAAGTGCACCCATACCTATGAGCAACGGGACCGCCCCCCCCCCCCCCCCCCCCCTCGGTGCTCTCAGGAAGAGGAGAAAATATAGTGAATGCAGGTGTTTTTATTTCAAGAAAACGATTTAAAAATCAGTATTACACAGGTTTTTAACATGATCAGATCTGGAAATTCTTAATGGCTATTTACAAGTCGCCATTCGTCTTCCAAAATATTAAGAACATGATACTCAGATATAGCCCCCCGCCCCTCCCCACGTACAAACTATGGTGTGAGTGCACTCAAGGCATGACGCTCTGCCACTGATGTGACGGTTCACCACTGTAAAAGGGATGAGTCAGCATTAATCATTCTATCCTCGACTGAGTTTTGGCGTATATGGAAGTATTTTCTTTAACCATTCATCTTTGTATAATACTGTCGCATTTTCTCCCAGCACCATTACATACGTTCTTCTAACTAGGGGAAAGCGTTTTTCCTCCATTGGACGTTCCTAAAATCTATGGATGTTCTTCACGGCCCGTCTGACAATCTCCCTATCAGCTAAGTTTGGTGTTCCAGTTCTATTCTACGTCTTACTGTTTGCATCAGCCGGGTGATAGCGGTCTTCCTCCTTTGGCTAGTGGGTGAACAGATGGTCAATGAGTATCTATGCAGGAGGTATGGGATAAACGTTTCATGATAGTACGTGGTTTTTCCTCTCTTCACGATTAAGCGATTTTCATCTATACTGCTTCGTTGTGATATTCCGACATCACGTAGTTCGATGTACGAATACTTATTTTCAGTTTACACTGCTGTATTTTCTCTTCGGTGTGAGTGTATTTGAGCTGATAAATAGTAGACTCTTACTCGTCCTGGAATGCAATTGGTTCGCAATTGTCGCTATTCCTTTTATGATATTTCCACTATCTTCAATAAAACGTCAGCACATACGTCTGTTATCCCGCTTATTGAATTGGTTCTATTGTATGGAATTAGACAGATTACGGACGAAAGTTCCTTGAATTTAATATTGACGTTCATTTCTCCCTCTTTGCTTTCAGTCGGGAATCAACATTTAAAAAGACCAGCATTCAAATATGCTAAATTCGCAGATGAATATCCGACTGTGTTGTTTCTCACACCGAAATTTACCAGTAAAAAGGAGGTTAGCAATAGCACACCCCTGCAAGAATAGTGACACAACTCAGAAACTCGTACTTGAGAAAAATCGACTTAAAAAAGCTATGAAACTTATACTGAATTAATATAAGCGTCCTTTAACTTTTAAGTAAGTAATTTTGATAGCAAATTCCACTATAGTCTATACGAAACTAATATGGACATGTAGTTGTGTACTTGTCTGTGTGAGGTGTTATCAGGTATTTACTAATTAATTTGTTGAGTTCTTTCACTTTTCGTGGTTTTTAACAACATTTTTGTTTACTTTTGCCACTTTTCCACCTGAAATTTTTTATTCTTTTGCAGTAATATAGCACGATATTCGAGCCTCCACTAGGCAAAATAAGTACTTAAAGTAAAAAATGAAAAACAAGTCAAAATTATTTAATGATAAAAATAGAAAATAAAATGTTGTAATCTATGAAAATTAATAGATTTTTTTAAGGAAAGCAATTAGGTACTACTAAAGGAATACCATTTACGAAAACATAGAATCATAAATGCGTTATACAACGTAGGAACAGTTTTCATCGAGAAAAGTGATTCCATATAAACTTCCTTTATTACAGATATTTCTATTTTCTTCCTGTACGTTGCAACGGACGAAATGTCATAATATTAACAACGGCAGTAATCGTCATAACAGTGTCTGCTCCTTCAGACACCCATATCTGAGGGACACTGAATAGCCACAGATGTTGTAATAATTAATGACATTAAAATTACGAGGGTGAGTCAAATGAAAACCTTACATGTTTTTTAAATATTATTTGTTGTGCAGAAGTGGTACAACGCTGTATCACTTTTCAACATAATCTCCCCCACGCTCAATGCAAGTCCTCCAGCGCTTACAAAGTGCATAAATTCCTTTGGAAAGAAATTCTTTTGGTAGTCCGCGCAACCACTCATGCACCGCGTGGCGTACCTCTTCATCAGAACAGAATTTCTTTCCTCCCATTGCGTCTTTGAGTGGTCCAAACATATAGAAATCACTTGGGGCAAGGTCTGGTGAGTATGGTGGATGAGGAAGACACTCAAAATGCAGGTCTGTGTACGGGCAGTGTGGGCTCTTGCATTGTCATGTTGCAAAAGGACACCTGCCGACAGCAATCCACGTCACTTTGATTTGATTGCAGGCCGCAGATGACTTTTTAGATCTGTGTATGATGCAATGGTGACAGTAGTCCCTCTAGGCATGTAATGCTCCAAAATGACGCCTTTTTCGTCCCAAAACAGAGTCAGCGTAACCTTCCCTGCTGATGGTTCTGTTCTAAACTTCTTTGGTTTTGCTGATGCGGAATGGCGCCATTCCTTGCTTGCTCTCTTCGTTTCCGGTTGGTGGAAGTGAACCTAGGTTTCGTCCCCAGTAACGATTCTTTCAAGGAAGCCATCACCTTCTCGTTCAAAGCGCCGAAGAAGTTCTCCACAAGCATCAATACGTCGTTCTCTCATTTCAGGAGTCAGCTGCCGTGGCACCCATCTTGCAGACACTCTGTGAAACTGGAGCGCATCATGCACAATGTATTGTGATGACCCATGACTAATATGTAAATATGCTGCAATGTCATTCAATGTCACTCGGAAGTTTTCCTTCACTATGGCTTCAACTGCTGCAGTGTTCTGTTCGAGTCACAACTCGTTGTGTCTGACCTGGACGAGGAGCATCTTCCGTTGAAGTCACAGCATTTGTCACTTCCTACTCCATTCGTAGACTTGCTGCTGTTACAGATATGCATCACCGTACTGAACCTTCATTCATCGATGAATTTCTGTAGGTTTCACACCTTCACTACGCAAAAACCGAATGACAGAACACTGTTCTTCCCAGGTGCAAGTCGCAGTTGGGGCGGCCATCTTTATACTGATACTGCGACGGTATGTGTGTATCTGCACTATGCTGCGAAATTTCGATTTATTATTACAAATTTAAGGTTTTCATTTGACTCACCTTCGTACATTCAACTTACTTTATGCATGAGGAGTTTCACAACTCAGAATTTGCCGCTCTTTTTGGATGACCCACGAACACCTGCCAGTAGCAAAGTTAAAGTTACACTGTTCTTGCGTGGCGAATCGTGAAGCAGCCTGCAATGAAACTGACAGAACCGTGCTGAAGTGGACAAATTATGAGATGGGGATGGAACGTTTTTCATGCACGGTGGTTCACGTCACATGTATTTTACAGTGACAGAAATTAAAAATTGCTGTTTTTTGACCTTTGTCACTTTCCTTGCCGAGATGTGATATTGAAGTTGAACGTTTTGACGTGGTCGAGTTACACAGTGGCGGAGCTCACGCACGATTTGAACGAAAGATGAGAAACCAACGTCTGCTTTTGCCTCAAGGTACTGAGGGAAACACCGGACAGGCTACATCTATGTGTCCAGTCTTTGTGCCGTTCATGACAAATTTGAGTTTCTGCATTGTCTTTGACTTTGGAGTCGACGGGAGATCAAATATTCACTCCTTTACCTATTTGTCCATGTAAAGTGAAGATCGTGTGAATTTGTGACAAGGAAATATTTGTTCCAGTACATGCTACATGAGTAAGTCAACTGCTACTTGTTTAGGATACTTACCGCTTGGTCCAATGATATTTTGTCGACAATTAGCTCAACTTCGACACAGTTTATTATCAGATATGCACTAGTTCTGTCTCGTAAATGGCATACCTAGACGTTTCTCATTTGTCTTGTAATTCCTATTCATTTACTTGTAAGTGATCTATGGGAACTTTCGTGTGATTCTGTACGCTACCTCCCCGCACCTCCTGATAAATTTTCCATCTCTGCAAATCATCTACACACAAAAATCTTCACCGAGGTTCTTTAAGTATTTTCTCTCTGATGTTCTTTTCAGTGTCAAATTCAATATTCTCAGCTCTCTTAGCATAGGTTACATTATTTCTTATGATAATTACTACCTACATCTTCCCCCACACATTCGTTCTAATACTTATACATTGCGTTATTTACCTGACCACCTCTCCATTTCCATATAAACGAAGAAAGACACTCTCCCTATACACTTACCAATTTTTCGATTTGTAAGAAACCTAGGAGCGGTCGGAATCACACGTGATCTACTTGAGAAGACAGTATGGTGAATCTCCTTTGGAGTACACCAAAACATGTAAATGAGCCGGCGCAGAGCGAAATTTGGGCTCCCAACAGATGAAATCCCTTGCCGCTAGTTACGACAGAATAATGTGCTTAACTTTCTCTCACATACAAGGTTTCTATCTCTACACTCCAACGATCTTAGGGAGACAATCCCTGCACTCATGGGGAAGGGTGACCTTCTGAGCGAGATGAAGCACTGCTAAAGACACGGGACATTTCGAAAGAGCGATGCGGAGCTCATATGTATCCTGCGAGCCAGGTGTAGCTTTTCTGTGGTTTCCGTAAAGGGGGTATGACATACGGCTGATCCTCTAGAATGGCCACTGCCGATTACGTTCCCTAGCCCTGTCCAGTCCAAGCTTTTGCTGCGTCTCTAACGACCGTCGTCACCGAGCGCGCATCGACCGCTAACCTTAATCCCCTATAGACGATCTCACCTGAGTGCTCTAGACATCAATGAAGGAGCTCTTTCCTACCTTTGTTTGACGACGCCGTGCTTTGGTCTATGAGATAATTGTCTTTTTCGACAAAGACCGCCAGGGAGGAAAGCACCAGCATTCGCACCGTTACAGCCTCCATCGTACTCACCCTCTCATTACGATAAAGTAGCGAGTTCGATGTGAGTGACGGAACCAGACACTGCAAGATGGCTAGAGAATTTTTAATTGCTGACTTACCAGATAGAACATCACTCTCTACTAACAAGTACGCACTGATAGCTGTGGAGCGCTGCGCTTAGTGTAAACCTGGTACCAGGAATTCATGTGATCTTCTACGGTGACGTAAGTCGTGACTTTGAAGAGGGGTGACTGTGCCAGGCATTTGTATGGCACCAGGAAAATAAGATATATCGACGTGAATGTGTGAGAGAATGATAGAAAGGAGCTACCATTTTTAGCTCATTCGATATCTAATCGTGAATGAAGTTGCCTCACTTATTGGTCTAACAATGCGGGCTGTCCAACACGTTTACAAGGAATGGTGTACCACTCGAAGACAAGTAAGAATAATGGTGGTAAAAAGGAACTGGCCAGCACGGACCAGAGATGAGTAATCACGACTCACCAATGGCAGTCGGTTTAAAATTCGACAGGAGTAGTTGCTGTCAGTGCATGCGGGCTCATCTCAACCGATTTACGACCGAACAATGTGCAGGGGACTGCATAAAACGGAATTTGGTATCGCGTACTACGCAAAAAGCAGTTGCTCACGATTTCACATAAAGTTACACTTCTTCAAATAGCGAAACAACACGGAAACTGGACTAGTTGTTTATGGACATGGGTTGTTCATTTATTTATTTATTTATTTATTTATTTATTTATTTATTGTTCCGTGGGAGCAAATTAAGGAGAAGTCTTCATGGTCATGGAACGAGTCAATACATGAAATTATAACACAATATTACAAACAGATAAAATGAAATATAAAAAAAATCATATTCAGGTGACAAGTCGTAAGTTTAAATAAAGAAAATCAACAATGTAACACTGGAATCTGCTTAATTTTTTAGCTCTTCCAGGAGCTCCTCGACAGAATAGAAGGAGTGAGCCATGAGGAAACTCTTCAGTTTAGAGTTAAAAGAGTTTGGGCTACTGCTAAGATTTTGACTTCTTGTGGTAGCTTATTGAAAATGGATGCGGCAGAATACTGCACTCCTTTCTGCACAAGAGTCAAGGAAGTGCAATCCACATGCAGATTGGATTTGTGCCTAGTATTAACTGAGTGAAAGCTGCTAACTCTTGGGAATAGTCTAATATTGCTAACAACAGACGACATTAAAGAAAATATATACTGTGAGGGCAATGTCAGAATTCCCAGACTATTGAATAGGGGTCCACAAGAGGTTCTCAAACTTACACTACATATATCTCGAACAGCCCGTTTTTGAGCCAAAAATACCCTTTTTGAATCAGAAGAATTACCCCAAAAAATAATACCATACGACATAAGCGTATGAAAATATGCGAAGTAGACTACTTTTCGTGTTGTAGTGTCACTTATTTCAGATACTGTTCTAATGGTAAATAAAGCAGCATTTAGTTTCTGAACAAGATCCTGAACATGGGCTTTCCACAACAGCTTACTATCTATCCGAACGCCTAAGAACTTGAACTGTTCCGTCTCGCTTATAATATGCCCATTCTGTCTGATCAAAATATCGGTTCTTGTTGAATTGTGAGTTAGAAACTGTAAAAACTGAGTCTTACTGTGATTTAGCATCAAATTATTTTCCACAAGCCACGAACTTATTTCATGAACTACATTATTTGATACTGTTTAAATATTACACACAAGATCCTTCACTACCAAGCTGATGTCATCAGCAAACAGAAATATTTATGAATCACCTGTAACACTAGAAGGCATATCATTTATATAAATAAGAAACAGCAGTGGCCCCAGCACCGACCCTTGGGGAACGCCCCACTTAACAGTGCCCCATTGGGACTGAACATCACTACCACTCTCAATATTCCGGGGAATTACCTTCTGCTTTCTGTTCTTAAAGTAAGAGGCGAACCAACTGTAAGCTACTCCCCTAACTCCATAATGGTCCGTCGGATCGAGAGATTAGCGTCATGTGATTCGACAGCCTAATTAGACCTTTTATCCATAGTGTGTGGAGGGTTTAGTTGTGGATGGAAGAGGTTCTGTTGTATTTTGGTGTATTTGTTTGTATTTTGTTTTTTGTACCATGGTTAAAACTCACCCATTCAGCTTATCGAGACCATGAACCAGAATGTTGATTTTATTATTCTCGGTGATCAAGTGCTGCTCTTTCTTTTACATTTTCATACTGAGCTTGTTGCTGTTAAAAGGAAGCAGCTGTCTTTAAAGGTGTGGATGCATACATTCCAGGTATGACGACCGTTGAGGCACCCATTCGCGTCTCGACTGGCCCACTAAACCTTATGATATTGATCCCACCGAAAATGTGTATACATCTCGCTTGTTTCAACGAATACGGCTTCTGATCACCAAGGCAGTATTTCGACGTAAACTGATGCTTGGTGACGTTTCAGATTTAGGAAATTTAGGCCTTAACTACACTGAACTGTCTCCTAAAATTCATCTCTAATACCTTGTGAATATTTCCAGATTTGTATTTGTGAAACACTAGAGGAGGCAACTTCGTTTATGAAAATCATTCCCTGAAGAAATGGATCCGATTTTTCAGTTCCAGACTATATCGGCGCGCTCACACAAGTTCTGTATTATTCAGAAATTTGCAAGTCATACGCCTAAAAATCCTGAAGAGGGCATTCCTTGCTATCTCTGTCAAGCCCTTCCTATCACCCAGACATATTTAACTCTCAATAGACAGATACTACAATGCAGGGAGATCCAATGGATCTCCGACAAAGAAAATATACACATAATTAAAATCACCACTCTATGTTTCGGTTTATGGCGCAGCAACCTCTTGAGATGTTCAAGAATGAATAGGCAGTCTCGGTTGCCAAATGTTTTTTATTTATTATTCCTGGCTCATAAATTTGTACTGCGGGAACCTGTTTTTCCTCCAGATGTCTGATGATGCTCCTGTGAGAGTGATATGCGTAACAAATTAAATAAATAAAAACTCAATTTTAAACCTTGACTGACTATTCTTTCTTGATTCTCTTGCGCTTAATTATGCAACTTACAAAATTTGATGATGATTCAAAACGTATTTAGGGATGAATACTTGTAATTTCAGTTCCCGGTTATAGCCATAATGGGCTACGTAGATGTCAATCGTGACTAATAATGTGCCACTTGTAACGAACAACGCTTTCTACTAGTTTCGGAAGACAGTATTCGGCACAATATAGGGGAAGGCGGGGCAAGATGGGGAAGCTAACTTTAAACCCTTACAAAGGGGACAAAAATAAACAAATTCAAGTAGGTTTGATTATCATTTGTTTACTTAACCATTGAATCACAATAGTATGCAAAGAAACCTGCAAACTTATTACATTTAGTTAGAAATATCTCGATTAGAAGCACAAACTACCAACTCCCCGTCTTGCCCCATATGCGGGATAAGACGGGGAACTAGCATGAATTTATCTCTATAGCTTAAATAAGGAGTGGAATAACGAAATCATGTGACGATAAGGTTTCGAAACATGGTTCTGCGAATTGTAGAATCAGGCAGTACGTTTTATTTAGGCCTCTTACATTCACATAGTACAAAAGTGTGGACAGCCTCATCATCATCACTTTCTGTCCCTGCACAAGTGTCGTGGGCACCCCGACGCTGAAACACAGATTTCTGTGGCACGTTGAACTGTCGAGCAGCCCTGAAATAACCCATATGACCTTCTATAACAGCATTTACAGCGCCTTCCATTGATTCCAATGATCAATCTTGCCTAGACGTTTGTCGTCGATACTTGCAAACCATCTGAAATAAAACACGTGGAACGTACTATTGAGTCAGATCATGTCTGGTAACCTATATTATATAGTAAATACCATATTTCCAATAGTCAGTCGTTAAAGCATAGGAAGAATACTGACTTTGCATGTTTTGTGTATTTTTATTCACCATATAGCCTAAGGCATACTTTGTAGTTAATTAGGAAACGTTGGAATAACGAATACCATTCTATTTACAATTGTATTCAACGTATAATGTACGTGTTCAAAACCCGCAGCGAGGCGATAAGAACGTAATGGTTGGACAAATAGTAGGGGCAAAACGGGGAAGCTCCCCATCTTGCCCCACCCCGTCTTGCCCCCTACCATGCTGTCAGGTTATATTACGCCTACATGAACACTATGTAGTGAACATTGACTACTGACACAGCAGTTTACTGTAAATAAGACGTACTATTCAGTGCTATATATACAGTCTGGACAAACGTTCACGAAACACATGTTTTAGGACCTCGAAAGGTGTAAAATATTGCAAATTAGTATAACAATTGCACGTACCTTGCAAACCTCACAGAAACCGCCGCGAAATTAAGTTTCAGCAATGTAAACACACTGGGACCTGTGTACTGATGATGTTGACGTAGCTATCCACAGATGGCAATACTCTAACTGTAGTTTATAGCCTTTCCCCGTCTTACCCCACCTCCCCGTCTTGCCCCGCCTTCCCCTATATATTTTTTAAACCTATACCAGTGTTACAGGAGCAATTAACAACGGAAGAATGTATCAGCCGCTCCCAAATATGGCTCAATTGTCCATCGATCACTCTGTACGATGAATAAATTTTGAAGGCTACAGATGTAGCTGTTAGTTCATTACAAATGACCTCTTCACGTCTTATGCGTACAAAAGTTGGATATTATATTCTACTAATAATAGAACATCACACAAATCACATCATATTAAGAGAACTATCTTATTCGTTTGTGTATTTTATTTATGTACGGTCACTGGAAATATTGTTCAACTCGTATGACAAGATCACGTGTGACAAAAGGAATAACAGCACTTCCAGGAGCTAGTGGTCCCGAGAACTAATGCAATCATTTTAAAAGAAGTGTTGTAAGTTCAGCTGAAATATTACTTAGACTGAAAAAGAATTGAAATACGCACGAGAAATTGAAATTAATACAGAAATGACGAAAATATAATAATATTGGAAGTAAATAGCAACATTTCAAATTTCTCATAAATGAAATGAACCAAAAATGTAGAAAAAACTAAAGAAAAATTTATGGAGGAAGAAAGTTGTGGGAAAGACACAATATTGAATGAAGGTAATGTAGATCCTGCGCTCGGACTTGTTAACAGTCGCTATAAGGATCACAGAATCAGGAACACATTGTTACAAAAGGAAAAGGTAGTGAGTAATGGAATAAGATGAGAAGGTAGAAGTAATACTTTGAGATACTTTATAGTTCCCTGAATAAATTAGGTCAATTAAAAAGCAGCATATTGTGGAAGTAGATGGTGGACGGTTATAATAATTTTTTCTAAGTTTCAAAATGTTTTACATGGACTAAGAAGAAACGAATGTTCAGGTATTGATCTTGCACCAGTGAATCTCTGGCTAATATCAGCAAACAAGTACTACCCAAGTTCATGAATAAAATTTAATTAACCAGGGACATTCTATCAGATTTTCAAAAGAAATGTACCTTGATAGGCGTGTTAGGGAGCGCCCTCTCCAGCTTCTAGCTTACGGCGACGGTGACCTACGGTAGTCGTGCACCCACATCTTCTTGCTCATCATCGTCGTCCTGGAGTCGGCGTCGGCTAAGATCGGTCTGCTGTCTTCTGGCTCGGGCGTCACCAAATATCCGCCGTCTTTCTCGAAAATAGCGCACCACATGTAACGGTCGTCCACAGTGGAAACGTATTGGTTGGTTATCCTGGGTCCTCCAGACGTCCTTGGTGCACACACAGGTTCCTCATGCGGCATTGTAGGAACGTAACTCGACCTGGCTCTTGACTTTTTCACCGTTTTAAAGGGAAATGAGGGATGAGAGATAGGGTTCAATGTCTGTTCCATTTCCTCCCTTATGACCTCTTGAAGGGTCTCGTTTTTTTGCTCGCCGTCCCATCCAAGCGCCTTCTGAACTTCCTCTCTCACTATCTGTCGAAGAACACTTGTGAAATCAGTTGCTTCCTCCATCACAGATATCGATACGACGTTTGAAAGCCGTTCAACTTCTTGCGTGTAGTTCTCTTTTGATGCATTGTCTCGATATACTGGCACCATTTTCTGAAGTCATCTGCTGTCGAAACCTTCTTCAGGAGTAGGGCTCAGTACATGTCCTCAACAACACCCTTCAGGAGATGTGCAACCTTATCTTCCTCCTTCATTCTAGGATCCACTATTTCACACAGCTCCAATACGTCTTGAGTGTAGGATGCTGTAGTTCCTCCTGGACGCTGTGCCCTGCACTTTAATTTATCTTCAGCCTTGCACTTCTGTCGTTGTGTGTCACCGAAATTCTTGTTCGGTTCCGCCTGGAATACTTCCCAGCTTGTGAAATTCTCCTCGTTGTTCTCATACCATTGCTTGGCAGTGCCCTCCAAGTAGAAAAATACGTTAGAGAAACACACGGAGTCATCCCATTTGTTAAATTTCGCTATGCGCTCATATACCTTCAGCCACTTGTTTGGATCTTGGCCATCGTCACCAGAGAACCCAGAAGGATGTCTCATGTGGTGGCACAGAGTTAGTGTCATCGTAACGTCCTGTTCTTCTTCTGCCTCCTGTAGATTGCGATCTATTGAATATGACTCGAATTCGTGTTTCTCGCCTCCTAAACGGCGGTTCTGCCATGGCCTGATGGGAGCCGCTGTGTCGTAGATAATGTGCGGTATCACAAGTTCCAATACCAAGCACCCCCACCAGAACAATGTCAAGTAGAAGAAGGTGCAAGAAGCTGAATGACGAACACTAACTTCACTTAACGAAGGTTTATTCAGCACTTGCACATCCAAGAGCACGGAGCGAACTGCCTCCGGCCAGAACGCATACGGTATATATACAGTTACAGAACATACCAGCACAATGATTTTTGACATTTGTGGATCCTTATAGAATGTACTCAAACCGAATATAGAAATTAAAATTTTACAATTCTGGTGAGTTTTGACTCACGATCCTCCATGCAGCAGTCTACTATCATAATCACTACACCACGTCTCTACTTAGCTTCTACTGCGACAATAATCTTTCATGTATCACATGAAATTGCTTTCTGTCCTTTTTTCCAGTCAATGTTTCCAAAATATTCCCTTTCTTGACAATTCTGCAGAGAACCGACGCACTTCTTACCTTATCCGTCCAATTAATTTCCGTCAACATTCTGTAACGCTTTTATTCTAATCTTTTGCACTTTTTGCACAGCCTGTGATTAACTTACGTACGATGCCGTTCTGCAGCCTAATATTCTTACAAGTTTATATCGCAAGTTAAGGCTTGTCTTTGATAGCAGTATCTTTTTTTTTACCGATGATTGCTATTTTTGGCTATGCTAGTCTGGTTCTAATGTCCTCCTTCGTTCATTCGTCATGTGTAACTTTGCTTCGAAGTTCCTTCACTTCGTGTCCTGTATGATACCGAACTTCGATGCTACACGTCTCATTTCTGCCACTCCTCTAATCTTTGATTTTTCGTTGGTTTATTCTGTGGTCAGTAAAGTGCTCAGTGCCCGCTCCGTTAGCCGTGCGGTCTAACGCACGGTTTCCGGATCGGGAAGGAGTGCCTGGTTCCCGGCACGAATCCGCCCGGCGGACTTGTGTCGAGGTCCGATGAGCCGGCCAGTCTGTGGATGGCTTTTAGGCGGTTTTCATCTGCCTCGGCGAATGCTGGCTGGTTCCCCTTATTCCGCCACAGCTACACTATGTCGGCGATTGCTCCGCAAACAAGTTCTCCCCATACGCGTACACCACCATTACCCTACCACGCAAACATAGGGGTTACACTCGACCGGTGTGAGACGTTCCCTGGGGGTTGGGGGTTCATCTGGGGCCGAACCGCACAATAACCCTGAAAGAATCGTTCGGTGTGGGGCGGCGGAGGGGTGAAATGGACTACGGTAGTCATCGTGGGGTTGTGGACGACTGCGATTGCGGCGGGTCCCAGTTAACATACAATACAATATAATACAAATTGTTCAGTTCATTCAACATACCCTGTAATTCATCCTCGCTTTCAGCAAACGATAACAACATCATCAGCGAAACTCATTGTTGATATCCTTTCCCCATTAAATTTTATAACACTTCTGAAACTTTCTTTCATTTCCTTCGATACACAGGTTTGATAACAGAAGAAAAATAACTGCATTTTTACCTCACGCTCATTTTAATCTGAGCACTTCTGTCTTCTACATCTACATCTACATGCATGGTCCGCAAGCCGCCAGAGCTGTACCACTACAAGTAATTTTCTTTCAAATGTTCAGATGTACGTAAATTCCTGAGGGGCCAAACTGCTGAGGTCATCGGTCCCTAGACTTACACAGTACTTAAACTAACTTAACGCTAAGGACAACACTCACATCCATGCCCGAGGGAGGACTCGAACCTTCGGCGGAAGGGGCCGCACGATTAGCGGCATGGTGCCTCTAACCGCGCAACCACTCCGCGCAGCTAATTTTCTTTCATATTCCACTAGCAAACAGAGGAAGGAAGAAACAACTGTTGATATGCCGCCGTACAAGCCATAGTTTCTCTAATCTTGTCTTCATGGTCCTCACTCGAAATGAACGTTGGCAACAGTAGAATAGTTCTGCAGTCAGCTGCAAATGGCTGATCTCTAAATTTTTTCAATTGTGTTTCATGAAATGAATGTCGCCTTCCCTCCAGGTATTCTCATTTATGTTCATGAAGTGTCCTCGCGTGCTGATTGAATCTATGGGTAAAAAACCTAGCAGCACACCTATGAAATGCCTCGATGTTGATGTCTTCACTTAACCTGACCCAGCGGGGACCCAAACACTCGAGCAGCACTCAAGAAGGGTTCGCGCTACGGTTCTGTACGCCGACATATTTACAGATTAGCTACACTTTTTTAAAACTCTCTGAAGAAGCCAAAGTCGACAATTCGCCTTCTCTACTACCAAAAAGACAGAATCATCCTAAGGACATAAAATATTCCTACATCAGCAGAGCCGCTGCTCGATCTCAAGCTCCAGGTCTGCCCGCGCAGGTCAGAATATATATAGATCTTGTAAGAGCACACGGACGAACATATTTCGATTGCTCACAGACTGGCAGTAAATGTTTTGTTCACGTAAAACACCCAGAAAACATAGACAAAAAATGAATATAATACAAAAAACAGTGCGACAGTCAGCGTGGAACATACCTAAAATAGCACAGGACTTGCAGGCAGACATCATGTGCTTACAAGAACCTTATAATAGAAATGGGCAACTGATATGTCCACCAAAACATGCTACCAGAATAACACGCAGCAATGACGGTAAGGCTGCAATAGTAATTCTAAATAGAACTTATAACATAGTTAAGGTAACACAGTTATGCAATCAACACTTGGTTACCATAGAGATAACTAACGGGAGCGTCACACTGGTTATTGCATCCATGTACGCCCAATACAGCCATCAAATACAGCCGTACGCAGATTACATCAGAGACCAAGTAATGTATGCCAGAGGCAAAAAATTAGTTGTTGTTGTTGTGGTCTTCAGTCCTGAGACTGGTTTGATGCAGCCCTCCATGCTACTCTATCCTGTGCAAGCCTTTTCATCTCCCAGTACCTACTGCAACACACATCCTTCTGAATCTGCTTAGTGTATTCATCTCTTGGTCTCCCTCTACGATTTTTACCCTCCACGCTGCCCTCCAATACTAAATTGGTGATCCCTTGATGCCTCAGAACATGTCCTACCAACCGATCCCTTCTTCTGGTCAAGTTGTGCCACAAACTTCTCTTCTCCCCAATCCTATTCAATACTTCCTCATTAGTTATGTG
The DNA here is from genome assembly GCF_021461385.2 of Schistocerca piceifrons. Lineage (NCBI taxonomy): Eukaryota > Metazoa > Arthropoda > Insecta > Orthoptera > Acrididae > Schistocerca > Schistocerca piceifrons. The sequence goes on from NC_060138.1 coordinate 160,063,425, forward strand.
ATCTACCCATCTAATCTTCAGCATTCTTCTGTAGCACCACATTTCGAAAGCTTCTATTCTCTTCTTGTCCAAACTATTTATCGTCCACGTTTCACTTCCATACATGGCTACACTCCATACAAATACTTTCAGAAACGACTTCCTGACACTTAAATCAATACTCGATGTTAACAAATTTCTCTTCTTCAGAAACGCTTTCCTTGCCATTGCCAGTATACATTTTATATCCTCTCTACTTCGACCATCATCAGTTATTTTGCTCCCCAAATAGCAAAACTCCTTTACTACTTTAAGTGCCTCATTTCCTAATCTAATTCCCTCAGCATCACCCGACTTAATTAGACTACATTCCATTATCCTTGTTTTGCTTTTGTTGATGTTCATCTTATATCCTCCTTTCAAGACACTGTCCATTCCATTCAACTGCTCTTCCAAGTCCTTTACTGTCTCTGACAGAATTACAATGTCATCGGCAAACCTCAAAGTTTTTATTTCTTCTCCATGAATTTTAATACCTACTCCGAATTTTTCTTTTGTTTCCTTTACTGCTTGCTCAATACACAGATTGAACAACATCGGGGAGAGGCTACAACCCTGTCTTACTCCCTTCCCAACCACTGCTTCCCTGTAATGTCCCTCGACTCTTATAACTGCCATCTGGTTTCTGTACAAATTGTAAATAGCCTTTCGCTCCCTGTATTTTACCCCTGCCACCTTTAGAATTTGAAAGAGAGTATTCCAGTCAACATTGTCAAAAGCTTTCTCTAAGTCTACAAATGCTAGAAACGTAGGTTTGACTTTCCTTAATCTTTCTTCTAAGATAAGTCGTAAGGTCAGTATTGCCTCACGTGTTCCAGTGTTTCTACGGAATCCAAACTGATCTTCCCCGAGGTTGGCTTCTACTAGTTTTTCCATTCGTCTGTAAAGAATTCGTGTTAGTATTTTGCAGCTGTGACTTATTAAACCGATAGTTCGGTAATTTTCACATCTGTCAACACCTGCTTTCTTTGGGATTGGAATTATTATATTCTTCTTGAAGTCTGAGGGTTTTTCGCCTGTTTCATACATCTTGCTCACCAGGTGGTAGAGTTTTGTCAGGACTGGCTCTCCCACGGCCGTCGGTAGTTCCAATGGAATATTGTCTACTCCGGGGGCCTTGTTTCGACTCAGGTCTTTCAGTGCTCTGTCAAACTCTTCACGCAGTATCATATCTCCCATTTCATCTTCATCTACATCCTCTTCCATTTCCATAATATTGTCCTCAAGTACATCGCCCTTGTATAGACCCTCTATATACTCCTTCCACCTTTCTGCTTTCCCTTCTTTGCTTAGAACTGGGTTTCCATCTGAGCTCTTGATATTCATACAAGTCGTTCTCTTATCTCCAAAGGTCTCTTTAATTTTCCTGTAGGCGGTATCTATCTTACCCCTAGTGAGATAGGCCTCTACATCCTTACATTTGTCCTCTAGCCATCCCTGCTTAGCCATTTTGCACTTCCTGTCGATCTCATTTCTGAGACGTTTGTATTCCTTTTTGCCTGTTTCACTTACTGCATTTTTATATTTTCTCCTTTCATCAATTAAATTCAATATATCTTCTGTTACCCAAGGATTTCTACTAGCCCTCGTCTTTTTACCTACTTGATCCTCTGCTGCCTTCACTACTTCATCCCTCAAAGCTACCCATTCTTCTTCTACTGTATTTATTTCCTCCATTCCTGTCAATTGCTCCCTTATGCTCTCCCTGAATCTCTGTACCACCTCTGGTTCTTTTAGTTTATCCAGGTCCCATCTCCTTAAATTCCCACCTTTTTGCAGTTTCTTCAGTTTTAATCTACAGGTCATAACCAATAGATTGTGGTCAGAGTCCACATCTGCCCCTGGAAATGTCTTACAATTTAATACCTGGTTCCTAAATCTCTGTCTTACCATTATATAATATATCTGATACCTTTTAGTATCTCCAGGGTTCTTCCATGTATACAACCTTCTTTCATGATTCTTAAACCAAGTGTTAGTTATGATTAGTGATGACATTAATTCAAGATCGACCCTCTGTAACTCAGACAGAACAGACGACAGAGGGCGCATAATCACCGATCTAATACAATAAACACGATTACATGTAATAAATACGGAAGGACCTATACCAACATATGCAGGGTTCGATGGTACGAGCAATAATATCGTCTTTACGCTAGCAAATAATGCAGCAATCGCATACGTAACAAACTGGACTGTACACGACAACATAACCAGTAGTGATCATAATGTCATAACATACACACTAACTAACACTCAGAACACAATGACCAAATCACACACCAGACACTTGCTGTTGCACAAAGCAGACTGGAAATTATCCAACGACACGGTCTAGAAAACATCAATAGAAGTATCGATTATAGAGCACACAAGTTAACACAGGTAATACAACATGCACAAAACACTTCAATACCGACAGCAAAGAACACAAATTGCTTACCAGTACAATGGACCAACGTACTCACGAGACTCAAACAAGACGCAAGACGCAAACGAAAATTATATCAAAGGTCGACAGCAGATAGGGGCAGACGAATAAGACTTGAAGCATATAGGCATGCACAAGACTTATGTAGACAGATCCTATACAACAAGCGTAGACAACAATGGGAGCTATTTGTAACAACACAAATAGAGCAAAATCTATTGGGGGGAACCATACAAAATACTGACAGAGAAGATAAAAACCCCACTAGTTCTGGGAACGCTAAGGCAGGATGACGGCACGATGACGAGGGGATGGAGGAATACAGCGGAGTTTCTGCTGTATAAACTGCTCCCTGACGACGTTATCGATACAAACAACATCATGCAACACTAAGAGGAAACCTACATACACCATACAACACTGCAACTGTCACCTGTCCTTTTGCGCAAGAAGAGGTTGCGCTAGCAATCTCAGAGCTCAAAAACAAAAAAGCACGTGGACCAGATGGTCCACTCGGAAACACTGAAAAAACTAGCACCACAGATCACCCCGTTCCTAACAACGTTACTGAACGATGCCTTACGGCTGGGCATGGTATCTACAGTATGGGAAAACTCCAAAGCAGTCATCATTGAGAAATCAGCGGACAGGGATCCTTCAGATCCAAAGACTTACAGGCCAATATGCTTAATAAACACCCTTGCAAAGATTCAGGAGAGGCTACTGTGTAAGCGCCTGCAAACACACAGAGCTCTCAGGGGTATGAGCCAACACCAGTTCGGCTTCAGAATTGGCAGATCACTAGATGATGCCATCAATCAGTCCCTGCAAATAGTTAACACCACAAAACAGAAAATACACCATGGCAATAATGATTGACATTGTCGCAGAATTTGGATAATCTCTGGTGGCCCGCACTGTTTCAGAGGCTAAGACATCTGGATGTACCGCAGTCACTGTACAACAGTTTTCTAGACTACTGTAAAGACCGAGTAGTCGAATGGCAGATGGACAGCCGGAAAGTAATTAAAATAATTACCAAAGGCTGTTCTCAAGGGTCGATGTGCGGCCCCATCTTCTGGGACATACAATCGAACCCCTCCTACAACTTCTGGATGGGGATAACAGGTCAGACGGAATTGTCGCCTACGCAGATGACCTATTAGTTGTAGCCACTGCAAACAACAGAGCCCAGTTAGAAGAGAAAGCCAGCGGAATACTACAAACAATGACTCAGTGGTGTCACAACAACAAACTCAGGATGGCCGAAAACAAAACAACATACACTATACTGAAAGTAAACCCGCTCCATCCGCAGCTCGCTGGCCAGCTAACGTCAAGCGACCAGCGGTACCCGCACAGCCGCGAGCACTTAACGCTGGACAGGATGGAACCTGTCGACCACGTGCTGGACAAAGGACACGTTCCACCCCAAATTTATTTTTCTGAACAGATTCGAACCTGCCGATACCTACCTCACACAACCGCCCGAGATGTTTGGAAAGTTCTATCACGTGACACGCTAAAAGCTATATCGGTCCTAAAGTTCGCAATTTCTCAGCACCGACGGACAGTAACCGACACGCTTGCTCTGTCCAAACCACCCTCACACCACATACCGCCCCACCAGCACGTGTGATGGAACACAAAGGACGTCCTCAGCCCCATAAACTTTGCAATTCAAGACCGATAGACAGGAACCGACACGCTCGAACTGGAATGTTTTTTCTACCGAGCTGGAGACTTACTTGACGTCACAGCGTGCGATCGACCACGTGGCCCTGTCAGACAAAGAACGCGCTCACTAAGTTAACTGATCACCAGATTCTCATTATTCAGCCCACATGCTTCGATTATCTAATCCAGGATCTTGGTGAAAGCACACGTCCGTACACATGAGCCATCGCGCGCACCTAGCTTAGTACCTCCGCAAGTGAATGTAACAAAGTCCGCATGGCTATTTAATTAATCTGATCAATTAATTAACCTCTCTGATGCGGAAAACTGCCACGTCCACCTAGACTTGTAATCAATTTTCGCCACTGCCACACCCACCTGGACTTGAAATGAAATAGTTAAAGTCCCTACCGACCACCACGTCCTTTTACCGACCCATGTTCGTTGGCTAACATGTACTAATGCTTGCTTCCGTTTACTAACGTGCACTAACGTGTACTAACCCACATTAACTTATATCACATTTTGTCTATACAAATACATCAAGCTTCAATTCTGTTCGTGTTTCGCTACCAACCACAAGAAAATTGTGGCAAATGAAGCCACTATCCTAAGTCACCTGTGATGACTCAAAATCGTCTGCTTTGCCTCTCTCACACACCACGAGCACGAGACCGCCCACATCACAGTCTGGAACTTTATACTCGTGTCGGACATACTCCTGTATAAATATTCTAGCTAAACTATGACCTTAATACTGTTGTTCAATCCACACGGTCTAGCACATGGCCAGAGAACTCCCCCAGTACCTAAGCCGAGAACATTGCTCGCCCCATCTTTAGTTAACCGCTGAGAGACGGAGATATGCTGCAATCACATCCCTCGCGCTCTCGTAGCTACTCACCTCAGCAATTCGATCTAACAAACCCTCCAAGTAGAAAAAATAACAACCAACTCGAACTATCTCATATTCTATATCGTCCCACAAATACTTAACGTACATTTTATTTACACATCGAGTATACATATCACTCTCATACAAAAAACACTCGTCCTGATATACCTGGTGTCATGTTGCACAGTCAGCAGACGCGCTAACGGCTCCTAATTTCAGTGCACAATATCAAACTGCTCCTATATAATGCAGTACACATAATTGTAAACACCATCAGTACTCGTAATCTGCCCAAATAACGCTCAGCAAAGTAACTCAACAGACGCGCGCAGTCAACCTGTCCCACATTGTCACACGTCCGACAGCTCTCAATTCGCTCGATCCTTCAAATAATGACTTGATGACAGCCGCATTCACACCTAGCACCTGAGAAATTCATATCACCTACACGCCGAACATGACTATCCAAGCCAGGCCACGCGAGTCGCCTGTCACCGACCTAACTCAGTGCAGTCCAACACACATGTTAAGGCCGCATTCCATTGCTTGCCGGCCTATATGAGACACATCTCCACCTTCACGTCTGTTGTCAGAATAGCCGAGAGCGAGTTCACACACACACCGTCTGCACACATCCCAGCGCTTCTCTCCCCTCTCAATCTAAAACGATCATTTGAAAATTGAACAAAAATGATAAGAGCCCAGTCAACCTCTCCGAAATTGCATAGTGCCCCCAAAAATAGTTAACGCTCGCTTTCGTGTTTTCTCAGCTTATATGTAAATTCAAATTCTTACCCTAACAGAACTTGTTCACCAAAATAATACTGAATGCGCTCACCACCTCCTACCTTTCCAGCTCTCAACATACGCAAATGTTCTCAACCCTCCTCTATCCCAGCACAACCGATTAATCATTCTTATTCCTTCTTATCGAATTTACTGGCCTAATTTCCTAAGGACCCGTTAACGAAGTACCATCCTGCTTTTCTTTCTGATGCTTCCAGTGCTTACCTTTACAGAGATCGCTAAATTACCTCCACAACCCCCCCCCCCTCCTCAATCTACACACACACACACACACACACACACACACACACACACGGTCATCCTCTCTACTCATCCAATAACATAAGCAATAGTAACTTTACAATCCATTATATACAAACCACAAGGTAAGCCACATTAACTTTACAATACCCACTACATGCCCCAATTCTCTCAATTCCTAAGGAAGCACTGTGAACCTGCTCTTTCTTTCTACACACGCTACACTCAGCGGTAATCAGCCCTTCTGCATCAACGGACGGAAGTCCCTCTCAGAACTGTTCCACAAATTTGGCGATCGCTTCCCCTCAACACAAATGCGTTACTCTCTCTTCTTCTTCCTTGCCTGCTCGCTTTTTTTCTACAAACTTATCCAGACTCATAGACTACAAGAACATACCAATTTTTTTTTCTAATCACAGCATCCTTTAAACCACTGAATAACTAGAAACAAACAGACCAAAAAATTATATTCGCACTCTCGAATACCGAAGTCCTTGATCTCATTATACTTACACAGTTAAATCTTACAATCGCGATCTCATTTGATTGGCATTCCACAATGAGCTAAGTATCGGAAATACATTCTCTTGACCGCTGTTACTCTGGAAATATCTCTACCGTCCTTTCACCTTCCCCTCTACTCGTCACATAACATAATCAATATTAACTTTACAGTGCAGTATATACAAACGCCACACAATGTAAACCACATTAACTTCACAATACAGTATATACACATTTGACACAAAACAGTGCACTTATCCAGTATATCTCTACAGCATGCGAAAAAAATATCCTATGCCTACAGCGTCTATATACAGCAATGCTCCCCAATCCTAGGAAAGCACCGTCAACCTGTTCTCTCTACAGACCCGACACTCAGAGCTAATCTTCCCTCTTACATCAGCGGACATAAGTCACCCTCTCAGAACTCTTTTTACAAATTCAGTATCATCCCCTCCTCAGCACAAACGCCTTACTGTCTCTCCTTCCTTATCTGTTCGCTTTTCTACAAACATCCTCAGACTCATAGACTGCAAGAACACATGTGCTTTCTCCATAATATTAGACCATTTTAGCTGTACTTCTCAATATCATGCAATAGGCTACACCCTACCGATCACTAGTTCATCATAATTCCCAAGATATAGACTTCAAATTAATTCTCTACAAGCGCCGAACTTTATCTATGTGCAGTATGCTGTAATCAACTAACTAGAAACAAACATACGCAAAATGATATTTCCACTCTCAAATACCTGTCTCAGTCATGTAACATTTTCGAGATCTTGGCTATAATTTACACGTCAACTAAGGTCTGCCCCAGGTCTAGAGAACAGACAAGCATGTATCCAACACACCACAACCGATCTTCACTCAGCTAAATAAAGGAAGTAAATGGCAGAAGTAGTCAACGGAACAATCTACATTACATCTAATACCACTCCAACCCAAATCAATCATCTTCTCAAGTTCTGACCTGATCACCAAAGCCGCCCAACACATAATATTACTTCGCAATCCGGTCGTCTAGAGGACATCAAAGTTCTCTCTTACAGATCCATACACTCCAACAGGTCTCTGCATTCGGACAGCTGCTCCAGTTATTTATTATCATTTATGATAATTTATTATTATTTATAATGATTTATTGTTTATTATTATTTATATCATGTTACCTAACAAAAATGGCTCCAAATTCAACTGTGTTTAGCTCCTATGACAACCACCAGAGCGCTCTGTCATCAAGTCAGTTGATTACGCAATTACCATTATTCAAGATGGCTGCAACCAGTGCGAAACGTGTCACCTTTCCCGAACCTGCATGCTACGTTAAAATTCCAACTTGGCTTTAGTCACACCCTACACATCGTTCAGCTGATCCCATTTCCAGATCTTTGCGCATCTGATATATGCAATTTAAGTCGGAGAAAGATATATCAGTTACCTTTTGCAGCCTGTCTACAAGCAGAATGACCTCAGTTACTGCAACAAGACCTTGTCTTGACCATTCGCCTGAAATTCAAGCGCCGTCAGCGGCATGTCAAAGCCACATATCTGTCTATCTAAACAGCCGTCCACTAATCCCCAGGACCAGCATGCCGTAGTGGGCTCTCTCTCTATACCTGCTCTACAGCTACTGTCTAACGACATACACTGCACAGACGGATTCCTGAATAGCGCAGATCTCTATCCTCCCCTGCATCTCCAACTCGACATGTAAACAGTGTCTCCCCCAGCCAGCGAACCCGTCGTCATTCACGCTGCGCCGAAAATTCTGTCCAAACTCACTTTCTTAGCAAAGATGAATATTCATTTAGAACAAACAGACAAACTTAATTCCAAGCAGAAGTCATACATATGATTAAAAAGAAAAAAAATTACCTCAATTTAGATTATCTGACATTTATTTACATGTCCTAATGATACAGTCGTAGATGAGTCATGTCATCCACTCGCTCACTCCTTCTACACACGCTTTCACAGAACTTGTTCTACTTATATGCCACCCACCCTGTTATAATAATTTTGAACAAGCATTTATGCCCCCACATACAACCCAGCTCAACAGAACGTAATAATTCCTTTTTCCACAGACAGCCATATTCAGTGAACACTTAAATGTACTAAATTATGCATAATGTAGTCAAATAAGCAAATACTTTTACCGACATACACACCCCTCTCACTGAGGATAGGGCATTTAATATTATATACTTAAACATAAACCAATGATAACCATATTCCGACGCGCACCCTGTCCTCATAATAAAGCACACTGGCCAATCATGTGACAGCATGTTTTCCTAATTTCAATGTCATAGCTAAACCATACCTCCTCTACTTTGCAAGTATCATTGCGAGCATTGATAGATGACTGCTCAGCACTTCCATTCACACTTAATTCTCGAACACATAAAAACGACCAAAGTATACCAGACAACGATATACATATTTCTAAGACCTCGCGCATAGTACTCGATCAATCTCTCTGCCTATGACGGTCACACAGAAATCTCGCCCTCTTACGTTAAAAGACCGTCTTCACTTCGGCATTGACCACTCTACCCCGCAACGTCGCTACCCAATTAATCCTCAACCGAGCAGAGGAATATAGCTACACTTCACCTCTCTTGTCTGAATAGAGCTTTCCTAGGCCTAACCCCTCCAAGTGCACCACATTTCTCGAGATGCACCAAAGTATTGGAGCTTAGCACACCATATCGATCTATAGTAACAGATCTCAAAGTGCCTTAATTTAACAGCATACAGTTAAGAAGAACAAGAACGGAGTGATATTTATTCACAACGTAGTTCAACACATATTTACGTAAATCATCCAATCTATCATGTGTAAAGCACTGTAGCTGCATATGGCTAGAACTCAGGCTATATCACGTGACTAAAGCATCCAGATAGAACACTGGAAAAAAAATCGACCTACAGCAGCTTGTCTTTCTCCAGAATAAACGAGTCAACGTTTAAGTCCTACCTAGTTACAGTCCTGTCTCAATCGGTCATCCCATACACTCTCTGTTATCCTTAAACACAGAGGTGAGTAAGTTTAGACGTGAATGATTCTCTGTCCTCCTCAAAAGCATCAAATACAGTATTCAACTCGCATGTATCACTGCTGCCTCAGTAGGCATACACTATAATACGAACTCAACGAGAAAAAATTGACTACCTTCCTTAGTCCGCTCCCTTCGATGTCATCGTTTTCCTACATTCCTCTTGTTGCAGCATACTTGAATCCATGTACAAATTGCCCCCTGCTAACCAGAAGATAAGCAAGTACATCCTCATTTTCACCGCATTTCGGTGTATATTAGGTTAGTTTATACCTATGCGCTAGTCAGTTTTCGCATTTCTTTCGATTTTATGTCACATCCACGGCGACATAACCTATCGTTCTGTGTTCTAAAATTGTCTGTAAATGTAACCCACGCGTATCCAGTCACATCCACATTCAGAGAGCGCTTGCTCTGTTTTCTGTATTTCTCCACGAGGCGTGCGTTTACACAGACTTCAACTTGGTGGAAAAAACATTCCAGTTCGAGCGTGACAGTTCCTGTCTATCGGTCTTGAATTGCAAAGTTTATGGGGCTGAGGGCGTCCTTTGTGCTCCATCACACGTGCTGGTGGGGCGGTATGTGGCGTAAGGGTGGATTGGACAGAGCAAGCGTGTCGGTTACTGACCGTCGGTGCTGAGAATTTGCGAACTTTAGGACCAATATAGCTTTTAACGTGTCACGTGATAGAACTTTCCAAACATCTCGGGCGGTTGTGTGAGGTAGGTATCGGCAGGTTCGAACCTGTTCAGAAAAATAAATTTGGGGTGGAACGTGTCTTTTGTCCAGCGTTAAGTGCTCGCGGGTGCGGAAAGATGTTTACGTAGTCGGACTCTGAGGCGAGCGTGGCTGTGCGGGTACTGCTGGTCGCTTGACGTTAGCTGGCCAGGGAGCTGTGGATGGAGCGCGTTCAGCCGGCCGCGCGTACGTCAGCTGCGGTCTGGAGTTTTGATGTGTGAGCATGTAGAAGTCAGTTGGGACACACCTGCATGACCGTAACGTATGAAATAAAGAGTCATTTTCCAGGTATTTACAGAAGACTATGCCCATCGCGTGTATGGAGGGTGTGTGACGTAAACAGGGCAGTGGCACAGCGATTGTACAGTTATTACGCATACGCGAGAGCAAGTCAACTAACGAGCGTTCTAGTGCGGACCGAACGTGCTGTTATATAGTCATGGCGGATTCCACTGTCGAGCAAACTTTGCCGCCAAAAGTGTAGCACTGCGTTCTCGATCGCACAAGGACATGTGGCGAACGGCTGTGTGAGATCGGTATCTGGAGGTTCGGACTTGCTCAGGGAACGGTCGACCGTTGTGTGATTCAGCTCCGAGGCAGACAATTTTGGTGGGAAATGTGCGGAGGTGACGAATACACGTGGTGAGCGGACAAGGTGCCGCTGTGACGTCAAACTCGACAAGTTCCAGCGTGTCCAGCGAAAACATGTTTACGACGTGGGAGCGATCACTGGGCTCGCCCCCCGCGCTGGTGGCCGCCCACCTCATGTGACAGGCGTAGGCAGTGTCTCCGCACGCTGGCTAGGGGGTGGCGAGGATTTGACCTAATTCAGTTGGAGCGCGGACGTCGTGGTGAGTGCACTGCGATATCAAAGATGTATGTGCTGACTGTGTTGGAGAACCAGTGATGACTGTACAGCTTGAAATAAAGTCCTCAGTCCCCTCCCCCTGCAAAATCAAAGGACGTGAATTACGTTACTGTAAGTGCAGTTTATTATTTGACGCGATTATGATAGGCTACCAGTGAAAAAAGATAAGTGACGGAGAATGCTCGTAGATGTGATCAAGTATGGTGTTGGGATTTGAACTTGTGATAGATTTTTGTTATGGATGTAAGGTAATTGGCTTTCTCGCCGAGAAAATCGGACATCTTGAATAAATTATAAATGATAATAATAAATAGAAGTACAGTTTTCGAGAGAATATCATGTTATTTGGGGCAGTTTTCTAGTGGAGGTAGGCCTATAATAATAAATGATAATGAATGATAATAAATGGCAATGAATGATAATGATTGTTAATAAATAATAATGAATAATAAACAAAAGTAAGGTTCTGCAGCAATTATCATGTTGGAATTTGAATTTGGAGGGAATTTTCTAGTGGAGGCAGGTCAATAATAATAAATAATAATAAATGATAATAAATAATAATAAATGATAATAAATGATTATGAATGATAATGAATGATAATGAATGATAATAAATCACAATGAATGATAATGAATCATGTTGGAATTTGAATTTTGAGCGAATTTTCTACTGGAGGCAGGTCAATAATAATAAATAATAATAAACGATAATGAATGATAATGAATGTTAATGAATGATAATCAATAATAATAAAGTCAAGTACGGTCTTTGCATGGATTATCCTGTTGGAATTCAAACTTCTTTTCTTCTGGAGGCTTAGGTTAGTGGACATAGCAAAACTGGGCTATTTTCTCGCCAAAATTCAAAATTGCCGCCATTTTTTCTTGAGGTTAGGTTGGTGGGCATAGCACAATTGACCTATTTTCCCGCCAAAAGCCGCCATCTTGGATGGCGTCATGCAATATTGCCAAGTCTGCATGCCGCTATCTTGGATGACGTCATCACCGCCATCTTAAATAAATTTGGCAACAATGGAAAGCGGGGTGGCACCACCCTTGTCCCCCTACTTACGTCACCTTAAAAATTGGCGTTTGGATACATATCAAGGTGAGCGGGATGTAAGTGATACGGGATGTAGACTGCACGACTCCCTCCCTGACATAAGGGAGCAGTTGAGAATGAGACATATCAATCCCAGCCGCGGTATGGTACATTTCTTAACCGGACACGGACCTTATCCCACGCACTTAAACCGCGTGAGTCTGAGGCAGACACCTACATGCACATGCGGGGAAGAAGGTTCCCCAGAGCACACTGTCTTTTTCTGCGGGCAATACGAGGACAATAGACATACACTACACTTAGACTACACAGATACAGACACAGATATATACACAGCAATAAGAGATGAAGAGCAACGGGCACAATTTTCGCACTGACAAACAGTATTTCCAAAATATGAAGAGTATATGCGGACACGACATTACAGACATGCCTATGTGCAGCGTAACAACAAACTCCAGAGGATGGACAGCGATACCCACAGTGACAGCGATAATACTGACAACGATGAGGAACAGGAGGAGGAAGCTGAGATGTGACAGTAAATAAGCAAAAGTGCAGGCGAACTAGCCAAGAAAACACCAAATGCTGTGGATGGGCACCTAAAGTAGTTAATACATAGGATTAGTAATAAATAGGATAAGCAAAATTATTTCTCCACTAATAACCATTTGTGTGTGTGTGTGTGTGTGTGTGTGTGTGCGTGACTGATGGTCAACTGCTCGAAGAAACCATTCCGAGGTATTCATCGTCAGTCACATTCGGTGATGGTACCAACAAATCTCTCCTCTATCCTATCTTCTTTTCATATTCTTCTTAAGAAACAACAGAATTTTATTTGTATTTCAACCTAAAATTACAGTTATTTTGTAAAGTATTATTCTTTGTAAATGTTGTAGATAAAACGAAAGAAAAGAAAACTGTAAAAAGATGAAAAACGAAAACTGTAAGATGTACGACCTGTTTTAAACATCATGTAACAAAATGGTTCAAATGGCTCTGAGCACTATGGGACTCAACTGCTGAGGTCATTAGTCCCCTAGAACTTAGAACTAGTTAAACCTAACTAACCTAAGGACATCACAAACATCCATGCCCGAGGCAGGATTCGAACCTGCGACCGTAGCAGTCTAGCGGTTCCAGACTGCAGCGCCTTTAACCGCACGGCCACTTCGGCCGGCACATCAGGTAACAGGTCTATAATTTGGCAATAAATAAATAAATAAATTCTCTACTACCAACCTTACGTCATCGCTCGGTTTCATATTGCTTTGAGACGTACAAGATAGCTAAGCCTTTGGGCTCGCTTTCTTTCTTCTTTGACAATTAAGTAATTTAATAATCATTATAATCCTCTCAGTTATGGAGCGTCCCACCAGGGTAATTAAATAAGTGCATTACATGTAATGACATTTTGTTTGCCAACGGGGTCAAGTGATACTTAGAAATGTGGCTCTTTTTGTATCGACGAGTACGCCAGGGTAATGCATCCACAGAGGCGTGCGACAGGACCCACAGCCGAAGGATAAAGTGTCCGTTCTTGGAAGACACACGCAGGCTCACCCGGACTGTTACATAAGCGACGGCCACACTGGATTGTGGGCGAGGCGGCGTCCATCGCTTTTTCATATTTTCTGGCTTCTAGGTGGTCAGGTGAGATACCGGTACGCCGCAGGGCCCTGCTTGGCGCCTTTCGTTATGCTACGGCAAGTAACAACTGGCTCGGGCGGCGATGTCCCTTTACGAGATCTGGATGTCGCTTCCGACAATCCAGCGTCTACTTAAACTGCCGCTCTGTGGAGAATAGCGTAGTCTGCCGCAGGGGAAAAATTCTGGTACATTTTTCTGACGCCAGTGTTGCGTTGGAGCCAAAAGCACACGCCACAACGTTTCTAACGCTGGACGATCTTCACGCGTGGGATACGTCGCAGCAAAATCAGACGACCACCGTCAATTCAAAACTTGTTGTGCACATAGATTTTCAAGGCAGTAGGAGAACACTTTATGCCCAAACTAGTAGAGAGTTTTGGCGCGGTGTTATAATTACACTACTGGCGTGAATTGCAGGAGCCGCTTAACAATTGGAGATGAAAATTTTTGGCGATACTCCTCATGAAGCGACGGCGTTTAGAAGCGAAGGAAGTGAATATTTTTCATGGAATTCGAAGTAGGTTCCCCGGGGAGCACATTTTTGGTTTTTCGGCGGGCGACTACCGTGATTCTCCACTCAATTTAGTGCAACGGTGCCCTGATTGGGGTCTTATCAGTTGCGCACCTTCGAGTTGGCTGCACATCACTCGTTGAACAGAACACTGGTGAGCATATCTACAGTTCTTTTCCTGTAGTTAGAGGAGCGTGTCATCACTGTAGTGAGTCCGTCTGGCTGGCAGTACTTGTTTTTCAACCACTGTATGTAGTCTTGGTCCAGAAAACAGACTCACGATCTCAATATCTATTGGTCGCATAAAGCTTCTTGGGACTGACCATTAATTTTGTTTCATGATAGTTTTTCATTTTAGACTAATGATTTCTTTCTGTGTATTTCTATGTATAATAAAAAACTGCCCCTGGTAGCTGACTGTTCAGCGCGATAGAGTGTCATGCTTAACGGCCCGGGTTCGATTCCTGGCTGGGTCGGAGATTTTCTCAGCTCAGGGACTGGGTGTTGTCCTTATCATCATCATTTCATCCCCATCGACACGCGAGTCGCCGAAGTGGCGTCAACTCGAAAGACTTGCACCAGGCGACCTGTCTACCCGACGAGAGACTTTAGACATACGGCGTTTCCATTTCCATAACAAACTAAGCCTGGGGAAAACAATATTTAACCTCAGTAAGTTTTCTTCTGGTTATTTATGAATTTATTAATTTTATTTTGAGTTCAAAATACGTTAGGAGGGCAGGATTATTATACTAAAATACCCAGTTTTAGGGGCACTATTGGGGTTGACAGCTTGATCATTAGCGTTGTTTAGTCCATTGTGTGAATATTATCAGAGGTGGGCCTTAAGGATGACTCTGACGTGGGCAGGATATTTCGGGTCAGACATTCCAGCAATGTTAACTTTTCTCTACCTCTTACTATTTGCGGGCCGCCGTGGACATTTCGTAAAGCTACGACTATATATTTAATCAACGTGACTGTGTCAAGTGTCTCAGCACTAATGCCGATTTCGACGATTACGGGATTGTTATCCCTATTCATTTACATAAATTTAAATTTTTCTACATCTAGAGCAAGCTGACATTCATCATACCAAATAGCAAACTCTCTAAATCATCCAGAATCCTTCTACATCATATACCCGCTGTTTGCTGATCAAGCCGGCCGGAGTAGCCGAGCGGTTCTAGGCGCTACGGTCTCGACCGGCGGGACCGCTACGGTCGCAGGTTCGAATCCTGCCTCGGGCGTGGATGTGTGTGATGTCCTTAGTTCGGTTTACGTAGTTCTAGGGGACTGATGACCTCAGACGTTAAGTCCCATAGTGCTCAGAGCCATTTGAACCATTTTGTTGATCATACTCGTCAAATCTTTTATATATATAGAAGAGAAGAGCGGACCTATCACAGCTGCCTTGGGCACTGTTGGCGGTATCCTTGTCTCTGACGAATATACGCTGTCAAAGACAACATAATGGACGCTACTACTTAAGAAGTGTTGGAGCGTCTCAGATATATGGTGAACTGTTCAGTGCACTGAGACCTCCGTTAACAGTACGCAGTGGGACACTGCCCAACACTTTCCGGACATTAGAACTTAAACAATATTCTAGAATTGTGGAGCATACTGATTTCAAGGATACTGATCTATAATTCAGCCAACTCGTTTCTTTATTCCTGGTTATATATATGAGGCAGCTGTGCTTTTTTTTTCTAGTTGCTTGGGACTTAACGCTGGGAGTGAGTTTCACCATAAATGCAAGCTAAGTCATGGGCCAGAACGTAGAGTACTCTCTACAAAGCCGAAATCGTGTTCTGTCATAACCAGACGACTTATTTGGTCTTCCATTCTTATTATTTCTTCTCGATCTCAGGAAATATTGTGCATTACTCATTTTCCCCTTGACGTATAACTATAGGATTATTCAAAACTACCTGCATAGTTTCAAAAAATGACCGCACGAAAACCACAAGACATCTAAAACATAAGCAGATGTCAGTGGGTACTGCGTCCCTCTCAGTTTTTAACTACCATTACATGTGCTGACTATTTGTGATTTTCAGAATGCCAATATTTGGGTAAAATGTAAATGTCGTGTGACTAGGACCTCCCGTAGGGTAGACCGCTAGCCAGGTGCAACTCTTTCGATTTGAGGCCACTTCGGCGACTTACGCGTCGATGGGGATGAGTATGATGAAGATTAGGACAACACAACACCAAGTCCCTGAGCGGAGAAAATCTCCGACCCAGCCGGGAATCAAAACTGGGCCCTCTGGATTGACATTCTACCGGGAGCTGACAATATGTGGGCGCGGTTCATTGATATGGCTGATAGGAAGTGACCGGGAAGGCTCGACAGCGTGCCACTTTCGAAATGTGTCCCTTGGGTTGCCTATCTGCAGGTGAAATCTAATTCAGAGCTACAGTATGAAGCGGATGATTTGTCGACATGTTCTGACGTGTTCGGTCCCCCAATGCAATCACGTCACTGCATGTATTACGAGCCGGCCGATGTGGCCGTGCGGTTAAAGGCGCTTCAGTCTGGAACCGCGTGACCGCTACGGTCGCAGGTTCGAATCCTGCCTCGGGCATGGATGTGTGTGATGTCCTTAGGTTAGTTAGGTTTAATTAGTTCTAAGTTCTAGGCGACTGATGACCTTAGAAGTTAAGTCGCATAGTGCTCAGAGCCATTTGAACCATGTATTACGAATCGTAGCTTAGACACTATGTTCACCGATATGTGTCATCATCCTGCATGTTTGCTAGTTTTCATGCAATCGACTTCTGTCACCACAAGTGTCAGTCGCGATAGCTGAGTAGTGCCGGCACGGTCAGAGGGCTATGTGCCCTCTGTAACAAAAACAATGAGTTAATCGATCAACAACGAACATAAACGGATGTCTTACGACGTCCGCACCGAGCAGATGCAACGAACACAAGCGAACAAAATGAGATTAAAAAAAGAAAAGTGGTCAGCGCGACAGAATGTCAATCAGCAGGACCCGGGTTCGATTCCCGGCTGTATCGGAGATTTTCTCCGTTCAGGGACTGGGTGTTGTGTTGTCCTAATCATCATCATTTCATCCCCATCGACTCGCAAGTTGCTGAAGTGGCGTAAAATCGAAAGACTTGCACCCAGCGAACGGTCTACCCGACGGGAGGCCCTAGTCACATGACATTTATTATTTATTACCAGACAAGTGTCCGCCCCGATAGCTGATTGGTGCCGGCCCGGTAGCTCAGCTTGTTCGTTCAGAAGGCTGCGTGCTCTCTGAAATAATAAAAAAAACCTCTCAAGGAATCAAAGATCAACTTGAGTGGATTTCTTGTGACGTCCGCCCAGACCAAACGCAACGAACTATATGGGTAAAATGAGTTTAAAAAAAAGTGGTGAACGTGGCGGATTGTCGTCCAAAGGGGTCGGGTTCGATTTCCGGCTGGGTCGGGAATTTTCTCCTCTCAGGGACTGGGTGTTGTGTTGTCTTCCTCATCATTGCATCCCCATCCAGCGCGCAGGTCGCTCAATGTGGTGTCGAATGTAATAAGACCTGCACCAAGCCGGCCGACCTGCCGCGCAAGGGGCCTCCAGGCTAATGACGCCAGACGCTCATTTCCATTACCACACAAGCATTTTTCTGAATATTTCAAGCGTTTAGCACAGTTTTACGTTGCGGAACGCTTTTTCTACTTTCGTAGTCCCTATCAAAGTGTGATTATTGTTTTGTGCCCGCCATCTCACCAACACTGCCTTTCGCTAAGCCTAACTGACCGTCAGCAAACGGATCCCTAATTTTCATTCTGCACCAGTCAGCGTATACCGGCCGCCAGGTACAGCCGCACAGGAACAGCGAGGGCGACAAGCGGCGGGCCGCGGCGTGATATACAGTGCAGCGGATAGGCGGCGCGGCGCGGCGCCGCAGCTGCGCGGCTGGGCCGGGCTGGGCTGCCGGTGTCGGCCGCAGTAAGTCCCACCGCAGCCGGCGCGCCCTGTTGCGGCCGGCCGGGCATTACGGCCCGTAATTAGCCAAGTTACCTGCGGCCAAGTTGGCTCAAGTCGCGCCAGTGCACCGGCCCGCCTGTCGATAGCCGTTCCCCCCCGGTTTTAGCCGCCAGGCGCCCCGGCGACCAGCCGCGTAAATAACACCGGCCGCCTCCCCACGGCCACCTGCCCGCCACGCCCACCGTGCACCACGGCACATAAACGGTCGCAAGGGCCGTCGTCGGCACAACATGTTTACGCTTCGCGTCTACTGCAGCTGTACACCATGGTTTCTGTTTGCACAAGTCCTGCAGCTGCTGGAGAGTAATCCACACATATAGGGCGTTTCAAAAATGACCGGTATATTTGAAACGGCAATAAAAACTAAACGAGCAGCGATAGAAATACACCGTTTGTTGCAATATGCTTGGGACAACAGTACATTTTCAGGCGGACAAACTTTCGAAATTACAGCAGTTACAATTTTCAACAACAGATGGCGCTGCAAGTGATGTGAAAGATATAGAAGACAACGCAGTCTGTGGGTGCGCCATTCTGTACGTCGTCTTTCTGCTGTAAGCGTGTGCTGTTCACAACGTGCTAGTGTGCTGTAGACAACATGGTTTATTCCTTAGAACAGAGGATTTTTCTGGTGTTGGAATTCCACCGCGTAGAACACAGTGTTGTTGCAACAAGACGAAGTTTTCAACGGAGGTTTAATGTAACCAAAGAACCGAAAAGCGATACAATAAAGGATCTGTTTGAAAAATTTCAACGGACTGGGAACGTGACGGATGAACGTGCTGGAAAGGTAGGGCGACCGCATACGGCAACCACAGAGGGCAACGCGCAGCTAGTGCAGCAGGTGATCCAACAGCGGCCTCGGGTTTCTGTTCGCCGTGTTGCAGCTGCGGTCCAAATGACGCCAACGTCCACGTATCGTCTCATGCGCCAGAGTTTACACCTCTGTCCATACAAAATTCAAACGCGGCAACCCCTCAGCGCCGCTACCATTGCTGCACGAGAGACATTCGCTAATTATATAGTGCACAGGATTGATGACGGCGATATGCATGTGGGAAGCATTTGGTTTACTGACGAAGCTTATTTTTTACCTGGACGGCTTCGTCAATAAACAGAACTGGCGCATATGGGGAACCGAAAAGCCCCATGTTGCAGTCCCATCGTCCCTGCATCCTCAAAAAGTACTGGTCTGGGCCGCCATTTCTTCCAAAGGAATCATTGGCCCGTTTTTCAGATCCGAAACGATCTCTGCATCACGCTATCTGGACATTCTTCGTGAATTTGTGGCGGTACAAATTGCCTTAGACGACACTGCGAACACCTCGTGGTTTATGCAAGATGGTGCCCGGCCACATCGCACGGCCGACGTCTTTAATTTCCTGAATGAATATTTCGATGATCGTGTGATTGCTTTGGGCTATCCGAAACATACAGGAGGCGGCGTGGATTGGCCTCCCTATTCGCCAGACATGAACCCCTGTGACTTCTTTCTGTGGGGACACTTGAAAGACCAGGTGTACCGCCAGAATCCAGAAACAATTGAACAGCTGAAGCAGTACATCGCATCTGCATGTGAAGCCATTCCGCCAGACACGTTGCCAAAGGTTTCGGGTAATTTCATTCAGAGACTACGCCATATTATTGCTACGCATGGTGGATATGTGGAAAATATCGTACTATAGAGTTTCCCAGACCGCAGCGCCATCTGTTGTTGAAAATTGTAACTACTGTAATTTCGAAAGTTTGTCTGCCTGAAAATGTACTGTTGTCCCAAGCATATTGCAACAAACGGTGTATTTCTATCGCTGCTCGTTTAGTTTTTATTTCCGTTTCAAATATACCGGTCATTTTTGAAACATCCTGTATTTTAAAAATAGATGTACGTGTATGTACCTATGTTTCCCGTCTCCTCCTAAACCACTGGATCCATTTCAACCCAACTTGATACACGTTTTACTTACTGACACGAAAGAATCGTAGAAGAGCTAAGAACTACCTATCTCTGGTTCAAATGGCTCTGAGCACTATGGGACTTAACTTCTAAGGTCATCAGTCCACTAGAACGTATAACTACTTAAACATAACAAACCTAAGGACTTGATCGGCGACTCCATGGAGTGTTCTGTGCACCACGAGCAAATAGTGGATAGAATTGGAAGGAGAATCAGCATTGGTCGTATTTTTTTGTCTTATTATCCTCAAAATCGATTTTCTCTCAGTTAGTGACCATCCTCAGTGCAGTAATATACAATTAAAATACCTAGGTACTGGTATCAACAAGCTTAGAGCGATCACATAACCTAAGGACATCACACACATCCATGCCCGAGGCAGGATTCGAACCTGCGACCGCAGCAGTCACGCGATTCCAGACTGTAGCGCCCAGAACCGCTTGACCACCCCGGCCGGCTACCTATCTATCAAAAGGACGGGTGAAAGGGGGGGGGGGGTGAGATGAAAAAGCATTGGAGCCCACGACGCGCGAATATCCGTACTTCATACTTATATGGATATGGTGTCTGTTCTTTCGGACATGTAAGTATATAGTTTTGGCAATACCGACCATGACCTTCTTTTTCTGTGCGGATGCACACATATTCCCCCAACTCTTAAGGGACTTAGTAAGAATGTCTTCCACGAGTAATGAGTGTGTTGCGGTGGGACACTACGAATGTACTGTGTGGACATCCGAGGTGAGAATATGGGTCTCGCGGGAAGTGTGCGCGAGATAGTCCCGGCAGTTACACTATCCTCTGTGCCCTCGGTGGCTCAGATGGATAGAACGTCTGCAATGTAAGCAATAGATGCCGGGTTCTAGTCCCGGTTGGGGCACATATTTTCACCTCTCCCCGTTGATATATGGCAACGCCCGTCAGCAGCTGAAGGTATTAATATAATACTAATTTATCCATACTTCAGTCATCCAGTATTTCAGAATGGGAGCACATTGAGACTTGCAACAAACTTTACAAACACATTCAAATTTTTACGAGGCTTTATCTCTCTGACGACCTACTCATAGTGATGGAAGGAAAAAAGTTTATGGATTACTACAATCTCACTCTCCGTGCAGTAAAACTGCAGAATGAAGCACGACGTTTTAATTTATTACTTATTTAATACTAACTGTGTTCGCGACAGATTTCGCAGGCACTATCCACATATACCAGTTTACCGCTGTGTAGAACGTAGTTCAGGACATGCGACGTCATAAACAATGAACACCGTGAATGTGAAACTGCAACTGCTACGGTCGCAGGTTCGAATCCTGCCTTGGGCATGGATGTGTTTGATGTCCTTAGGTTAGTTAGGTTTAAGTTGTTCTAAGTTTTAAGGGAATGATGACCTCAGATGTTAAGTCCCATAGTGCTTAAAGTCATTTTGAAACTGCTAGAGATACCGGTGATAATATCTACAAATGCGTCTGGAATATGGTAAATATGTGTGAAATATGGTTGACATTTGCATAATCAGGCGAAGCCACGGGTATAAAGCTCATTCTAAACTAAGAATTTCTAGCAATTAATGTTGACTGTGCCTTACCCTGGCATGTTATAGTAATTTTATGCTTCTGAAGAAGGCTAGATTAATATAGCCGAAACCTGGTAAAGACCAGAAATTTGCGCAACTGAGGCTGATTCTTCAAAATATTATTCTATAGTGGTGAAACAAATTCGACCAAAATTGGTACATATATTAGTTACGATCTGGAAAGAAATACTGTAGGGGTAAGAAGCACCAGCTGCCTAATGGGGTGACCGTGACAGCTTGAAATGAGAAGGAGGAAGAGAAAACTAACAGACAGCGAAGGGGAAGGAAGAGACGGCAGAGAGAGAGAGAAAGAAGAAGATGGACAGTTGTAGGAGAAGAGGAAATGGACAAACAAAAGAGGAGGAGATGGACACAGAGGAGAGGGAGAGACAATAAAGACAGTAAGACAGATGAGGGAGGAGGAGATGAGCAGAGAGGGGATGAAGGAGCAGATTGACAGAGAAAGGGAGGAGGAGGAGATGGAATAAATAGAAGACTGGAATAAATACATACCTGGGCAACGCTGAGTGTTCACCTAGTATAAAATGCGCTGCTGGCCATTAAAATTATAAGAAGAGTAAACACAGCTGATAAGGAAATTTTAATTATAGTAGAAATAAAACACTATTACATTTGTAGGTGGTTTTGTTTTGAGTGTCTGCAGGATGTGACTTACAACACAGAGCTAGTACCTCTGACACCAGCAACGATTCGAACCACAGTTGGCCATCGAGTCGAAGTCATTTTAGATGACGTTTACTAGTGTTTCAATCCATGCCGCTTCAACTACACTGAGCTGAGTACCCAGCACTGTCCAGCTATGTATTTATTCCATTCTTCTATTAGCATCCCGTCATGCTTGATGTTTCCCCCGTCGGTGATGTTATCTTTCAGCAGCGTAATTGTCCTAGTCTCGGAGCCAGAACCGTGCTTCAATGGTTCGGGAAACGTAAAGAACTTACGTTGATGTCACGGTGACCAAATTCACCTGATGTAAATTCTATGGAACCCACTAGCTATAACTGTCTAACTTCGTTTCGCCTCTGAAAATCTTTATATGTTATAGCTGACCCGGCAAACGTTTTGCTATATAAATTATCTCTATTCTATAAGAATAATGTTTACGTGTAACACTATGTATACGTGTAACACAATAGCCGATGTTGGCGGGAGCTCGTGACACAAACAATATTAATGGCCGAAAAATGTGTACGGAGTGAGAAAATGCTTAGGGGGGAGTCCGGCAGGTTTTTTTTGTTTTTTTTTTCCTTTCCTGTGCTAACTTCTTCATCTCAGAGTAGCACTTGCAACCTACGTCCTCAATTATTTGCTTGATGTATTCCAATCTCTCTCTTCCTCTACAGTTTTTGCCCTCTACAGCTCCCTCTAGTACCATGGAAGTCATTCCCTCATGTCTTAGCAGATGTCCTATCATCCAGTCCCTTCTCCTTATCAGTGTTTTCCACATATTCCTTTCCTCTCCAATTCTGCGTAGAACCTCCTCATTCCTTACCTTATCAGTCCACCTAATTTTCAACATTCGTCTATAGCACCACATCTCAAATGCTTCGATTCTCTTCTGTTCCGGTTTTCCAACAGTCCATGTTTCACTACCATACAATGCTGTACTCCAGACGTACATCCTCAGAAATTTCTTCCTCAAATTAAGGCCGGCATTTGATATTAGTAGACTTCCCTTTGCCAGAAATGCCTTTTTTGCCATAGCGAGTCTGCTTTTGATGTCCTCCTTGCTCCGTCCGTCATTGGTTATTTTACTGCCTAGGTGGCAAAATTCCTTAACTTCATTGACTTCGTGACCATCAATCCTGATGTTAAGTTTCTCGCTGTTCTCATTTCTACTACTTCTCATTACCTTCGTCTTTCTCCGATTTACTCTCAAACCATACTGTGTACTCATTAGGCTGTTCATTCCGTTCAGCAGATCATTTAATTCTTCTTCACTTTCACTCAGGATAGCAATGTCATCAGCGATTGATATCCTTTCACCTTGTATTTTAATTCCACTCCTGAACCTTTCTTTTATTTCCATCATTGCTTCCTCGATGTACAGATTGAAGAGTAGGGGCGAAAGGCTACAGCCTTGTCTTACACCCTTCTTAATACGAGCACTTCGTTCTTGATCGTCCGCTCTTATTATTCCCTCTTGCTTGTTGTACATATTGTATATGACCCGTCTCTCCCTATAGCTTACCCCTACTTTTTTTCAGAATCTCGAACAGCTTGCACTATTTTATATTGTCGAACGCTTTTTCCAGGTCGACAAATCCTACGAAAGTGTCTTGATTTTTCTTTAGCCTTGCTTCCATTATTAGCCGTAACGTGAGAATTGCCTCTCTCGTCCCTTTACTTTTCCTAAAGCCAAACTGATCGTCACCTAGCGCATTCTCAATTTTCTTTTCCATTCTTCTGTATATTATTCTTGTAGGCAGCTTCGATACGTGAGCTGTTAATCTAATTGTGCGATAATTCTCGCACTTGTCAGCTCTTGCCGTCTTCGGAATTGTGTGGATGATGCTTTTCCGAAAGTCAGATGGTATATCGCCAGACTCATATGTTCTTTACACCAACGTGAATAGTCGTTTTGTTGCCACTTCCCCCAATGATTTTAGAAATTCTGATGGAATGTTATCTATCCCTTCTGCCTTATTTGACCGTAAGTCCTCCAAAGCTCTTTTAAATTCCGATTCTAATACGGGATCCCTTATCTCTTCTAAATCGACTCCTGTTTCTTCTTCTATCTCATAAGACAAATCTTCACCCTCATAGAGGCTTTCAATGTATTCTTTCCACCTATCTGCTCTCTCCTCTGCATTTAACAGTGGAATTCCCGTTGCACTCTTAATGTTACCACCGTTGCTTTTAATGTCACCAAAGGTTGTTTTGACTTTCCTGTATGCTGAGTCTGTCCTACCGACAATCATATCTTTTCCGATGTCTTCACATTTTTCCTGCAGCCATTTCGTCTTAGCTTCCCTGCACTTCCTACTTATTTCATTCCTCAGCGACTTGTATTTCTGTATTCCTGATTTTCCCGGAACATGTTTGTACTTCCTCCTTTCATCAATCAGCTGAAATATTTCTTCTGTTACCCATGGTTTCTTCGCAGCTACCTTCTTTGTACCTATGTTTTCCTTCCCAACTTCTGTGATGGCCCTTTTTAGAGATGTCCATTCCTCTTCAACTGTACTGTCTACTGCGCTATTCCTTATTGCTGTATCTATAGCGTTAGAGAACTTCAAACGTATCTCGTCATTCCTTAGTACTTCCGTATCCCATTTCTTTCCGTATTGATTCTTCCTGACTAATGTCTTGAACTTCAGCCTACTCTTCATCACTACTATATTGTGATCTGAGTCTATATCTGCTCCTGGGTACGCCTTACAATCCAGTATCTGATTTCGGAATCTCTGTCTGACCATGATGTAATCTAATTGAAATCTTCCCGTATCTCCCGGCCTTTTCCAAGTATACCTCCTCCTCTTGTGATTCTTAAACAGGGTATTCGCTATTACTAGCTGAAACTTGTTACAGAACTCAATTAGTCTTTCTCCTCTTTCATTCCTTGTCCCAAGCCCATATTCTCCTGTAACCTTTTCTTCTACTGCTTCCCCTACAACTGCATTCCAGTCGCCCATGACTATTAGATTTTCGTCCCCCTTTACATACTGCATTACCCTTTCAATATCCTCATACACTTTCTCTATCTGTTCATCTTCAGCTTGCGACGTCGGCATGTATATCTGAACTATCGTTGTCGATGTTGGTCTGTTGTCGATTCTGATTAGAACAACCCGGTCACTGAACTGTTCACAGTAACACACCCTCTGCCCTACCTTCCTATTCATAACGAATCCTACACCTGTTATACCATTTTCTGCTGCTGTTGATATTACCCGATACTCATCTGACCAGAAATCCTTGTCTTCCTTCCACTTCACTTCACTGACCCCTACTATATCTAGATTGAGCCTTTGCATTTCGCTTTTCAGATTTTCTAGTTTCCCTACCACGTTCAAGCTTCTGACATTCCACACCCCGACTCGTAGAACGTTATCCTTTCGTTGATTATTCAATCTTTTTCCCATGGTAACCTCCCCCTTGGCAGTCCCCTCCCGGAGTTCCGAATGGGGGACTATTACGGAATCTTTGGCCAATGGAGAGATCATCATGACACTTCTTCAATTACAGGCCACATGTCCTGTGGATACACGTTACATGTCTTTAATGCAGTGGTTTCCATTGCCATCTGCATCCTCATGTCGTTGATCATTGCTGATTCTTACGCCTTTAGGGGCAATTTACCACCCCTAGGACAAGTGAGTGCCCTGAACCTCTATCCGCTCCTCCGCCCTCTTTGACAAGGCCGTTGGCAGAATGAGGCTGACTTCTTATGCCGGAAGTCTTCGGCCGCCAATGCTGATTATTTATCATAATTTAGGCAGTGGCGGGGATCGAACCCGGGACCGAAGACGTTTTTGATTATGAATCAAAGACGCTACCCATAGACCACGGGTACCGGCAGTATTAGCCATTATTAGTTCTAGGGTTTCTACTGTAGATGGCGCGGATTCAACAACTGAGCCGATACACGGTTCGCCCATGAGCATACAAACATAGCGGCAATTTCGTGTCTAAACGTGTTCGCCAGCATTATGAATAAGGCCAAGCGCACACGCATCTATTTTTATCGTACGTAAAAATATTGTACGATTAAATTATTTTAGAAGAATAAAGGAACATAGGAACTTCTTTGTTCAACTAAAAGAATTTGATCGTACGATATATTTCCGTGCCATAGAAATCGATGCGTGTGCGCTAGGCCTAAATGTCGGTTTGGCGAATGACGCGTGCTACCTAGTTAAACTTCTCGGTCTAGTTACGTCGATTCAAAGAGGGATATTCGAGTCGTTTGTTTTGGTACGTCTTCTTCAATTACCTGTCTATCGAATAGTGATACCTGGCGGGGATAACTGATCAAGTGATAATTGATCAGTTATCGACCGAGGTTGAAAATTATTAAATTACTAAAATCGCTATTAAAAATAGGGGTTGGTGGTAGAAGGGGGAAAATTTAGGATTGTGTGTATTTTTTAATGCAACCTTATAAAAAGTAAAAATAAAAATTTCTGTACAAAAAATAAGAAATAAACAAGCTGCGAGCCTATAGGGTATCGTCTCAGTTGTGCGACTGATTTCGTAATTTCCTGTCAGGAAGGTCGCAGTTCGTAGTAATAGACGGCAAATCATCGAGAAAAACTGAAGTGATATCAGGTGTTCCCCAGGGAAGCGTCCTGGGACCTCTGCTGTTCCTGATCTATATAAATGACCTGAGTGACATTCTGAGCAGTTCTCTTAGGTTGTTCGCAGATGATGCTGTAATTTACCGTCTAGTAAGGTCATCCGAAGACCAGTATCAGTTGCAAAGCGATTTAGAAAAGATTGCTGTATGGTGTGGCAGGTGGCAGTTGACGCTAAATAACGAAAAGTTGAGGTGATCCACATGAATTCCAAAAGAAATCCGTTGGAATTCGATTACTCGATAAATAGTACAATTCTCAATGCTGTCAATTCAACTATGTACCTGGGTGTAAAAACTACGAACAACTTCAGTTGGAAAGACCACACAGATAATACTGTGGGGAAGGCGAGCCAAAGGTTGCGTTTCATTGGCAGGACACTCAGAAGATGCAACAAGTCCACTAAAGAGACAGCTTACACTACACTCGTTCGCCCTCTGTTAGAATATTGCTGCGCGCTGTGGGATCCTTACCAGGTGGGATTGACGGAGGACATCGAAAGGGTGCAAAAAAGGGCAGCTCGTTTTGTATTATCACGTAATAGGGGAGAGAGTGTGGTAGATATGTTACGCGAGTTGGGATGGAAGTCATTAAAGAAAAGACGTTTCTCGTCGCGGGGAGATCTATTTACGAAATTTCAGTCAACAACTTTCTCTTCCGAATGCGAAAATATTTTGTTGAGCCCACCCTACATAGGTAGGAATGATCATCAAAATAAAATAAGAGATATCAGAGCTCGAACAGAAAGGTTTAGGTGTTCGTTTTTCCCGCGCGCTGTTCTGGAGTGGAATGGTAGGGAGATAGTATGATTGTGGTTCGATGAACCCTCTGCCAAGCACTTAAATGTGAATTGCAGAGTAATCATGTAGATGTAGATGTAGATGGAGTAGACCACCCTTATCACTTAGGGGTATGAAAAATTACGACCTATTCATAGACCTACTGAATATACATGTAAAATTTCATCAGAATCGATCTTGCCGTTTCGGAGGAGTATGGCAACTAATACTGTGACACGAGAATTATATATATAAGGATTTGGGTCGCTATCGGGCGCCACCATCGCATACGTTAATCAACGGCCCGTTGTTTACGCGATTTACAAGGTACGTGCGTAGACATGCAATTCCACATACCAACAAAAACCTACCAACAACATGTCAGGTTCTTGACACGAAGAATCAGTGATGCATTTCGTTCCAAAGACGGAAAACAAGCTATTAAGCAGGTGGGGTTAAAGTTTTGGCTCATCAGTGTATATGCCTGTGTTCATCAACCGTAATGCTTGACTATACTAGTGTTGCTGAAACGAGCTCATTTCCTAATAAATGGTACGTGACTTTGCTACGTGAACCTGCAAGGAAGACCAAACAACGTGGTTCAAATGGTTCAAATGGCTCTAAGCACTATGGGACTTAACATCTGAGGTCATCAGTCCCCGACACTTAGAACTACTAAAATCTTACTAACCCAAGGACGTCTGGCACATCCATGCCCAAGGCAGAATTCGAACCTGCGACCGTAGCAGCGTCGTGGTTTCGGACTGATGCGCCTAGAACCGCTCTGCCGCAGCTGCCGGCCCAAACAACGTGTTCCTCCTTTCAGGCACTAGTCGCGTAGTCTTCTAATGTGCTATCCTACGTAGCCTTCCTGAACCCATCGATTCCATCTCAACGTGACAGTCGTAGCATCCCGACTAACCCACGCAACACTATCACTGAACAACAAACGGCAATACCTATTGGTCACGATCTGTCCACTTCCGACAAGTACTAGTGGACATTTCTCCTACTTACATAAGGCGCAAATAGTGTCCTCACTACGAATCAAAATTCAACTGCGATATCTCATTGTGAAACTCGTATAATTTTTCCATGTACACTCACTGCACACGTAAATGATTTGCGTTGCATGGCTGTACTGAAATTCTTATGTTTTTCTTATCCAAGTATGCAATTAACTTCATTCCAGTTAGATGTTTACTGCATGCCGCCTTGATCCTTTCGCAGTTTTAAGGCTCAGCCATGTATTTTTGGTGAACTTCTGTAAACGACGTAATATTCTTAAGAATGTTGCACCATAGTACAGGGCTATTACAAATGATTGAAGCGATTTCATAAATTCACTGTAGCTCCATTCATTGACATATGGTCACGACACACTACAGATACGTAGAAAAACTCATAAAGTTTTGTTCGGCTGAAGCCGCACTTCAGGTTTCTGCCGCCAGAGCGCTCGAGAGCGCAGTGAGACAAAATGGCGACAAGAGTCGAGAAAGCGTATGTCGTGCTTGAAATGCACTCACATCAGTCAGTCATAACAGTGCAACGACACTTCAGGACGAAGTTCAACAAAGATCCACCAACTGCTAACTCCATTCGGCGATGGTATGCGCAGTTTAAAGCTTCTGGATGCCTCTGTAAGGGGAAATCAACGGGTCGGCCTGCAGTGAGCGAAGAAACGGTTGAACGCGTGCGAGCAAGTTTCACGCGTAGCCGCGGAAGTCGACGAATAAAGCAAGCAGGGAGCTAAACGAACCACAGCCGACGGTTTGGAAAATCTTACGGAAAAGGCTAAAGCAGAAGCCTTACCGTTTACAATTGCTACAAGCCCTGACAACCGATGGAAAACCGATGGATCGGTCGTGGTCATCAGTCCCCTAGAACTTAGAACTACTTAAACCTAACTAACCTAAGAACATCACACTCATCCATGCCCGAGGCAGGATTCGAACCTACGACCGTAGCAGTCGCGCGGTTCCGGACTGAGCGCCTAGAACCGCTAGACCACCGCGGCCGGCGACAGCATTTGTGAAGTCGACCCGAAGAGCCGACATGTTTCAGTTGATCGACGGTCGAATCCCGATGGTTCCGCGCCTGCTGCAACGATGTCGTTTATTCAGCATGTGAAAACGTGGAGGTGGTCTGCTGCGGAGCTCCATGTTTAACGACGTACGATGAACAGAGTGCTCCGAAACATATGTGCATGTACCAGAATTGTGCTCTTTCGGCAGAGAAGCCACAGATCAGCATCTATCCTACATTACAGAACAGACCATGTTCTGCGATGAGTTGTGGACGTCCCACCATTTATCGCACAGTGTTAGTTTCAGTGTCTTTCTACCTCTTTCCATTCATGCACACGATAGTAGGACGTGCACATTCGACCAGCTTCGCCGTTTTCAAAATACTCGTTCACAGGCGTTGCCCTTTGTCAAATCCACTTATCTCAATGGATTTCTCCATTTACAGTCCACATTCCAGCTACGTATCTGCTCCGCTTACATACTTTTGTTACCGCGTCGCGTGCCCGAAACGTCAACAGGCGGCATCCAATATAGCGGTGGGCACTGGTCATAATGTTCTGACTGGTCAGCGTAGTGACCTATGAAAGCATTACGGCAACGCTCATTTACTTCTTTTCAGTAATAAATGAACCCAAGTATCTTACTTTGCGCAATCAGTGGGCTTGAAAGACTATTTAAATACACTTAAATGATTCAGTTTCCTATCACTGAGGTCACCAGTTAACTTACGAAATGTTTAAGATGTTTCACCTTATAGACGAAGCATCTGCACTGAGCATGTTTGCCGCACAATTGTAATTTAAGCACTTTTCTACACTACTCGCAATTAAAATTGCTACACCACGAAGATTACGTGCTACGGATGCGAAATTTAACCGACACGAAGAAGATGCTGTGATATGCAAATGATTAGCTTTTCAAACTAGTCACACAAGGTTGGCGCCGGTGGCGACACCTACAACGTGCTCACATGAGGAAAGTTTCCAACCAATTTCTCATACGCAAACAGCAGTTGATCGGAGTTGCCTGGTGAAACGTCGTTGTGGTGCCTCGTGTAAGGAGGAGAAATGCATACCATCACGTTTCCGACTTTGATAAAGGTCGAATTGTAGCCTATCGCGATTGCGGTTTATCGTATCGCGACAATGCTGCTCGCGTTGGTCGAGATTCAATGACTGTTAGCAGGATATGGAATCGGTGGGTTCAGGAGGGTAATACGGAACGCCGTGCTACATACCAACGGCCTCGTATTACTAGCAGTCGAGATGACAGGCATCTTATCAGCATGGCTGTAACGGATCGTGCAGAGACGTCTCGATCCCTGAGTCAAGAGATGGGGACGTTTGCAAGACAACAACCATCTGCACGAACAGTTCGACAGCATTTGCAGCAGCATGGACTAAAAGCTCGGAGACCATGGCTGCGTTTACCCTTGACGCTGCATCACAGACAGGAGCGCCTGCATTGGTGTACTCAACGACGAACCTGGGTGCACAAATGGCAAAACGCCATTTTTTCAAGTGAATCCAGTTTCTGTTTGCAGTATCATGATGGTGTTTCGCGACATCGTGGTGAACGCACATTGGAAGCGTGTATTCGTTATCGCCATACTGGCGTATCATCCGGCGTGATTGTATAGGGTGCCACTGGTTACAAGTCTCGGTTACCTCTTGTTCACATTTTGAACAGTGGACGTTACATTTCAGATGTGTTACGACCTGTGGCTCTACCCTTCATTCGATCCCTGCAAAACCCTACGTTTCAGCAGGATAATGCACGATCGCATGTTGAAGGTCCTGTACGGTCCTTTTGGATACAGAAAATGTTCGATTGCTGCCCTGGCCAGCACATTCTCCAGATCTCTCACCAATTGAAAACGTCTGGTGAATGGTGGCCGAGCAACTGTCTCGTCACAATACGCCAGTCACTACTCTTGATGAACTGTGGTATCGTGTTGAAGTTGCATGGGCAGTTGTATCTATACACGCCATCCAAGCTCTGTTTGACTCAATGCCCAGGCGTATCAAGTCCGTTATTACGGCCAGAGGTGGTTGTTCTGGGTGCTGATTTCTCAGGATCTATGCACCCAAATTTCGTGAAAATGTAACCACATGTCAGTTATAGTATAATATATTTGTCCAATGAATACCTGTTTATCATCTGCATTTCTTCTTGGTGTAGCAATTTTAATGGCCAGTAGTATACTAAGAGACTGAGAATATTGAATAACAAAAGAACGCTGACAAGAACTTGGTATATCGTTTGCTGCTGAGAAGAACTCGACGCAGAGTTACCTTCTGGAACTGGAAAGAGTATGAAAAATGTTTCTAGCGATCTTATAATGAATGAATGAGTGAATTCTGTGCAAACAATTCTCGAGGAAGAAATGCTCTGACCGAAGGCAAGTGATTGTAGTAGGTTCCCCACTGTTGTACAATTTACGGTTAACTTACCGCATGGGTTGTTGGAAACAACCGTCATGTAAACGCTCTTGGCCTGATAATGGAAAGGAGCGGGGATTATTTTAGAAACATTGTCCATCAATTATTGATTATTTAAGTTCAAAAAGTAACTCACATTACAAAGAAGTGGACAAAGTTACATGGACAGTGAGTTATCTATACCTTAGCGAAACAAACAATTCGCTCACCATGTACTTGTGAAACAATCGAAAATATTTGGAATCGTTAGATGAATGAAGAACAGATTTATATGATTCGCCTACCATTCAAATTGATAGCTGGCGAAACCGAATTCTTACCCGCTTTAATCGAGATCGGAAGCCTTACATTACAAAGCATATCGAATAATATTACCCAGATACTTCGCATCGATATGGAATGCCAAGGTGTGCATTCCATTGTGTTATCTTTTTACTTCCCGCTATTGCCAGAGAATGCACGATGCATTGTAAATTTTCATATCTAAACCCATCTTGCAACTGCCAATCTATATTATCCGCTCTATATACATGATATCAGTGAAAACTCGCCGACTTAACACCATACCACAGAACAGAGTAAAAGAATCTATTAAGACACGGATTATGTTGCCCCGCACAGGTCATGTTATTTGCTATTGACCGAACCATGATGCTTCTCGAAGAAAGTCGTAAAGACTACCCATAACAACTGAGCACGACTGACTACATCTCAGATATCGAGTAGTGGGCACAGATTAACAGCGCAAAATTTCTCGCGGGATAGCAGACACAGAAAACATGAAAAAATGGAAGCTGATATATTCTACAGGCAACTTACAAAGTGTACGTCTTCATTCCAGCCATAACATGTTTCAAAGTTCAGAACGTTTAAAGAAAATGAAGTGTCTTGTATGCTCATAGGAGATAGTACTGGTGATTACCACATAAAAGTCCTATGTTTGTAAGGAAAACAAATATTTGTTGAGACATAGGTAATTTTACTTTTGTAGAAAACAGTCAGAACCCAGCCGTGAAAGACAGCTTCTTGTGTGCTTTGAAAATGACCTGTAAAGCCTACTGCATTAATATTGTTAAGAAGGAACTTCTCTGTACTTCCGATTTACAAATAACAGCGTGTGCTATGTGTTTGAGTGCTTAACGAACCTCTGGAAGAAGAATATGTAGGATTATTCCTTCATTTTGGTGTGAAAGTCAGCAACCTACCACCTGAATGATTTTTTGCAGTTTGTTTTGGAAGTACTCGTCTGAGCCAGAGTTGACTGTAGATTTCCCACAGTATAGGGTGGCCGATGTTCAGTGACTAGTTTTTGTCCAAAGCGCTGGGCGAGTTCATTCGTTTGTTCGTAAGGGCAGGAAGCCTCCAAGTGTTTTCCACCGTACGGCCAGTCGGCGATGTCAGAATCGATGCACACGCCCTGCACTCTCACTCAAACGATTTTACAGAAACTTTTCCGTAAAAAAATTCGTTTTTGATTTACTTATAGCTTTATATGTCACGTTCATGATGATGTGCCCATCACTTCGTTAAAGGTCATAGTTATTGTGATATTTACATGGAAGTAAGATGGTCCGTGAAATTCAGAAAAGTTTACAGTGAAAAGTAACAGTCACTATGATTTTGCATTTCGTGCTTATTACATAATACGTTGTTGCACATGAAATTTAATTAACATATTGAACTTCTCTTTATACTTGGGTAGTGGTATCTATCTCTCATCAGTGTTGAGAAAATTGATCTGACGTAGCATACTCATTTGCGATCGCCCCGCGCCAGCGATAAAGCCAGAGTGAAATATCCACAAGACTCCTCATATTTCTTAAACGGTTTCAGGTACTGAAAAGAGATTTTAGCAAATGATAGCACACAAGGAAAAGAGTATTTTGCCATCTCCTTACTATGCAAAACTTCATTAGCTACCGCCGGCCGAAGTGGCCGTGCGGTTAAAGGCGCTGCAGTCTGGAACCGCAAGTCCGCTACGGTCGCAGGTTCGAATCCTGCCTCGGGCATGGATGTTTGTGATGTCCTTAGGTTAGTTAGGTTTAACTAGTTCTAAGTTCTAGGGGACTAATGACCTCAGCAGTTGAGTCCCATAGTGCTCAGAGCCATTTGAACCATTTTTCATTAGCTACCATGTTATTCCTCTAACTACAGATTTTTTTCGATGAAAGCATGTAATTTTTAATGACCATCGACAGCTGGTGAAACGACAAACTCTGTGGGTTTTGGAACAACATAAGTGAAGACATTATGCGTTTTTTTTTTTTTTTTTTACTGAGGATGTGCTTTTTTATAAGCTGCTGTCCTTACTTTTCCTCAGTTCCTCACCGCATAAACTTAATAACCCACTGTCTCAGAATTGTCTCGGAGTTGTTTCTGCGAAATGTGTTAGTGAGGTGAGACGGTGTACACCCAACAGTGTTTTGGCAAATGAAGCAAATTTTAACATAGCATCCGGAGAAGTGTGTAAATTTTAGTCAAAATTCGCCAGTGTTGACGCTTCTCTGAAAGTAAAAAATTGTTAATAAGCCAGGTGGAAATAAATCAATGCATTTTCAGCGGAATTCTTTTTAGATACTAAGCAAAGCAGGGGTGGCTGTAGATCTTTTTGAATGGCCACCACGTAGGAGTGTACGTAGTGGGGCTACACTTAATATTTACAAAAAAATGTGACTTTAGGCTTCAATTTAGAGCGGTACTTCCCCTCTATTTCCCCTACAATGTCTGCCTGCAGCGCCCACGCCTACTGCCCTCCACACGCGTGGCCTGCGTCTACGTGTCTACAGGCCACTGCATTCTGCGCAGACTAAACGTGATAGAATGTTCGTCAACTTTGCTGAAGGAAATAGGATGGTCTGTCGTCAGTGAAATGCCGCAATTTTGGGCACTAAGTTGAACTCCTGCGAGTAAGGGAAGTCCTACTCTCAATATTGCATAGCTTTGACACGCCAGCTGAGCGCCATCGTACTCAGAGAAGCGCTTAAGTTGTACATATATTAAGGTGGTTCTGCGGAACACGTTCACTGGTTATTAACGAAAGATATTCGAATCTGCATTTCTAAATTCCGAAAGGAACTTACTTCATTTTATTTCAGCAATGCTATAGGAACTGTTTTGCGTTTCGATGCATATTTACTTCATTCAACAGTCATGAATGATCAGAAAATTAATTTATTGAACTTCGTTCTGTACCAAGCATGATCCTGTAACCATTATGGTGACATTTGAAACCTTTATGCTGATCTTATTTGTGACGGTAGATTACGTCGCGGTGTCCATAATACCTAAATGATCGAAGTTAGTGATTTTCGAACCGATAATTGAAGTACTGACCTTATGTGTAAGATTTTTACGTGATGCTTAAAGATGTGAAATTAATTCGAGTCTGTTTTATTACGAGTATCAATCACCTTCAGTGACATTCGGCAGTAAATTCCTTATCTTTTTCACAATTTTCTCACCGATCCGAGATTGTTTTCCTGGTATCCAGGATAGTCGATAGTATTGCATTAACATCTTGTGTCTTTTCATAGTATGTCAAATTACAAGCTGAACGAAACTCTGCATAGAGGGATACTTATCAGTCAGTATGGATTTATGGATTTTAACGTGGTTTGTTTGAAAAGCAACCATCCTGAAACTGACGCTGCTTGTTGCTCTGGTCATTGACTTTTGGATTACTTAGATTTTGATTGAGTAATTAGTTAATTACTCGCCATAGTTCCCCCAGTATGAAACATTAAACGAATTTTAGTGCGTTTTCTCCATCCTGAATGATTCTGCGCATTCTGTTTCGCCATCTTAACCCAAAACCAACCTGGGGATTATAACGTCAGAGAACACAGTTTGATATGCCATTTGTATGTGTTAGGGGAACCTCCCTTAACTACAATGTTGAGATTATTTGTATCTTTTTCTAAGACACTGGTGACTAAATATTGTGATGAAATAAAGATACACAGCGTCGGCATTGACTCCGCTTGTTACTGATTATACCACACGTCCACCACTTCCCATCTTCCTCCCAATAGGTATCTTTTAAGTGCATTTATTGTGTACTTCAAAAGGAAAACTGAACGTATTTTTAAAAAAATGAAATGTAGGAGAAACAGAGACGGGATGGTAACAATACGGTTAAAATAGCCGCAGTTCAGTTAAAATGGAAAGAAAAAGCTAAACAAATTTCTGCTTGATATTAAATATACATCTTAAACAGCGAAACGAAGAAATCTGATGTAAAGGCACATAGAAGAGCAAATATAAAAAATTAAAAAGGCTATTACTCCGTTGTGTCCAAGATCTGGGAAAGAACGAATGCACATTTGTAACTACAATGTAGCGTAACAGTTAGTATTCATTTTACATTTCTTTACAAGCTTAAGTTCAAAATCTGATCATATTGCCAAAAATCTACGAAAACACGATAAGCACACATGTAAACCGTTGTAGTAAAGACGCTCAGAGTCAGTACCGCTGCTTTACTTTCAACATTTGCTTTATTCTTGCTCGAGATTTTATGTTGTTTTTCCTTTTCCTCCGAAAGAATTTCTGTCACATTTTGACCTTTACATCTTGCCCCTTGCCTACAGAGAAAAAAAAAAGAAAGAATCAACTACTGCCTGGAGGTAACACTTGGAGGGAGACGAAGTCAGAATCACAACACGACTTGTCTTTCTTTTTGTAGTTCTGTTTACTTTCGCATTAACTTTTAGAATGGCAGTAGCGTGTTACGGAGAAACATGAGGAAATGTTGCAGAGCTTGGAGGGAAGCTGTTTACTCAACAGGCCTATTTCTGTCTTCTGGTGCGGCAAATTATCAGAGATGGGAGACATTGTTGGTTCTACGGGAGTGTCAGACGAAGTTGATGGCCTTGCCGTCTTGTCTTCCATAGGTCGATCAGTTGGTACTGATGGTAAGAAGTCTGCATCAGTAAAGACACCCCTGTTGACGGACCAAATTCCAATAGCTTCAAACCCTTTGACTGCAGATCGTCGGGTCGTAGATACGTCAAAAATTTATGCTGCTAGCTATAAAGTGATAACTTTTCCAGGATGTATTTGGAGCCACTTTCGAGTTCCTCACTTGTAGTATGGACTAAAGTGCTTCATTATGTACACGTTAAGGAATTATAGCCATGAGAAGAAGGGTGCAAAAGGCATAACAAAGCAACACCATGTTCTCTCACCAAGTCAGTGACAAGGAGATCTAAAACCACTAGCACCTCATTTTGTATGATTGATGTGGAGAACATAACAAATTTTTGGAACCACTTAGTAAAAATCTTGGTGGTCATCTTCCCTGGTTCACTGCATTCTGCCCGAGCACTCTCACGAAGACTGAACTCTACGTCCTTCTGCGTCATTTTCCTGGGGAAGATCAGCATAGGAAGAACGTGGGTACTGGTAGTTGAAACGATAATGCTGCTGATAGCGAAAGAACGCCTATTCGCTGCTTTCCAAGGGGATCTATTATCTTTGACGACTATACGAGGCGTCTAGTGACCCGATGGGGAATGAGACGTTTGATCCATA
This sequence comes from Schistocerca piceifrons, assembly GCF_021461385.2. NCBI lineage: Eukaryota > Metazoa > Arthropoda > Insecta > Orthoptera > Acrididae > Schistocerca > Schistocerca piceifrons. The sequence goes on from NC_060138.1 coordinate 160,101,553, forward strand.
GTGTGTACAGGGTTTATCTTCGAATGCCGCTTTCGGTTGCCATATATCCCATTCTCGTCGGAATAATAAATGCCATCTGCGGACTGACAGTAATTGTCAACAGTTCCTACCAAAACCTTAGAAAACTTTGAAACTGTGACCAGTTGAGTGTAGTTGAAGCCTACATTTTCCACAATGGAAACGTCTCCAACGATGGCAAAGGATCAGGTTATGTCGAAATACTGCCTTGGTGATCACAAGCCGCAGTCGTCGTAAGAAGGGAGATGTATACACATTTTCTGTGGGATCAATACCGTGAGGCTTAGCGGGTCAGTCGAGACGCGATTGGGTGCCTCAACGTTCGTCAAACTTGGAATGCACGCATGCACGCCTTTAAAGACAGCTGTTTCATGTTAGTAGCAGCACGCTCATTATGAAGATGTAAAAGAAAGATCAGCGCTTGACCACCGAGAATAATAAAATAAACATTCAAGTTCAAGGTCCCAGTAAACTGAATGGATGGGCCTTATCCATGGTACGAAAAACAAGCTCCAGAATATAGCAGAACCACCTCTATCCAGAGCAGATATATCTATTATTTAGGTACACGTAATCATAGAGAAATTGTAGGGCGTTAGGATTCAATGAGATCGACAGTACAAAATTTTTATTTAATCTAAGGAAGTGAGAAATGAATAATGAATACTACAGAGCAATGTTCAGAAAATTTTTGCTAAAAAAAAGCATAATGATGGTAAATAGTGTGGCACATTTTTTTAAATTTGAAGACTGCAAGAAGTAAACGTGAACAAGACTTCCAAATTAGGGTAGCTGGCAAAAGCAAGATAAATGAGACAATGTTTTCATATAGATAAGTGAGGATTCAAAATACATAACCAAACGAGTTAATTCCGAACTGTTCAGAAGATGGATTACGGTACTGCGTGAGCGAAAGGAAAATTCTCCAAGTACAGCAAGAGAATGCTAGTCAGCACCAGATGAGAGCTGGGAAGCAAAATCTCCCCAGTCCAAGTTCTCTCCAGAGCACCCACAATCCCCAGGCTCCACTTAGAGGGGACTGAATGCTTTTGCCAATTTGACGACCGAATATGTTCTCTTTTCCACATAAAAACAGGGGAAGCTGTACACACTTCCCATTCAGACCTCGCTAAAAGCATTGTCACGGTTCTTGAGGTCGGTATTGGTTTAGAACTATTTCTTTCCATTGGTCAGCATCATCTGCACCACCTATGATGGAAGAGATGATACTTTGGTTTGGACAATCCGTAATTTTGAAGGAGAGCAACGAAATTTCTCACGCCAAGGAAGCGCCAAGAGACAGCTCCCGTTTGATGTGCAGAGGAAAGGCAAATTTCACCCTCAAGCACCCTCAGAGAAAAACTGTGACGAACTGCAGCACCATGCTAGTGGCTAGCGGAATGGCGCCAGGAACTTTCCGCAATAGATAATTTGAGAAACAGGACCATTTTTCATGAAAAATGGCTACCATCTATGATGCCTTCGTTTTCTGCTTTTGAGACACCGTCGAAAGTCATCTTTCCACCCTGTGGAATTTCCGATCTCTCGGGACCCAATCTCTTCTGGCGAGAAATCAAATACTTTCCACTCCCAGCAAATTTTAACAAGCTCACGCAGTTAACTGGCACTTCAGCAGGTCGGGGTTTAATGACACAAGATATTGAGCGTCAGTGACAGAGGGGAGCAAAGGTCATTATTTTATCAGGGAAGGCGGGAAGGAAGCGACACTTTGTGTCTAGTAGAGTGGGCTCATTCCTTGGCTCAGTGGGTGTGATGTGTTTAAATATTGGTGATTCCACTAACAGTCATTTATTGAGACATAAAACCCTTCAAACAAACAGACTAATACATTGTGTTTTAACTCGCTCGATTTGTCGCGGCGGAGCGGCGGAATCATAGCGAGCAGATTCCGGTGACAGCTGATGTGGTGACGGCTCGCGTTGCGTCGGCGTATTCTTCCATTCATACAGTGCCCGTGACTCACTGCGGTGGCGGCGACGCCTCCTCATTGTGAATTCGCTCGTTGCTTTATTAACAAACGGCTACGGGATGGCGCGGAGTGCTCCGTCCCGGTATCGAACCAGTGACCCACCGCCTTCTGGCGGAGTTCAGCAGGTAGGCCGCAGTGCCTTCGTCCTCACCAGTCACCTGGTTAAGTACCACACGAACTTCTTTCTAGTAACATCTGGGATGTCGTCTTCTGTGTTAACCTAATGGCGCGGTACCTGGCACCTTCTTCTGTCGAGTTTCGTAGCGGCTAAGCCGCTGTAGTGAAGTATGACGCTCGCTGACTAACCATCGGTCCGTCCGTCCAGGTGACGTTTCTTCGTGTCATATCTTCTCCCCTCGAATGACCTTCCAAAGGACCACATCAAAAGACCACCTCACGCCCGTTTCTTGGAAGTATTTATTCGATGTTTCCGCCAATGTTATTGAGTTTCTAGGACGGCGACTGACACTTCGGTCGTTCATCTATTCTTCACACGTTGGACCGATACGTGACCAATGTAGACACACGTGCCGGCTATCCACTATTTTGCCTATATGCTGGTGTGGTCGGGCATTGCCTTGTCGTTCCCGTCCGCATCGACAGATACGTCACGCACGTGAGTTCAGTATGCTGACGGTTCCTGCAACATTGACCACTGATGTGCGCACAGAGCTGGTCGTTTTTGGCTTGGAATCGTTGCCCGTCTGCTCGGTGGTTGATCTGTCGAAGTGCTGACAGCTGCTGCGCAAACTCCGCTGGTCATCGGCCTTCTCACGTTGGACAGAAACGTGACCAATGCCACACACGTGCCGGCATTCCTTGTTCGACTGCTGCTGTTTCCGAATATTGTGTCATACCATGTGAAAGTCTCTAAAATGTTCACTTAACCTACAATAAGTCTTTCCGTATTTTTCTGCTTTGAACAATCACAAATAACACATAAATATTGTACACAATTGTTATTCACTCTACAGCGCGTAATAGAGCAGAGCTTAAACAAAACCACGAAGTCATATGTTGCAGCTCATGTTACAAGCACTGTGACAGATATGACGAAAGATGATCGTTAGTCGTTAATAACTTGCAACCCTGTACCATCGACTGCACACCGACCAGAGCAGCACCGCGAAACGGCATCAATAAGCCGTTGACACGCGCGCCAATTGAAAGGGTGGTCACTGTTACACGTCCAGGAATGCAAAGCTCAACACCCTCTGTCAACGCAGACGCAACCAGCTGTCCATTGCTGGCCGGCCCCAGTCCGGTTGCAGACTTCGAGGGCATCAGTACGGAATCATAGAAAGACTATACTTAAGAGTGCGTTCTGTGAATGTAATAGAGATTAATGTAATTGCACCTAAGAAGCACAGGAAACACATGAGGCACATCAGCCGCTTCATAACCAGAAGTTATTTTTCTTTCCTTTTTCTGGAAATAAATTGCTCTAACAATTCAAGTGCTATGTAATGATCATTATGAATTCCTGCCACCGATCAGCAAGTTCTATCCCTCCTTGTTTGTGTTGATACTCACTCCAACAGTAGCCAACACAACAAATAGATAACCAAAATTTTAATGTGTAACATAACCCCTCACTTCATTACTGACGCTGCTCTGAAGTAATATACGAGGTTTGTCCAGAAAGTAAGATCCGATCGGTCGCAAAATGGAAACCACTGGGGTAATCCGGAAAAGCTTTGCACAGATTAGTTGGGCTGTCTCTAGTATCCCCATTGATCGTGTCGCGTCGCTCTTTTCAGTTTTCAGTGAACAGTGAGCACATAAAAATGCGTAGGGAATAGCGTCTACCGCCAAGTATGAGGGCCTGGTTAGAGATTTCGCCTGTGTCATGCAGCCCACATAACACAACTGTCGAGCAGTTCCTTCTTCATGCCAATTCTCGGTCGCACACTGCAGGAGCAATGAAGACGCTCCTGCAGCGTTTCCGATCAGTGTAAATTAGTGTGTAAGAGAGAACCTGGGAGCCGTCGAACTCTCTTTTTTTTTTTTTTTGTTTTGCGCATAAGAAGAACCGCATACCACTCAGAGTTACTCCATTTTGTATTTTACATCCTTATAGAATGTAAATTACAATTTCATAAGTAATAAAAACTGGTTGTCCAGTAACTTCTGCACCTTTATGTAACCAAAGCGTATAATTTTGATGCAAGTACAGTTTAGATGCACAAACATAAAGATATAGGTAATTATTGTCGTTATTTTGCACTCAATAGTGCGTTTTTCATCATGATCAGGGACAAGAGTCTGATAAATGTCGAAGTGGTTATTGATAACAGAAATGTGTTTTATGTAAGTCGGCGAAGTACTGAAGTGATATCTAATGCATTTTTAGTTTCACTTCTTCAGTTTACCCTTTTGTTGAGGAAATTGCGTTTTCTAGCGCTCTACGACAAATATTTTTCGTTTTCCTTATTTTTACCACAACATATCTCAGTTTCACGTTAGAAATCACAATTTTCCAATAAAGCCTAAATTAATCATTGAAACTCGTAATTTTGCTATAAATACTATTCACTTTTAAGCAACAGATAGGAGGATAACTATGTAGAATAAAAATGTTCTGTACCATCGGCGACCCTTTATACACTGAAGAGCCAAAGAAACTGGTACACCTGCCTAATACTGCGTAGAGCCCCAACACAACACAACGTGGCTAGGACTTGACTAATATCTGAAGTAGTGCTAGAGAGAATTGACACCATTAATACTGCAGGGCTGTCCATAAATCCGTATGAGTACGACGGGGTGGAGATCTCTTCTGAACAGCACGTTGGAAGGCATCACAAATATGCTCAAAAATGAAACTTCCTGGTAGATTAAAACTGTGTGGTGGACCGCGACTCGAACTCGGGACCTTTGCCTTTCGCGGGCAAGTGCTCTACCAACTGAGCTACCCAAGCACGACTCACGCCCCGTCCTCACAGCTTTACTTCTGCCAGTATCTCGTCTCCTACCTTCCAAACCTTACAGAAGCTCTCCTGCGAATCTTGCAGAACTAATCTGCCAGGAAGTTTCATACCAGCGCACACTGCGCTCCAGAGTGAAAATCTCATTCTGGAAACATCCCCCAGGCTGTGGCTAAGCCATGTCTCCGCAATATCCTTTCTTTCAGGAGTGCTAGTTCTGCAAGGTTCGCAGGAGAGTTTCTGTAAAGTTTGGGAGGTAGGAGACGAGATACTGGCAGAAGTAAAGCTGTGAGGACGGGGCGTGAGTCGTGCTTGGGTAGCTCAGTTGGTGGAGCACTTTCCCGCGAAAGGCAAAGGTCTCGAGTTCGAGTCTCGGTCAGGCACACAGTTTTAATCAGCCAGGATATTTCATATCAGCGCACACTCCGCTGCAAAGTGAAAATCTCATGCTGGAATCATGCTCGGTAATGTTCACGTCTGGGAAGTCTGGTGGCCAGTGGAACTACTTAAACTCAAAAGTGCGTTCCTGGAGCCACTCCGTAGCAATTCTGGACGTATGGGGTGTCACATTGTCCTGCTGGAATTGCCCAAGTCCGTCAGAACGCACAATGGACATACACTGAAAAGATGATCAGACAGGATGTTTAAGTACGTGTCACCTATCAGAGTAGTGGTTAGACGTATCAGGGTTCCCATATCACTCCAACTGCACACGCCTCACACCATTACAGAGACTCACCATCCGCTCGACACAATCTGAAACGAGACTCGTTCGACCAGTCAATATGTTTCCAGTCATCATCAGTCCAATGTCGGTGTTGACTGATCCATTCGAGGCGTAACGCTTCATGTCGTACAATCCTTAAGGGTACACGAATGGGCCATCGCCGCCGAAAGCCCATATCGATGATATTTCGTTGAATAGTTTGCACGCTAACACTTACTGATATCCCAGCATTGAAATCTGCAGCATTTTGCAAAAGGGTTGCACTCGTGTCACGTTGAACGATTATCTTCAATCGCCGTTGGTCCTGTCCTTGCAGTATCTTTTTCCGGTCGCTGCGATGTCGGAGATTTGATGCTTTACCGAATTCCTGATATTCACGATACACTCGTGAAATGGTGGTGCGGTAAAATCCCCAATTAATCGCTACCTCGGAGATGCTGTGTCCCATCTCTCACACGCTGACTCAACGTTCAAACTCACTTAAATCTTGATAACCTGTCATTGTAGCAGCAGTATCTAACAACTGTGCCCGACACTTGTTGTCTTATACTCGTATAGGCGTTGCCTACCGCAGCGCCGTATTCTGCCCGTTTACATTTCTCTGTATTTGAATACGCATGCCTATACCAGTTTCTCTAGGGAAAAAAAATGGTTCCAATGGCTCTGAGCACTACTGGACTTAACTTCTTTGGTCGTCAGCCCCTAGAACTTAGAATTACTTGAACCGAACTAACCTTAGGACATAACACACATCCAAGCCCGAGGCAGGATTCGAACCTGCGACCGTAGCGGTCTCGCGGTTCCGGATTGTAGCGCCTAGAACCGCTCGGCCACTGCGGTGGGCGTTTCTCTGGCGCTTCTGTTTATATCATCACTAAGTTTCTAGACAGTTAACCGCTTCGAGTTTTTAGGGGAATCTACTAAGACGGTAGAGGTAAGGAAAGCGATAGTTATGAGGCAATGTCTGTTAGGTATGCAATATATCTAACATAAGGGTAATGCGGATACGACCTTAGCTGACCAAAGCTACTAGAAAAACTAATGTAGTCTAACCTAACTTATGGTAGTCTACAGCAGCCTACGGTAGAGTTGCAGCTCTACTTTTGACACACCAACGTTCGTTGTTTGATTAACAGTGATGAACACAGTCCATTATCGACTATTCTGCTAAATCATCTGATCTTAATCCGAAAGAAAATGTCTGTAACTGTTTGGAGCAGCAGGTGGAATGCAGTTAAGAACACGCCCGAAAGTGGTAGCTACATGGGATATAATCACCAATGAGTGACTTCGTGAGGGTATGGCAGACCTGCATGAACTTGTAGTCTTTCTGCCTTACGAAATTGAGGCCGTTATTAAGGCTAGAGATGATGTGTATCGACACTAAAGTAGTGTGTGGTGCAAGCCTTTGGCTGCACTGCTGGCTTAATTGCTAGCAGAGTGCGACCTTTGTTCACCATGGCACTAGGAGTATGGTGTTGGCACACCATCGTCCCAGCAGAATTTTATCCTCTGAGAAAGGTCAATGGTACTCATTCAGCAGCAACCTGAGTGGACTCTGATCTGTCCTGAACGAACTGAAACAGGGATAAATTCCCGCCCCTATTCAGGAATGAACCCGTGACCTCGAAAGCCGCCACGGCCATTCGCTACGAGGGCTGGGCAATTTTTTGTTCAAATGGTTCAAATGGCTCTGAGCACTATGGGACTTAGCATCTATGGTCATCAGTCCCCTAGAACTTAGAACTACTTAAACCTAACTAACCTAAGGACAGCACACAACACCCAGTCATCAGGCAATTTTTTGTCTAGTGTTTTTAGTTTGGGTGATGTATTATGATTTGGAAACTTTTTACGGTGTCTGTGAAAGCATTTTGTCTCAGCTGCATTTTCTTAGAGTCATTCTTTAAGTCAAATCATCCTTCTTCTTCTTTTTTCTCTCTGCGCTGCCCCTGAAAGGAGGAAACAAAAAGAGCCAGCTTCACATCAAATTATAAATCAGAGAATTGATATTTACCAGAAAGGACACAATATTAGATTTCTTCGGACTGGATGTAATGACAATTGCCTCGGTTTTAGATCTGACACAACAAACGTACAAAGTTATAAAGACGGAATAAGACCTTTTGGTCTTCTGAGAAACAGGATAACAGATTATCAGATTTCATTTAATACGGGATTCTGGGAAAGTAACTGACGTAGCGCCGCTACAAAAATTTCGAAGATGAGATGGGAGATGATTAAAATCTTGTTAACATAAAGTAATACAGAAATTGGACAGAATTAATAACGATGATAAATCAAAAGGAAGATGTGACTGTTTTTGACGGTTTCTTTCAACGATCTGATCCTTTCATCTCTGAAGATAAAGAAGGAATTTTCAAAGGTTAATACGTAATGGACACCAAACTTCTGTTAAATCAGTGTCTTTGATATCTGCCTCTACAAAAAAATACGAATGGCAACGTCGTAGTCGACCTAACCTACCTGTAAGAAATGATCGACCGTTGTATGAATTAATAATTCCACGAAATGCACTTTACACTTCTCTTGTGATGAATAACTAACCCATAAAATGAGTTTAAGAGCGGTGTTTTCGAAGGAATATTTAACAGTTGTTGCGTCACCTTCGTTCCATGACGCAGTAAACTGATGTAATGCATGCTGTTACTTTTGATATCATAGTGCAAGTCTTCGGTTAAAGACCATAAGGAAAACTTCACTGTATGCAAATGTACAAAATCCACTAGATATTATCATTCACGCAGATGAAGCAGCATCGAAGAAGAATAATTACATTAAAAGTGTATCAGGATACCAATTCCTATATGAGAAACAAATGATTAACAAAAATATCTGTCTTTCATCTCATACTAAATAAGTAACAAAGTATACCCGGAACTTGTATAAAGAGACAGCGATTTTGCTCAAATATCACTGTTCGACATGGGTTCTATTTCTGATATTAAAGTATGTGCTTCTAGACCATTTTACCGTGGGAAATTCAAATATGTAAACAAAATATCGTTGTCAGGGATACTTTTTATGTAATATGTATATATATGTATATTCACACAATTCATGGCAAACACAGAGACGTTATAGAGAAATACGGGTATGTTGCCAGTAGTGCCAGTAGTGATAGAACATGATAATTTCTTGTCCAACAGTAGGTGGGAAGAATTAGAAATCATTAGGTTATCCCCTGCCACACCTATGTCATTAAGACCACCTGAAACATCTCATTAATTCGAACAGCGACAGCCGGTCGCTGCCTAGGCAGTAAATCTTCACGCGTCCTAGCGGCAGGTGCATCGAGTTCACAACAGTGGTGTTAGCCACAATTTGTGTCAGTCTTAACGAGTGGGTGTTTTGGCTGACAAGTAACTGTCTGTCATATTTCCGAGCACGGTTGAATTTTTTAGTTCCTGTGTGTAAACTGATTGAGCCTGGTGCTGAAGGTAAAACGACTGCTTGTTTTTACAAATCAGCGTTCCTCTAGTTCCCTACTACTGATTTAATACAGGTGTATTACCAAAGTGGTATTTTTAAATTTGCAGAAATGCCACGTCGTCGTGGATGTCGATATAAGGCGGACAACTTCTGCTACATCTGTGGGAAGTTCACTTTTGCCAGAAATAGAAAGAAAATTTCTTCAGTCATAAAGAAAGCATACAAACATTACTTTGGAGTAGAGGTAGGAGACCAAGATAAAGAATGGGCACCACATTTCTGCTGTGCTACATGTTACTGCAAACTAATTCAGTGGTGGAAAGGTAAAGAGAATGTGGCGTTGTTTGCTGTTCCCATGGTGTGGAGGGAGCCTAAGGACCATGTTACTGATTGTTATTTCTGTCTAATAAAAATTCAGAGTTTTACAAACAAAAAGTCGAAGAGGCACATTGTCTACCCAGATCTGCCTTCAGCGAGAATGCCATTGCAGCATTCCGACAACGTTCCAGTACCTTCAAGAGCTCGAGGTCAAATTTCAAGTGACACTGAAATAAGTAGTACTGAAGAAATCACAGATGATGATTCTTTATATCACTGCACAAGTGAGTCATCACCACATTTGTTAACACAGGCAGATTTAAATGATTTAGATCTAGGACTAAGTAAACAAAAGGCGCAGCTGCTTGGTTCAAGATTACAAGAGTATAATCTACTGAACCAAAGTACTAAAATCAGTGTGTTCAGGCACAGAGAACATGCCTTTATTTCTTATTTTTCAATTGACGAAGCACTGACATTTTGCAATGACGTTGCTGGCCTGATGAAAGTGCTGAACTTCACTTATATTTCATAGGAGTGGAGACTTTTCATAGATGCATCAAAAACAAGTCTGAAGGGTGTTTTGCTCCATAACAGAAATAAAATACCCTCTGTTCCAGTAGCTTACACTAATTTTTACAAAAGAGAATTACGAATTTGTACAAAGGATGCTAAATTCATTAAAATACAAAGAACACAAATGGAAAATATATGCATATTTCAAGGTAATTGCTATGGTACTGGGAATGCAACAAGGCTACACAAAGTATGCCTGTTTTCGTTGCGAGTGGGATAGTCGAGACCGAAATTCACACTACGTGAAAAAGAAATGGCCTAGGCGAAGATGGAAAGTTGGCAAAAAGAACGTGCAACGTGAAAGTCTGGTAGCTCCTGAATATACAGTATACTACTTCCACCGCTTCACATCAAACTTGGCCTGATGAAACAATTCGTGAAGGCCGTGGATCCAACAGGCTGTGGGTTTGCATATCTAGCTACCAAATTCCACCGACTTTCAGCTGCAAAAATAAAGGAAGGTGTATTTGTGGGCCCACAAATCAGGGAGCTGCAGAAAGATGCAAATTTTGAAGCATGTTTAACTGATAAAGAAAAAACCGCATGGGACTGTTTCAAGATGGTGTCGGAAAACTTCCTCAGAAGAAGAAGAGCTACTAACGACAAAGCAATGGTGAAGGATATGAACAAAGCATATCAGGATTTGGGGTGCAATATTACTTTGAAAGTAAATATGATGGACTCTCATCTGGACTACTTCACAGAGAGTTGTAGTGACGCATCGGATGAACATGGGGAAAGATTCCATAAAGACATTTCTACCATAGAAAGGCACTATGAAGGGAAGTGGGTACCTTCTATGTTAGCAGATTATTGCTGGAATATCATTGGAGAGAAGAAAGATTCACAATACAAGAGAAAAAAAGTAATGTGCAATACAAGGCAGTGGTTCATTGTTTGTCAATTTTCTGTAATTTCTCATGTCAAATAAATGCTTCAAAGTCTATACACAAAGGTTACTGTGTTATATGTTAGATCCGACCCTCCATTAATGTGATGAACTTATAACATCATAAAGATGTGCTTTTGTTTGTCGAATTTCACCTCACGTTTGCTGCACTATATCAGAAACTGAAAACAGAAATAAAATTGTGATTACTCATAAACTATCCCTGACAGAAAAAAACCAAAAACAGTTTTCAATTCAGCACTCAAAATACAACTAGGATCACAATATTTTTAATCAGAAATAGAACAAAAGTTTTTTTTTGTAGAACAGATTCAGTTGTGTGTGAATTCCTAAGGGATCCTAGACTTACACACTACATAAACTAACTTATGTTAACTCATGCTAAGAACAACACACACACCCATGCCCGAGTGAGGACTCGAACCTCCGGTGGGAGCGGCCGCGCAATCCATGACATGGTGCCTCAAACTACGCGGCCTCCCGCGCGGCACCGATTTTCTAACAGATGCACGTTTTCTAATTCTTTTATTTTGGTCAGACCTACTGTAACTGTCAAACTTTCGATTAGTGTCATTCGTGATCTAGGTACGGGTCAAGATCAGGTATTGCTGTTCAGTTGCAATCGCCGTAGATTTTTCCTTTTCATCTACATCTACATCTACATTGATACTCCGCAAGCCACCCAACGGTGTGTGGCGGAGGGCACTTTACGTGCCACTGTCATTACCTCCCTTTCCTGTTCCAGTCGCGTACGGTTCGCGGGAAGAACGACTGTCTGAAAGCCTCCGTGCGCGCTCTAATCTCTCTAATTTTACATTCGTGATCTCCTCGGGAAGTATAAGTAGGGGGAAGCAATATATTCGATACCTCATCCAGAAACGCACCCTCTCGAAACCTGGCGAGCAAGCTACACCGCGATGCAGAGCGCCTCTCTTGCAGAGTCTGCCACTTGAGTTTATTAAACATCTCCGTAACGCTATCACGGTTACCAAATAACCCAGTGACGAAACGCGCCGCTCTTCTTTGGATCTTCTCTATCTCCTCCGTCAACCCGACCTGGTAAGTCCGTCTCTTTCAGAACGTATTCAGAAACTGTAAACTAATGGATAAATAATAATCATTGTTCTTGCTCTTTCTGTATGATGCAGAGCACACAGATGGAGTAAATTTTGCATTTTCAATATTAATGGAAACGTACTAGATTTTCCTACATACACATTACGTAATGTCCTCAGGAAGTATTTCAAGAGCTTCTGTATTTCAAACCAATACCATCCTATATGCTACATCGGCTTATGAAATGAGTTTTCGTGCAAGGATTGATGGAAGCCACGAATTCTATTGACAATGCAAAAGAAGGCAGCAAAGACAGAGTCAATAAACTGAATATGTCTGTAACGTCTGTAATCAGAGGTTTCCCAGCCACTAATCAACAAAATAAGTAATGAGAAACATGGTCAATAAATTAAGTTTAAATTAAATTTAAACAGTTGCAAGATCCCCAAGATTGGCAAACTTTTACAGAAGCTCGAAATTCAGCGCTGACTTCAACGCGAGATGCTTATAACAGTTTCCACAACTAATATCTCGAAACCTGGCAGAAACTCCAAAGAGATTCTGGTCATACGTGAAGTATATTAGCGGCAAGAAACAATCAATGCCTTCTCTGCGCGATAGCAATGGAGATACTATCGAAGACAGTACTGCCAAAGCAGAGTTACTAAACACAGCCTTATGAATACCTTCACAATAGAAGACGAAGTAAATATTCCAGAATTCGAATAGAGAACAGCTGCCATCATGAGTAACGTATAAATAAATATCCTCGGAGTAGTGAAGCAACTATATCATTTAATAAAAGCAAGTCTTCTGGTCCAGACTGTATACCAATTAGGTTCCTTTCGGAGTATGCTGATGCATTAGCTCCTTACTTAACAATCATAGACAACCGTTCGCTCGACGAAAGATCCGTACCCAAAGACTGGAAAGTTGCACACGTCACACCAATATTCAAGAAAGGCAGTAGAAGTAATCCACTAAATTACAGGCCCATATCGTTAACGTTGATATTCAACAGGATTTTAGAACATATATTGTGTTCAAACATAATTAATAACCTCGAAAAAAACGTTCTATTGACACACAGTCAACAAGGGTTTAGAAAACATCGTTCCTGTGAACACAACTAGCTCTTTATTCACACGAGTGCTATTGACAAGGAATTTCAGATCGATTCTGTATTTCTGGATTTCCGGAAGGTTTATGACACTATACCACACAAGTGGCTTTCAGTGAAATTGCGTGCTTATGGAATATCGTCTCAGTTATGTGACTGGATTTATGATTTCCTGTCAGAGAGGTCACAGTTCGTAGTAATTGACGGAAAGTCATCGACAAAAACAGAAGTGATTCCTGGCGTTCCCAAAGATAGTTTTATAGGCCCTTTGCCTTTCCTTATCTATATAAACGATTTGGGAGACAATCTGAGCAGCCGCCTTAGGTTTTTTTCCGATGACGCTGTCGTTTATCGACTAATAAAGTCATCAGGAAATCAAAACAAATTGCAAAACTATTTATAAAAGACATAAGAATGGTGCGAAAAGTGGCAATTGACCCTAAATAACGAAAAGTGTGAGGTCATCCACATGAGTGCTAAACGGAATCGGTTATACTTCGGTTACACGATAAATCAGTCTAATCTAAAGGCCGTAAATTCAACTAAATACCTAGGTATTACAATTAGGAACAACGTAAATTCGAAGGAACCCATAGAAAATGCTTTGGGGAAGGCTAACCAAAGACTGCGTACTATTGGCAGGAGACTTAGAAAATGTAACAGATCTGCTAAGGAGACTGCTTACACTACGCTTGTCCGTCATCTTTTAGAATACTGCTGCGCGGTGTGGGATACTTACCAGATAGGACTAACGGAGTACATCGACAAAGTTAAAAGAAGGGCAACACGTTTTGTATTATCGCGAAATATGGGAGAGAGTGTCACAGAAACGATACAGAATTTGGGCTGGACGTCATTAAAAAAAAGCTTCTCGTTGCGACAGCACCTTCTCACGAAATTGAATGATGAAGTATTGAATAGAATTGGGGAGAAGAGGAGTATGCGGCACAATTTGACAAAAAGGAGGGACCGGTTAGTAGGACATGTTCTGAGGCATCAAGGGATCACAAATTTAGCATTGGAGGGCAGCGTGGAGGGTAAAAATCTTGGAGGGAGACCAAGAGATGAATACACTAAGCAGATTCAGATGTGGGTTGCAGTAAGTACTTGGAGATGAAGAAGCTTGCACAGGATAGGGTAGCATGGAGAGCTGCATCAAACCAGTCTCAGGACTGATGACCACAACAACAACAACAACATACGAGATTGAAATAACAGAGAATTGTGAAGGTGGTTCGATGAACCCTCTGCCAGGACCTTAAATGTGATTTGCAGAGTATCCATGTAGATATAGAAGTAACTGAAGTAACGGTTATTAAACTCGGGCTGCTAATCGATCGGTACGAAGTTTTGCTGATGCCAGAAAACTGTGCAATAATCAATACATGTAATGTAACAGCAGTTTGTCCGTGCTCGTTTCTTTAAAGGGAGGAAGGAAGATTGGGTTTAACGTCCCGTCGACATCGAGGTGGAAAACAGGCCCGAGTTGTGTCAAGGACAGGGATGGAAATCGGCCGTGCCTTTTCAAAGGAACCATTCCGGCATTTGCCCGTAGCGATTTACGGAAATCACGGAAAACATTAATATGGACGATGGGACGCGGGTTTGGACGGTCTTGCTCCCGAATGCGAGTCCAGTTTGCTAACCACTGCTCCATCTTGCTCGGTGCTTACCTCTTTAACTCCTCTACCCAGTTCTGTGGAAGTCACATGGTACGGAAGTCCCCGATGTGCCATCCATGAAGAATGTTTCAATTTGTAAATACATGGATTCAGGGCAAAGATGTGGTCTCAAAAGAGCCCCGCACCACTTCTTATAGGAAATCGATGAATCAGATAGGGGTCGATGCAAAAGTATTCGAGACAGGCCATAACTTTCCCTTCAGAATATTTGAGAATATTGGAGATTGTTGTAGAATGTCCCAGAATGTTATGGAAACTTCCAGAAGATTACAGACTATTCTACAAT
The DNA here is from genome assembly GCF_021461385.2 of Schistocerca piceifrons. NCBI lineage: Eukaryota > Metazoa > Arthropoda > Insecta > Orthoptera > Acrididae > Schistocerca > Schistocerca piceifrons. The sequence goes on from NC_060138.1 coordinate 160,116,616, forward strand.
GTTCCAGACTGTTGTAGTACCTTCTGGAATGTTATACAATTTTCTAGAATGTTACAGAATGTTACAGAATCTTCCAGAAGGTTTAAGAATTTTCTAGAATGTTCCAGGTTGTTCAAGAATGTTTTCGAATGTTCCTTTATCCCGTTGTCGTGCGGATATGTTCTTTCTCAGAAGAGTACGTATACGTGTTGGGAAGAATCATGCTTTAATACACTATTGGAAATCGATTAGAGCAGATCAAGGAAAAGTGAAAGTGTCAAAAACTGAAATGAAACTAAAATGAGTTGCCTAACGCAGGTAGCTTTGTACCAAGAAGTGCAGTAAGTAATAGTAACATTTAACAGGACGCTGTAATGTAAAACAGGAGGAAGTCTTGCCAGTGGCGAAATGAAACGAAGGAAACAAAAAGAAGAACGAAGGCATGAAACAGTTGAAGAGTGACAGCATGTTCAGCTTCACAATGGAAGAGAATGAACAACTCAAAGGAAACTTAACGGACAAACAAGGAGATAAAATTAGAGAAGACGACTGGATGAGACCCTCAGCAAGCTGACGTAGAGAAACTGCAGAAGAAGCAAGGTAAATAAATAAACTAAGTAGAGTTTCAGTGAGTGAAATTGGTGAAAGACAACGATCACAAGTGCCTGAACAAAACATTAGTATCCGAGAAGTGCAAAGCAGATAAGTAGAGAATGTAATGTGTCACGTGAAGTATTCCGTTACGCTTTCTCTAAAGAGTACAACTAACATAAAAACATAGTCATTAGCAAAATGGGTCATGTGCATCAGTTCTGCAGTGCCAAGAAATCCGGTAGTGAAACACCAGAAATGTACTGCATGAATGGAAAAATTCGAATAGCAACATTGGAAGAGCCTCCCCTCGAAATATTTAATTACGTGAATGGAGAAACTTCGGAATCGCAAAGTTTTGTACAAAACACGAATGAGTACAATGCGCGCTTTCAAATGACATCATTTTTTGTTATTTCCATGAGCATGAGGACGTCAATTCAGTTCTGTGTTTTCAATTAAAGAATCTATCCGAACAGTAATGGTGATCATAGAAAATGATCGTGAATACTGATTAAAAGCCGGCTAGTGTGGCCGTGCGGTTCTAAGCGCTTCAGTTTGGAACCGCGTGACCGCTACGGTCGCAGGTTCGAATCCTGCCTCGGGCATGGATGTGTGTGATGTCTTTAGGTTAGTTAGGTTTAAGTAGTTCTAAGTTCTAGGGGACTGATGACCTCAGATGTTAAGTCCCATAGTGCTCAGAGCCATTTGAACCATTTGAACTGATTAAAAGTAGTACAACAAAAAGCGTGTTGTTATTGAACTTAAAGAAAATTCAAGGAATTGGAACTGAGTAGATTTTGTCGTATGATGTAAACAAGTTGCAAGCCAGCCGAATTGATCTTGCTACGAACCTGTACTATACAAGAACAGTTGCCAATACTTATACAAGATTGCACCGACGTAACACGTATAAAACAGTAAGTAACTGATTACACAGATTATTGTGAAATAAACGTTAACTGAGATTTGCGAGGCATATGGAAGTACAAGAACGTTGTACCCTCAACGTCGGGCGAGTAAAGCATAAGTGCAAGAAAATGAAACGTACATAGAACTTAGTCATATAAACGTGACTAAATTCCTGAAACCACAACCTACGTCTCTGCATTTGAGTGAATGTCAACACACAGTTCACAATACTTTAACATCTACATTGGAAACATGAAAACAGACAGAAGCACTTCAAAGGAAATAATTTCATTTACTCACGCTTGAAAAACAGCGCTGTTAAGGACTCGTGCCGGAAAATGTTGACAGCGCAGAAATGTCGGTAAATTTCATCTGTCATAAATAGTGATTCGAATTTTACCGTTAAACATGAAGTCGATAACGCTACTAATTTACTAGAATAAAAAATAAATAACAATAACGACTCATCGGCTCGACATGTATAGGAATCTGACGATTAAAGACTTCAGCTGAACTCGGAGTGCAAGCGCCATGGAGAGATGGAATCGATGCATTGAATTTCGAAATACAGAAACACAGAAATAGAACAGTTATGATGTTGATGAATTATTGCAATAAACCAAAACAAACTATTGTTCATAGAAATTCATAAGCACGCTTAAAATGATTTCATCATGCATCACATGAACCGATGGACTAATCGATTTTGAAAGCACCAGGGGGGTAACGGACGTTTTGGCTGAAACACCCACCAAAAACGAGATTTGCATTAGAATCCTCTGGGATTGCGGTAACATTAATGCAAGGAGGACGGCCTGCTCATTCTGCTTTGAAACTGCAGTTAAATATTTCAGAATATCTTTTTCCAGTCTGTAAAGTATTAAGACCGTTTGGACGAGTTCAGCTTCTAAAACAGAGCAAAGTAACCATTTGGGACGAATGATCAATGATGCATACAAGGTCACTGGAAATATTAGACAGAACACTACAAGATCTTAGAAGTAATTAAGAATTAACAGGAGCCGCATGAACTTCTTTCGTGATTTTCGGCAAATGCTTCCAGTTATTCCATAATCAACTCCAGCAGATGAAATCGATTCATTTTTGAAGAGATTATTTCTTTGGCCTCACTGGAGAAAATTCAGTTAAAAAAATGAGAGTTCAAATTTCCAGTGATGAATAAGTGAGGTATTGTACGGAAAAAGTCTCACACAATTAATTGTGTAACTGGTCAATTGGACTTAACAATAGATTCTCAATACATTCTCAATAGTCCAGATGAATTAACAGCTAAAGTTTATCGTAGTGTTATTCAAAATTACACAAATTCAAGTTCGCTATTTGAAAGAGTGCTTTCAGCAGTAAGCAATATTATTTAAAAGCAAAATTCCTGGTGAGGAGAGACTATATAAATCAGTCAACTTCACGGTTGATAGAAGTGAAACTCTTAATTCTTCCACCGAAGTTTTTAATTGGATGGAAGTTCCAAAAATGTCTTCCAAATGGTTTAAGATTAACAATAGGATCATTGTTGTATCCAGAGTTCTCGGGTGTCCAGCCGGATCCGATCGTCGAAGTTCATCATCATCAGCACCACCTGATGATGGTGTAACGGTTATTCGTCGAAATATCGAGGAACTTCAACGATCGGATCCGGCTGGACACCCGAGAACTTTGGATAAAGCATGTTCGCCGGAAAAGCCTCAGATCACATAGGATCATTGTTACTTCGGTGAGAAATTTAAATTCACTAAGATTATGTAATGGAAAAAGAATGACTGAGAACTAGTTATCAGATAATTTAGGTAAAAATCATTTCAGGAAAAGATAAGGGAAAAACAATATTTATTCCGAATACTCCCCTCACATATAAGGAACAGCCGTTTCAATTAAGAAAAAACTGCAGTTTCCAGTTAGATGAGTATTTAGAATCTCTACAAATAATGCACAAGGACAAACGGTAACATATTGTGTAATTAATTTAAAAGCTTATGCTTTTCTGACGGTCAGTTGTAGGTAGCTTGTTATAGAGTTGCAAACCCAAATAATGTGTATACCTGCTCGCCAAATAATATGAAAAATGTAGTTCGTAAGCAAGTATTGTTACAGAAAAAGTTACTTACATACGAAATAAAATTAAAAATCAAATAAAGTTGTGCTGAGAATGTAATGATCTAGTTTAACGTTATAATTTCCGTATGTATAGGTTCGTTCGTAGCTTGCACTGTCCGAGCAAAGCTAGTGTAGCTTCAGTTATATATAGCCGGAGTTTTTCTCGATTCACTCGGACAACGCTGTACAGTTCCCATGAAATGTGAATTAAAAAATAAATGTTGATTTTAATGATATTTTTTAATATTCTTGTTACTCCTGTTGAGCATCACAGTGATTGTGTCATTGTACCTATTGTGGTTGATGGGAAACGAATGTTCGAAGTAGTCACTATCACATTGGGTGGTCATCAGGGCATCTTCCGTAAGTGTCTCATCAATATACATTTCAGGAGATTTATCGATTTATCTATAATGATCTCTAGCTTTTTTTGAATATACACGAATCTTATCGAATGTTTTCGAATGTTCTAAAATGTTGTTGAATATTGTAAAATACTCCAGCGTGTTCTTGATTATCCTGGAGCGTTCTCTAATGTTTTCGAATGTTTCCGAATTTGAGTTTTCTTTAACGTTATCGAATATTTATGAAGGTATTGAGATATCTCGAATGTTCTGGAATGTTCTCGGTGTTATACAGAGAAATCAAAACTTAAGCGACAGAGTACGTTATTTCACATCAAGGTATTGTTCAACATTTCAGTGGTCTTGTATTGTTATGTATTGTATGTTAACCAGGGACCTAGAAACGACGGAGAGGCTCAGTCCCCACCGCAGCCCCACGACGATTACCGCAGTCCACTTCACCCCTCCGCCGCCCCACACCGAACCCAGGGTTATTGTGCGGTTCGGTCCCCGGTGAACCCCCCAGGGAACGTCTCACACCAGACGAGTGTAACCCCTATGTTTGTATAGTATACGCGTACGTGGAGAACATGTTTGCGCAGCAATCGCCGACATCTTGTAGCTGAGGCGGAATAAGGGGAACCAGTCAGCATTCGCCGAGGCAGATGGAAAACCGCCTAAAAACCATCCACAGACTGGCTGGCTCACCGGGCCTCGACACAAGTCCGTCGGGCGGATTGGTGACAGGGACCAGCCGCTCCTTCCCGCCCGGAAAGCCGTGCGTTGGACCGCACGGCCAACCGGGCGGGCCTCCGTGGTCTTAAGAGTACTTACAAGGGAACCTCCCCATCGCACCCCTCTCATAATTAGTTATAATTTGGCAAAGTGAATAGGCCTTGAGAAACTGAACACAGATCAATCGAGAAAACAGGAAGAAGTTGTCTGGAACTATGAAAAAATAAGCAAAATATACAAACTGAGTAGTCCATGGGCAACATAGGCAATATCAAGGATGCTGTGGGCACAGGAGCGCCGTGGTCCCGTGGTTAGCGTGAGCAGCTGCGGAACAAGAGGGCCTTGGTTCAAGTCTTCCCTCCAGTAAAATGTTTAAATTTTTATTTTCAGATAATTATCAGAGTTCAGGCACTCACCAATAATCAATTTCGCTCTCCAAAATTCCAGGAAATGTTCAGATTTGCTTGGACATATGTAGGATTTGACGGTCTACACGCGGAAAAATTTGAAAACGTTAAAAACATATGTTTTGACAGAGCACAGAGAAAGCTGTGCGACTGTGAAACTGTTGCATTCATTTGTTGCAGTTTATGTGACACATTCTTATGTTTTCATCACTTTTTTGGGAGTGATTATCACATCCACAAGAAAACCTAAATCGGGCAAGGTAGAAGAATCTTTTTACCCATTCGCCAAGTGTGCAAGTTAGGTGGGTCGACAACATATTCCTGTCATGTGACGCACATGCCGTCACCAGTTTCGTATAGAATATATCAGACGTGTTTTCCTAGATCAAATGTTTTCGGTTCCCATTGGAGTGGCACGTCCTTTCGTCTACCAATCGCACGGTTTTGCGGTGCGGTCGCAAAACACAGACACTAAACGTATTACATTGAACAGAGACGTCAATGAACGAACGGACAGATCATAACTTTGCAAAATTAAAGTAAGTAAACTTCTCGCTCGAGGGTAGACTTGAACCAAGGACCTCTCGCTCCGCAGCTGCTCACGCTAACCACGGGACCAAGGCGCTCCTGTGCCCAAATTATCCTTGATGTTGCTTTTGTTACCCATGGACTACTCAGTTTGTATATTTTGCTTATTTTTTCATAGTTCCACACAACTTCTTCCCGTTTTCTCGACTGATCTGTGTTCAGTTTTTCAAGGGCTATCCACTGTGCCAAATTATAACTAAATCTGAGGGGGGTGCGATGGAGAGGTTCTCGTCTTAGGAACATTTTTGGAGATTACAGAATACTTTTGAGTGTGAAACAGTAATAACTCCTTTTCTTAATTTTCTTTTTTTACCATATTCTCGAATGCTATGCAATGTTCTTAGTAAACAAATAAAAATAAAGAACAAGTGAAGCGCGTCTTTTACAGTTAGTTAATCAATAACTTTAGCACGTAAAAACTACTGCGATATAAATCGGTACAACTAATCGCTCATGATCTTCAGGAGATAGCTGTAGAAGAGTTTAAGACAGTACTGGAAGATATTTTTGGAAGTAATGTTTACTGTCCCAATGGAACAAATGTCGAAATGTACAAATATGGTCAAATCTCTGGCAATAATGGCAGCCTGTTCGAACGAAACAATACTTAAAAATCAATAAATAAGAACTAAAACCATCAAAAATGGTTCAAATGGCTCTGAGCACTATGGGACTCAACTTCTGAGGTTATCAGTCCCCTCGAACTTAGAACTACTTAAACGTAACCAACCTAAGGACACTACACACATCCATGCCCGAGGCAGGATTCGAATCTGCGACCGTAGTGGTCTCGCGGCTCCAGACTGTAGCGCCTAGAACCGCACGGCCACTCCGGCCGGCTTAAAACCATCCTAAACAGATTGAAATAACATGAAGTCTCATAGATAGAAAGTAAATTGCCTCCCATTTCTAACAACAGGTTTGTTTTTTCCTTTTTGTTTCACTGTAACAGTCTGTGTAATACTTTGTGTTACTGTGAATGAAATGATTTAATTTTGCACTACGGCGAGAATATCATACTGTAAGACAAATGGTTCAAATGGCTCTGAGCACTATGGGACTTAACTTCTGAGGTCTTCAGTCCCCTATAACTAAGAACTACTTAAACCTAACCAACCTAAGGACATCACACACATCCATTCCCGAGGCAGGATTCGAACCTGCGACCGTAGCGGTCGCCCGGTTCCAGACTGAAGCGCCTAGAACCGCTCGGCCTCTCCGGCCGGCTATTGTAAGACAGCGAGCGCTCGCAGCCGACTAACAGCTGTCGATTTTTATTGAAATCTACGCAAAATTCAGACTTACAAAACTCACGCACAGGGGGTGATAGTTCTGGGCGTTAATAATGGCGAAAACAAAGCGACAGGAGATTTACAATGACTGGCGAATGATATCAGGACTGACCTGTGACGAGAATATGGGGAAGACCAAGCTGTGTCCGATTGCAGTGTCTGACGGTGACAACTGCTGAGTCGCTGTTTTGAAATGACCTTTGGAAAAAGTTAATTGTAACCCCCTCCCCATTTTCATACATTTTCATTTTAAATATAGTTAAACGATAAAATTTAATCATTTTGGGATCTCATTTCTTACTGAAATTTTGTAATTCCAATCCCTGGTCGGCGTCAATAATAACTAATAATTTAAGCAACTTACTTCATGAACAAATACGTTCTGCCAGCACACCGCTTAAATATTTCCGAATGATTTATTAAACCTGTGCACAATTAACTTTCTGAATTTTGTTTTGTTTAAAGGGATGAAACACAGTAATCTAGATTGCACTATAGTGGCATTAACAAGAGATTTCAAGTACTGTCATTAATGAAATGAAACCCCCAGTGAAAGCGTACGGACGAACCCAGTAATGTTTGCTGTCTCCTGTTAGTATGACGTTGTAGTCGACTAATGAGTAACAGTCTGTGTGTGGTACTAATGTGTCAGTGTCATCCGCAATGTAGTCGATCACGAAACCACAAAAGTACAGGCTGTTTATAAATGAATATCGGGTCTTTAACGCTTTATAATATTTATTACATTAAACTTACAGTTATAAATGATGAGTCAAATGAAAGAGAAACTCAAACAGTTGTGTTTGGCATCAGTGCAAGATGGTGCGCCACCTCACAGGCATAGCGAAGTACGCGATTGGTTGAACTTCACTGTACCCAAGTGCTGGACAGGCCGCAAGGGGCCCAATGACAGGGATGCTTTGCGTGGCCTCTACGTTCATCCGACCTAACGCCATGCGATTTTTTCCTTTGGGGCTTCATCAAGGATCGTGTGTACGTGCCTCCGATACTAGCAGACCTCCCTGAATTAAGAAACCGAATTGAAGAAGCTGTTGCTACAATCACTGAAGAAACACTTATCAACGTTTGGGAAGAATTCGGGTATAGACTTGATGTGTGCCGTGTGACAAATGCTGCTCACATTCAACATTCATCAGTTTCTTGGTAAAACTGTTTGAGTTTCTCTTTCATTTGACATATCATTTATAACTGTCAGTTTAGTGTAATAAATATTATAAAGCGTTTAAACCCCAATATTCATTTATAAACACCCTGTATTTCGGCATTATATATATATATATATATATATATATATATATATATATATATTTATTAATGTTGCTTCCTAATTATCCTGGCGGGTACATCAGCCAGCGTGCTAGCGAATGGCCGGCCGGGGTGGCCGAGCGGTTCTAGGCGCTACAGTCTGGAACCGCGCGACCGCTACGGTCGCACGTTCGAATCCTGCCTCGGGAATGGATGTGTGTGATGTCCTTAGGTTAGTTAGGTTTAAATAGTTCTAAGTTCTAGGGGACTAATGACCTTAGAAGTTAAGTCCCATAGTGCTCAGAGCCACTTGAACCATTTTTGCTAGCAAATGAAACCTGTTGATTTTCAGCTGACTGATTTCCGGTGTTTCAAATTAGAATGGTGGACTAGACAACATATGTGTCTCCGTTTGCCTTGTAGAAAGAAAAAAGACATCGTGTAACGTAGTCGGCTCGGGATAGACCGATGCTATTACGACTCACTGGATTTGGTTCAATATGCGACTATAATAGTCTATGTGAATGATTTCGTGGAGCCATTTACAGTTGTAGACCATGCCACCTGATGACAAGGATGACGGTCCAGAGATCCAGGCAAGCACACAACTTGACGGTGAAGGAGCGTACTGGATGTCCCTGCTTGAAGTCGTGCGTGGCAGATGTAGGGGAGCCCGTGTCGTGTGTGACTGTGTAGTCGGAGAGAGAGCGAGCGGTACAATTCAATTACCTCTGTCGCCCATGAAATGGGAGACGTTAATCAAGTCGGCAGCAACGTCTAAACGCCGCCGCGCCGCCGCGTCTAAACAAAGAAAGGCCCGCGTAGCAGCCGTGTATCGCCGCGGCATTAAGAGGCGGGCTCCATTAGCAAATGAGAGGCGACAATTAACAGATTGCCTGGCGGATGCGCCGCACCTCTGCCGAGCTAAATGGTTTCGTATTTCATGCGCGGCTGGCTAATAAAGAAGAGGAAACGCGCGCAAAAATTGGCGATGCAAATTAGTACCGAGATGAGATGTCGGGAAGCGTTCTGACCCCGGCCTTGTAGGGAAATTACTCAGAAAGCAATTTGTTCTTTTTTTCGCTTTTTTCTTCCCTTGGAGGGAGCGTAAACAGAGTTAGAGTAAGTTATTTTCCTTGCTTTGATATGCTTATGAATATCCGCCAAAAATCTTGTACATTTTTCATAATAGGGAGAGACTCTACCTTACTGCTGTAATGCGATGCAGCCTTCGGGGCTCGCCTACATTTCTTTCTCCATTAGGAAAATTAATAAAATTTAACTGCATTAAAGTAAGGTTATGGACTGAAAAGTAGGACATCTGCTAGGTGCCTCCACAAGACGAATTTGTAAATCATTATCGTTACAAATACTTTTCTATGAATGTTTAATGCCACCTGTCGTAAAGCTGTGTTTTAGGGACTAACAGGCGGCTTGTATGCCGGAGCCAGCTGGGATAACCGAGCGGTTCTAAGTGCTACAGTCTGGAACCACGCGACCGCTACGGTCGCAGGTTCGAATCCTGCCTCGGGCATGGATGTGTGTGATGTCCTTAGGTTAGTTAGGTTTAAGTCGTTCTAAGTTCTGGGCGACTGATGACGTCAGAAGTTAAGTGCTCAGAGCCATTTTTATGCCGGAACAGTGCAAACGGTAGAATTAAAAATATTCGCCCCTGGAAAGTCGCTCTCCCCAGAACCACAGAAACAACGTTTTATACTCAGGTAAGTATCATCAAGAAGAAGACTCGACTGTGGTGTATTTCACCAAGGTGTCAGTCTGCCAATCCTGCTGTGTTTCGTCGTAACGCCGCTTGGAGTAGCTGACAAGGGTGTACATGTGACGGCCACGGGAAGGCGTCAGCTTTCTCCTCCCTTCCTCCGCCAGCTGAAAATGAATGTGATCTTCACAACCGAACTCGCATCCCGTCCGACCAACGGATTCGTATATCAGTTTAGAATTTGAAATAAATCAGAAAATATAATAGAACTAGTAATACAATAGCGACTTTGCATCAAATTTGACCTTTGACCTTTACCGTGACCTCCGTACCACTTCCCCTCTTCCCTCACTCCTCTTCTGATTCACCTCCCCAACGCCTTCCATTCATTCCCTCACCCAGTTGGGTTCAGCTTTGTCAGGGGTGTTGTGATACTAGTGAAAAGCCGTGTGTAGTGCAGGTTCAAAAATGGTTCAAATGACTCTGAGCACTTTGGGACTCAACTGCTGTGGTCATAAGTCCCCTAGAACTTAGAACTACTTAAACCTAACTAACCTAAGGACATCACACACATCCATGCCCGAGGCAGGATTCGAACCTGCGACCGTAGCGGTCGTGCGGTTCCAGACTGTAGCGCCTTTAACCGCTCGGCCACTACGGTCGGCTGTAGTGCAGGTGTAATGCTTTGTCAATACTGACAAAACGCAAACAGCTTCGTCAGCACCAGCTGTTTTCTTGCAGAGGGGATGCGTGCGGGGAGGGGGAAAACAATAGTGAGGTGTACTCATACCGCATTTCTGCAATTTCTCGATGGCATCTCGAAGCCATACATAAATTGTTACTAGACTGTTGTCTCAGTTCTTTACGCAATGTAGTTGTGTGTGCATTGCGGAAGGCAGGCATCTAACTCAAGCTAAGAGAAAGTTCTCTCACGCTTCAGAGAGAAGTCTGTCTTTCTTGGCGCTACAAACATGCACACTATCTTCTTCGATTGCTAAGAATTCGGCACCACAGAAAATCAGTTTCCTCCGAAGGAACTAGCTGTCGAGAGCGGCTGTCAGGTACTGTTCATGTGTCCGGGACCCTCGCGAAATGTTCTGGCGTAACCACAAGCGCAGGAACGAAGATGCCGACCGCAACAGCAGAGAAAGCGGTGAGGAAACGGCGGCCAATGGTGCGCGGAATTGGACCGAGCCGCGCCAAGATCGACACCTGCAAGAAGCGAATATAAACACCGGTCCTACGAGCCTCAGCCGCACAGATCGGCACCGGAACCCGGACGTTAGTTATCAGTGACGCGAATCAACTTGCCTGGACATTTTACATATCAAGGACATGTCGCCCCTCATTTGCGACTACTTAAAAATCTCCAAAGTTAATTATTGTCAATTGCTTTACACAAATAAACATTTTTTTTCGCTTGCGCCGTAGTCCCGCAGGATCAGCGCGGTTACAACGGATTTGGCAATGTTAGGGATGGCTGGATGCCCTTCCTGGCGCCACCCCGTACCCCGCCAGGACGGAATCAGTGTACCCCAACTGTCTGCGTCTAGTGTAAATCATGAAATAGTGCGGACGCGTTTCAAATGTCTGCAACGCGTGTAACTGAGGCGGAACGTGGGGATCGGCCCGGTATTCACCTAGCGGGATGTGGAAAACCGCCTAAAAACCACATCCAGGCAGGCCGGCACACCGGCCCTCGTCGTTAATCCGCCGGGCGGATTCGATCCGGGGCCGGCGCGCCTACCCGAGACCAGGTAGCACCGCGTTAGCGTGCTTTTTTTCTTTCTTTTTTTTTTATTCACCAAAAACAGTAACAAAAATGGCTACAATGAAATGACATAAATAAGGTGACAGATAATTGCAATCACAAGTTACAGCATTCAAAAAATGAGTCTTTAGCAGTAGCACAATTTAGCACCTTCACTGTCACCTTCAACTGGTGGCAGTTCAGCATGCACTTTTCCTTCTTCTGCAGCCGGTTCCTCATCATCATTTCCCAGACCAAAATTAATCATTCAGTAAATCCTTGATGTGTGTTCCTTCCAGGGTAAATTACGTGGACAGAAGAGAAGTCCGGAACAGCGACATCGCAAAACATTTCACTGCCTTGTTATTTTAGTCAGTTCCAGCCTTCTAAACGCATCTATAGGGAGTTCAAGATCTTCCTTTATATCAGACACCAGATGTTTCTCGCCATGTTCTTGTATCTGTTGTACTGCTGATTTATTTTTCATGTGTGACTTTGAGGTGAGGTTAGGGTCGGGAACGTGACCCAATCCATTCCCTCTCTACTAGGAATCCAGTTCCTAACCTATACCCATTCGGTTGAAGACAATTCGGAGCATGTTACCATATTTCTTATTGTGATTCTGATATTTGAGTATTTTCTCGAATTAATTTTCCATATACATCTTGTATTCAATATGTTCATCGCTCCCAATATTGTTAAAAACATAACTTGTATATTTGCCCATTAACCAAATCTCTGCGTTATGTTTTGCCTGAGAGTAGTAACTTTCCTCTGGTCTGAAGAAAATGTTAGTCGGTACATTGTTTGCTGAAGTTCTTGTTATTTGAGCAATTTTCTTCCTGGTTCACATGCTCGGCTACCCTGGTGGGTGCTTTATAGAAATAAACTACTAATGTTTGAACTGTTTCATAGCATTCCGAGAACGCCTCATCCCTTAGCAACCCTATTAGCGACGAGTGGGCAAGAGCCCCGCACTAAGTACAGTTACTAGAATATAGATTGGTTGATAGGTATATAGATAAACAGATGGATAGACAGACAGATAGATAGAGAGAGAAGATCCAATGAAGAGCGGCATGTTTCGTCACGGCTACTCGCAGTGAGTGTCTTACGAAGATGATCAACGAGCTCCAATGGTAGACGTTGCAAGAGAGGCTTTGTTTATCAGAGAGAGGTTTATTGTCGAAATTTGGAGAGCGTACGTTCCAAGAAGAGTGGCGAAGCAAACGCCTTTGTTCTTTATACGTCTCGCGAAATGACCACGAGTAAGAAATTAGAGCTCATACGGACCTTCACTGAGAATCATTGTTTGTACGCACCACGTGTTAGAAGAAAAGGAAAGGCGAGAGTGATACTGGATGCACCCCGAGCCAATCACTGAAAGCAGGCTTACGGTGTGTTTGTGTGCATGTAGACTACAAGAGCCTTATGTTTCATATTCCCCACCGCCTGCATGTGCCCTCCTCGGAGCAATTTCCACAATATGCCGTAAGTGAGCGATTCAGTTCCCCCTAAGCAGCATTGGGCAGTCAGTGACGAGGTGCTCGTAAGAACTTTGTTGACAAGTGTGGCAGCGGGGACAGCTCAGCTGTCCGTGCGAACGAGGTGCGTAACCGCGGGGCAGTGAGTGCGTGTCGGCGGCAGTAAAACCGGGGCCGTAGCCAGCGCCTGCGGTCCAGCCAGCGCTCTAGGCGGGGCCGTCCGCCTAATGAAGTGGCCTGCAATCCCGCCGAGAGCCGAGGGCGGAGCGCAACTTGGCCAGCCGCCGTAAAACCGACGCACCCGCCGCCGTGTCCTCCGCTCGACGCCCGGCGCCGCTGTGAGGCGTCGCCCTCTCGGGAGCTCTACCTGCCCCACCAGCTTACGTCAGCCCACGCCGCACTGCAGTCTACTCAGCAGTGCACCAAGCAGTGTTGCGGAAGAGACGGCGGGGCTTACGAGCTTCTGGAAAGGCAACTGCTATGCTGATACAAAACAGACGTACAGAGGTCGTATTTCGCAGACAATTATTAATTTATTTCCGAAAAACGTTAGTGTGACATTTGAAAATTAAGGATAAATGGAGCACGAGCAGAAAATCTACAACAGACTTTTACCCAGCGTTAATACCGTGTCAGGGAATCGAGTACGCGCGTCCTGTACACCATCGATCGTTCTGACCAACTCAAATGCAGGTGTATTTATAGTGTGAAATATCGGAAGGTGTTGACCCAACGTCACTTGTAATGACCGCATTGGCTTTCCTAATATAAATGTATCAGCGATTCATATCACGCCCTATTTGCTTAAGATATTGTAGTACTAACAGAGTTGCCCGACGCTCCTTCTTACTTCACATAACAAGGTGACGTCATACTTCTCAGTCGTATTGGTCTACTAAGCTCCTGCTGATGTTAGCATCCCAGGTGGCACAAAGCGCTGATGTCCTGCATTCCGCCTGACCTACTAAAGCGCGCGTCATTTATGATGGCGGCTGAATTTAGGTTCGTTCTGCGCATCTGACGTCTAAAAACACAGCCAGTCAATGAACAGAGAACGACGTTGCCAGAGCTCGACTGCAGTGCAGAGCACGGACGAGTGTCTTCAGTTTTAGAAACGTTCAGTAATAAATAAAGTAATTGAACAAAAGCAATGTCTTGATAGCAGACTTTCTTTCATAGAAAGTTTGGAAAAAGCATTCTTTATACTAATTGCTTCATATTCTATTAATTAATTATACCAAGCAAGCAATAAGCCTCCTAATTCAGGCGATAGCAAAGAAAGGTGTTTGTATCATTCTCACTAACCACTTTTTCGCAATAAAGAACAGCGGTAATTGTGTATTTCCTATTGTACTTCGACAAAACGTGAGTAATTAATAGTCATACCAACAGTGTCTGTCGGTATTTAAAGTCCTCCGGGAGATACATTGAATGACGAGCTGCGTTAGCGTAATGGTTAAAATGCCGGCATGGTAGCTCAGCGTGTTCGGTCAGAGGATTAGCAGCCCTCTGCAATAAAAATCTGAGTTGATCGATCTACAACGAACTTAAACGGATGTCTTACGTCGTCCGCCCCGAGCAGATGCAACGAACGAAAGCAAACAAAATGAGATTTAAAGAAAAGAGTGTATAGCTGCTAAACGAAAGGTTCTGAGTTCAAACCTTGACCGGCGCTTAGTATTTTCTTTATTTAAAAACAATATCGAAGTGTCTTACTTCATCAATTTTATTCGTTTGAATGTAATTTTTTCAAATTTCTAGTGACAACTAAAATCGACCATATGAAAAGTATACGCTATGGACTTTTACCTCTGCAAACTCTTCAACATTTCGTACAATGGTTTACTACATCTAATGCTGCACAATAACCGCGATGAACATCGAAACAAAATTAAGTCATTCATGGGGGGAAGGTATCACTCAAGAAGATGTGTAAAAATCAAATTTTTTGGCCAAATAGTTTTTGTGAAATCGAACGATAAAGTATGGCAAAGCAGTCGAAACACCATGTGTCTGCACAGGCGAGCAATGCAATGATGACAAAATCGCGCACATCACGGAATGCGGGGAGCACGTCTCTGTAGCAGCGAAAGGGTTAATGCGGCCGTGGTGGCTTTACTTCCTAAACTGCGCGCTCCCCCCTAAATGTAAGTTTACGAACTATACTATGGCGCCGCTTCCCTTGGCGCGTACAACTCGCAACGCAGCAACCCTCCTCGTCTGGGTGGGCATGCGCGAACCGCCAAGATAAAAGAATTGAACTATAACGTGATGAAACTTTGTCGTTTCGTATCGCCCTTGTTGACAGTCCAGCAAGGAACAGAAAGTGATCGAGGTCTCGTAGTTATGAAATTCTGCGGCTGGCTGCCTGATACAGAGTTGGTACGTTACATAGCGTTGCGACTTTTCTGTGTGCGGCGGCATTATCCGCAAACAGCCTCGTCTATTAGGTCATCTGCCAGTGTATTTACACTTACAATAAATCTGTAACAGCTGGTGAAATAAAGCGCAGTCAGTCAGCCGCAGGTTGTGGTTATTGTAGCAGATCTAGATTTCAATCGCTTAGCGACCATCTTCAATGCAATAGTGGTGCTAATTGAAATAAGTACGGTCGATGCGCACTTACAGGTTCCAGAGCGAGTCAAATTTAATAAACCCGTAAAACTTTAGTATCTCTCTGTTTACCTGCTTGAACACCCTTCTCGAAATCTATTCCACCAATTTCCTTGGGGTTTTCTCAGGTAACTTGGGTATAGCATGAGGTACCGTATAGGCTTCAGTTAGTCAAAAACGTATCACGGAAAAAGATACAATGATTTAAAGTGTTACTCAAACCGTCTTGCCTGTCTGTGTGTTTGAACACGCGAATCTCCAAAACCACTAGACGGAGTTTCGTAGGAGTTTCAGAAGTATCTGGGGCATAGTTTTTGGCATCATATAGACTTTATTTTTTCAAAAGCGGATCACGAAAAAAAGATATCGTAACTAAAAAGTTTAATCCATACTAATATTGTAAATACCAAAGTGACTCTGTCTGTTACGTTTTCACGACTAACCCACTGAATCGCTTTCGATGGAATTTGATATGAAGATACATAGGTAGCTCTGGAAAGTATGTAGTACAAGCTACTTATTGATTGGAAAAATATTGCAAGAATTAGGAAAAAATATTTACTCTATCAAAAAGCTATTTACTATTTGACTTTTTATGTTTATCATATAGGTGCTGCGCAATACGATTGAAAGTAGTGAATGTAATGTTTATACAATCTTCGGTGTGTTCAATCCATTGTTCTTTGCATAATGTACCTTTTGTATGATGTATAGTTACCTCAGCGGCACGATGCAAAGATACCGCTCCAGCCTGCGCCGCTTTGCACGCACTGCTCGACAACGATACTGCACATGTCGATGCACCGAGCGTTGGGAAACCTCTTGAGGGTGGACAGTGGGGCACGCGTCACAAGTTATGCTTATCAGAACAGGCAGATACATGAGAGCAGCTAATGTTGTTGCATGTACGGGAGCTTACTTACTCACGATCACTTGCCTTTCCCATCGGAGGTTCGAGTCCACCATCGTCCATGGGTGTGTCTGTTGTCCTTAGCGTAAGTTAGTTTCAGTTAGATTAAGTAGTGCGTAAGCCTAGGTACCGATGACCTCAGCAGTTTGGTCCCATACGGACTTATCATAGTGTTTTTTATTAGCATTTCGGTCCCATACGGACTTATCACAATGTTTTTTTCTTCATGATAACGAAAGTACTGATACGCGAGCACAGTCGCAGGCAATAGCTAGTTCGTATACACGGTGATCATAAAGAGACTCAAAACTCTTAAGGATGTTGCAGAGCAGGCTTTTCTCAGAAATAATGACTGTTCAAAAAAATGCGATGCGTGCGCCCCAACTCACTACAGATGTCGCCGAGCGTGTTCTTCATTTGGTTTCTTAAAACCGAACAAGAGAATAATACAAAAATTTGACCCAGGACGGTAGTAAGTATCGAACCCAAGCCAAAGGCGAAGCAGTCTCTTTCGCTGTCATCCACATTATGAGAACAGTCGACAATAGTTGTATCTGGCGTGGCGCTTCAATTTGCGCACGCTACTGTATAAATTGCTAACTTTAATGTTGATCAACTCAGAAACGGCGGAACAAACCGTTTTTTTTTTTTTTTTTTTTTCTCTTAACAGTTATTTCTCAGCACAGCCTACTCTGCGCTATCCTCACAAACTCTTCGGTCTGTGTGTGACTTCCATGCATACAGTGAATAGAAAAACCTATTACCAGCGTCTTATTGCACTCCCAATGTTACTTTCACAACCGAAGACTCTCTCCCTTGAGAACAGCGGGCTCTATTATATTGACTAGGAACTAGAAGAAAAGAAAAATTACGAACACATAACGATTGAAACAAAAGACTGTGTCGTTCTACCCGTGAACGGTCGCCTGGCCGGACTGTGGCCTTTCGTTCGCCACTGCACTAGGAGGGAGAGGATGGCGAGCCAGCAGCTACTCGACTGATAGCATACTGAGTGGGCCTGGAGCCATCCTGGTGGGACTACGACGACGAACATTGCCTTCTACTACACACCATTGAACCACGGACTTTCAGGCTCAGACGCCCGCTGTGGCCGAGCGGTTCTAGGCGCTTCTGTCAGGAACCGCGCGACCGCAGGTTCGAATCCGGTCTCGGGCTTGGATGTGTGTGATGTCATTAGGTTAGTTAGGTTTATGTAGCTCTAAGTTCTAGCGGACTGATGACCTCAGATGTTAAGTCCCATAGTGCTCAGAGCCACTCGAACCATTTTGAACTTTCAGGCTCGGAGTCTATCGTTCTTCCCACTTCGTCACCAGGATCTATGCGTGAAATGTCAAATATCCAAAACAGGTTAATTTCTGGTGCAGTAATTTCTGGAAGGTTTGAGAACCCGATAAAGAATGATACAGTCGTGTATGAAACTAATCCAAAGTCGAAGAGGAAGAAGAAGATTCTGCTGTTAGGTAGTTCTCATGGCAGAGGTGTAGGCCAGAAGTTGCAGGAAGTGCTGGGGAGTGAGTACCCGGTCACCAGCATTGTGAAGCCTAATGCAGGATTGGCTCAGGTGACTGTTAACATAGGGGGGTTTTGTAGGGATTTTACTAAAGAGGATCAGGTAGTGATTGTGGGTGGGGCTGGTAATAGTACTGATAGGGATGGGGAGTATGACGTAGATGGTGACCTGGAAAAGATAGCCACTCAGACTGGCAACACGAATGTGCATTTCGTGGAACTGTTTCAGCGTGACGATCGGCCTCGTCTTAATACAGCCGTCAGGCGTAATAACATGAGACTTGGGGGTGCGCTGATGACAGAAAGCATGGGTCACATTTCAGTGGTGTCGGTGGAGTCTATCAGCAGGACGGGTTTCACTAGACATGGCCTGCACCTCAACAGGTATGGGAAGGGGAGGTTGGCAAAGCTTATAGGTGACAGCATAGGTGGGGTTGGTGGCATCACCCATGGGAAAATTCCTGCAGTAGTGGGTGTTACAGCTGCACCTTTTTTAGATTGAAGTCAGCTGATTGGTATTCCCGCTTAAGGGAAGTCTCTCTAACAAAGGAACCACTTTTGACAAAGCTTAGGAATCCGAATAATGAGGGAATTAGTATATTTCATCAAAATATACAAGGTATTAGAGATAAAGTGAGTGATCTGCTTATAGATGTTGACTCTGAAATAATTGGTATATCTGAACACTTCTTAAATAAGGAGATAATTCAGAGGCTTCCTTTACCAGGATACAGGTTGGCTGGTAGCTTTTCGAGGAGCTCTTTGCGGTGTGAGGGTGTAGCCATGTATGTGAAAAACGGCATCCCATTTGAGTCAATTGATGATTCAAAGTACTGCACCGAAAAGATGTTTGAATGTTGTTCAGGTGTGGTTAAATTTAATGGAGCTAAACTTCTAACTGTTGTTATTTATAGATCCCCAGACTCCGATTTCACAACATTTTTGCGAAAGCTAGAGGAGGTTCTTGGTTCACTTTACAGGAAATACAAGAAGTTAGTTATATGTGACGACTTCAGTATTAATTGTATAAGTGATTGTGCAAGGAAGAGGATGCTGGTAGACCTCCTAAATTCATATAATCTTACGCAAACCGTATTCTTTCCAACGAGAGTGCAAGGGAACAGTAGAACAACCATAGACAACATTTTTGTTCATTCCTCATTACGAGAAGGGCATTCTGTTACCAAAAAGGTGAATGGCCTTTCAGATCATGATGCACAAATTTTAACTCTAAAAGATTTTTGTGCTGCAACACGTGTTAAATATAGTCATCAGCTGTTTAGAAAAGCTGATCCAGTTGCTCTAGAGACCTTTGTAAACCTTATCAAGGAACAAGAGTGGCAAGATGTTTATAGCGCTGATACAGTAGACGAGAAATATAATGCTTTTCTCAAGACTTTTCTCGTGCTCTTTGAAAGTTGCTTTCCGTTAGAACGTTCAAAACAGGGTACTGGCACAAACGGGCAGCCTGGGTGGCTGACTAGAGGGATAAGAATATCTTGTAGAACAAAGTGGCAATTATATCAAAACGTTAGAAACAGTCACAATCTAAATGCAGCAGCCCATTACAAACAGTATTGTAAGGTGCTTAAAAATGTTATTAGGAAGGCAAAAAGTATGTGGTATGCAGATAGAATAGCTAAGTCTCAGGATAAAATTAAAACCATATGGTCAGTCGTAAAGGCAGTGGCTGGACTGCAGAGACAGGTTGAGGATATAGAATCAGTGCGTAGTGGGAATGTCCGTGTTATTGATAAGTCGCATATATGTACAGTATTTAATAATCACTTTCTGAATATAGCAGGTGAACTAAACAGAAACCTAGTCCCAACAGGGAATCATATAGCGCTCTTAGAAAACAGTGTTCCGAGACTGTTACCTGAAATGCTCCTCCTGACAAGAGGGAGATTGAGTTAATAATTAAATCACTAAACACCAAGAACTCTCATGGATACGACGGGGTATCTAGCAGAATACTGAAGTATTGTTCTATGTATGTTAGCCCAGTACCTAGCCATATCTGTAACTTTTCCTATAGGAGTGGTCGGTTTCCTGACGGATTAAAGTACTCGGTAGTGAAACCACTTTATAAAAAGGGAGACATTGATAATGTTGACAATTTTAGACCTATTTCTATGCCATCGGTCTTTGCTAAAGTTATCGAGAAGGTTGTATATACAAGGTTACTGGAGCATTTAAATTCGCATAATTTGCTTTCAAATGTTCAGTTTGGTTATAGAAATGGTTTAACAACTGAAAATGCTATATTCTCTTTTATCTGTGAGGGTTTTGACGGATTAAATAAAAGATTGCGAACGCTAGGTGTTTCCTTTGATTTAACGAAGGCTTTTGACTGTGTTGACCACAAAATATTACTGCAGAAGTTGGACCATTATGGAGTAAGGGGAGTAGCTTACAATTGGTTCGCCTCTTACTTTAAGAACAGAAAGCAGAAGGTAATTCTCCGCAATATTGAGAGTGGTAGTGAAGTTCAGTCCCAATGGAGCACTGTTAAGTGGGGCGTTCTATAACCAAACTGAACATTTGAAAGCAAATTATGTGAATTTAAATGCTCCAGTAACCTTGTATATACAACCTTCTCGATAACTTTAGCAAACACCGATGGCATAAAAATAGGTCTAAAATTGTCGGTTTCTTATTTATATAAATGATATGCCTCTAGTATTACAGGTGATTCAAAAATATTTCTGTTTACTGATGACACCAGCTTGGTAGTGAAGGATCTTGTGTGTAATATTGAAACAGTATCAAATAATGTAGTTCATGAAATAAGTTCGTGGCTTGTGGCAAATAATTTGATGCTAAATCACAGTAAGACTCAGTTTTCACAATTTCTAACCCACAATTCAGCAAGAACCAATATTTTGATCAGACAGAATGGGCGTATTATAAGCGAGACGGAACAGTTCAAGTTCCTAGGCGTTCGGATAGATAGTAAGCTGTTGTGGAAAGCCCATGTCCAGGATCTTGTTCAGAAACTAAATGCTGCTTTATTTACCATTAGAACAGTATCTTAAATAAGTGACACTTCAACACGAAAAGTAGTCTACTTCGCATATTTTCATACGCTTATGTCGTATGGTATTATTTTTTGGGGTAATTCTTCTGATTCAAAAAGGGTATTTTTGGCTCTAAAACGGGCTGTTCGAGCTATATGTGGTGCAAGTTTGAGAACCTCTTGTCGACCCCTATTCAATAGTCTGGGAATTCTGAAATTGCCCTCTCAGTATATATTTTCTTTAATGTCGTTTGTTGTTAGCAATATTAGCCTATTCCCAAGAGTTAGCAGCTTTCACTCAGTTAATACTAGGCAGAAATCCAATCTGCATGTGGAATGCACTTCCTTGACTCTTGTGCAGAAAGGAGTGCAGTATTCCGCTGCATCCATTTTCAATAAGCTACCACAAGAACTCAAAAATCTTAGCAGTAGCCCAAACTCTTTTAAGTCTAAACTGAAGAGTTTCCTCATGGCTCGCTCTTTCTACTCTGTCGAGGAGCTCCTGGAAGAGCTAAAAAATTAAGCAAATTCCAGTGTTACATTGTTGATTTTCTTTATTTAAACTTACGACTTGTCACCTGAAGATGTTTTTTTTTTATATTTCATTTTATCTGTTTCTAATATCGTGTTATACTTTCATGTATTGACTCGTTCCATGACCATGGAGACTTCTCCTTAATTTGGTCCTACGGAACAATAAATCAATAAATAAATAAAATAAGTAAACTACAGAACAGAGCGGTAAGTACAAGTAAACATTTATCCTGGGACCCACAGAATTTGTTTTAGTTTATGACCCACTGTCAATAAAATTTGTGCAAAAATACTAGAACAAATAGGCAATGTCTTAAACTATGTCAGTATACTGTCCGAGGACTTGCCAGATCGCGAATTGGCCAGCCATTTGGCACTTTGGCCGAGAGGTCTGGCTAGACTCCGATTACTTGAAAGAACCGTTCAAATGTTCAAATGTGTGTGAAATCTTATGGGACTTAACTGCTAAGGTCATCAGTCCCTAAGCTTACACACTACTTAACCTAAATTATCCTAAGGACAAACACATACACCCATGCCCGAGGGAGGACTCGAACCTCCGCTAGGACCAGCCACACAGTCCACGACTGCAGCAGACCAGACCGCTCGGCTAATCCCGCGCGGCGAAAGAACGGTCGTATATCCGACTTTGACCAGCCGTTTCGCGAGTTAGCCGGAGATTCCTGGCCAAAACGCAGTGTGACTGGACGTACGTCGGGAAACTCCTGGCTAAATCGCACTGCGTACGGTGATGAGGCAACAACGTGCGTTAGGCAGCGCTTATCTCACTTTCAGTGTTAACTGTGCCGTGCAAGTGACATGGCAGCGGCTCCTTTTCGGTGAAGGTCCTGCCTGTGCGCCTTGTTTTTCTTCCTGACACACTGGATTAATTGTTATTACTGTGGTATTTTTCTTTGTGTTACATTTTCTGCAGTGAAAGCGGACGAGAAAATCATAACTACATTACTTTAAGTTTCATTACAACGAGTTTAATAAAACTGACTGTTTTGACAGCTACCAAATGTGTCTCTACGATCGCGTTCCTTTGAAAATTATTTCTTCAAATAAATAAGTACAAATTAGGCAGCGATACCACCTCCCTAATTCCTCACTAACTCCGTTGGCATTCGTGTGCTTCCTCTATTGTAATCTGTATAAACACTCTACTAACAAACAGTAGAACATACATCTAAACTGAAATAGTTTTTATTTATTTCAAACGTTCATTAAAGACACTTTAAGAAAAGAGGGTTTTTGTAGAGAAACTATATTAAACACTTTTTTAAGACGTGAAAACACCTTGCTTTAAACACATCAACCCTGAGTAGGCCCTTGTACTCACGTGTATTACCGTTGGACAGATCGACAAGAAGGTTCCAACAGTAGGCATAACCATTTTAATAGATCTCTAAAAAGCTGACATTTTGCTGATGTAGACTATCACTGCACCTTGCTATTCATGTGAAAGAAAACTTTATTTGTATCGTCTTCAAGCCTTATCGTTGCGTACGCTCTCAAATTCTAAATTTATATGATCACTAAGGGAACACTTGTCGATGAACCTGAGCTTCGCTTCCTTTCACAAAAGATTAATCTCTCTTTGGGATGTTTGTTTCGACTTGACAGCACGCTACTTAACACGCACATTATAAAAGTTGTGGTAAAAATTAATTTTACACACAGTAATATACATTTGTGAGTTGCAGATTGTCACGACTCTTTCTCAACTAACATGCGTGAATTCGGTCGTTCTGGGAGAAGCACGCCTTTCAGATCGGTAATCACGGGCATACGCACATGTAATGGATTCAGTCCAAAACACAGTCTGCATAAAGACTGATGCTTACTATATTGTCTATGCTCAGGAATAATTTTATAAAACGAAGTTTTATCTTTGATAACAATGAGGGTTTTCTGAATTAAAAAGTTAAGGTGAGATTTTAATTGACCTCCCCCTTTATATGAGAATTGGTAAGGGTTTGCCAGACTAATCTCCTCCACTTTGAGCTCACGTATTTGGTTGTAGGACTCAGGCTGATCACATGTAATGGCATTCGATTTCAATTGTTCGTATCATTCTTCCGTAGGCTAGCTCATGATTACTTCACATGGGAGCGATATTCACGATGACGGTGGGATACATGCTGATGCGGAAACAACATTTGATACGAGAAATTGGTTCCTGGACACTCTGAATACACTGCAGTGGAATAATGACAATAGACAGATACTGATCTTTTATAGAGGACGCTAAACAAGCTAAAGCAAAGCAGAGAAAAGAGTGTTCACTATCTTCGAATAAATAAATATGACGTTACTGAAGCTGACGGAAAAGACAAACTTATTGCACGAGTAACAGGAGACAACAAC
The DNA here is from genome assembly GCF_021461385.2 of Schistocerca piceifrons. Lineage (NCBI taxonomy): Eukaryota > Metazoa > Arthropoda > Insecta > Orthoptera > Acrididae > Schistocerca > Schistocerca piceifrons. The sequence goes on from NC_060138.1 coordinate 160,140,769, forward strand.
ACTATTTTGCACTATGTACATAAAGATAAACTGTCCGAAATAGTTCACGATACTCACTTAAAAATAGGGCATGGAGGTCGCACACGGGTCGAAAAGAAACTGCAGCTTAAGTACAAAAATGTCACCAGAGAGGTTATTACCTTGTACCTTCACTTATGCAAACCTTGTCAGACTACACTGTCCAATCCAAAGAAAGCTTTAGTTTCCAAACCTCTAAAATTAACATGTGGCCTGAATTGAAATTGGTAAATGGAAAACCCAGACATTGCCAAAACAAACGGTCCATGGAAAGGCCCAACCAGGATGTATAGAATATGATAATGACATGGATGCAGACAAATAACTGAGCACATTATGGTGAGGGTCATCGAATCATTCAATTCATGAAAAACCATTCTTTTCATCAAGATATTCAGCAATCACCATACGACGTAATATTTGGCTGTAAAGCAAAAGTGGGGCTGAGTATTTCACATCTCCCTAAAGAAATTATTGATAGTGGAAGACCTTGAGAAAGTCGAAGAAGAAATGGAGCATGCTATAAATGCAGGGACTCCTCCCAACAATGAAGCTGCCACCGTGGCGGTTGAACCATCTCAAAGTCGAGACCAGTTGTCTGATAATAACAAGGTGAATATATTCTGTGTGATTTGCTAAGAAGAGTGTAGTGCAACTCATTGTTGTATATTCTGCGGTATAGATGTGCATGCAATTTGTCGAAGAAGTAATGAAGCCGAGTAAGGATATGGAGGGAAAATTATTTGCAAGCTGTCTTATTAATAAACAAGAAGTCAGGAAACACAGGGCAGGAGCTCACACTTTGCAAGCACAATAGTGAGTGGACACAGTTTATTTTGATTTTAACGCACGAGTTCCGGTGTTCTCAGAAAAGCTTGTGTAACATTCTCTTGTCTCGTTATAGGCTGTTGGTTACTATGGGTTATGATTTCAGTCTGTGGTTTCAATGAGTTGAATGAATGTCACTATGAACTTTTATCCTAGTTTATTGAAGATAACCTTAAATTCACGCGACACACTCTCTACTACCACAGCCATTGTGTCAGAGAGCGACATACCTGTATAAGGGTCAGTCAAATGAAAACGAGACAAATGAAAAAAAGTAAGTCAGCTGTTCATTATTTCAGAAGAAATCGCCATTTACTGTTAATTCATTTATGCCACTGTGCGACAAGACGGTGAATGATTTCATGAAAAATTGCTTTGCGGCTGATTAAGAAACTATAATTGCATCTAGGTGTCCACTTCATCTGAAGCTAATCGATGGTCACGACTGTGTTTCTTCAGGGCTCCAAAAATAAGGATACTGCACGGGGAAAAATTGTGACTGTTTCGGGGATGCTTAAAGCATCTTAGTGAAACTTGTGAAGTGTGTTCCGAACAGCCTTGACAACCTGTTGGCATTCTGATACGACAGTGACTCGATGCTAGGCTGGAGGGAAATTAGAAGGCAGGCGTACTCGTCGTCAAGGTTCCTGTTAAACAAGTCTAACGACAGGGCAGAATCGCCGCTTAGTGCACCACTCTCATCGTATCCCCTTCGCACCTGTGAGTGCCATCAGAGTACAAGAAATGGACTCTCAGCTACATTCTGTGACATCTGGCACCAGCCTAGCTGCAGCCGCACTACGGAATAATCATCCCATGCGTTGACTGCCGTTACACCACCATAGAAACGATCGCTTTTGGGTTGGTACTGTCACCGGAAGCATGGATTGCTAATCACTGACGTCTCACTGTGTTCAAAGATAAATCGCGGTTGTGCACTGCTCTGAACGACCATCTTCAGCGAGTGTGGCGGCGACCTGGCGATAGGTCCATTCATCCATAGTTTTGGATACCATCGGCTATCGCTTCAGTCACACCTAGTAGCGATTGAGCTAACAACGGCGGCGCGACGGTACGTCACGCATGTACTACTTCCTCATGTGTTACCTCTCATAATATCGTGCTATTTTTCAAAAGGACAATGTTTATTCACACACAGTATGTGTCCCCGTCTGCATCAAATTGAATTATCCCCAAGGTTTACAAAATCCTCAGATCTGTCTCCAATAGAAGATGTGTTGGATTAGCTCGAACGCCAACTCTGTCCGAGTACCAGAATCAAGGATGTCAAGGACCAATTGCAACAGTTGTAGGCCAGCTTGCCTAAAGACAGAATGCAGCGGCTTTATGACAGCCTTCCCAACCCAATGAATGTTTGCATCCAGGTCAGAGGGGATACGCCATACTGATAACTGGGCAGTTTCTATCTACATCAAACTCGATTTCGAAATCACAGAAGTGACATCAGATACCCTGTCAACTCGTAACGAGTCATTTCGTTTCCTCCTCCCCTTCTGGGTGCTTGAACTTTTGTAAGGTACTGTGTTTGCGAAAAAGGTAAAATTTTGGTTGAAAATATATATGCGAACGCACGCAGCTATTAACATATTTCAGATAATAGAAGTCCTTGTGTTATCGTACTTCCTTCCCTTACTCCTCTTTGAAATGCAAATGTAGAGTTTCAAAGAAGAGATCTAACAAAGGCAGAATGGAACACTATGCAAATTTGACAATTGCAACAAGCGAGCCTGGTATATTATTTTCGGGTAAACTCACTGCAGTAGTCTGAAGTCAATAGCTGTAGAAACTACAGTACCAAATCATGCAGTATAATTTCGTAACCGTATCTCTGTTTTGCATATGTTAAGATAGTTCTGTGCCTCCATGTAGAAAGTTGGTTGCGGATAACAAAGTGATGACGAATGACGAAATATCAATGATGTAACGCGTCCTCCACGTCGAATATGGAACAGATGTTTGGCATACGGCTAGTTATAGTTATTGTTGTTGTTGTCGTTGTTGTTCTCTTCAGTCCTAAGACAGGTTTGATGCAGTTATCCTCCATGCAAGTTTATCCAGTGCAAGCCTTTTCATATCTTCGTAAGCACTAGAATGTACCACTGTTCAAGAATCTATCCATTCTGTTTAATTTATATTCAGGGCCCTTATCATCTGAGACAAAATTACAGTGTCATCGGCAACCTTCGAAGTTTATATTTATTCTCCCTGAATTTTCATTTCCTTTCCAACATCGTTCTGTTTTGGCTAGTATGGTTGTCGTTACTGACGTGTGCAGTAAGCACGAATCTCTTTTCATGATTTTTTATCCCATCCGTCACATTCTGATTGTGTATGTAACAAAGGCTGGCACGAGCCACAGAGATTCACGTCGTTGTTATTCGGTTTGTTAATATTGGCTACCGCTGTGTTTTCACCATTTGCAACCACTTTAAAATGACCTAAAGTTGAAATTTATGACGTTGGTATTGTACAGAATAGTACAGTCGGTCCGAGACTCGAACTCGGGACCTTTCCCTTTCGCGGGCAACTGCTGTGCCAACTGAGTTACCCAAGCACGACTCACGCCCCGTGAGTTGGTAGAGCAGTGTCCCGCGAAAGGCAAAGGTCCCGAGTTCGAGTCTCGGTCCAGCACACAGTTTTAATCTTCCAGGAAGTTTCATCAGCGCACACACCGCTGTAGAGTGAAAATTTCATTCTACAATAGTACAGTCAGTGTCGAATATGAAGTACTAACAAAAAATCATCCCTCAACAAATACAGTAGTGTCAAGCATTTCGTGTATAGATACTGTCGTATACTTCCTCGTAGTTATTTACCAAAGAACTAATGGAAGGCGGCTAAATAACATCGGAAAACATTCAGAAATAAGAGTGTGTGTAACTTTAAACAGTAATATATATGTATATCTTGAGGAGGCCTTTATTCAGCAGCTGGTTGTCAGATAACTAATGATATTGATGATGACTAAAGTTTGATGTACATTTGATGAATATGAGTGAACGTGAGCCCTAATACCTCGCGAGTGACCATATTGCAGAGGTTAATGACCTGGGCCACTTCCGCATTGCCGCTCTCGTAGCGCTGTGATGGCGTGGGCGGCAGCCGCCCACGGGCCCACCTCGTCTTTTCTGTCCCGAAATACAAACACAACTCTATACGAGTGGCGCGCAACCGGTCGCTCGGCGCTTACCTCGCAGGCGAATCGATAGCTCGTTCCATCCTCCGTCCCAAGCGCTCTCCCAGGCACCGGTGCCAGTACTCCATTCCACTGTCGCCCCCCATTCGAATTTCGTGTCTCGTCCTAGTAGCAAGTTCAGACCAACTTCAGGCTAAGCGAATTGGGCAGTTATGAAAACGCTGCTTACTAGACGCATATCGGAGAACCATCAGGTTCGACACGTCGCCCAGGTATCCAGATCCAGGCTGGCTATGGTTGCCCTAGTACAATCACGCATTAGCTTATAAAACTGTCCCCTCAATAGGGTACCATCTGATCCCCATTCCCTTCTTTTATTGTCTCACTGGCGTACTACCTCGCCCCTAATGACAGAACAAATTGTCTGTCGCAAATGCGTTATGCAATAATTTTCTGGGAAAACTGAACTTATAAGGGCAGTACACCACTGGACATTAAAATTGCTACACCACGAAGATGACGTGCTACAGACGCGAAATTTAACCGACAGGAAGAAGATGCTGTGATATGCAAATGATTAGCTTTTCAGAGCATTCACACAACGTTGGAGCCGGTGGCGACACCTACAACGTGCTGACATGAGAAAAGTTTCCAACCGATTTATCATACACAAACAGCAGTTGACCGGCGTTGCCGGCTGAAACGTTGTTGTGATGCTTCGTGTAAGGAGGTGAAATGCGTACCATCACGTTTCCGACTTTGATAAAGGTCGGATTGCAACCTATCGCTATTGTGGTTCATCGTATCGCGACATTGCTGTTCGCGTTGGTCGAGATCCAATAACTGTTAGCAGAATATGGAATCGGTGGGTTCAGGAGGGTAATACGGAACGCCGTGCTGGATCCCAAAGGTCTCGTATCACTAGCAGTCGAGATGACATTCGTCTTTCCGCATGGCTGTAACGGATCGTGCAGCCACGTCTCGATCCCTGAGTCAACAGATGGGGGGGATTTGCAAGACAACAACCATCTGCACGAACAGTTCGACGACGTTTGCAGCAGCATGCACTATGAGCTTGGAGACCATGGCTGCGGTTGCCCTTGACGCTGGATCACAGACAGGAGCGCCTGCGATGGTGTACTCGACGACGAACCTGGATGCACGAATGGCAAAACGTCATTTTTGAGGATGAATCCAGGTTCTGTTTACAGCATCATGATGGTGGCATCCGTGTTTCGTAACATCGCGGTGAACGCACTTTGGAACCGTGTATTCATCATGCCCTTATTGTCGTATCACCTGGCGTGATGGTATGGAGTGCCATTCGTTACACGTCTCGGTCACCTCTTGTTCGCATTGACGGCACTTTGAACAGTGACGTTACATTTCAGATGTGTTACGACCCGTGGCTCTACCCTTCATTCGATCCCTGCGAATCCCTACATTTCAGCAGGATAATGCACGACCGCATGTTGCAGGTCCCGTACGGGTCTTTCTGGATAGAGAAAATGTTCGACTGTTGCCCTGGCCGGCACATTCTCCAGATCTCTCACCAATGGAAAACGTCTGGTCTATGGTGGCCGAGCAACTGGATCGTTACAATACGCCAGGCACTACTCTTGATTAACTGTGGTATCGTGTTGAAGCAGCACGGGCATCTGAACCTGCACACACCATCCAAGCTCTGTTTGACTCAATGCCCAGGCGTATCAAGGCCGTTATTACGGTCATAGGTGGTTGTTCTGGATACTGATTTCTATCTATGCACCCAAATTGCGTGAAAATGTAATAACATGTCAGTTCTAGTATATTTGTCCAATGAATACCCGTTTATCATCGGCATTTCTTCTTGGTGTAGCAATTTTAATGGCCAGTAGTGTATTTTAGAATACAGAAGCGTATATCCTTCAGATCTTTCAACATCTTTGCACGCTTTTTCACGTGACCCTTATGATATTAATGAAATGTAAGTGAGAACTGTGCAGTCATGCACAGGAGCAAAGTTACTAGAAGATACCAGACGTTTACAGTTGCCCTGGCAGTCGAGCGGCATTCTATTTCCTCGAAATCCCTCCCACCGCCCCAAACCCGCAAGACTTGCGAAACGCTGAAGGAAACGTTTTAAAATAAGCCCTGAAGCAACATCCGCCTGATAAGTGTGGTCTCAGGCGGTTTTCCACGGCCGCGTACCTAAATATTCGTCTGACCTCCAATGTCCGCCTCACAAAATATCACACACGTACAGTTAAAATATGATAATACACAGAACAATGTTAATATAAACACAGTGCCAAAGAAGGGCAACACGTTTAGTTACATGTTCATTTAGTAAGCGGGAAAGATCGCGGAAATGCTCAGCCAATTCCGGTGGCAGACAATGAAAGAGAGGCGTTCTGCATCATGTTGTATAAGTTCCGAGAGAGTGATACTTCCTGGCAGATTAAAACTGTGTGCCCGACCGAGACTCGAACTCGGGACCTTTGCCTTTCGCGGATAAGTGCTCTACCATCTGAGTGAGTTACCGAAGCACGACTCACGCCCGGTCCTCACAGCTTTACTTCTGCCAGTATAAGCTGTGAGGGCCGGGCGTGAGTCGTGCTTCGGTAGCTCAGATGGTAGAGCACTTGCCCGCGAAAGGCAAATTTCCCGAGTTCGAGTCTCGGTCGAGCACACAGTTTTAATCTGCCAGGAAGTTTCATATCAGCGCACACTCCGCTGCAGAGTGAAAATCTCATTCCGAGAGAGTGCGTTGCTGGACGAGTCAACCAATATATTGATTCTTCTATGTACATCTCACGAAAAGACCATGCAGTTACAATTAGAGGAATTTACATCCACATGGAGGCTTACCAGCACTCGCTCTTCCCGCGAACCATACACGACCGGTAAAGGAAAAGTAAAAATGACACTGCCACATAAATTACCTTGCGCAACGCACATTAAGATGGCTTGCGATGTAAAGGTGTACAGGGTTTCCATAATTAAAGTTCCAGTTTGTAAACACTACTCAGACTGACGTCAAATTACAAAAGCATATTAATGATGCGGTGGGAAACGTCATGAAAGAAAGAGAATGTAACAAAAATTGTACCAACAGATGGCGCTGTAAACATGTTAATGTAAATGGAGTCGGCTATACACGGAAGATGAATTTAGTTAGGTAAGCCCATTAACCACGGCATGGATCGTATAACACGGAATAGGAAAAATCGGTTTTTAATTGTCCTGAGGCGGTAAACCTCATAAAAATCAAAACTGTTGTCATACTAGCGCGAGGCATGTTCAAGATGCTGTGCAATGTGCAATGTGCGAGGAGTGCCCCCTTGCATAAAAAGGATCCTAGCCACACATCCACGCTGTTGAAGTGCTGAATGACGTTGGTGCGAAAAAAAATCTCATAATGTTTATAAGTGACGTACAGGTAACAGGATACGCAGGACTCATTTCCTCGAACAACTATGGCCCTACGTTAAACAATGTCGTCGACCCGCAAAAAACCGTCACCTTTGCAGATTGAAGAGGTACCGATTGATGTGAGTGCGAATTTTACGTTGGCCATATTCTTCAGTTCTGCATATTGACAAGTCCTTGGAGATGGAAATGGGCTTCGTCTGTCCACAGAATGTCCTGTGTCAATTTACTGCCTACGTTCATGCGAACAAGAAATTCCAGAAAGGAAGTTTTCTTTTTTTTAAATGTATTATTGGCTTTTGGGTATCAACCATACAGCCTGCCTCAGAGCACAGAAAATAAAAATTATCTGTGACATCCAATTAAACTAGTCTTAAGTAAACTATCCAAGTAAATTAACATCTTTATTATAGTGTGAAAGTATGAAAATAGACATTTTCTTTTACTATATTCTTATTTGACACTTTTCTAAATCGTATGGGAACTGATACATTTTTCTATCTTCTGTCGCTAAGAGAATGTTAGTGGACAATGCATTTTCATAGGTCATCAGATGCTGTAATAGTTTCGTTGTTTCTTGAAACCTTCTGTGGCAGCCGAAGAAAATGTATTAACATCTCCCTCACTGCCGCATTCACATGAAGAAGATGTGACCATGTTCAGCCCGTAGATATGTTGCCTGAATTTCCCGTGATTGACGTGAAGTCGTGGCACTGTCAGCAGGAAACAATTTCTGAACATGTCTGATTTTGTATGGGTAGCAATGCAGGATGTTTCCAAGGATTTTATGCGCAGTATTTGCAGACATGTCCTACGTTCGGGAAGTTTGCCCTGCACGGCATGTTTGCACACCACCGTGCGATCCCTCCTGCAGTGCTGGGGCCACGTCTTCAACAGCTGTTGGATCAACTGCTTTTCTTCATTTTCCACACTGCACTGCGTCTCAGAACAACCTGTCTTTTCGAATTTTTAATCATTTTCTCCAGACGCTGATCATACATCAGACCAATTGCTTTCTTCATACTTTTGAGTGTCCGGGAGTTCTATAGGGCTACTGGCGAACAGTTACCTTCCTTCTAAAAGAGCGTTACCATCAGCTCACGATCCTCCACGGACACGTTCACGTTGAGCATATCGGACGCAAACCGAGGAACAGCCGGGTGCCGCGCGTCTTTTGATATACGTATTCGATGCTTACTACGCCATCTATTGCTCAAATTTTCGTTAGTTTCTTGTTTTTTTTTTTTTTTCTTTATTGTATGACGTTTCCCCTGCGTCAATCATTTTCTGTCCAAATGTGACTTCATTTTGAGCAGTGGTTCTTTTTAAACAGCTTTTTTAAACCGGAACTTCAATTACGGGCATACTGTAGATATGGAGGTAGAAAATGGTACATACGATTTCCCTCCATTATGTGATCCCAGGAAAAGCACCCGGCTACAAAGTCAAACAAAATAAATCTGCCAAAACAACAGACCCAGTACGACGGGATAAACGCTGGGAAATACAATAGAATAGTTTCCGAAGTGACCTACACACCAATCGTTTTCATACTACCACGTACAACACACTAGTTTCCCTTCCAGAGGAAAAAACTGTCGACTAATAATTGTGTAATTCCTGGGCAACTAGCAATTCGTTACTTCCATGCTTCGAACGACCCCGTTATCAGACCAACCGAGTGCTGCGTCCAATGTAGGGTCAATGCCTCCAAAGAAATGGGAATCGGCGTAGAAACTATCCTTCCACAAGGCTTCCCCCTCTCCCACACGCCCAATGTATCTACTACTCGTTTGAAGCGAATATCTAATTCATAGATGTTATACGCTGTTGTCAAATGTTCCACTAATACCGTGCGGAATGAAGGTTTTAGTTCTAAATATGCTTGCAATGTCTTTAGATAATACTAATCGTCTAGTGGATTTTAAGAAAGTTCGAATATAAGTTTGATGGCAGTAGGTGCGTAGCAGAAGATAACGTAAGTTAACACACTCTTCAAAAGAGGAACAAAAATGTCGGTTAGTGTAGTTTTGAAACGAATGCAGCCGCACAATCTCTGTACTAATCTCACGTGTGCTCCTAATAGCGGGAAGATAACTGTTGCACAATTCAACATAACTTGTAACTTTATTGCTTTAATCACATATTGTGATCTGATCGTTATTAATTGTCAATTTAAGATTATTTTAACATTTTGATTGTAGCCTAAGTCTAGTGTATAGGGCTTTCGTTACCAGTCATGCTATTAGTGAGCAGAACGAGATATCTCTACGAAACTGCTCTGAAGGACTTTTGTTAGGATTCTGCACTTCACTTGCACTTTACGACACAAGGTGATATCTGTTTTAGTGACTAGATCTCATTAATCATAACCGTCAGTTGGGAACACCGACTGGTTGTCTCGAACTCACAGTTTACTTCACTATCAGCTTTCTTCATTATTTCTTTCCAATTGTTACTCTTCCATGAATCGTATCACACTGGAATGTACCGAAATTACTGCTGTTAATTAATACTTCTTATAATGCTTCATGGTGTCCCATCTAGTTTTTACATCCAGTAGTATTGTTGTAAGTTCTCTTAAAATAATTCCTTACTTAAGGACTTCACACTACAGAAAACAATAATATTTGTACTTATTTTCGAGCAAAGTAATAAAACAGTTCATCCCACTGTACTGTCTTCCTGTAATGTTCTTGGAACTTCCGAAATTTTCGGCGAATATATTTACGTTCTTACGACGTTTTCTGTGAATTTTTGTGATTAAACACAGGTTTAGTCATTTTTGAGAAACGTACAAGAACAGACTTCCACTTCTTTTTTAAAACGAATGTTGTTGCTGTGATCCTTAGTTAAGAGAATGGTTTGATGCACCTCTCCATCCTACTCTATTCTGTGTAAGCTTCTTCATCTCCCAGTATCTACTGCAACCTACATCCTTCTGAATCTGTATTTATCTCTTGGTCTCCCTCATGATGTTTACTCTCCATGCTGCCCACCAATACTAAACTGGTGATCCCTTGATGCCTCAGAACATGCTCTACCAGCCGATCCCTTCTTCTAGTCAAGTTGTGCCACAAATTTCTCTTCTCCCCAATTCTATTCAGTACCTCCTCATTAGTTATGTGATCTACCCATCTAGTCTTCAGCAGTCTTCTGTGGCACTACATTTCTAAAGCTTCTATTCTCTTCTTATCTAAACTATTTATCGTCCATGTTTCACTTCCATACATGGCTACACTCCATAAACGACTTCCTGACACTTAAATTTATACTCGATGTTAAAGAATTTCTCTTCTTCAGAAACGCTTTCCTTGCCATTGCCAGTCTACATTTTATATCCTCTCTACTTGGACCATCATCAGTTATTTTGCTCCAAAAATAGCAAAACTCATGTCATCTAATCTAATTCCCTTAGTGTCACCCAATTTCATTCTACTACATTCCATTATCCTCGTTTTGCTTTTGCTGATGTTCATCTTACATCCTTCTTTCAAGACACTGTACATTCCGTTCAATTGCTCTTCCAGGTCCTTTGCTTTCCCTGACAGAATTACAATGCCTTCGGCGAACCTCCAAGTTTTTATTTCTTCTCCATGGGTTTTAATTCCTACTCCGATTTTTTCTTTTGTTTTCTTTACTGCTTGCTCAATATACAAATTGAATAACATCGGGCATAGGTTACAACCCTGTATCACTCCCTTCCCGACCGCTGCTTCCCTTTCGTGCCCCTCGACTCTTAGAATTGCCTTGTGGTTTCTGTACAAATTGTAAACAGCCTTTCACTCCCTGTATTTGACCCCTGCCACCTTTCGAATTTGAAAGAGGGTGTTCCAATCAACATTGTCAAAAGCTTTCTCTAAGTCTGCAAATGCTAGAAATGTAGGTTGCGTTTCCTTAATCTATCTTCTAAGATAGGTCGTAGGGTCAGTATTGCCCCACGTGTTCCGACATTTCTACCGAATCCAAACTGATCTTCCCCGAGGTCGGCTTCTACCAGTTTTTCCATTCGTCCGTAAAGAATTCGTGTTGGAATTTGGAGACGTGACTTATTAAACTTGTAGTTCGGTAATTTTCACATCTGTCAACACCTGCTTCCTTTGCGATTGGAATTATTATGTTCTTCTTGAAGTCTGAGGGTATTTCACCTGTCTCATACATCTTGCTCCCCAGATGGTAGAGTTTTGTCAGGGCTGGCTCTCCCAAGGCTATCAGTAGTTCTAATGGAATGTTTTCTACTCCCGGGGCCTTGTTTCGACTTTGATCTTTCAGTTCTCTGTCAAAGTTTTCACACAGTATCATATCTTACATTTGATCTTCATCTACATGCTCTTCCATTTTCATAGTATTGTCCTCAAGTACATCGCCCTTGTATAGACCCTCTATATACTCCATCTTTCTGGCTTCCCTTCTTTGCTTAAAACTGGGGTTCCAGTTTCTATAAAAATATCGATCATTTGCTAGTTCCAGTTACTCTGTTCTTCATTACTCTCCAGTTAATTAGACTATCACCTCTGGGGAACAGCCGTTAAGCAAGCGCTGAGATTGAAGAGCGTAGGTTTCTTAGCTGCCATGATCTCTATTTCAGTTAGTATATGACAGCTGATACGACTAAATAAAACAACAAGCGCTGCGAAACATATGGTGGTTCTACCAACAGATATTAATTTGGTATAGTACCGTATTTCGTAACACTGCTCATCCTTCATCGTCTAACCACTGATTTTTCACTTACTACTGGACAAAATTCGCTTTAGATTTCTTCATACCTAATCATTAGTAATTATTCACACCCGTATAGCACAACAATGGACCTGAGAGTATTTTTTTTTTACTTTAAAATGGAAAAACCACGGTATTAACCTAATTTAATTTCGGGATTCCACGGTAATTTGATGTTTGATTGTAATTTTGTCCACGTACCTCTAGAATCTTCGCCTCCGTAGCTGATTGGTCAGTGTACAAGGGAGTGCTGAAAAGCAATGTCTCCCAAATTTTTATCCTGTTCTCAGTATCGGTTGAGATATTATATAATATGCGTATTACTGAGCCAATCTTCTCTCTTCACAGACGAAAATTAGAATGCTCTGCCGCAAAAGGAACTGTAGCGTGAAACACGGCCATGTGTAACCTGACAACGTCACTGCATTAGAAACAGCGTGCCATAATCGAGTTTCTAACCACAGAAAAGATCGTACGCACATGGACACCTCCTTCGAGCTGACAGTGCCAGACAACACACGATCGCTGCGATATCTGCAACAATCCGAGTCATTGGGTTCTCTGTCATTGATCAGCCTCCATATAGTCCCGAATTGCAATTGCAACCCCCCACCACCATTTTCACAGTGAATGATGGGTTGCAAATAGAGGTGAGGTTGTGGCTCAGTCAGTGAAGCCAAACATCTTATTAATAAACTGGTATCTCCTTGGGAGAAATTTGTTCGTTACCAGGATTACTATACTGGAAAGTTAGTACGTAGACAGGAAGCATAAAGACGTAGAATGTTAACAATGTTTGTTTTATTTAAAAAAAGCTTTAAGAATCTTCGCTTACAAGCTTAGTAGACACTATTTTGCAGCACGCTCTCGTAGATAGCTGCCATGTGAAGATTCCGGGTTCGATTTCCGGTATTGCCAAGGATTTCTCCTTGGTGGGAATACAGGACCTGGATACGCTCAGCCTTTTGATGTCAGTCGAGTGGCTACCTGGCTGAAAGGAGCGGTTTCATGGTTTATACGTCGACAACGGGCCAGGAGAACAGTGAACTGACTCCACGCACTTCCATACTGCATTCGAGTGAGAAAACCTGACAGAAGCACTAAATTTGGAATTTAGTTTTCGTTTCTAATGGTTCAAATGGCTCTGAGCACTATAGAACTTAACATCTGAGGTCATCAGTCCCCTAGAACGTAGAACTACTTAAACCTAACTAACCTACGGACATCACACATATCGATTCCCGAGGAAGGATTTTAACCTGTGGCCGTAGCGGTCGCGCGGTGCCAGACTGAAGCTCCTAGAACCGCTGGACCACACCGGCCGGCTAACTTTCGTTTAGTTACCTCTAGAACACAACTTTTAATCTCTGTGCTGTCTAGCTCAGTTTTATTTTTTTGCAATATAACCCAATAACGTGTTCTTATTTTAACGTTTTGTTTTAACACTGTTCCAAATAAGGATCTAGATTTTCAGCTGATGTAACCAAACTCTTAGAGCTTTCTTTCATAGAACCGCAGCATTCATTAACTCAAGTGTCCAGTTATCTGTTTCGAATGGTTTCACAGCACCCATATGTTAGTCATCCACTTTGTTTTGGATTTAGATGCTTTTAGGCCTTATTGCTCAACAGATTTTCCAAGATATATTATTCTCACTATCAATTTGTATGATAATCTATGTGTCAACGTAATGGTTGCGTGACAGAGCAAAGAAAATTTCGCTGATTCCTGACTGTAATGTGGATATTGTTATAGACTAAAATGGGTAGGGATTTTAAGCTCGATTAACAAAGTAAGCTGTTTTCTTTCTACTGAGTGGAAAAAAACAATTTACTTGTTCTTTATATTTCATATACAATCGTATTAGCAAGAAGTAACGGAAGAATCAATAAATAAGTTTAAAGAGTTATTGTTAACACATACCTGTAGAGCTGCGCAGAGGAAAAAGTATGCATTTGTTTTTTATGCGAAAGTACAATCTTTAACTTAACTAATGATGTATCTGATAAGACAAGATTCAACTACCGTTATGCATATATCTGTTAACAATGAAGCAACACTTATCATCATCTCCTTGACAGGTAGAAATGTCTTATAAGGTGGAGAAGTAATCCAAGTGTGAAATCACCCTCTCTTCTTTCCAACCAATGTCGATTAGAATTCAGTTTTATGTTTACAGTATATGATGCTCATAAACCAAACTCAAACTGACACCTGGGTGAAGTAAAATTACCATCACAGCATCATTGTTTTAATCCAAAATAAGTACACTTTAGTGGTTGTTGAAATTTTACGCACACATGCAATGTGTTTCACTCCATTTTTTTCTTTTGTTTTAAGTGATGTTTCAAGCGCTTTTCACAGATCTGCTGAACTCCATTCTCGAAGATTTGGGAACGATATTTTGTGACTGTCGTATGTTGGTGCAATTTTTAAGTAACTAAGCGAACATGGGCTGTCACAGTGTACTTCTGGTAAACTAAAACTTTCAAAACAACAGCTTATAAGCACATGCTGTTACATTGTCTCGGAAACCGTTATTCAGAATTTTAAAGTAGAATTTTGACGAGCGTGCAACAGCGCCAGTCTACTGAAGTGGGTTTATATTCTTGAAGCACCCTCCATAAATAATGGGCCTGTAACTATTACCATTTCTTGTTTCTCCACGGTCCTCATCATAAACAAGTCAAACTATAGCTCAATATTTCTGTTCGTGCTAGAGCTTTAAATGCGACGTATTACATTGCGATTTGATACCCACAATGTTATTTATTATGTACTGGCATAAATTTACAGTCGGAACCAGGGTCTATATTGAATAAATGTAATTGAATTACTGACAGTGTCCTCTTCGATTAAACTAATAAGCCATTTACAGTCACGTATTCGCTTTAAAGGATCTCTCTGTTGCGTACAAAACGCTTTGTGTAACAACATTTGCAAGTTTATCAGACCCTTTTATGCATTCTTATAAATACGATACCATCGTGATCCGAGATTATGATAGGAACTGTAGCTTAGATTTGGCAATTTAATGTGATTACTAATCTTTCATAAATCAATGAGAAAACAGAGGAGTATTGATGCTCAATGTGTTACGTGTTTATTGTAATGAGACATACCCAAATTATACCCACGGTAAATAAGAAAGCCTATGAAGCATCAGAACGCAAATAAGGGAATCTTGTTCAGAGAAATAATTGGCCATTACAATATAGTAACATTTCTGCTTCTTCTTATTCTTCATTTCGTGACCTTCAAGGAACCGGCATGTTGCTTCTTGGATTTGATAATGTTAATTGAGTGCTAGGGTGCAACAAGAGCGTTAGTGGAAAAATGCTGTATTGATATAAATGGCCTCAAAGTTTTGAAAGTGTAGGAATCATTTAATACAACACTAATGCACTGTGAGATAGATTTATTATCAAGACTATGCAAATGTCTAATGTTTTGACATAACATCCAATCATTTTAATGATACAAACATAAATATCGACATTTACAGAAACTCAATTAAAGCGGTTATTGAATAGAATGTATACTATTCAGCCTCTTTGTTTTACAAATGCTCTAGCTCAGATATTTTTAGGGTTAGTGCACAATCTATACTCGTCAGATTCTGATTCGACATCTCACAGGATATTTGGGGCATCATTAATAATACATTGCGCGTTTAGGTCACAAGTAAGCCACTCAGCATTTTGTGGTTTCAAAAATTTGCATAATGATAATACATACCGTTTTTTAGCAAGATTGACTCCTGGTTTATGCTCATTTCTCAAATTAAGGTCAGGACTTAGAAAAGGGAAACTATGATTGAAAATAGCAAATGGTCGATATAGTGGAGTACATGTATGTGATCCTGGCGCCACATCCCTTGCAGAATACTTTGGATGAAAATATTTCTGAGTGCTGTATCTGCAACTGTTGGGACGTGGTGTCTTAAAGAAAACATTGGAGCAAGAGCCTTTGACCAGTTTTTCGTCAGGGAAGCAGCATTAATGACACTGAATAGTTTAGGGTGCACTCTACATTCTTCCATAGTTTTCACTTATTCAATAGGAATTTCCATATTTTCAACCCTCTTTACCAGCGAAACACATTTTCCAAAATTTCGATCACATTTGTTGTAGGAGTGACACATAACAGGCAAGATATGTTCACTTTCAATCTTAAGATATTTGGCCAGCCATAATGACAGTGATATTTTTGTTCTGTCCTCCACACGAAGCGGAAAAAGCACAATTTTCGTCACATTCACATACATGGCCAGCATTTTCTGAATAAAAGCATACAAATATGAACACACAGACTGTGTGTTTTTTCCTTGTTTCTATCTCCAAGAAATAGTAGAAAGTGCTTTTGCCATAATTATGGCAATGAATATTAAAATTATACAACCAAAGAAATCGTTTGTAGAACTTCGACGTAACATATATTTTAGGTATAGGCAAGTTCTGGGCATAATCAAATTCTATAAAAAGCATCCTATCGTCACAGACAGTTTTAATTTCTTTCATTAAATCTGCTTTCAAAGAGTGATATTCTTTTGCAAGTGCCTTATGAAGGTAATGATGGGTATCACATTTTTTTGCAAACGTACATCACACTCAGCATAAAAATCACCTCTATCTGATCTCGGTTGCCTAAAAGAATATTGATTATGTTCCCTCCAATATCTGTGGTAAGTGCTGTACTTCACTTTGCGTGGTTTCCCCTCTAACTCATAAAAATGTTACCTAAAGCACGTATAAAGTTAATGAACAGTTAATTCTGGACTATCAAAATACATCCTTTTGGTTCTGGCACAGCTGTAGTGTGGCTTGTTATGAGGGAACTGGGACCAACGTTCTTCAACAAGATCCCAAACTTTTTTTTCTACCTTATTGGGACGATTAGCGTGTATACTCCTTTTGTTTTCACGAATAGCACCTGGAACATAGCAGAACCTCCCCAAACAATTTTTATTGAAAAAATATTACAGACCATTAAACAATATTTGTTACATGGACAGGTCACCGTTGACATAACATACCTGTCTTTATGCCATTTTGCACTGATCTCAGCCTCATTTCAGAAACCTGCAGCACAGATTGTACCAATTTCTGGCAAACTGCTTTTACGAATCCATTATGTTTTATGGTATTCGTCCAATAATAGTTCCTTTTTTGTGCTTCAGGATTAAGAGACATACGTTAATTTTCTTTTTTGATGTCTTTCCCATCAAGATCGCATCCTGAAGTTCTACTATCCCCAAATGCAACAAACAGTTGCTTCTGTTGATCGATTTGTAAACTTTGGCAGCATCTACAATAGACTGCAAGAAACACAGATTATGATATAAAAACAAGCAGAACAGTATAATACTAAACTTCGTCCACTTGAAGATATGGCATAGACAAATTAACAAATTAAACACAAACCTCTTTTTGCAACACGATTCAACTGGCTTGAACTTCTTGGCTGGTATTTTCTTTCTGTGCGTACAGATATATACATTTTGCTAGAATTTCGAAGCTTCTTAGCAACATTTCGTTTCCACCTTCCGAACTGCGTTGTCGTTTTAAGCGTACGCAGTTACTGTCATTGTCATATGCGATAATTTCTTCTTCCGAAGTAACATATTCGTCACTAGGGTCAATGTTCGCCATGTCGTCGCGCCGCGCGTGTAAAAATGAATTAAAGTCATGGGTGCAACAAAAGCGTTGCACGCGAACTTATTTCCAAAGAGCTCCTGCCATCTAGCGACGTTATAGGGAACTAATGTCTTTAAAGACGGCAGTCGAATGTTTGAAGAAAGCAATGCGCGCGTTTACGCAATAACAGCGTTAGCCGTTTAAAGCTTTTGTTGCACCCAGGTGCTCAATTGGCAGAGGGTGGCAGGAAGCCCTCCCTGTCACCAAACCCTTCTCTTCCAATAGCGAAATAATTTTCATCAAAACACTTTTAACCATTTGCTTTCTTATTAACACATATTTAATTATTTATGTATACTTAACTAGCTGCGTGATAAATCGTAATTATGTACAACGAGTCATTTTAAATTCACATCGCAAATTAATCTGTAAATTTGCCT